>NC_073313.1:38495011-39166676 GCF_027595985.1 Sorex araneus
GGAATTCTTTCATTACCACAAAATTCTCCCTTAACCACGTCTTCCCTGGAACTATCATAAAATCCTAGGTATTTCTCACTTCTATAACTCTGGCACTGGAAGAATGTTATATAAATGAAACTATAAAGTATTTTGATAATGACTTTTTATACTTAGTACAATGATCTTTAGATTCATCCAAGTTGTTGTGCATATTAATAGTTTATTTTCTAATTGCTGAGTAGTATTCCATGGTGTGGAAATATACCAAGATAGGTTATACCATTCACTTGTTGAGGAATGAATGCACATGTTGTTTCCATTTGGGGGCCTTTTTAAATAAAACTGCTTTCACTATTGCTGCAGATTTTTGCGTAGATACAAGTATTAGTTAAATCTTAAGAGCACAATTCCTAGGTTGTATGTATATGTAGTTCTTTAGGTCAGAACACTTACATATTGATTTGTCATTGTACACATTACTGTTTTATGTTACCATAAAGAGTCTGAGTTACCCAATTTCTTTCTCTACTTATTAACACTTGGTGTTGCTATTTAAATCTATGATAGTTATGTAATGATATTACTTTGTGACTTTAATTTCTATTGCTATTGATGTCAAACACATTTTTATGTGCTTATTCTAGAAATACTTACATGTTCTCTTCTCTGAAATCTTTCCCATCTTTTGCGTATTTTCTAATTGAATTATTTTTCTCATTGAATTGTGAGTTTGTTGTTCTAGATACAAATCCGTTGTCAGATAATGACAGGTGGTTCATCGACTATTGCATTCCATATTAATTGTATATCTTACTGACCAATTAATCTTTTGGGGGGAGGGCATACCTGTTTTGGCCTGGGAGTCACTTCTAGTGGTGCTTGGTGGCCAGGGACCACTTGGAGCCAGGGATTGAACCCCTGTCTCCTGCATGCAAAGTATGCACTCAGCCTGTTCAGCTCTCTCCATCCCCGATCTCTTTTATTGTTTGAGTTAGTTTCCTCATTAACTCTCAAGGTAAACAGTGTTTTTATTTTTTTCTGAGATTTTCTTTGTTTTCTAGACAGTGTTTTAATACTTCCCTCTCTGTCCCTTGCACATCTGGGTGCTTCCTATAGCATTCTGTGTCCACAGAAGCAGACAAGTTGCTGCCATTCTAGAGTCCTAATTTATATCCCAGAGGGCTATCCTGAACTGTATCCCTGTATCATTACATACTTTCTCAACATTTCCTATTCAATATTAATATGGCTTTTAGACTAAACCTAGACAAATTTGTGCCCCTGCCCCAGAAATCTGCTTTTACCACAGCCTTTTTCATTGTCATTTATTTAAGTGCTAACTCTGTTTGCTGGGGTGCAAGCCTTATAGTCATCCCCAATTTCTCTTTTTTGTATACCTACCCCAACTGACAACAATGTTGTTCTTACGTAAAAATCTACTCAAGGAAGAAATACAAATGGCCAAAAGGCTCATGAAAAAATGCTCTTCATCACTAATCATCAGGGAGATGCAGATCAAACCAACAATGAGATATCACCTCACATCACAGAGACTGGCACACATCCAAAAGAACAAAAGCAACTGGTGTTGGCGTGGATGTGGGGAGAAAGGGACCCTCCTTCACTGCTGGTGGTAATGCTGACTGGTTCAGCCCTTTTGGAAAACAATATGGATGCTTCTCAAAAAATTAGAAACTGAGCTCCCATTTGACCCAGCAATACTAGTTCTGGGAATATATCCTGGAGATGCAAAAATGTATAGTCAAAATGGCATCTGCACTTATACGTTCATTGCAGCAGCACTGTTTACAATAGCCAGAATCTGGAAAAAACCTGAGTGCCCGAGAACAGATGACTGGTTAAAGAAACTCTGGTAAATCTACACAATGGCATACTATGCAGCTGTTAAGAAAAAATGAAGTCATGAACTTTGCATATAAGTGAATCAACATCAAGAGTATCATGCTAAGTGAAATGAGTCAGAAAGAGAGGGACAAGACATAGAAAGATTGCACTCATACGTGGAATATAATGTAGCAGAGAGGTACGAGCTAGCAATGATGCAACTTCTGGCAGAAATTTCTCTGGACTTAGTTACTAAAATACAAAAATCTAGAACCTCTCAGCCTCTATTGTGGCCACATGACGTCATATCTCTTCATTCTCAGCAATGGAAAACAAATTATCAAATGCTTCCTTTCCAGCAGGTCTGACTTTGGTGGGGGGGGAACTCCAAATAATAATAGTGAGTTTTTTGTTGAAATATTGAATGTAATCAAAGTAAAGAGAAAGTAAAGTGAAATTTATCAGCTTGGGGGGGCTGGGGGGTGGGGAGAGGGGGAGGTTTACTGTGGTTGGTGGTGGTGGAATATGTGCACTGGTGAAGGGATGGGTGTTTGAGCATTATGTAACTGAGACTTAAGCCTGAAAGCTTTGTAACTTTCCACATGGTGATTCAATAAAAAAAAATTAAATTAAATTAAAAAATAAATAAATAAAAAGAAAGAGTGCACTCATCTGAGGAATATAAAGGAACAGAATGGGAGACTAACACCCAGGAATAGTTGAAATAGGTACCAGGAGATTTGCTCCATGGCTTGGAAGCCGGCCCCACATGCTGGGTGAAAAGGCAGCTCAGATAGAGAAGGGAAAACCAAGTAAAGGGTGTTTGGAGGACCTGCTCGGGATGGGAGATGTGTGCTGAAAGTAGGCTATAGACTGAACACGATGGCCACTCAATACCTCTATTGCAAACCACAACACCCAAAAGGAGAGAGAGCAAAAGGTTATGCCCTGCCACAGAGGTGGGGGGGGTGGGGGTGGGGGGAGGAATACTGGGATCATTGGTGGTGGAGGGATGGGTATTCGATCATTGTAAAACTGAAATGCAAGCATGAATATTTGTAAATCTACAACTGTACCTTGGGCTGGAGCCATAGCACAGCGGTTGGGCTATCGCCTTTCACGTGGCCGTCCCAAGTTTGATTCCTCCGCCTCTCTTGGAGAGCCCGGCAAGCTACCGAGAGTATGGAGCCCGCGTGGCAGAGCCTGGCAAGCTACCCGTGTGTATTGCATATGCCAAAAACAGTAACAATAAGTCTCTCAATGAGAGACGTTACTGGTGCCCACTCGAACAAATCGATGAGCAACGGGATGACAGTGAAAACTGTACCTCATGGTGATTCACTAATAAAAAAAAAATTTAAATGTATTGAGAATCTAAATACTGCTGTGTTTCCCTGTCTTTTACCCACTTCCAGCCAAGCTATCTTCTGTTTAATATGGTTTCTTGACCCTCCCCTTAACTGATTTGGAATCTCAATGTTAGATTCTTTTTCTCTCCAGTGACTTCCCATCTACCTCAGCAAATATCAGGGTTCAGAGTAACCCACAAAGCAGTACAAAATCAGTTCTTATCCCTAAGTATTCCACACCTCCATGGCTATTACTTCATTATCAGATCCCCTGTCGTGCTCTGCCCCTTCATTCCACTGTGCTGTGGTTTTCTTGTGATTCTCTCTGACATCTCACAGGCGCTCATAAACATGCTCCTCAGTGTTAGAACTTCCTCTTTCCTCTTCCAAATAGACATGTCTGAAATGAAGCACTACTCAAGTTCTCTCTCACTGAGGAAGTATCCTACCTTAAATTAAAAACTTAAATTGAAAAATCCTGAATTGTTTTTCTTCCCACCTCTTATCACATTCTGACATCTATTTATTGTGCTTTTTTAAAAAATTGCAGCTCTCCCCTTCCCTTAGAACTGCTCTTATGGCAGCAACATTTCTTGCCTGTTTTGTTTGTAGCTATGGTTCACAGTTTCAGAGTTGGCACATAAAAGCAATTGAATAAATATTTTATGAAGGAATGAAAAAATGGATTGGCACAATACGAAGTACATTTAATTCATAGAAAAGATATGACTTAAAATTTGCTCACACATTAGCTTATAGAGGTAGGCTTAATTTAAAATGTTTTTTTAAAATAGTGTTATTTCCCTCTCCTTTATGGTTTGAAGTGCGTTGTCTAGGTTTGCTTATGCTATTAACACCAACCACTTACAGTCAGTCGTACTCAAGAGCTTTTGGTCTAATAACAGCAAAGAAATGGCATTCTGCTCCTTGATAAATTTCAGAACAATTATTTCAGAATAGATAGTGGTTGTCATTTATTAAGAAGGATCTTTTTGGTGTTAAGATCCTTATGTTAAGAATAAACAACAGTTTCCTCTTTGGACTTTATAATTGGATAATCCTAGCAGCCAAGAAAATGGTACATTTGGGATTTTCTGTCACCTCTTAGATTATATATTAACTGTCTTACTGTTTACTAAAATTTCTCATTCAGAAAAAAATTATTTATACATATTATCATCATCAGTTGATCTGTAGTGGATGAACTCTGCTATTAGTAGAACTTTTTACAAAAATTGTTTTTTACCCAATTTGTAACATAAATCTAATTATAACATACAATGGGAGAACATGGACTGTACTTTATGATGGTCCTCGTTTTTCACCATTGCAGAATTTGGTCATATTATTCAGACATCTGCTGAGTGCCTACTGTGTAACAGACACAGGACATACAACACTGAGTAAACTGACCATCCCTCAGGACTTGTAGAATTCTAATAGAAATAGGAGACCAATGCGCCAAGGCTCACTTAAGCAGTAGATCGTCTGATTTGAGAATCAGATGTGCCTGATTTGGTGTCTCAGCTCTGCCACCTGCTGTCTGTACAAACATTTTTCTCTTTCTAGCTCTCAATTTCTGTGTCTTTTAGAAGAAATTATATGCACGCAATTAGGTTTGGGGCTGTGAGTACATGGCAGAGAGAAAGCCTTTTGTAGGTTTTCAGTGCTGATTATAACCACTGTAGTAATTACTCTTTGGTCTTTTTTTTCCCCCTGATGGATCTGGGAGGGTTCTTTGCAGTTTGGAACTTTGAATCTTGAAAAGAACATGAAAAAAACAATAGTACTAATTCTTTAAAACAACTCTTTTGAAACCGTTCTTTACAAATTATATCTAGCTTGTGGCTAGAGCGATAGCACAGTGGGAGTGGGTAGGGCGTTTACCTTATACACGATCAACCTGAGTTTGATTCCCAGCATCCCTTATGGTTCCCTGAGCACCACCAGGAGTAATTCCTGAGTCCACGAGCCAGGAATAGCCCCTGTGCATCACCGGGTGTGACCCCCAAAAACAAAAAAAAAATCAAAAACAAATTATGTCTAGTTTATTTAAACTTGACATTACAAAATGGTG
The DNA here is from genome assembly GCF_027595985.1 of Sorex araneus. NCBI lineage: Eukaryota > Metazoa > Chordata > Mammalia > Eulipotyphla > Soricidae > Sorex > Sorex araneus. Next base: position 38,500,265 of record NC_073313.1, read on the forward strand.
GTTTTAAAACTTCAGGGTGGGTAAGAATCAGTGTGGCTTTTTAGTCAATGCTGCATAGTCCCAACTCAGCACCTAAATCAGGTTTTTGCCTGGGTAGAGAAAACAAAAGATACACCAGATACTTATATTAAATACAAGATACTTTTGCTGTGCCAAAAGAATGGGAAGATGTCAAAGGGAAACAGGAACTCTCAACTTGGCATGAGCTCTCAGTGGTCAAAGCAGGAACACTTTGAGCCAACAAATAGTGTATTTTTATTATATAATCAAAAGCACATATATTCACACAGTTCTGTACCAAATGGGGAACATCTGGCCTGGAGGCTATATAAGACCCACAAAATTCTGTAGTCTGGTCCTAGCGCGTGACAGGACAGACAGACATGCTTCTTGAATGTCCATGGCCCAAACATGATAACCTCTCAGTATCTGTATTGCAGACCATAATGCACAAAAATAGAGAGTATGGGGGAAACTGTCTGCCATGAAGGCAGGGGAAGGGCTGGAAAGGGGGGGTATACTGGGGACATTGGTGGTGGAGAATGTCCACTGGTGGAGGGATGGGTGTTTGATCATTGTATGATTGAAACTCGAACATGAAAGCTTGTAACTATATCTCATGGTGATTCAATAATAAAAAATAAGGGGGCTGGAGCGATAGCACAGTGGGTAGGGCGTTTGCCTTGCACGCGGCCGACCCGGGTTCGAATCCCAGCATCCCATATGGTCCCCTGAGCACCGCCAGGAGTGATTCCTGAGTGCATGAGCCAGGAGTGACCCCTGTGCATCGCCGGGTGTGACCCAAAAAGCAAAAAAATAATAATAATAAAAAATAATTTAAAAAGAAAGTCTGTGGCCCTTGCTACCTGTATTGTACAGCCTTCTAATAATGTCATAAATATTTACATGGCGCCTGTCAGAAAATAGGTTCCCCACTGCTGGTCTGTAATGATATAAATAATTAATATATTGGTGGTAATAGACAGCTCAGGTACACAAGAATTCCAAATTATGGATAAAACTGTGGGCTGGAGCAATAGTGAGTAGGACGCTTCTCTTGCATATGGCTAGCATTGCATGTGATCCCCTGAGCCCTGACAAGAGTGATCTCTAAGAGCACTGAGTAAACCCTGAGCACTGGTGGGTGTGCAATCCGCCCCCCAAAAGAACCCAATATATATCAATATATATATATACATATAATATATATGTACCTGTATAGGACACAGAGTTTAATTATCTGCCCCTCTTGCTTCCTAAATGATCTGCTTTCAAAGACTAGAGGATGGAAACCGGGGAATAACTTGGTATCAAAGAAGCCTGGCCAGCATTACTTTGTCAAACTAATAAATTTAGCATCAATGATGAGCCATGCACATCAGGTGGTGGGAAGGAACTTCACATCTGTGATGTTTTCCCCTCAAATCTCATAAACTCACAGAATCATAATGAAATTGCCAAAGATGTCAGGATTGAGACAATCTACAAAATTCCCAAGTCCTCAAACCTGTCCAGGTATGAAAAAGGGGGAAAAAAAGGCTTGAGAATAATCTCAGGCCAAAAGACTAAAAAGACAAGATGAATAAAAGGAGAGTGGCTTCTGACACTAAAGGCCATTCTTGAGAGAACTAGTAAAATTAAGTTCCATTGTTAATAGGAACAGGTCAATATTGGCTTCTTAATTATAACAAATGGTTTAACTAATGTAAGATTTTAATATTAGAGGAAACTAAGCGAGAGGTATACCTGTACCACCTGTGTAGCTTTTCTGTGGACTGAAAATTACTTTTTGTTACTGTTGTTGAAATGACACAAAAGTTTTGTGATTTATTTGTTCTGGGAATCATGCCCAGCAGTATTCGGAGGACCGTGTGGTGATAAGGATCAAATGTGGGCCTCCTGTTCGCAAAGCATGTGCCCAGCCCTTTGAATCATTTCTTCTTCCCCGTAACATCCTTTCTATGATAAAGTAGTGATACTCAAATCCCTAGTTGATGATTTTCTACTTTGTCTAGGTTTGCCCTGATTTTTAATATTTAAAAGCAAAAACAGCAAAAAGGGAATGGGATGATTTTAGTGGAAAGCTAATATAAATCCTAGGTTTATAAACTAGGAATTGGTTTTAGTTATTTTCACTTTAGTTTTGGCACCATCTTTATAATTGCTCAAAGAGAATATGTTCTCATTGCATGTGAATCTCTGTAATACCAATTTCATGAAACATTTAATTCTGTATCATCTCTTCTTAAGACATAGATTTATAACGAGACCTCATAAGTTTATGTACCTTAATAGATAGCTTTGTAAATGATCTCACCATTGAGCTGGCAGCACAGTTTTGCAGTAGATGCGTGGGGCCCTGAGTTTGATTCCCAGCACAAAGAAATGAGAAGGAGGGAGAAAGAAGAGGATAAGAAAAGAAAAATAATCTCACCATCAAACTAAGCAAGTTCAACATTGTCTTCCAGACCTCCTGCCTGGCTAAGTAATAGTTTGCTTTTGAATTACCAGATTAGGAAAGAGAGGGCCTGCTTTCTGTTTTCAATTAGAAGTTGGGTGAAGCATTAGTGTTTTGAGCATTCATAGTACTGGTTTAAACATAAAAAAGAAAAGCACCTGTTATTTTAAATGAGTGAAAACAAAAGTACAGCTAAGCATAGATACCAGTCACCAAGTTCTATATTTCAGCTGTATCTGGACTTGAATAATTATGCCGTGGAGTACCTTATTAAAGGCCTTAATAAGAAATAGCATAAGAAGCTGAGAGGCAAACTGTTTCACTGTAAAACCGTAGCATAATCATCACCAAGAAATCAGGACTTTCTGTTCAGTATAGGAACAGAAGGGAAAACATGGGGAAGAAAAATGAATTAGAAGACTAGGATCCTAGTATGAGCTACAGCAATCAGTATCTTACTAGGGAAAATGGCAGATCTACAACTTGACTTGGTTTGCTACTTACTTGTGAAATGAAAAGCTTGGCCTGCTAAATTTTCAAAAATCCTCCAGTTATAAAAATAATTGGAGTCTATTCTATGGGTTTTTCTTCAATTTGGGATGGGATGCAAAATCAGCCATTGGCTTATGCGTGATGAGTGGTGATTGGTATCAAATGTTAGCATTGAGAATGGGGTAATATATTAACATACAAATGATAATATTATTTTAAGTTATAACATTAGTGTAAATGCACCACTTTAATCTGGTGTGCAAAGCAGCACTGGTCCACAGATTGAAAAAAAAATGTTGATAACTGGACCAGCGCTGGCCTGCTATAGCATGGTTCTCAACATTTTGCAACCTGTTTCCTTCTTGTGCCCTGTCCCTGTCCTACCCCTTCACCCCTAATCTCTTGCTGTGCCCCCTCTATAAATGTACTTTTCACCCAGTGGCACTCAGGAGTATTTCAAGCTCTTCTCGGTGCCAGGGATGAAATTGAGGTCAGTTACATGCACACATTTTGTATTTTAAAAATAAACTTTAAAAAATATATAGTTAAAATAGTATTAATATTTATGCTTCATGGGCACGACCTGTTATTGCACCCCATGCCCACTGCCAAAGTGCCAATATCCCTCATTCCTCCCTCCTCACCCCTCTCAAAATAAGTCAGTCATGGCATTATTATTCCCTTTTGTGATCTGTAGTAATGCTTTCTGTCATTCTTGATACTGATCATTTATATCCTCTTTTTCCTCATGAGTCTGTCTAGAATTAAATAGTTTTGTTGCCTGGTCAGGGTATAAGGCTCCCAGTTCCCAGGTCCTCAGGGGTCCCAGGGATCACTCCTGGCAGTTAGACCAAAATGACTCAGTGCACAGACCTGGTAATATTCTGTGGCTCAGGTTCTAGTGGTGCTGGGGATTGAACTGGGAGCTTCATGCAAGGCATGCACACTAACCCTTTGAGCTCTCTCCCTAGATATGAATCATCTTTTCTGATATCAAAGAAACTCTTTGGCTTTACTTATTTTCCTCTATGCTTTTCTATTTTTCAGAAGTCTTTTTAATAACATCTAGACTTTTCTTGATTATGGTGCATATCACTCTTACAGGTAGTAGATTGGATTTCTACCTTAGTCTAATTAGATAGATTAAACCTAAGAAAATTTTCTAAGATCTCTTTAATGCAGTATGATTTAGATCCTGTAAAACTTAGAAACTTAAATATGGTCAAGAATATGATTTAACTTGGTAAACAATATCAAGATAACAACTTCCGCAACCACTACTTATACTAGAAAGTATAAGCACTTTGAACCCCTTTAAACTCCCCAAACTACATTCCAGAGTGTGAATGAATTTGAGGCAAGTAGAAGGGGAAACATGCAATAAAAAAACACACACTCAATTTCCATTGTTGGTTGTGCCACACTGGAGGTAGGAAGATGGTTTGAAAGGGCTGGAGTGCATGTTTTGCCTTCAGGAGACTCCGGAGGCCAGGGTATGGTCTCTGGTGTGCCACCAGGTTCCACAAGGATGCCTGGGAGCATCCTCACCCAAAGAAATGCCATGTTTATGTTTTTAATACAGAGAGGGAGGCCGATTCTTCCTGCAAACTCCAGGCTGAACCCCCCTCCAGTTGGTTAATTGAATGCTTTTCCTTCCTAAGGAGCTTTTGATTAAATGACTCTGTAAGTCAGTTCCACATTATCTGAGTACTTGGTTAGCACAGAGGTTCTATGGTACCTACAAAGAACAGAAAACGAATTGCCATACATTTGAGGAAAATAAAAGAAATATCATGATGAACAATCTGAATTCCTTCTGAAGGAGAAAAGCAGAAAAAGGTAAAAGATTTATGCGATCTGAAGAGAAATCAGATAGAGGCAGGCAGGGCTGGCCTCACATGCTAGGGGAAAAGGCAGCTCAGATAGAGAAGGGAACACCAAGTAGAGGATGTCAAGAATACCCATTCGGGTTGGAAGATTCGAGCTGAAAGTAGACTACAGACTGAATATGATGGCCACTCAATACCTCTATTGCAAACTACAACACCCAAAAGGAGAGAGAACAAAGAAGAATGCCCTGTCACAGAGGCAGGGTGGGGTGGGGGTGGTGAGAGGGATACTGGGATCATTGTTAGAGGTGAATGGGCACTGGTGGAGGGATGGTAAACGATCACTGTATGAGTAAAATGCAAACACAAAAGTTCATAAGTTTGTAACTGTACATCACAGTGATTCTCTAATAAGAAATTTTAAAAAAAGAGGAGTGATGAAAGGGAAACTGGGGCCACTGGTGCTGGGAAATGTACACTGGTGGAGGGATGGGTGTTGTAATACTGTATGTCTGAAACCTAATCATGAACAGCTTTGTAAGGGTCAATCAGTGATTCAATTAAAAAAATTAAAAAGAAAAAAGTTAAAAGAATAAAATTTTTAAAAAAATTTTTTAAAAAATTAAAAAGAAAAAGGAAACATTAGTTAAATCATTGACAACTTCCCAGGGTTGAGGATAGACAATGGGATCCAAGAGGCCTGAAGGGTCCCAGTGAAAATAGACCCAATTAGGAAAACTGCAAGACACATTATACTCAAAATGACCAAATATAAATATAAACAATGTTGAAAGCAGCAAGATCAAACAAGGAACTTACATACAAATGAAAGTCATAACATGTACAGCAGATCTATCAAATGAGACTCTACAAGCCAGAATAATATGGAAGTATATAGTACAAAAACTCAGTGAAGTGAACACTTCATCAAGAATACTCTTATCTAGCTAGATTATTATTCAGGTTGAAGGAACTACACAGAGCTTCGTTGATATGGAACATATTAGGGAATTCATAGCCTTGAAACCAGTTTTGCAAGATGCTTTAAAAGAGCTCCTTTAAAGGACATGAGAAACTTCCCATCATGTGATATTAAACATGGTACTCACTAACATTGTAATATTGTCCTCTATTACATTAAGAAAGTTTAAAAACATAGCAATTCATCATAACAAATTGAATTACTAATTTACTTTCTAATAATTCTATGTGCTATTAAGTGTTTTACCAAGTAATATGAAATAAATTTGTTCTAATCCTGCCAAGGGGACATAAAAATAAAAGAAGCCACATTTATGACCAACAGTATGCTTACTGCAATAAGGTTCAAGTACAAAATAAAATTTAATGCAATGTGTTTTAGACGCCAGAATTGAAAACTTAATTTTGTAAATGAGAATAGGCAGTATACTATATTGTATTAAATGACTCAGATTTTCTTATTTACATAGGTTAAAATCATAGAGCAATTTATCATTAAAAATTGACTTTTTGATTTATCTTCTGATAATTCCATTTGCCATTTAAGTTTTGTTGGAGCAATCAATATGAGATAAATTTGTTATATGCTTGCCAAGGCGGCAGACTGGGGGATGACAGGGGCCCTGGGACACTGGTATTGGCACTGGTGTTGCAGTGTTGTATGCCTGAAACAATTCTGTTATGAACAGCTTTGTAAACCACGGTGTCTTAATTTAAAAAAAGGGTGAGAAAAAAATAAACACACACACAAAAAAATACAGGAAATAGAAGAGAATTTTACTGAAACTTGAAATACATGTTCTCAGATGTAATGAGAAAAGAAAATCGATTTGTAAAATAAAGAGCAGGCTACTTGAGCAACAAGAAGAAAAGATAAAGATCTTGCAAATGAGAAGCTCATGGGGTATCAAGAACTGAACCAGCATTCCTACAAACCCAGATGCTAGATGCTGTTGAAACCTGGAAAATAGCCCTGATGCCAAGCAAGCCCTGCCCCAAGCCCTCTCCCTAAGCTCTGTCTCCAGCCTATCCCTGCCCCAGCCACAGCGGTGGCTTCATGAGAAGCACTGCCCCAAGAATGCTCAATGAACCAAGCAAAATTCTGCCCAGAGCCCACCCCAAAACCAAGGCCCTCACACACAGCCTGGGCACCAAGGCAAACCAAGCCCTGCCCCCAGCCCATGCAGCAAACCAAACCCCGCCCCCAGCTCAAGCAACTAACCAAGCCCCGCCCCCAGCGCACGCAACTAACCAAGCCCCGCCCCCAGCATACTGTTAACTTTGTCCTCAGCTGACATAACTAACCAAGCCACGCCTTCAGCACCTGTGACAACCCAAGCCACGCCCACAGCTGACCCAACTAACCAAGCCCCGCCCCCAATCATGCAACAATCCAAGCCACGCCCCTCGTCCATGCAAATTACTTAGCCACGCCCCCAGTCCACGCAACAAATCAAACCATGCCCCTGTCCACCAACGCAACAAACAGCCCCACCCATAGGTACTCGGCACAACCAATGTTACCAGCGTGCTGGCCAGGGCAAGACTACTCGCCCCATGCCCAGCTTCGCCTAGGTCCTGCCCCCACCCCAAAAGTTGCCCTTCCTGCAACCTTTCCTCTCCCCCTTTCAGTTTCCTGTTCCTCTTCCTGGTGCCATTCCAGAGGCAACCCTCTGCTTCAGCCAGCGACCAGCAACCACCATGTCAGGTCAGCGGCGGCTCTCTCTAATAAGGTGCAGCTTTCGCGACGAGTGTATTGACATTGTGAACCGGCAGATTCACTTGGAAAAGGCCATATCATGCATCTATAAGTCAATGTCGCTATATTTCAGACGAAGTGATTTAGCAATGAATCACTTAGCAGATTACTTCAATGAACTTTCATTGAAAGAGAAAGCTCAAGTAGACTTGTTTATCCACTTGCAGTTAAAGCGACGGGCAGAAATGAACCGAGTAAATTGGAAGCCTCAAATGCATAACTGGGGAGATGCTCTAAATGCTATGAAGTGCGCTCTTGTATTGGAAAAATTTGTTTACCTGCGCCTTTCATGCATTTTTAAGCTGGCCACCGAGCTAAATGATCATCAACTGTGCAAGCATCTTAAAAAATACTACATGTTTGAACAAGAGAAGTATATTGAGGAGGTGACGAAGTTTATAGCCCGTCTGAGCGAACTGCCATCAATGGAACCCACTGTGGTCGACAACTATTTTTCAAAACTCTTGCTTGAGAGCAAAGAGAAGCAATGAGCCTGGACTGCCTTGCCCCATAACCACCAGGGGCGAGGTAATTTTCTCTGCATGCTTCAGAGTTCACATGGCTCTTTTTTAAAACCGTTCCTTCATAAGAAGTTCAGTTCCCAAATAAAAGCTGAATTCAAAGGAGTTACTTGGTCAGTTTGGTTTGTGTATGTAAAGGCTTTGCCTTTTAAGTTTAAACAGGTATTAGTCTCTCCAGCCACCTATGCCCCATTTTCAAGCTGTTGGGGATTGAGGGGGTGGAAGGGAAGGTCTCCCACGAGACCTTGGAAAACACAAAGTTAATTTTCTCAAGAATAATGTTGGGGTGGGGTGGGTTGGTGGTCTAGGGCCTGAATGTCTCTTAGTACATACATATGGTGAAAGGACATAAAGAATCTGAGAACTGGTCTACAGAATGAGTTTACCATGGGGTTTGGATGTGGAATGTGTTGACTGGGAGTCTGTGTGTTGGAGGGTATGACGTTGGAATGTTGTCTCCATGGAACCCTATTATTAACAATACTCTAAATCACTCTCTAAATTAAAAAAAATTAAAATGGAAGAACATATAAATTAAATCATGTAAAATTAGTGATATTATCTCCTAAAAAGAAGTGAAACACAATTTGTGATGATTAAAATAAAATAATAATGGTAATAATAGAAGTAATATAAAAATGTCAAAATAAAAATTTAAAAAGATTTTTAAAAAGAATTTAGCTTCCTAATCTATTCAGAGCTTATGTGGAGTGAGGTATGCTGCTCCGGGAACCTTAAAGGAAGGAGACAAAAAATAAAGGGAGTTCAACTTTACCTGAAAGTGTACTAAGATGAACAGATGTTACCATGTGATTACTATGGGTAGTAACATGGGTGTCCTAGAAATGGTAGAACATTGTTCTTCAACAAGTTCACCCTAGGAGGGTGGTGATACCAATTGGGCTGTAGACTGGCTTTTTACACAGATAAGGGAGTGGTTTCCTAAGTAATCGGGCTGAACATGCATGCTGTCCTTACAAAACTTCAAATAGTTTTTCTTTTCAACTGGATCAAAAGGTAGAAAATATAAGGTAAAGGCCATGATCAAACTTGTGATGGTAAATATAAAGCAGGAATAAGTCCTCCTGAATTAATGACTTTGGATGTCCTGAAGATTAATGGGGGAAGGGGAGAAATGAAATGGAGATACCTGTTAGGGGATAATAATATGGTCTATGTGGGACCTTTGACTATGTGTTGGCTGTGAAAATAAACACATTCCAGATGAATTTGGACAAGTCAACCTGATTTACTCATAGTCCAAAGGTAATGAGTGAGAAAGGAGGGAAATCATCTCACTTTTGGAGTTTGGACTTGAACACTTGGGTTGATGCTTGCTAATCTGGACATATCTGCAGGGGGACACGGGTTTGGGGAAGATATGTCATGTAAAACATGAGATACTTAGTGGAACTTCTATTAAGACAGAAAAATAAATCCAAACTCAGTTGGGAATGTTAATGTTGAAAAGAGACATGGACCTATAGATGGTATCAAGGTGATGGGACTAGGTAAACTCCTTAGTAAGTCACAGCCAGCCAGGACAACTAATATTTAATGTACTGTTTCTCAACCAGGGTCTGGACCCCCAGGGTATTTGCTATTGGATGATTGAGTTTCAATCATGCAAGATAAAGAATGTTCTAGAGGGCCAGTAATGTAGCTTAGTGGGTGGGCCACTTTTCTTACAAGTGTGAGGCAGTGAGTTTTGATTCTCAGCACTGCCTAAAAAGTGTTAGAACCATTCTGCAAATAACCACTAGGTTTAATCCTTTGAGGCAAAGGAGATTGATTACTAGGCCAAATGCATATTTTGCATGTCATCTTAACATTTTAACGTAATTTTTTTTTGTCCTATATTTTCTAAAATGGCTTAGAATGTCATTTTCCCTTTGAGAAATTGAGGGGTTTCTGAGTTTTATGGGGTTTTTTGTTTGTTTGGGGGGACTACAGTCTGCCATGCTCTGAAGTTACTCCTAACTCTGCAGATAGGAAACACTCCTGGCAGTGCTCTGGGGACCATATGGGATACTGAAGCTCGAACCCAGGTCAGCTGTGTGCAAGGCAAGCACCTTACCTACCATACTACTGCTCCTGCACTGAAAAGTTTAATTTTAAAATGATTTAATTTTGGTTCCTGGGTCACACTTGGCAGGGCCCAGGAGTTACTCCTACCTCTCCTTAAGGGGTTGCTCCTGGTGGTACTTGGAGGACTATATAGTGCTGAGGAGTGACTTGCTATATGCAAAGTATGTGCTCCAGTGCCTTGAGCTATCTATGTCTCCTCCCTTCAAACTACCTAAAATAGATACTTTTGGCTACCATCTTTCGTTATTTTCTAATTGCACGACTCTGTAAGAACGTGTAACTGCCATGTTTTACTTTTTCACTTGCTATTTAGCAAGTCCTGTTGATTGCTTGCATTGTTTCATTGATCAATGAAAATTTACAGCAAAGACATTGTTCTCAAGGAACTCAAAACCTAAAAATTCTTAAAAGGTCAGTTTTTTTTTTACTTTTTTATTGAATCACTGTGAGGTAGACCCTTACAAAGTTGTTCATGATTAAATTTCAGTCACACAGTATTCCAACACCCATCCCTCCACCAGTGTACAATTCCCACCACCAGTGTCCCAAGGTTCCCTCCCATCACCCCGCCCCCCCACACACCTGCCTCTATGGCATGCACTTTTCCTCACTCTCTCTCTCTCTCTCTCTCTCTCATTTTTTAAGTTTTTCAATTGAATCACCGTGAGCAACACTGACAAAGCTTTCATGTTTGAATTTCAATCACACAATGATCGAACACCCATCCCTCCACCAGTGTACATTTTCCACCACCAATGTCCCCAGTATACCTACTTCCCCCTCCCATGTCCTACCCCTCCCCCTGACTCTATGTTGAAAAGAGAAATGGACCTATAGATGGTATCTCTGCTTATGGCATTATGGTTTGCAATACAGATGAAAGGCCATCATGTTTGGTTCTTTATCTACTTTCAGCACACATATTCCATCCTGAGAGATCCCTCCAACCATTATTAACTTAGTGATCCCTTCTCTATTCTAGCTGCCCTCTCCCCCAGCTCGTAAGGCAGGCTTCCAACTGTGGAGCAATTATCCTGGCTCTGCCTCTATTGTCCTTGGGTGTTAGTCTCACATTATATTTTATATTTCAAAAATGAGTGCACTCATTCTATGTCTGTCCCTCTCTCTCACTCCATGACCACGCATTTATAAGCAAATTTCATGAATTCATCTTTCCTAACAGCTGCATAGTATTCTATTGCATAGATGTACCAAAGTTTCTTTAGCCAGTCATCTGTTCTTGGGAACTTGGATTGTTTCCAGATTCTGGCTATTGTGAACAGTGCTGCAATGAACATACAGGTGCAGATATCATTTTTCCTGTACTTTTTTGCACCCTTGGGATATATTTCCAGAAGTGGTATTGCTGGGTCTTATGGAAGCTCAATTTCTAATTTTTAAAGGAATGCCCATATTATTTTCCAAAAAGGCTGGACCAGTCAGCACCCCCACCAACAATGAAAGAGAGTCCCTTTCTCCCCACATCCATGCCAGCACTGGTTGTTCTTGTTCTATTTGATATGTACCAGTCTCTGTGGTGTGAGATGATATCTCATTGTTGTTTTGATTTGCATCTCCCTGGTTAGTGATGTAGAGCATTTTTTCATGTGCCTTTTGGCCATTTGTATTTCTTTTATGATGAAGCTTCTGTTCATTCCTTTTCCCCATTTTTAATGGGGTTGGAAGTTTTTTCCTTGTATAGTTCTACTATTGTCTATCCTGGATATTAGCCCCTTATCAGATGGGTATTAGATAGATATTTTTTCCCATTCCTGGGCTCTCTGTATTTTTGTCACTGTTTCTTTTGAGGTGAAGAAGTTTCTTAGTTTAATGTAGTCCTATTTGTTTATATTTGTTTCCATTTTCTTGGTGTTTCATCCTTAAGGATGCATTTAGCTTCAGTGTTCTGGAGGGTTCTGCCTATATTTTCCTCCATGTACCATATGGATTCAGGTCTGATATTGAGAGTTTTAATCCACTTTGATCGGACTTTTGTGCCTGGTGTTAGACAGAGGTCAGTGTTCATTTTTTTGCAGGTAGCCATCCAGTTTTCCCAGCACCACTTGTTGAAGAGGCTTTCCTTGTTCCACTTCACATTTCTTGCTCCTCAAAGGTCAGTTTTAATTGATACAAACCCATAGAGAAATATTCAGGTTATATGATAACATATGCCTCAGTCTGTGTGTGTGTGTGTGTGTGTGTGTGTGTGTGTAAGATAGAGCGAGAGAAATTGTGCTAGTGAGCAAGCTGCTTTTCTCTTTTTTTCTTCCTTCTACTTTCTTTTAGGGCTGATGACATGGCTCAAGTGGTAGAGCCCATGTCTTGTATATCCCAAACTCTGGTCTTAATTTCCAGCACCATGTTCTCCCCTGCCTGCCAGTCACCCCAGGTGTCGGTCCTAGACTCCTAATTACTGCCAGAAATGCCATCTCTAAACATCCAAAACTCAGTGTGTCAGTCTGCTCTATTTGATCATTGATGCCTATGTTACACAGATAAACACTAAAATTATCCATGCTTGCAAAAAATACTCAATTTTTTTTATACCAGGTGTGAGTAACAACGATAGAAGTTAAAAATTAAAGATGTTGGGGATGGAGCGATAGCATAGCAGGTAGGACATTTGCCTTTCATGCAGCCGACCCGGGTTCGATCCCAGGATCCCATAAGGTCCCCTGAGGACACCACTAGGAGTAATTCCTGAGTGCAGAGCCAGAAGTAACCCCTGTGCATCGCCTGGTGTGACCCAAAAAGCAAAAAAAAAAATTAAAGATATTTACCATATTCAAGGTTATATATCTGAGTTTTCAAACCTAGAAGGTTGAACATATAGTAAATGTGGATGTATTTAGACATAAAATGATTACCTTGATATATTATGAGTGCAATTAAGCACTTTATTTTAATTTTTTACAAGAATTTCATTATTTGGGGGGTACGGTGTTGGGTCACACCCTGTAGTGCTTGGGGGCTACTCTGGGCTATGTCCTCAATCCCAGGACCATGCAGTGCTGGCACCATGGGGCATTCGGGTCAACCACGTGTATGGCAAGAGCTTAGCCTCTATACTCTCTCTCTCCAGCTCCTACACTTGAGCACTTTAAAAACTAGAATTATGGGTATTTATTCTTTAACCCATTTAATCTTCACACATTTTCTCATTTTATTCTCATTGATTTTAGTTTTATACCACTGTGGTCAGAAAAGATGCTTGATAAGATTTCATTATTCAGTTAAGACTTGTTTTGTGGCCTGACATATGCTATATCAGAGATCTGTCACACCAGCATAGAGTGTTCCATATTTACCTGTCACATCTATCTAATGTATTATTTCAGGCTAGCGTTTCCTTATTAATGTTCTATGTAGATGTTCTATCCATTGGTGAAAGGGATAGATATTAAGGTCCTCTATGTTGTATTGCTGTCTCTTTCTCCATGTAGGCCTGTTATTGCATGCCTTATATTTTTATTGTTTTTTTGTTAAAAACACCGTGACTTACAAAGTTGATCATTATACAGTTATTTCAAGCATTTAGTGTTCAAATAACACTAGTGTGACCTTCCCTCCACCAATATCCCCAATTTCCTTTCCAATCCCAACCTGCAACCTTTGGCATATAACAAATTTACTTTATATTTCTTATTCCAACAAAACTTTATGAACTGGCAAATAAAATGATCAAAAAATAAATCAGTAGGGGTCAATTAGTGAATACTGTATGATTTTGTTCCATGTAAATAAGAAAATTAAAAGCATTTAATACAATATATAAAAATGCCTATTCTCATTTACATATGTATGTTTTTAACTCTGGAATCTAAAGTATATTACATTAAATTTTATACTTGGATCTCATTATGGTAATAATCATGACTCACCTGTCATTAATAAGACTTTTAAAGAACTTCACTATTAATATATTTTGGAGTTTACATGGCATAGGTAAGGCCTACATATGTAAATTTTCCCCTTACACGTTATATAAACACTGTGGTTTATGAAGTTGTTCATGATGATTTGTTACAGGCATTCGATATTCCACCAATCCCACCACCATTACACCTTCCTTCTACCACTCTCTCCAGTCCTCCCAACCACCCCTTAAGCCTGCCCCCATAGCAGCTGCTCAATAATTTATTTTATATTGCTTGATATCAATAATTGACTAACAAAATAATCAAAAAAATGTTTCTTTACAAGAAAGTTAGTGAACATTGTTGTATCTCACCATAGAGTCATTAAGTCCTTGTGTGAAAGATTATTAAGATGTTGTTACAGGGTTAAGCCATCTGTGTTTATGTTTTGTTAATAGAAATTGATTGCCTTCTATGTGACATCCCATCCAATTTGGTGTGCCACTGCTGATTTATCAGTGTTGTAGAGTTTGAGATGTTGCTCCAGGAAGTCCAGAATTTTTAAAGGTGTGATACAGCTGTAGTTAAACTTTTACTCAGTGGCTTGTTTGGTTTTGTGTGACTGCTGGGGCGTCTGGGAATACAGTGAGATGGGGGGAGTTAGTCCAACCCAAATCCGTGAAAACCTACATATTTCAGTCACAAAGCCTACATATCAAAATTTTTCAGCAGATTAATTTCTGGGTGAGGCTTGGCCCAAGGTAGTGGAGTCTGACCAGGAAGATGGTGGCAGTTGTGAAGTGTGGAAGCTTTTGGCACAGCTGCCAGAGCTGTGTGGGTGGGCTAAACCAGAGCCCCTTGTGGGGTTGCCTTAAATATTTAAGTTCCCCTCTGTTGAGTGCATAAATATTTACAAGGAGCATATTTTACCATCTTTTCACTTTCTGTATTGTATATCTTGACATTGAAGTCCATTTTTTATAAGCATGTGAATACATTCAACCATTATCTTTTGATTAGAAAGTCGTTTACATTTAATTATTGATAGGCCTATAAATTTATTGTCATTTTGTTCATTGTTTCTACTTGTTTCTCAGTCCCTGTGTTTCTTCTCTTATATTTTGGGTGTCTACTACAGGATTTTATTTTGTGGTTACCATGAGGCTTATATAAAATTACTTATACCTGGGGGATAGTTAAAATGCTGATCTCTGGTGGTGGGTGTGGCATTAGAACACTTCATGCATGAAACCACTAAAAATCATGATGCCTCAAAATTGGGGTGGCGGAACTACTTCACTGTATGACTGTATCACTGTCAATCCCATTGCTCATCGATTTGCTCGAGCAGGCACCAGTAAGGTCTCCATTGTGAGACTTGTTACTGTTTTTGGTATATCGAATACGCCATGGGTAGCTTGCCAGGCCTTGCCATATGGAACTACTTATCAAATACAGAAAGTTTAAATGCAGTCAGAACTTTACAGTTTTCTTGCCTCCCTCTTGTTTTGTTTGTGATGTCAAAATTTACATATTTTATCCCCACAAATTATTGCAGTTATTTTTACTTCTACTTTATAACCTTTTACACTAGCTTTAAAGTTATTATCCTATCACCCATACATTATTCTGAATTACCTATGTATATTTTTTCTAAATAATGTATTCCTCGTTTGAAGGGTTTTTCTTTCAGTATATTGAATATCGTTGCACTCCATTCTAGCCCACAGTTTCTTGTGAAAAATCTTCTTTAGTTGTATTGCACTGCCCTATCAATAACACATTTTCCCTCCATTACTTTCATGTTTCTCTATTAACCACATAAGGGTAGATTATAATTTAAGTACCAAAAATTAGAGATATCTTTTGGCTGATTCAATCTACCCACTGTGGCCCCTTAATTTTCTGGCTCTAACTGGATGAATTTTACTGACCTGTGTTCATGGGTCTTCTCAATCTTGGCTACTATTGAAAGTAAATTACAGTTTTTAGCTCTCTAACTTTTTGGAGGTCATGGGTGGGCCCTACCTAGTAGTTCTTGAAGGATGTTGTGCCAATAATTGAACCAGGGTCAGCTGTGTGAATGGTTAGTGTATTATCCCCTATACTACCACTCTGGTCCCAGAGCTATGATTTCTATTTGGTAATTTTTACCTTTTTCTCTTTGTTGAAGCTATTACTCTCAATGAGTATCTTTGTTAAGTTGTGATATGTTGTCACAAATGAGATCCCTCACCATCAGTTGTTCTTAAGTCAGTATATATTTAATGACTAGAATGGTGGTCATGCCTTTATCTGGAGAATTTTAGAATTTTATTTGGGCCCTGTAATTTGAAAAATTGTTCAAGGAATCTAATTTAAGGCACCTAATTCACAACATCTGTCTCACCACCAATGTTAACTTCCTTCCATCAATTTCCCATTTCACCTCAAACCCTCAAGCCTTCCTCTCGATCGTTTGGTTCCTGTAAGTTATCTATGGTTCAGATAATATAAACTCCTCTTCACCACCCGTATGTCTGAGGCTCGCCCCAGTTACCACTCCATCCACCTCTTCCCTCCCCTATCCTCAGTTCTATAATAGATTCCAGAATAATCTAGGTATATTCCCCACTTTAAAGGCTGCTTTTCCTTCTATGTACAATCGATCTACCATCCATACATAAGTAACTTCATCTGATCTTTCTTGGCTTACTTCCATCCAAGTTGTAGCAAATTCATGGTATTATCCTTCTTTGTAGTAGTTCATTATATATATGGACTGGAGCAATAGCACAGTGGGTGCATGTGGCCAACCTGGATTCAATTCCTCCGTCCCTCTCAGAGAGCCTGACAAGCTACCAAGAGTATCCCGCACGGCAGAGCCTGAAAGCTACCCATGGCGTATTTGATATGCCAAAAACAGTAACAAAAGTCTCACAATGGATACGTTACTGGTGCGCACTCAAACAAATCAATGAACAATGGGATGACAGTGATACAGTGAGTATTTTTGCGTCATTTTTTGAACTCTTCATTATTTTAGGTATTTTTGAAGATATATCTGGTTCTTTCAGTTGGAATATGTTCCTATGTTTATTCATTGCCTTTGACCCTCCATGTTGGTTTCTTTTACAAACTTTTTTTGAGATTCTGTGGTTTACAATACTGGTTACTCATGCACATAATTCTAATACCACACCCATCACCCATGTTGGGGTCTATGCAATAGATAAAATAGCCACCTCTACTGGTCTTGAAAGAGTGATCTTTCTTGGAGAGTAACCTTCCCCTAGCTCTTGTTTGTCCCAGATATTTTTTATTATCCCAGCAACCTGTTTTGTTTTTAGTGTCTATGAGGAGTTTGCTATTCCAAGATGTTTGTGTCCCCAGAAGAATCTCAGTGCCTTGGTTCAGACTGATTAAAAAACAGACTTACAAGCATTTTTAAGTGTGCAAATTTAAGATTGTGGTCCCACAGGAGTCTATAAATGCCAGTGACTATCAGAAGCATGCAATCTAGAGTTGTCCCCCAGGTATCCGCTACAAAAACTGGAATGCAAGATAAGGGTACAAGCTCCTTTCTGGGAGAGATTGGTAATGTGGATTTCAAGGCACATGGTGAGATTCAGCCTCTGTCACTGCTGAGAACCTCAGTAAAGCCTGAAATGTGCCTCACCAGAAGCCCCTATCCCTTTCTCAGAAAAGTTGGGGGGCGTTTAGTCTCCTAGAGCCCAGGCAGGCCACAGAAAGTGCAGCAACCAACAGATGTACAAGCTCCCTTTTGGGATATCCTGGATTTTGTATGAGGCAGTGAGAAAGTCAAAAGATAGAGTATGCTCTGCCTCTCAGATTATAACTCTACAGGCAAACTAATAGGTCTAGCCCACTGAAAAACTGACTGCTTTGGTCTGTTGTTTCTTGCTGTGCTCTTAAGGGTAGTAGTAGTTGGTTCAGATTTCTTTGTCCACAAGTTACAATCCTGTAAGTAGCAGCCCAGAGCCAAGCAATCTGGAAGTGTACTCTGGACAGCACCTGCTAATCTGCTAATCCAGGGTGCTAGGTAGGAGTACAAACTCCTTCCTAGGAGCAAGGCAGAAGGATCATCAAAGAAATGGTGTTTTCAGTAGACCCCTAAGTGTGTGTTATAATAGTATGCATGCTTCTCTGTTCACTGTAGGCTTTCTTGATGTGAGTCCCGTTGGCTTCCAAAGATAGATATTTGGGGGGACGGGAGTCATTAATCAGGTAAAGTGCCACTGTGGAGCTCAAATGCTTAATCCTCAGGGAGAAGCTGGGGGGGTGTTGAGTTCCTTTCCGATTTTCCATTGTCATGCCAGGGTTGAGATCTATGGTAGAATTTTGTATCAGGTGTATCAGCCTCTCCTACCTGCTTTAGTGAGTCCATGGAGGGTGGTGATCTCAGTGTCTTCATATGTTGCCACTTGGAACATCCTAAAACAAAGAATGATTTTTAATGGTCAATTTAAATACCAATAAGTCAGGCTATTTGAGGACTTGAAATCCCTTCTCTTTGCCTCTCACACCAATCCCCCCCAACCCTAACAGTTCCCAGATAAAGTTGTATGCCATGTTGCAAGTCAACATAATTCATTTTTAAAAACAACAAAACTGTACTCCCTCTCATCTTCCAACACCATAGTTATATACTGGTACTAAAGAAAATTAAATTGATCCCATATGCCACATACCTTTTGGGGGTCACACCTGGTGTTTCTCCAGAGACCAGGTATGGTACTGGGAATCAAACCCAGGTCAGCTACATCTTCAGTTATTCTCTCAAGCTTTCATGCCCTTTTTTTTAATTGAGTCACCATTTTTACTTATTTTTTTATTTTTTCATGAACCACTTTTTTTATTTGCTTTTAGAGTCACACCCGGTGATGTACAGGGGTTACTCCTGGCTCATACACTCAGGAATTACTCCTGGTGGTGCTTGGGGAACCATATGGGATGCTGGGAATCGAACCCAGGTTGGGGTGCGTGCAAGGCAAATGCCCTACCTGCTGTGCTATCACTCCAGCCCCTTGAGTCACCAGTTTTAATAGCATCTTGTCTACCCTCTAGTGGTGGTTTTCTAGATGATGTTGTTTTTTGTAGTTCTTCACAAATTTTAAGTATAGACACAGTTATTTTAAGTATGAGAGACAATACAATATTTTAGTAGACATATTGTAACGTAAAATTTCATATTTTAAATATGAGAGACAGTACAATGTGTAGGATACTTCCCTGGCACCCCAGATGGTCCCCTGAGCAATCTGGTGTGGCTCCCAAACCAAATATTCTAATTTTCTCAGAAGTTAGGTCTACATGTTCCTGTCCTGTTGATGAAATTGCCACTGAGATGTTAAATGACTTTTATGTAACTATCTTCTTTCTCATAGAATACCCCATCTTGATAAAGAATCTTAAATTTTGAACTAGCTTTTGGTAAATGTCCAACATGTTTAGAAGGTAACTTTTAGGATTAGGATTGTGTCTTGTTATCCCTTATCTCCCCTTTCCTTTCTATCATACTTGTTCAAGGAAAGGGGTATGCCATTTGAGTGCTGGATATAAATGTTGCCAGGCCCTCCTCACTGGAAAAAATCACCCACCTCCAAAATTTTAAATGTAGGTTCCGAAATGATTAAGCAGATTGTAAAACATTAAGTGTCTGTTCTCTTTTCAATTGTGACAAGGTCATTCAAGCCTTGAGTTAGTTGAATTCTACTAAGAAATGGTAGTGGGCAGGGCTGGGGAGATGGTACAGTGGGTGGGGTGCTAGCCTTGCATGAGGCCTACCTAATTCAATCCCTGAGAAGCCAGGAGCAAACCCTGTGCACTGCCAGGTGTGGCCCGCAAAAGAAAAAAAGTGGTAGTGAAGCAATTTAGAACAGAAAAACCACATTAAAAAACAGCAAACATTCTTTGATATAATCTTGCACAAACTGAATTTGTTCAAAAACTTATCTATGATGAGGAAACTTCTACCTCTTGGGGCTCATCCCTCTGAAATGGTACATCTCTAGATAGGTATTATTTTAGCATGATCTGCGATGCTTTCAGGACATTTTTCCCTAGTAAATTCTGTTATCAAGTCTGGGAATTATTTGCTCTTTCTGAAATATTTGGTTTCTTTTAGCAGCACTGTTTACATCCAGTAACAAGTCTCTCAATGAGAGGCGTTACTGGTGCCCACTCGAAAAAATTGATGAGCAATGGGATGACAGTGACAGTTTGCATAGCTGACAGTGACATAAATTGGACTCATCTGTTTGAATAATTATATCATTAGTTTTCAAGTGAATTTCCACCTGATTCTCTGGTCTAAAAGACAGAGAAGTTTAGTTACCAAAGAAGTAAATTTGTCAATATACTTGGATCACTGTTACCTTTTTACATTTAATTTATAAAATGAACTAGCCCAATTTAACATGATGGGAAGATTGACTTTTCTAGAAAAGTAGTCAAATGCACATAAAATTGAAATGTCTTATATATTAAGGCAGATTACTTTTCTGTTTGTTCTGATATTTTGTCTTTTGTATTCACATCACATCTTCTACATTTACATGTCAAACCAACTTAAGTTTTTTGTTAGTCTACTGTTAGTTTATAATATCATGTAGTTTGGTGTCACAGTTCTTTATGTGTATAATTCTTACCACACCCATTAGTAAAGTTCCAGTAGCATCTCATATATGAGTGAACCCATCCAGTAATTGGCTTTTACTTAGTTCACTAAGTATGATCACATTAAAATCCTTTTCATTGCACTGTAGCATTCTACTATACACACACACACATATATATACGTGCTTGTGTGTATGTATACATATATCACAACTGCTTTATTCATTCGTTAGTGGGGAATTTAAGTATTCCCCCCTTTTTTTGATATTGTGAATTATGTTGCTCTTAAGATAGAAGTTAAAATACCTGTTAAATAAATGCCTACAAGTGGTATGCTGTATCTCATGTACTATCTATGCCATTCTCAGTGTGGTAATATTTAATTATGATTTTGAATTTTGCATTTTTCTAATAAGTGACAAGTATTTTTTCTTATGTCTGTCAGCCATGTTTATGTATTTTTGCAGATTTTTTCCAAGACTTTTTGCCCATATTTTATTCAGTTGCTTGCCTTTTGGTGATAGTTTGCTGTGTAAAAGCTTTTAAATTTAATTTGCCACATTTGTTTAATCTTGTTTTTGTCTCCATTGGAGACACTTCCTTAAATGCAAGAGGAAATGATAATTATACCTCCATAATTTGGTATGGATTGATGGAACTCTTACAGGTCCAGGAAAAAAAACTGCTTTTGCAACTCCATTGTTTCCTATCTTATTTTGAAGCCTTCAAAGGAAGAGTTGATATGTAGATACAAAATTTAATTATATAAGCCAATAATTTTCCTATTGTCTTTTGACATATCCAGTGAAAGATTAGTTGGTATAATTGGAAAAGCCCTCTTGTTTTATTTCAGTCCACCCCCCACCCATGTTCTTACTGAAAATATAAAAGACAGTCTTTCAAACTCTTGTGTCTGGACTGATCTTTCTTCACGCAGTAAGCATCAGGCGTTATATGAAGTTTCTGTGATATTGCCAATGTTTCATACTGATTTTCAGTTCATTTTCTTTTGTTTTTCAGAAAGAGTTTTGGAACACCTACACAAAAGCTCAACAAGGAGACAATAACAGAGGAAGTGACTGGTTTCAGTTTTATCTTACCTTTCCTTTAATCTTTGGTCTCTTTATTATCCTCCTTGTCCTTTTCCTAATCTGGAGATGCTTCCTAAGAAACAAAATTCGCAGACAGACAGTGACTGAAGGCCACATTCCTTTCCCTCAACACCTTAATATCATCACTCCTTCTCCCCCACCAGATGAAGTGTTTGATAGCAGTGGCTTATCCCCAGGCTTTCTGGAATATGTTGTTGGGCGTTCAGATTCCGTCTCCACTCGTCTGTCCAATTGTGACCCCCCACCGACCTATGAGGAAGCCACTGGGCAGGTGAATCTGCAGAGGAGTGATACGGAGCCTCATTCAGATCCACCACCTGAGTACGACGACATCATCAACTCCAGCTCTGCCAGTGCCATTGCCATGGTGCCTGTGGTCACCACCATCAAATGAAGCTCCCAACTTTTTACTATAATCATTTTTAAAATACTAATGAAAGAAATTTCTAGCACTTTACCACTACATAAATGTGCATTCATCTATTTTATTGAACTCTTAAAGCATACCACTCTTTTATAGTTTGATTTGATTTTCATGGTTTCCTGGTATAAAATTATGATTCCTGCTAATTTTGGCTCATGGAAATAGGTCTAGGTGGGAAAACATAATAGCGGATGATTCCGTGTGATGTGATGAGGTTAATTCTGTGCATATATGCATGTGGCCAGTATATCTGTAACTGTCTCACTCCTATCCAAATAATTTGTAAAGAAAACATTACTCACCAAAATTGGGGATGAAAGACATGAACAATTTGTGAAATAGTCAGCAACATACTATTGAATTCTAAATGTAAGCTGAACCTATCATGTTTTCTAATTCATAGTGGCTTTTATTAACCTTTTCCTTCAACTATCATGAAAAAAACTGCACAGTCCACCTTGATGTTTAGATACATTTCAGAGATATGTGGCGGGAAGCACAATAGTCAGTAACTTATGGCATAGCAAGAACATCATTGCTCTTTATTGGCATTTGAATAATACTGCACGAGGGATTTTTGACTGTCATGCTTCTCACACACACAAAATATTTAAACTGTGTTTGCTTAGTACCTCTGAATGCCTTAGGCTCTTTGTATTACCATCTTGGCGGAAGGATTTCCTGCCAAACAGAATACTGATTACTCTCTTGCTCATTTGTGACAGTAATTATTTCTTTTTCTCTTTAATTGCCTTTTACTCTACTCCTCACTCCCTCTCCCACCACCCAGATCTTTATTTAAGCACCTAAGAGTTCAGTTAAGATAAAATTTTTGAAATTTTTTTCCTTAGTGTTTTTAGAGAGACTGAAGTGTTTGCCTTTGGATGATTAAGAGGCAATTTTCCTTTAGATGAAGAACTGTGATTTTTTTTATATATTGCTCTCCAATCAGTGGAGTAAGATTACGAAGTTTGTGTTGTGCCAGGTGCACAATAATAAACCTAGCAAGAGCTTCATGTAGATATCATTTCTGTTGCTTTTTGATTTTGTATTTTCATTGAATCATTCTTTACTTTTTCTCTTGAAGGAGAGGGAACAGGTAATGAATGAACTGCCAACATAAAGTGGCTCCAAAAGAAAATCAGTGCATCCTATGAACTTCCATGGTGTATGCACTGATAGAAAATTTATTACAGGGAATGGATGAATTTTCAGGGAAAACGTCAGCACCTTTTTGGTGTTGGATAAAATGGTTGAGAAGTTAGAGGGAAAACAGAATTCCATGTGCCATACCCTGCATCCTCCATCTCCCTCAACACTTCCCTCCATCCTGCTCTGGAAACCAAAGGAAGGGGAATGCTAGTGGGGAGCACTCAGAACTAGGAGTCTGATTCCATTCTGCAACACATTTGCCACGGTACCTTAGGGAAGGAAGACTCTCAAATTCCTTCTGCCTTTCTCCAGGGGCTTTAAATGGATTTAACAAGATGGCATGTGTGGCAGTACTCAAAGATGTGAAGAGCTATCTAGATATCCGGTGATACCATTGTACTTATGCATAAGGGAAATTTTTCTTTTTCCCTAAAACTCAAAAGAGTTTTCATGTAGTGATAACAGCATAGGCTGCTTGTCACCTGTGCTCTCTAACCACCAGTCCGAGGATCCAGTGCTGGTCTCCACTGCTGTACCAATTTGAAGATAACAGACAGCTCAGCAAAACAGAATTAAGAAAACTAGAACGAGAGTTTGGTAGTTGTTATAGCTTTCATAGACTAAGTGTAACCTTTTTCTAAAACAATTGGCCATAAGAACAGCTTTGACTTCCGGTCAAAGCTGAAAGTATGGGAATGTTGGATCCCAAAATGTGTGTTTTGCTTTCTTTCTTTCTTTTTTTTTTTTTTTTTGCTTTTTGGGTCACACCCAGCGATGCTCAGGGGTTACTCCTGGCTCTGCACTCAGGAATTACTCCTGGCGGTGCTTGGGGGACCATATGGGATGCCGGGGATCGAACCTGGGTCGGCCGCGTGCAAGGCAAACGCCCTACCCGCTGTGCTATCGCTCCAGCCCCTTGCTTTCTTTCTAAATGAAAAAATAGGCTTCCTTTTGTGTGGGTTGCTTGTGATTAATTATCAGGCCTCAGATAAGACCAGCAGTGTTCAAAGTGTGGCCCATGGAGTCCCTGAGAGTCCTCACAGACCCTTCAAAGGGATCTGGGAGATTAAAAACTATTTTCATAATAATACAAAGACATTATCTTTTTCAAGCTCTGTCTATCAAAAAGTAGCTGAAAATTTAAAAGGATGCCAAACAGAAACCTTGTGTTTCAGAAAATGATGATTTCTTTAGATTTTTATTCATGTTAGCATGTAGTGAACTTTGAAAATTTTTTTTAAAATTTCTAGTTTTATTCTCTACTCGGGCAATTACTGATAGCTAAAAATACATTTAAAAATGCCCTCCAAGAGTAGAGGGGTCTGGAGACCAAATTTTGCCAATTTCTGAATAAAGAAGTAAGATATTCTTGCAATTTTCACATCTGAAACACCTCGTATTGGATTCAGTATGCCTCTTAGGAGATACCAGAATCGCATTTTAAGAATGAATGCAGAAACTTGAAGCAAAAGCCACAGCCAAAACCATAAACTGACCAATGATTTCAGTTTTTTAGACTGTTGGTCAATTCCTTGTGATAACTGGCATTAGCCATAGGTCTCATGGAGGCATTTGTTTAAAGATAGGACTAACTAAATGCAACTTTCATCAAGAAAGTCTCTTTGGTTTGTTTATTTTGGGTTTTACATGTTCAAAACAACTCTTTTGGTACTCCATCTAATTTTATAAGCTGATTTTCTTAACATTTATTATAATTAAAGGGGCTTATCTGGAATAATATATATTTTTATGCTTTTGCCTTTCTTAACTGATTGATATTACATTCACCTTTGATCATTTTTAATAAAGGTTTATTTTTGCAGGATATATTTAGTACCTTTCTTATGCAGGAACTAAATCAAGCCTCTCAGTTTGCATTTAAATGAAAGAAAGGGCTCAGTGGTTTCCTGGTGGAATGGTTTCCAAGTCTCCACGCATAGTGGTTATATATGGATTCCTAGAACTGGCACTTTCTGGCTCCTTGCTTTGAATATCAGAGTGAATTTTATCTGTTTTAAAGTAAATTCCATGATTTTTCTTCTGTTGCCCAGTACAAATACAAATGCTGTGTTTGATTCCTTGTTAATGATGACTTTAAGATTGATCTGATATAATAACTGTGGCAGTAGCTTTAACTTGGTTCTATGTAAATACCATGGATTTTAAATTTTCACATTTTTAAACACTTGGTTTACATTAAATTATGGTATTTAACTATTTTTATGTTTATACTTGGTAAGGTTTTTCTTATGTTTCTGTGTTTTTGGTATGCTAAATAAAGCTATTTTTAAACCCATTTCTTCTGTCATGTATTAATAATCTTTTGGTTAAATGATAGACATCCTGCCTATGGTCATATTATATTTATAACAAAGTAAAATTCAAACATGTCTTTGTTTATGGTCCATACCCACCAGTGCTCAGGGATCACTAGTGGTGGAGCTCGAAGACCATAATCAAACCTGGGTTGGCCACATGCAAGGCAACCCTTACCTACTGTACTACAGCTCCAGCCCTACATTTGTCTTTGTAAACCTAAAAAGTCACTATTATCTGGTCCCACAGCTTTAGCTAACCTTAGCACAGATAACAGGCACAAAATGCCCACCTTGTGTGAGAAACACCAAGGAGACTATGAAGCAGTGGTGCCAATATATATCATTCATCCTGGGGGACTTTTCCATCAGATTAGCAATGGGAAATAACGTAGTGTTGTATGACCCCAACTCAACTCAAGCTCACAGATGTTCTTTTTCCTAAAAGTTCCACGGTATTTTATTAGCCGTCATCTATATCAGTCTATGTTCTCATTTTTGTTTTCAGTAATGTAAATTCAAACTTTTTTCCCATGAAACCCTATTATATAAACCCTATTATATAAAGCAGACTGTAAGGAGCCAGAGCAGTGTGGCTCCTTGTCAAGTCTCCTTTACTTCAGGTCAGACCATGTCACTGCTACAAGCACTAGAATTTGATGAAGATAACTAGGAAACTTCTGTAATGGAACATTGCTTATTAATGTTCAATTTCACAGTTCCCTCAACTTGACACGATCAACCCAAGCCACAGAATCTTCATCGCCAATGTACTGCTTAGGGTTTACAATGTTCTTTTTAGTCCAATTTTCCTACTGCGTACTGCACTAGCCACAAAAAATACCCTGTTTGAAGAAAGGACCATGCATGGAATGTTAATAGCTCTCATTTCTTTTTTTTTTTTTTTTTTTTTTTTTTTTCAACCATAAGGTTTCATATAATAGTGCAAGTTTCCTTCATACAATGAGACATGCTATAGCTGTAGAAGAAGGCTTAATGGCATGGGGAAATAGTCACAATAGATTACATTTTAAAAATCATGATGTCATGCAAGATTTTAATGTGATTAAAAAGTTAGGCTAAAATATAAATTACAAAGCAAATCTGACAAAATGAATTGATATTCATTCATCAAAAAAAGCAGAATATCATATGCTTTTTTTGAGTATCTTTTAAAAAAATTTTTTTTTTTTTTTTTTTTTTTTTTTTTAATTAGAGAATCACCGTGAGGGTACAGTTACAGATTTATACACTTCTGTGCTCACACTTCCCTCATACAAAGTTTGGGAACCCATCCCTTCACCAGTGCCCATTCTCCACCACCCGTAAGCCCAGTGTCCCTCCCACCCTCCCCAATCCCATCTCCCCCCCACCCCACCCTGCCACTGTGGCAAGGCATTCCCTTCTGCTTTCTCTCTCTAATTAGCTGTTGTGGTTTGCAACAAAGGTGTTGAGTGGCCGCTGTGCTCAGTCTCTAGCCCTCATTCAGCCCGCAACTCCCTTCCCCCACATGGCCTTCGACTGCAATGTAGTTGGTGATCGCTTCTCTGAGTTGACCTTTCCCCGGAACGTGAGGCCAGCCTCGAAGCCATGGAGTCAACCTCCTGGTACTTATTTCTACAGTTCTTGGGTGTTAGTCTCCCACTCTGTTATTCTATATACCATAGATGAGTGCAATCTTTCTATGTCTGTCTCTCTCTTTCTGACTCATTTCACTCAGCATGAAACTTTTCATGCCCATCCACTTAACTACAAAATTCTTGACCTCCTTTTTTCTAACAGCTGCATAGTATTCCATTGTATAGATGTACCAAAGTTTCCTCAACCAGTCATCCATTCTGGGGCATTCGGGTTTTTTCCAGATTCTGGAATAGCTCTCATTTCTATATTACTTCTATCATCACCGTGCCCCCTGCTACATTTCCAACAGTCTGTTCTTTTGCATTTGTGGGAAACAATGGTTTTAATAAATTTATATACCATATTGTGAAATAAGCACAGGGTGATGTCAGTGAAAACAGGGATGAATATTATAAAAGCTTGTTATTCAACAAAAGCAGCAAATAAACTAGCAAAAACTGTCAGTATCAACTTCATCAGAAATTAAAATGAAAGGGTTTTTTTGTCTTTCACTTTGAAACTAAGTTTTATAGTAATCAGGAAAGCAAAGAAAAACTTTACTTACCCTAGCCTTAGCTCTTGTTTCCTTCTCAGTGGTATACTGGAAGGCAACAGTTAATATTTCAGGTTTAGATTCCTAATACAATAGGATGCAGAACTCGCCTTATGCTCAAAGATCTAAATTGGTTCCATAATATACTAGTTCAAAGGGCTTGCTTGTATTTTGTCTCACATGGAACTTTTCCCAGTTTGACTCAATGAAAGTAGAGATTCAAAACTACTGAAAGATAAATTTATTAGCTACTACAACCTGGCAAAAGATCAAAGTTGGGGTTATGGAGCTGGAGCGATAGCACAGCGGTTGGGCGTTCGCCTTTCACGCGGCCGACCAGTGTTCGATTCCTTCGCCCCTCTCAGAGAGCCCGGCAAACTACCAAGAGTATATTGCCTGCACAGCAGAGCCTGGCAAGCTACCCGTGTGTATTGGATATGCCAAAAGCAGTAACAATTAGTCTCAATGAGAGACGTTACTGGTGCCCGCTCGAACAAATCGATGAACAACGGTATGACATTCACAGTGTCAGTGACTACAACTTGGCAAAAGATCAAAGTTGGGGTTAGGGGGCTGGAGCGGTAGCACAGCAGGTAGGGTGTTTGCCTTGCACACGGTCAACCTGGGTTCGATTCCCAGCATCCCATATGGTCCCCTGAGCACTGCCAGGAGTAATTCCTGAGTGCAAAGCCAGGAGTAACCCCCGTGCATCACTGGGTGTGACCCAAAAAAGCAAATAAAAAGTTGGGGTTAACAACAAACAAGAAAACTTGTGAAGAAAGAGTAAGGAGCAAATTAAAGAGAAGTTTGAGAACTATCACATGGTTTTAGGAATCTGCAGGGCCAAGCACATTTCCAGAGTAGGATGCATGTTCTATAAACATTTGGGAAGGCTCTAAGCCGTCTGTCTGACCTTCAGAGCCTACATAAGCATAAGTAGTTTGTGTACCTTACATTAGAGTTGCATTCGGTCCAGCTCCACATTGAAAGTTCACTCCATGACACATGTACAACACATCCGCAAACAGGGACACTTTTTGTGGGTTGGGGGCCCCAGGTGTTTAAAGAACTCTTAAGTCGTTAGCTAAACGTAACGGTTACAAACAAAAACTGAGGAGAAGAGACAAAACTCAAAGCTTGTATGTCATAACTAACAGTAGCACTGCCTGCTGTGACCAGTCCTACCCATCGAGGTACTATGACCACAGTATCCTGGTAGCCTCAGAGCCCATCCTACAGCCTCGCTTAGAGATCAAGTCAGTAGTCATCCAGTTGTCCTCAATGGCGTAAGCCTTTGACCTCACAGCTCAGGTAGTAGGCCTGGCCTCTCCCACAGAAAAGAGTTTACATCCAATTCCCCCAAAATGTTTTATAACCCAAAATCCAAACTAAGATAATTGGTGAAGAAGTGTTTGGTCAAGTGGACTCAGACATTATGGATCTGCTTAACCCCGAGGCATAAGACCATTTGTATAAAGGCATAGATGATAACTAACATAAGATCAAGGATTGTGAGAATAAGAAATATGATACCACTAAAGGAAACCAATACACCTCCAAGAACTGCCCCAGAAAAATGCAGATTGTCAGAAAAGTGTTCAAGTTTGTAAGAGTGAGACCCGGGAATGCCTCCTCCCCATAGACACAATAAGCCTGCTACTTTGTAGGAGCAACTGCCTTCCCAAAAAGAATACTGGATTGTCAATAAGAAAATGGGGCGAAGAAATGAACAGAAAGTTTTCCAAAGAAGAGATATGAATGACCAAAAGGCACATGAAAAAATGCTCTGCATCACTAATCATCAGGGAGGTGCAGATCAAAACAACCATGAGATACCACCTCACACCACAGAGAATGGTACACATCCAAAAGAACAAAAGCAACCGCTGTTGGAGGGGATGTGGGGAGAAAGGGACCCTTCTATACTGTTGGTGGGAATGCCGACTGGTTCAGCCCTTATGGAAAATAATATGGACGCTGCTCAAAAAATTAGAAGTTGAGCTCCCACTCGACCCAGCAATACCACTCCTGGGAATATATCATGGAGAAGCAAAAAAGTATAGTCGAGATGACATTTGCACTTATATGTCCATCGCAGCACCGTTTACAATAGCCAGAACCTGGAAAAAACCCGAGTGCCCAAGAACAGATGACTGGTTAAAGAAACATTGGTACATCTATACAGTGGAATACTATGCAGCTGTTAGAAAAGATGAAGTCATGAATTTTACATATAAGTGGATCAACATGGAAAGTATCATGCTAAGTGAAATGAGTCAGAAAGAGAGAGACAGACATAGAAAGATTGTGCTCATCTGTGGAATATAAAATAACAGAGTAGGAGACTAACACCCAAGTATAGTAGAAATAAGTACCAGGAGGTTGGCTCCCTGGCTTGGAAGCTGGCCTCACATGCTGGGGGAAAAGGCAGTTCAGATAGAGAAGGGAATGTCAAGTAAGCCCTGGTTGGAGGACCCGCTCAGGAGGGGCGATGCATGCTGAAAGTAGACTATAGATTGAGCACGATGGCCACTCAATGCCCCTATTGTGGACCACAACACCCAAAAGGAGAGAGAGAGAACAAAAGGGAATGCCCTGCCACAGAGGCGGGGTTGGGGTGGGGGCATGGGATTGGGAGGTGGGAGGGATACTGGGTTCACTGGTGTTGGAGAATGGACTGGTAGAGGAAGGGGTGCTCGAACATTGTATGAGTGAAACACAAGTATGAAAATGTGTAAATCTGTTACTGTGCCCTCATGGTGACTCACTAATTAATAAAAAAGAATACTGGGTTGGAAGATGAGATCAGCATCTCCATAGGAAGAGGGATAAGAGATCATCAGAAAGGGAAGGCATTCAGTCTTACTGGGAATGCTACTGGGGTAATGTGATCCAATGTCAAAAAGGACATCAGTGACATTTCTATGCCCTGGCATGGCAACCTGTCTCCTAGATAGGTAGCCCCAGCACCAGGAATAACACTAGAGTGGGCAGTGCCTGGAAACTGTCTTTCCTTTGGAGAACCAGAAGAACCTAGAGCGCACAGGGAGCAGATGGATGAAGTGTGGGTAGACCTGAGGGGTTTCTTTTTGTATTGTTTTGGGACCACACCAGCGGTTCTCAGAGGTTACTCCTAGCTTGGCACTCAGGAATATACTCCTGGCGATGCTCAGGGAGCCATTTGGGATGCTGCGCAAGTGTCCTACCCATTGTATTATTGCTCCAGCACCAGACCTGAAGGATTTCAGTTCACAGAATTTGGGAACAGAATTCCAGTAAAGAGGACGTCTCCCTGCAAGAAGCAACAACTGCTGCTGCGCAACTTTCTGTGATATCTTTTTTGTCTGTTTGGCAGGGGGACAGAGAATGCCATACTGGTTGCAACCAATTGATGACCAGGGTAGGAGTAGAACCTCACCTCTCCAATAGTGTTGCCTCTTCCCACATGCAGGCAGTAACTGCAGGTACTGGGCTCACAGTTACTCTCAGTTGCTTCCTGCAACCTCTGCTCACAGTCCCCAAAGGCCCTGGCAACTAGAGTTCATGCAGCTATGGTAAACTGTGCTACATTCTGGGAGCAGAGCAAGGCTTCAGTTTGTTTTCTCCTGGAGCTTCAGCTCCAAAGGATGATGGCACAGTGCTTTTCTTCAACCCAGCCAACCCCTGCCTGGGGGTGTACTGACTGCAGGAAACCCAAGATGCAACTAGAGTTACGTTCATCAAAATACATTCATCTGGCCTATAGCCTGAGCCCAGTATACCCAGGGATGCTCTGCTTATGCAAATTCCTCTGGGGAAAACAGCTGCAGAACCTAATGAGATCAGAATAACCTGCAGCTGAGGGGTTAGTTTCTATGGGGAAAGCACTGCACGAGATTTGCCTCAAGCTGACAGTCGCTACAGTTCCAGACAGACCTGTGCCCTCAACACTCACTAGCATGAACCTCTGCTTTCTATCACCCTGTTCTTACCCACTCTACTGGGTTCTTGGGCTGCCCTCTCCTGCTAGCTCTTCAGTTCCATCCATGCTGACCAGTGCTAAGGCTTTACAGTGACATAAAGCTCAATATCCAGGTCCAACACCCTTGGCCTGCATCCTGCAGCCTTTAACTCTAACACAACTCCAATACATAAAGACTTGGAAAGAAAGTTGCTTAGCTTTATGCATAGAAGTTAAAACAGTCTTCCAAGCAAATTCAGGAAATGGACCCATCTAAGCTCCAAAAACAAACATAGGCTTAAAGTAAAAGATTAGAAGACATTACTACAAGCAAATGGTAATAGAGAAAATCCAGAGGCAGCCACACTTAGATAAAATAGAATCCTAGGTTAAAAAAAAGTAACAAGAGACAGGAAAGAACGTTATTTAATATTTAAGATGTCAATTCATCAAGACATTCATCAAAGCTTGTTAATAGATGCACATAAAATTAAGGATCATAAAAATATGCTGAGTAATTTTAAAAGATCTAAAGAGAGATATGAGAAATATATAATGTTAGGAGACATCAGAATCCCCTGTATATCAAATGGATAAATAACAGAAAGAAAACTAATACATGACCATCAGCTTCATGTGATGAATTAGACCAAATAGTCTTATAGATTTATGGATTATTCTATCCAAGAAAAGCAGAATGTACATTCTTTTCAAATGCACATTAAAATTCTCAGGAATAAACAAAATAGATACAATAAATTTATAAAGATGGAAGTAATTCTAATCACAATGGTATACAAAGAAAAATCAAGCATAAAAACACCACTACTGAATAACTCATCAACAGGAAATCAACAGAAAATAAAAAATCATTTGGAGACAAATGAAAATAAAATATGCACTATCAGAACCTATGCAGTGCAGCTAGGCAATACCAAGAGGGTAATTTATAATATTATAGGACTGTATCAAGAAGCAAGAAAAATATCAAATTAACAATCTTATCTTACACATAAGTAAATTAGGAAATAACAAATGAAATAAAGTCAACAGAAATAAGGAAAAAATTATAGTGAAAATTTATAATATGTAAATGCATAAAGGTCAATGAAATAAAAAACATTTCCTTGCAATGATAAATTTGACCTTTAGATAGCTCACTGAGAAAATAGAAAACTTTCAATCATAGAATAAAATATGTAAGTGAAGTAATGATATCACAGAAATATAAATGTTCATAGAGACATCTATATGCAAATAAATTTGACAATGTGGACAAAAATCATACAATCATATCCAAACCTAAATCAGGAAAACAATAGGAATCTCCTGAAAATGAACCAATAACAAGGAAATTTAAACAAAAATCAAAAGCCTTCCCAAATACAAGACCCCAGAACTAAATGGATTCATTTGCCAGTTCTCCCAAACATCCAAAGAATATTTAATACATATCTTTCTTAAATCCAACTGAAATTACTGAAAAGGTATTATTTCCTAATGAAAGAGGTTATTTCATTTTATGATTTCCAAAGTACCCTAATATGAAAAGCAGATAAAGATATCACAAAAAATCACTATCGTTCAGGGTCTTGGTAAATAGGGTTAGTGGTAGAGCATACACTAACCATGCATGTGTATGAAGCACTGAGTTCAGTCCATGGCACTTCACCACCACTGAACACTGCTAGATGCTACCCCTATAAAAAACTGAAAACTTCCTTCATTGCACATATAAACAAAACTATAGTCAATGTATCTGTTAAATATTTATGCAAAAAGCATCACCCAAATATTAGCAAACAAAAGTCAAAAAATTTACAGGTTTGTACATCATTGCATCATTGCCAAGTGGGATACATTCTGGAGATGAAAGAGAACTTAACATATGAAAGAGAATAACTACATTAATACAAGAAGTAAAAATATGAACATTTCAACATATGACAAGATAGCATTTAATAAGATTCAACATCTATTTATGATAAATATCAGAATACAATGGAAATGAAATACAAATCAAGAGAATAAAACTTATAAACGACAAATCCAAACCAACATCATAATCAATGGTGAAAAACTGAAAGCTTTTCCTCTAAGAACAAGAATGTTCGTTCTCACCTCTATTAACATAGTAGTGGAAATCCTAGCAGATCAATTAGCCAAAAATAAGAAGCAATAAAACAGAATCCAAGTTTGCAAAGAAGTTAAACTGTCATTAATTGCTGATAACATGTTAAATAATGTACATATAAAACACTAGAAATACCACCAAAATATTGAAAATAATAAACTAATACAGTAAGTTGCTGGCTACACTGCAAAATAAATATACAAAAATCTTTTGCATTTCTATGTTCAAATTATGAACTAGAAGGGGAAATAAAGAATAAATCTAGACTACTAACTCCAGATAATAAATCTAGACTACAAAGATTCAAAACAAAATAAAGACCTGAGTCCATAAAATACAAAGATGAAAGTCGGGATATGTGCTTAACCTCAGCCATATCCGTGTACCTTGAAATTTGACTAAATGAAAAAACGTCTTTACAGAAAAAGAAACCAACACAAAAATTATATGACATCCTACTGAGTGGGGAATTCACAATGCAAACATCTGACAGGGAATTGATATATTAAGTACAAAAAAATCTCATAAAACTTAGCAAAAACACATAAGCGAATTTAAAAATGGATAGAGGATCTGAATATACAGTTCTCCAAAGAAGACATGGCTAATAGGCATGGGGAAATGTTCACAATTGTTTACTATAAGGGAAATGCAAATAAAAGACATAAGAATATATCATCTTACACCTGTGTGAATGCTTATATCAAAGATACAAGAAAATACAAAAAAAAATGGTGAGAGTATGGATAAAAAGGAACTTTTATACAAAGCTGGTGGGAACATAAATTGCTGTAGACTATTTGGAAAACAATACAGAGTTTCATCCAACAGCTAAAAATAGAACAACCTTTTGATCCAGCAGAACAACTTCTAGATATATATCTAACTAATATGAAAACACTAATTTGAAAAAATATAGGTAATCCGATGTTTACTATAGCACTATTTATAACTGCCAAGACAAATAAAATACCAAGTTCCATTGAAAAAATGATTGAGTAAAGACACAGCACGTATGCACAATGGAATCCTACCCAGCAATATAAAATGAGGTCTTGTTGTTTGTGACTACAGGTCTGGAACTTGAGGGGGTTATCCTAAGTTTTTGAAAAATAAGAAGGAAAAAGACAGAAATTGCATAGTTCCATTCATAGTGTGGAATATAAATGCAGAAAATGAATTAAAACAAAACCCATTGGATAACAGAAAAAAATAAAACAAAACCCACTGTATAACAGAACTGAGAATAACAGTGGACAACTGGGGGTGGGGTGGAGAGGAACAGCAATGGGTAAAGATCTTTTGGTGATTTATTATCCCTTTGACGTTGTATAAACAACATGGTTGTGGTATCATACTTTTGAAGATATGTGAAACTGTACTTATAAAACAATTGAGCAGTCAAAGCCCTTCTACATTCCATGTCTGCTAGAAGTTCCTGAAGAGACGAGGCTGAAAAGCATTCATAAAAAAGACACTTAAACATGTCATCAAACTAGGATTAGAATTGATTTATTTAACATGAGTTTTCTCTCAAAAGCATAACATTTTCACATGCTAAAAACCAGTATGCCTTGGGGCCGGAGTGATAGCACAGCGGGTAGGGCGTTTGCCTTGCACGCGGCCGACCCGGGTTTGATCCCCGGCATCCCATATGGTCCCCCAGCACCGCCAGGAGTAATTCCTGAGTGCAAAGCCAGGAGTAACCCCTGAGCATCGCTGGGTGTGACCCAAAAAGAAAAAAAAAAACCAGTATGCCTCACCAATAAATAAATAAATAAATAAATAGAGCACGAAGAAAAAAAAACCACAAACCAGTATGCCTCATGTTAATCTGTTAAGTTTTAACTTATGAGTTACACCTAGTCTTTTATCTGTCTGAAAATGCACCTCAGTCACAATGTACCAGTCTTATAGGCATGAGGCCAAAGGAATTTGAACCCCAGCTCTGACTCATGTAGTCTAGAGCAGTATTTCTCAGATGGGAGCCATATGACTTCCCATGGGTCCCAAGGATATTCCAAAAGCAACATAGGTGAAAACTGCATAAATGGGGCACCATGGCATGATACTAGGGTACCAACTGGTAGGACAGGGGCCTACAGGAAGAAAATAAGGTCAAAAGGGGACCATCAGAGAAAAGTGTTGAGAAATACTGATCTAGTGCAATCCCACCCACACTGTTGGTTGATTTCTAGTGCCACACCAAGAAGTACAATTTTCACCCCACTTCAACCAAGAGTTCAGCCTCTTACAAGTACCATAACCAATTGTGTGATCCCAGAATGTACCAATGACAAAGAGAAGAGGAAAAATATTAAAATTTATATTTTCTCAGAACTAAGTAAGGTTTCAGGGCCACAGCAATAGTATAGTGGGTAGGGCATTTTCTCTGCATGTGGCTGACCAGGGTTTAATTCCCAGCAACCCATACGTTCCCCCAAGCACTGCCAGGAGTGAATCCCAAGTGCAGAACCAGAAGTAAATTCTGAGCATTGCTGGGTATGGCTCGAAACAAAAAACAAACCAAAAAAGAACTTCTGCATAGGCCTCAGAAATCTGTTACTCTGATTAAATATATAACTGTTTCATGCCGCTAAAATCTGTCATTGACAGATAGATTTAAGTATTATTTCATTATAATCTTAGACCTTAAGTTTATAACCCCCTTCATTCCTCTTAAAAGACTTCCTAAAATCATATTTTAATTATTTTTACTTAATTACTACAAGGCATTCTTTCAGAGAACCCCTTGAAAGCATTTCATGAGATTTACTCCTCTTCATCATAAGAAATATTGATTATACTAACCTTAGTGTATAAGACAATGTACAGAAAATAAAAATAAAATAACTGTCAAATATGAAATAAAACTTAACCTTAAGATGGAATCATGTGGATATGTAGTGTGTCTTTAAAATTATATAAACTTCTCAAACTCTAATATGTTCTAACATTATTTGTCATTCAGGTTATTAATATATCACAAATCATAAAAAAATTAAATTGCCTTATCAAATGCATTACAATAAGAGCCTTGTGGTCATTTAAAATGTTAATTATTTACAGAAATTATTTGCCCTAGTGGATTTATGAATGTCTCTCATGTTCAGAAAATGACCAAAAAAACCTGACAAATATTCCAGTCTAAACTCTAAAACTGTGGGTTGTAACCCTATATGAGATTGTTATTTACAACCTACTTTATACACATATTTACTCTTGGTCACATACAAATTTCCTGGGTGAAAGGGGTTGTAAGTGGAAAAGGTTTAAGAATCCCTGCTCTAGAATACAGGTTAAACATAAAACTGACTGGATTAGAATCACCAGAGATTACGGAAAACCTGGGTTTACAAAGACTAATTATGTGTAGCTAAATTAATAGTAAAGATCATTTAATTTCAACATTGTTTTGAGTAAAAGTTATTTTTATCTGTTTTGAATTAGGAATTTGTATGCAATTATAATTAATTATTCTCATATCAAATGTCACGGAATTACAGATGGGAGAACATAATGGTATTAAATGTATGTTTTGAAAATAG
The DNA here is from genome assembly GCF_027595985.1 of Sorex araneus. Lineage (NCBI taxonomy): Eukaryota > Metazoa > Chordata > Mammalia > Eulipotyphla > Soricidae > Sorex > Sorex araneus. The sequence goes on from NC_073313.1 coordinate 38,537,666, forward strand.
TTTTCCTTTTTCTTTTGTCCCCACCCCTAATTAATCTTTTTTTAAGTATGTTGTGTGCACAGAAATAAGTATACACACACACTATTGCACAAACACATGCACAATTTTATTTACTAAGAAAATCAATCAAATTAAGAAAAGAAACAAAAATGTACTTATTTAAAATAGTATGTTTGAATTTTCTATGTAAATGAAAAAACTCTAGCAAGCAAGGAGAGTTTTAAAACAAGCTGCAGTTGTGTCATGCCATCATTCAACTATTCCAAAGGGCATCAATAAAAAAAATGACTGCCTTTAAAATTATAATAGAATGGAGAATTCAGCATTAGAATAAGTGAGACATCTATTTATTTAAAAAGGTATGTCAAAACACTTAAGTTTCATTGTTGTGCTTATATAAGTGTTAAGACAATTAGGAGTTAGTCTGTTTTTTGCCATGTTAAGTTTTCTCCAGATCTGCTCCCTTCCGATGTTCAAATAAACTTTCTTTCACTACCAATAAAAAAAATAGTATGTTTGAAATAATTGTGCCTAAAATTAACTATAACACATGCATATTGTTCATATTAGTGTATCTTCCTCTTCAATTATAGATATAGTAATGGATATCTATAATAATTGCTTTGCTTTAATATTGGTTGAAAATAACAAAGTCATGGAAAAATCAGATTTTCATATTTTGTAATAGGTGCCACACTCACAGTGCTCACGAAGTTGGTGGCTACTCTCAGGTATGGTCAGGAGTGTCAAGGATCAAAGTCAAGAACTCGTGTTTGTTCAATATATTCTCTACCACTTCATCAATCTTCCTGGCCCCTTAATTTTTGCTTTTATATGCAAATTATAATTTCTAATCAATGGCTTATTTTATTATAAAACTATCAAAGTATCTCTTTTGTTTGTTTTGGGATCACATCCAGCACTAATCAGGGCTTACTTCTGGCTCTGCGCTCAGGGATCACTCTTCATGGAGCTGGGGAACCATAAGGAGTGCTATAGATAGAACCTGGGTTCACCAAGTGCAAGGTAAATACCCTACTGGCTGTATTATCACTCCAACCCCATGTGAAAATATCTTTTTAAAGAGTATAATCTTAACATCTTTGAAAATATCTTAACTTTTATATAAAGTTTATATATTCTTTAAATATATATCAGTATATACTTAACAATAGCATTTTATACTAAAAAGTTTTACTTAGAGGTTTAAATAATTTGTATATCAATGTCAAAAAGAAATAGAAAAATGAACTAGTGACTAACAAACTAGTAACTGTTAATTTACTGGAATCACTCTCCAAATGAACATTTTCAATTTTAATCCCATTCCTCTAACTTGGAATTGAGATTTAAAATTTCCCCTTGTCTCAAACTACACAAGCTAACTGAATAACCTGATATAAACTTTAGAGAAAGCTCCTATTTAGACAATCTTCATGACTGTTACAATGTGGGCTATTCAGAAAGGTTACCATAACACCCTACAGTCCCATCGGAAACATTCAAATTGCAAATGGGGAAACGGCTGTCCACTCTCACTCTATCAGAAAATGCTCTAGACTTTGTGGTTGGCTCCAATCAATAACCTTTGTTTTTCTTTATTCCCACAGAAATGCCTCTTATTAAGTACCTGCTTGTTGGCACCAGAAAGCCTATGTTTTAGCAACCATTGAATGTAATTTTATAAAAGGAAATATCCCCTCCTATCATAAACAGCCGCATAAACTTGTTAATAAAAAGGAAAAGTTAGACATTGACACCTACTATAATGCCATTGTGGGATGAAGACAGGAGACCTTGTTTACTAAAATAGAAGTCTCCAACCTAGATGCTTACCCAAGACTCTGGGCCAGGCCTGTAAATGATCGGTATAATGTTGAAACTCAAATAACTCTATTCACCACAACTTTCATGATACTAATCTCACTCTACAAAATTGGGATAGTTGTAAATTAAGGCCTTTATATTCCTGATCACCTGATTGTAATCCTTTATTAGGACTGAAAGCATATGCTTTGGCATCTGCTGTCTCTAGCATTTCATGAGTTCTCAACCTTTCAGATAGCAGGAATACCTATCAACACAGATTACAATAAGTATATTTTTGCATAATACTATACAACAATATTATTTATCTTGTTATTTATAATTCCAATTCTTATTTAGAAAAACAATGGTTTGGTTGTCTCAAAGTCTTGCAGATGTAAAAAATTTAAGCAATTACTGGATATGACCTAAATTCTTAATATAATAATATATGACCCTAGTTGTTCATTTAATTAGCTTTTAATTATGTGCCAAATGCCATTTTATAAAATATTTGAGGAGCAAATGTGGTAGCTGACACTACTTACCACACTTGGATAAATACTCCAGGAGTACTAGCAACATTATAAATATATATCAGTCTATGCTGATATGTCAGTCTGTGCTGTCATGACTGTGATCCCATTATTTATATTTGCTGAGTTTTAAAACTCAGCAAAACACTCATTGGCAGGGGTCAGAGAGAGAACACAATAAGTAGGGTGCTTGCCGCACATGCAGCCAACCTAGAATCCTGCATGGTCCACCAAGCATTAACAGGAGTGATTCTTGAATACAGAGCCAGGAATAATCCCTGAGTGTCACCACGTGTGACACACCCAATAAAAACTCCACTCATTGACTATAAAAATTACGAAAGACTGATTTTCCACATAATTTGTTTAGTTAGTTGCCAGAACATTGATTCATCATTTAGAAATGAATTCTTCATATTGGAGTCCTAGTTATTTGCTTCTGACATCTATTGGTTTAACAGGTGATCCTTTGTACTGTAACTGTGTTTGCCAGATTTTCATAAAGAGCCCAGTATTTACTAAAACAGAGATTTCCCTGCTCTCCCTTTCCCCTCTGCTCCCTTTCTGTCCCTTCCCCCCACACCCTTTCTCCCTTTTGGGAGACACCACAAAAACATTCTCCACAGGTCTATGCTAGGATGAAGGATATTGGAACAGAGGGATAGTGCCAATTATACAAAGAACTGAATTGATTAATCATGAAAAGAACTTCTATGATACAAAGAGGACAAATGTGGAACATGGTTTAAGTTACATTCCTCTATCTAATCTCTAAATTGTATGTTGAGACTTATAGTTGAGCACTAAAGATCCTTAGTTATTTGCTGACAGGGACAAGAGATCATATGTGGATCACGACTACAGCCTACATACTAGTGTTCTGTCTGATGATTTTTGTCCACCGGAGACAGAAAAATGGACTCGTCAATCAATCCAGAAGTTTAATTTCAACTCATCTAACCTCAAGCCACCTCTGAGGATGATACCTTAAAATTCGTCTATGTCCTGACTGTCATGATACACACCCTGAGAATGCCCTTGATTGTGGACCCAAATTATGGATCCAATTCTCAAATAATCTCTTTTTCTGTTCATCTTACAGCCTATTGTCATAGTTGATACCATCAAGGCTGCATATGAGGGACTGAATTCACTTACAGCCTAAACTGGTGTTTTTTAATCACCAGTTTTCAAGTGTAAAAAGGTTTAAAACAGAGGTGGATATATATAGTACAGGGGTGGGGCTGACCCCAATTAGATTCCTGGCACTTCATATGGTTCCCTGCACTTCCAGGAGTAATCCATAAGCAGATAGCCAGGAGTATGCTCTAAGCACAACTGCAGGAGTTCCACAATCAAAATGACATGACACAAAACTATTGATCTAAACAACATTCACTATCTACCCCAGTCTCATTGATTCCTAAAAGCTCTATGATTGTCCATATATAGAATTCATTTGGTTACAATGACTGTGCTGCCATGACTGTGATCCCATGATGTATTCATTGCCTTCACAAGTTGCTTCCAGGAATGCCTAAATATCATGCATAAAAATTTTCTTTACCTGGGATATAAAAGCCCAGGATTTTTAAATGCTTTGAATGAGTTCCTGGGATAGCAACCTGTTCCTTTCCTAAATGCACCTTTGATGCACAACAGGGACATGAAGGTCTCACCAGGCAAGTTAGTGTTACATCTTATTTATTTTCTTTCTGAGCCAAATCAAGCAGCCAGTTCAGGTAGAATATGATTTCAGCCTGACAAGAGGAGAAAAGCTGTCAGGTAAAAACAAACATTAAGATACAAAATGAAGTAGAAAGTCATGGCATTTATGTGTGAGGCTATAAGTAGATTTTATGTCCACCTGGCAAAATAAATATTGCAATTTTTCTCTAGGAATCACCCCTTCTGTCTGGCGTACATTTCTATAGATGCTCCAAACTTTCTTCTGAAGAGTCAAGAAAAGATAAAGTAGAAACTGATATGAAAAAAATCAGAAATATTATATGAATGTCTGCGTTCAGTTATATCATTAAAAAACCCATAAACAGATACTTTGTACTCCTTTTTGTTGTAGTTGTTGTTTGCTTTTTGGGTCACACCCAGCAATGCACAGGGGTTACTCCTGGCTTTACACTCAGGAATTACTCCTGGCAGTGCTCAGGGGACCATATGGGATGCTGGGAATCGAACCCTGGTTGGCCGTGTGCAAGGCAAACGCCTTACCCACCGTACTATTGCTCCAGCCCCATAAACAGATACTTTGGTTCAGGCATATTTCTTCATATAATATCCACAACAAGAAATTGCAGTCAATTCTAGTGTATATGATAAACATACTAATAAGATTAGTCAGAACCATGAATATTTTACAAGATTTAGAGTTAACATTTCCCACTATGACATTTTATGGGGGATATGAGGAAGGGTATTTCTTTTCCCTTATAATAACAGAAAGGCTTATTAAAATGGCTGCTCAAAGATCACTTTACATGCATAATTACAAGGTTCTCAATACCAGTCCCTATCATCAATTATTATCATGTGCTGTGTAAAGCTGTTGAGTCTCTTGTTCTCGAAGATTCTGTTTGCTGTCCTTTTCTATGAGACATTCCACCCCAACTCCCAATATATCCCCCAAATTAGTTCTAATTCTATATGCCTCCCACAGAAAGACTGTATTTGTGAAAAATAGGTTATATAAATTTCAAACTTAGACAACATTAAAGGATATGGGGTCTAATGGTTCAAGTCTTCAATGTTTGTAGAAGAAAATATTTTAAAATGCTAAAATGGAGCGGCCAGAGAGGTAGTATAAGAGTTAAAGTGCTTGTCTTGAATACTGATGACCCTTTTTCCAATTCCTGGAATTAGGAATAGTCCTCCGAGTGACCCACTGACAGGGGTTACTTCTGAGTACAGAGATAGAAATAAACCCAGAGCACTGTAAAATGTGGTCGACAAACAAAGAATAAAAACTTCGGCAAGTTACCACTTTAAATGCCTTAGTTTGCTCATCTATTAGACTGGATTAAAACTAACCTGTTCTTAAGGAATGATGAAATCATACAAGTTGCTGTAACATGAATGGAATTGGAAGATAACATGTTAAATGAAGTTAGCCAGAAAGACAAACACAGAATGATATCACTTATATGTGGTAGAGTAACTGGATGAAGAAATGCAATGGTTTAAAGGTGGGATGCCTAGATAACCCATGGCCAAGAGTATAGGGAGGAAAAATAAAGAAAATAGAGTGAAAAGAGACACATAAATGAATCTTGGAACCGAGTGGCTCTTGGCAGAATTGCCTCTGGACTTTGCATTAGGCCACCTTATCAGGGCCATTCCAGACAGGAGCAGGTGCCGTCCCTCCAACTGTTCCCCAGGAATCCTGGTGGCTGCCATCTTCCAATCTTAGTTTAATATAGTCCCATTTTTTAATCTCTGTTTCCATTTGGTTGATCAGTTGTGTGTCATCTTTGAAGATACCTTTAGCTTCAATATCGTGGACCTTGTCTTCAATGTACCTTATGGACTGTGGTCTGATGTTGAGGTCTTTAATCCATTTTGATCTGACTTTTGTGCATGGTGTCAGGTCGAGGTCTAACCCATTCTTTTGCTTGTGATTGTCCAGTTATGCCAGCCCCATTTTTTTAAAGTTTATTTTATTGAATCACCAAGTGGAAAGTTACAAAGTTCTCAGGCTTATACCTCAGTTACACAATGCTCAAACACTCATCCCTTCACCAGTGCCCATATTCCACCACCAATAAAAACAAAAACAAAAGCAAAAACAAAACAAACAAACAAAAAGTATACATCCCACCCCTCACCCCCCCAACCCACCCCGTACGTGAGTGATAATTTCACTTCCTTTTCTCTTTACCTTGATTACATTCCAGATTTCAACACACAACTCACTATTGTTGTTAGAGTTTCAAAACAGACTCACTATTTTTGTTGGAATTTATCCCCTAAGAATACAGCTCTATTAATAGGGAAATATTTGATAATAAGTTTTCCACTGATGAGAATGAAGAGATAAAATGTCGCGCAGCCATGGTAGCGGCCGCGCGGTTTACAATTTCTGTATTATAGTAATTAAGTCCGCGAAGATTTAAGTTTGAAAATGAATCATTTCCCTTCCTGGAACAGCATGTAGCCAAAGTTAGTTCACAGTCTCCATACATGGGTGCAAGCACTTGCTGGAACCGCAATTCCTAAAGCTGTCTCTGGTTCCCGCTCGTTCCACATCCACCGGCTCTGCAGGGGCATGGGCACCCGGGCCGAAAACCCGGCCGGCCGGAGCCGAGCACCGGACCCGGCTGGGGCTGGCCCTGTATCCCGCGGCTGTTTCAAGTTCAAAGCACACATTTTTTTTTTCGCGCCACAAGTTCATACCTTCTCAACGGACCCACAAAATGTCGGACACCACGCCTTCTCCCGGAGGGGAGAGAGACCAAGAATGAAGGTTATTTCCTCCGTTAGCTGGCGTGGGGCAAAAGCTTAGTTCACAGTCTCCATACATGGGTGCAAGCACTTGCTGGAACCCCAATTCCTAAAGCTGTCTCTGGTTCCCACTTGTTCCACATCCACCGGCTCTGCAGAGGCATGGGCACCCGGGCCGAAAACCCGGCCGGCCGGAGCCGAGCACCGGCCCCGGCTGGGGGCTCCCAGCACCATTTTTTAAAGAGGCTTTCCTTGCTCCACTTCACATTTCTTGCTCCCTTATCAAAGATTAGATGATCATACATTTGGGGTTGTGTGTAGGGATATTCCACCCTGTTCCATTGGCCTGCAGCTCTGCCTTTGTTCCAGTACCATGCTGTTTTAATTGTTACCGTTTTGTAGTAAAGTTTAAGGTTGGGGAGGGTGATGCCTCCCATCATCTTTTTCCCAGGAACTGTTTTGGCTATCTGTGGGCGTTTGTTGTTCCATATGAATTTCAGGATTGCTTGATCATTTCTTTGAAGAATTTCCTGGGTATCCTTATAGAGATCGCGTTGAATCTGTATAATGCTTTGGGGAGTATTGCCATTTTGACAATGTTGATTCTGCCTATCCACGAGCAGGGGCTATGTTTCCATTTCCTCATGTCCTCTTTTATTTCATGGGGTAGCATTTTATAGTTTTCTTTGTAGAGGTCCTTTACTTCCTTAGTTAAACTCATTCCGAGGTATTGATTTTCTGGGGCACGATTGTGAACAGGATTGCTTTTTTCATGTCCTATTCCTCTGTCTCATTGTTTGCGTATAGAAAGGCCATGGACTTTTGGGTATTGATTTTATAGCCTGAAACTTTACTGTACAAGCCTATTGTTTCTAACAGTTTCTTGGTAGAGGCTTTTGGCTTCTCTAGATATAGTATCATATCGTCTGTGAATAGTGAGAGTTTGATTTCTTACTTTCCTATCTGGATGCCCTTAATATCTTTTTCTTGCCTATTTGCTATTGCAAGTACTTCCAGTACTATATTGAAGAGAAGTGGTGAGAGTGGGCATCCTTATCTTCTACCTGATCTTAGGGGAAAGGCCCTTAGTTTTTCCCCATTGAGGATAATGTTTACCATAGGTTTGTGGTAGATAGCTTTGACTGTCTTGAGGAAAATTCCTCCAAAACCCATTTTGGTGAGAGTTTTCATCATGAGAGGGTGTTGGATCTTCTACAATACTTTCTCTGCATCTATTGATATAATCATATGGATTTTATCTTTACTTTTGTTGATATGATGGATTATGTTGATTGATTTCCGAATGTTAAACCATCCTTGCATCTCAGGGATAAATCCTACTTGGTCCTGGTGTATGATCTTTTTGATGAGTTGCTGGATTCTATTTGCTAATATTTTGTTGAAAATCTTAGCTTCGGTGTTCATCAGGGATATTGGTCTATAATTTTCTTTGTTAGTGGTGTTTTTGTTTGCTTTTGGTATTAGGGAGATATGTGCCTTATAGGAACTGTTTGGAAGAGTTCCTGTTTCTTCAATATCCTGGAAAAGTTTGAGGAGAACTGGCAACAGGTCCTCTTTAAGTGTTCGGAAGAGTCGCCAGTGAATCCATCTGGACCTGGGATTTTGTTTTGGAGAAGACTTTTGATTACAGTTTCAATTTCCATGATATTAATGGGTCTATTAAGGCATTCCAAGTCTTCTTGGTTCAGTCTTGGGAGATTGTAGGAATCAAGGAATTTATCCATTTCTTATAGGTTCTCTTGTGTCATGGCATACAGACTTTCAAAGTAGTCTCTGATGATCTTTTGAATTTCATTTTGTTTTCTGTTGTGATATCCCCCTTTTCATATCTGATTTGGTTTATTAGGGTTCTCTCTCTTTCTTTGTGAGTCTTGCTAGCGGTTTATCAATCTTGTTTATTTTCTCAAATCTCTTGGTTTCATTGACCTTTCAGATTGTTTTCTGGGTTTCCATGTCATTAATTTCTGCTCTAAGTTTTATTATTTCTTTCCTTCAGTCTGGTTTGGGTTCCTTTTGCTGGTCCTTTTCTAAGATCTTGAGCTGTGAAGTCAAGCTATCTATGTAGGCCCTTTTTTCCTTCCTGAGGAATGCCTGCAGGGCTATAAATTTTCACCTTAGCACAGCTTTAGCTATGTCCCATAGTTTTGGTAGCTTGTGTCTTCATTCTCATTTGTTTCGAGGTATCTTTTGATTTCTTCCTTGATTTCTTTGCTGACCCACTCATTGTTCAACATTGAGTTGTTTAATTTCCAGGTGTTTGATTTGGTTCTCCGTGTCTGTGTCTATCTCCAGTGAATCATGGTTTGTCCGGGGATGTGCAGAGCTGGGAGAGCATCCAGGAACGCTGGGAAGGCAGGACCGGGGCACTCGGCGGGTGGGTCAGGCGGTGGGACCGTCCATGGGACAGGCGCATGCACACACACACACAGACTCCCCTTTTCTAATGCCCTCTTTATACAGTTCTATTCACTGCATAAAGATATGCAACTGAAATTGTCATTACAACATATTTTATAGCATTTTTATGTGTGGGCAACCACATTTACCAGGATCCACTTGCATCCTATATTGTTTCTAAGGAGGTCGTTTCACATCACGATTTCCAAAGTTGCAAAGACTTTCTCCTCCAATCCCCAAATTCCAGAGCCGCTTGGGAAAAAGACAGGAGTGAAACGGTCTCCTGGAAGCAGGCTTTAAATATTAGGAGGAAAGAAAGTGTTTAGAACACAAATCAAAGAGATTTGTTAGGAAGAAATAACATTGTTATGAAAACAGTAAAACTCCTGGGTATGGGGAAGATCTGAACAGTTTTCAAAGCCAAAGGTACAACAGGCATGTCCAGAAGAAAGATCAGGAAAACTGACCCTGTACCCCGAGTCTATGGGAAAGGTAGTTCACACTCAGCCCTATTTCTCACTGTCATAGTATCAAATTGTCAGATGTACTCATCTTGAGTCCCCATCTTATGCAGAGTGGAGACATGATCCCTAAGATCCTAGATGGACTGGACTTGCTGAGGCAGGAAGTGTTTCTCCAGGAACCCACACAGGTGGCCATCATGCAGGTCAGTGTCCAGCTGGTGCAGATCAAACATGTCCTCCTTAAAAATCATCTGCATCAAGGCATAATTCTTGGTCACCATGTCACTCTCTCAGTCATCTGTGTGGCGCTTCTAGATTTCATGGAAGCACAACTGAGTCCCACATAAGTTATGCAGCTGCATAAACTTCTTTGCCTGGTCAGCTACCCCATGGGACAGCTGTCAGAAGTAACAGAGAGAAGCGCTTCAGAACTGCTTCTTCATTGCCCAAGTAGGAGGTCATGGACAGGTAAAATATAGGATGTGTAGAACTCCAGGATGATGACCACATTGATGCAACCCCGCATTAGGTGGCAGGACTCTGGGACGCTGAGGATGGATGCAGCAGAGTTGACATGGTGGTTAACCTGAACATGGTAGGAAAGCAATGCAACCACGATGCTGAAAGCCAGTCAAGAATACCTGCATCTGAGTCAGCTAAAATAGCTCCATCTGCCCTCTGTGAAAGCATTGTGAGGAGTGAGGAGTGGGTGACCACTTCTATTATAATGTGGGAAATTAGAATGGTGACTAGAATATAAGGGGCCAGTGACATAGGAGATTGAGGCCTGAAGTCAGAGGATAGCATTGTCAGAAAATGACACAGCCATCTCAGCATTCTGGGTTTCCTAGGAGCCTGCATGAGCAGAGAAACTCTGTGCTGAATAGTAACTTGTCTACTTCAATGTGGGTAATATCCCAGGTTTTCCTTTAAATTCTGAATTTCCTTTAAATTCTGAATTTATTTTAAATTTCCTTTAAATTCTAAATACTTTTTGGTATATTTCTCTTCAGTTTCACAAAGGGCAGGGAGGGGATGGGATCTAAAAAGCCCACCGAACAGTAGATAGAACTGTTAGTGAAATGGACATCAAAACTTTGGTAGCATCTGGCTAATGCTCAAGTCAATCAAGATCTATGTACTTTAATGTTAAATACTAAAATAAAATGCCTGTGGAATGAAAGAGACAAAAATTTTAATACTGAAAAAATTGTGAGTTCCAAGAAAAAAAAAGTGTACAGGAGTAAGAAACCATGCTTTTAATGTAGTTATCCTCTGTATGTTACCTGAAACACAGAGCACCCCCATACAAACACTAAGCATAGAGGACACAAAACAAATAGTACCACTGCGTATAACACAACCACACCATCAAAAGCAAGTCTGCCAGAAATGAATTAACAGAAGAAAATTAACCAAAAAGTCTAAAATTGTATATAAGAAACTTAGTGAAAATATTATATACAAATGTAAAATGACATGCAATTGATCAAGACAGACTAGCTCGGCTTCATGGAGGCTTAGAAGGAATCCACAATGCTCAACCCTCACCAGCATCCTATGAAAATGCCAGGGCTTCTGAGTGGGTCATGGTGGGCAGCTTATGCAATTGACCCTGACGCTAACCCCTGACACAAAACGCAAATCCTTCACGACACCCCACACCCACATAAAAGAGGCCGCCCATCCACTTCCTGATCCTCAAAAAAAACCTTCAAAGAAGAGAGACAGGGGCACATCAAACCTGCCCCTCAGCACCTCAGCGACCAATGTCACCTGTTCTTCCCAACAGTGCGTGCGCCTCTGCCATGGCGACCCTGCAGCTGTCTGAAGTTCTCCAAAAATATGCTCCACAGTGCAATTCCGCCATTAACGGACAGATCAACATGGAGTTCTAGGCATCCTAGCATTCCAGGCTACTTCTTTAGGCAGGATGACATGATGCTGATACACTTCTCCCGCTTATTTCTGCATCTGTCCCTTGAGGCTAGGGATTCGGCAGAAAAGCTGATAGACCTACAGAACTTGCGTGGGGCCTGCCTCCCCCTGGCCCTATCCAGCAGCCAGCCTGGGAGGACTGGGAGATTGGCCTGGAGGCTATGAATCATGCCTTGATGCTGGAGAAGAACGTCAATCAGGGGCTTCTCGATCTGCACCAGCTGGCCAGTAACCTGCATGATGGCCACCTCTGTGCATTCCTGGAAGCCTCTTCCTGCTCGAGAAAGTCCAAGTCACCAAGGAGCTGGCCGATTCACGACCCTGCGCAAGATGGAGTTCCCAGAAGTCACAGTGTCTGAGTATCTCTTTGAATATTTAATTCTGCCTGAAGGTGACACGAAAGACTGAGCCTGGACTGCCTGACTCAGGGTGCAGTGGTTTCCCAGGGTCACAATGATGGATATGCTGAATAGCTTTTGCCTGCCCTAAACTTGAGATTGGTTTTCTTCCCCCATGGCCTTTATGGTTTTGTTCCAATAAAGTTACATGGTTTGAGAGAAAGTATCATTATTTTATGTACTAACCGCTTCTTCCCTTTAAGTTTGAAACAGAGTCCCCACCACGGCCAGCAAGTCCTGGTAGCTCTCACAGAATTTCTAGTCCATGGGAGTCTGCGATAGCACAGCACGTAGGGCATTTGCCTTGCACACGGGCAACCTGGGTTTGATTCCTCTGTCCCTCTCAGAGAGTCCGGCAAGTTAGCTACGGAGAGTATAAGTATCCGGCCCACACAGTAGAGCCTGGCAAGGCATCCATGATGTAATGGATATGCCTAATACAGTAAGTCTCACAACGCAGATGTTACTGGTGCCCGTTGGAGCAAATCCATGAACAACGGGACTACAGTGCTACAGGGACTCTGCAAAGCACAAGGAAATGTTTCCCTTAGTAACAATATGGAGGGGGCGGGGCGACTGGGATCCCTGTGACTGTGGTGGCTGAGGAGAGAAGCACAGCCCGACTGGCTCCGGGAGAGCAGGAAGGGGACGGCACTGGGTGGGTGGGAATCAGTGGGGCTGGGCTGGAGACAGGTCTGAGGCGGGCTCAGTCCGGGTGTTACAGAACCACAGCCTGCAGGGGCGCGGCTCCACCCTCCATTCTATTTCTCAAGTGGAATCTAGGAAACCGAAGGGGAATTTGCAGAAATTGCATCTTTCTCCTCTAGAGGTAAAGCCGAAACAAGGCGAGAGCAAGCAAACGCTGCGGCCAGGCGCTCGGCACTAAACTCTTTGCTTGCCATGGACTCTTCAGCAAGCCGAGCTGCAGAGCAGGTCGCGCCATTTCCTGGGGCTGTGGTGACTTCCGCCATGTATCCCCGCGGATCTGACCCCTGACCCTGTCCTCTGACATGCGCACACGCGGTCCCTGCCACCCCATATATAAGACGCGCACGCCCACTGTGGCCTGTCACGAGCCTTTCACCGTGCAAGGCCCAGCCAGTCGCCTGCTGCGCGCTGCTCAGTGCCTCAGACTCGCTGCGTCCCAGGTGTCCCCGGGCCACCGCCATGTCAGCTGTGCTGCCAGTGCCACTGTCCTCTGTGTACCAGAGCCTCGCCGCTGATTGCGAGGACGCCATCAACACGCAAATCAACCTAGAGCTCTGCACCGCCTACGTGTACCTGTCCATGAGCTACTACTTCGACAGGGAGGACGTGGGCCTGAAGCGCTTCTCCCGCTACTTCCGGGAGCTGTTCCGAGAGCTGTTCGAGCAAGCCGAGAAGCTGATGCAGCTGCAGAACCAGCGGGGCGCTCAGCTGTGCTTCTACGACGTCCAGAAGCCCCACAAAGACGGCTGGGAGGACGGCCTGAACGCCATGGACTTTGCCTTGATTCTGCACAAGCTCATCAATGACGGCCTGCACGATCTGTACAAGCTGGCCACCGATATGCAGGACGGCAGCCTGTGCTCCTACCTGGAGAATCACGTCCTGCCTCAGCAAGACCAGTGTCTCAAGGAGCTGGCAGATCATGTCTAGCCACCCTGCCTATGATGGGGGCCTGAAACGAGTACCTCTTTGACAATATGACCCTGCGTGATGGTGACAACAGGGACTGAATCTTGACTGCTTTCCTCATTGATTGGTGTTTTAGGGGACTTCCCTGGTCAATTTTCTGGACATGCTTGTTGCAGTTTTGCTTGTGCAAAACTTCTGAGTTTCACACTTTCTTCCAATAAAGTTATTTGTCTCCAAAATAAATTTCACTGATTGTTGGGCAAACTCTTCCCTTTACTTTCAAGTTTTAAAATTTATATCCTGGGAGTCAACCATACCCACATACCCAATCATCAGGGAGCTTAGTATCCCTGGGGAAGAGTGAGATTATATATGGGTCTCTGGAAAGCACTAGTATAGGAGACAGTAATATCACAGCAGTTAGGGCATTTACCTTGCACACGGCTGACCTAGATTGGATCCCTGACATCCTATACGGTCTCCTGAGAGTCTGCTAGGACTGATCCCAGATCACTGAGCCAGGAGTAAGCCCTGGTACTGTGCGTGACCAAAAAAAAAAAAAAGGAAAATAAAAGAAAGAACAGTGTAACCTTCCTTTGGAGACAAAAATGTAATGTGTGTAGGTAGTCTGGGATCCTGGTAAATGTGTGGGCCTGTGCATAGAATGGAAGTGAAAATTTGTTACAGAAAAATTAAATTGTAGTTATCTGTGGAAAATAATTGAAAAGACCTGATTGGGTGTGGATTAATTTAAATGGGTCCAAAGTAAAGGGAGAGTTCCTAGGTGGGGTCCAACGCCCCACTCAGAAAATTCCTGTATAGATCTAAGAGCATCATGGGATGTAAGCCAAACACCCTTACTACCAAATAAGTCTGTGTAATAGAAGTTGAAGAAAAATTTAGTAAAATCACCTGTGTAACTGTAAGTCAGCTTGCTTTTCCCAAAAATTTAAAAGCAGCTTCCTAAGGTACATGCTGGATTTGCACATTTCCATTGCAAAATATCCAAATAATATTTGTTTCCATTTGACTACACCAATTGTTTCACTAAGGAAACCTTACACTAATGGCATCCCCAGTCCTAAATTATTGTAACAAAAAAACAGAAAAAATACTAGATCAAAGCTTGCAATACTAGGTCACACTTGCAATAGTGAATATAAAGTAGATGCATCTCTGTGGATGTTAAGCCTGTGACTCTTTCTGCCTTAACAAATGTTGGATGTAGGGGGAGTTAAGGCTCTAGACTAGTTAGGTAAAAAATAGGCAGTCCACGTGAGAGATAAAGTGACACTGGTGGCTGGAAATGGAATAGTGACTCAGAAAATAGAGACAGACAAATTCCAGATAAATTGAACAAGTTGACAAGATTTTCTCATGAGTCAGAGGTAAGGAGAGATAAGTGAGCATAATGTATTGCTGTTCACTGCTCTAGAGATGTTTGCAAGGGGGACACAGAGTGGGAAAGCTATGTCACGTGAAATATGAAGTGTACATGAAAAACATCAGTGAAATTGCCATACAGGGAAGCCAGAAAAATGAATCAGTTCACTCAGGTTTAGATGTCAATTAGAAAATGCATATCGGAGACATCATTCAGATGGTTGTCATAGAACTAGAGATAATATGACACAACAGCCATAAACCTGGGGAAGTTCACATTCAGAGAAGGATTTGAGGTACTAATCATTATTACCTCACTGCAGTCTGCGATTCCCAGTATCTGCTCAGAATCTACCTCAAAATCAGTGTGTTCCCTACTTCAATATGGCCTGTAGTTTCTCCTTTCGAGGTGATGAGAGGAGTTGGCCTATTCCTTTGTCTTCATGACTTAGAAATACATTATTTTCCAGTAAAATGAAGATTCCTTCAGGAAATGGTGGACTTCCCCCCACTCCCTGTTCCCCTTTCCAAATACTGTTTCAATCAATTCTCTTTTTGACCAGGTGAAATATGTACTGATGTAAACTTTAAGATTGTTCATGTCTGGAAAGAAAAATACTCAGAGTAGTTCTGTTCTCTATGCAGTCTACAGAGGTTGAAGACAAACATTTGCAGAATTTGTTCCTATAGTCAAAAACACATGGGTATCTTGAGACTTTTTAGAGCTTGCAGACTGCTATGTACATTTACTAAAATATGACAAGTTTAGCTACCCAGTACCCATTTTTAAAAATAAGGATTTGTGGTCACTTGAGTTTCAATTCTAGAAAATACTATTTTCCCTTTTCCTTTTTGTAGTCTTGGTCCTTTTGTTATTTCTTTCTCTGCCTACTGGAGATTATCTACTGTCTCTGATATTGCCTCAGGTTTTATATAGGTATACTGACAAAGCAATTAGCTGTTCTAGATTTAAGGAAAGACAGGGTGAATACTTCTAACATCTATAGATGAAAATTGGATAATGACTGAGGTTTCTGCTTACAACTGTATTTTAGAGAGGCAGGAGTTTTTCCTTGTTTTTCTGCTCTAAAAATGTATTTTCATACAGCTGTTCACAATAATGGATTGCATCCAATATTTCGACACCAGTCCCACCACCATTACACCTTCCCACCATCATTATTTTGAATTTTCCAACCACCACTCAAACCTGCCGAAAAGGCATGTGCTAGATAACTTATTTTGTATTGCTTGTTATGAATAGCATAAGATGTCATGCGGCCACTAGAGCGGCCATGCGCTCCTGGGATTCTAAAATTTTAGATAATTAGGGTCTGGAGAAATCTCTGCAGTGAGCCTCTCAGTTCTGAGATTCTCTTGTTTGTCTGTGGATTATGGCCATTAAGGAGCTTAAATAGCAGCCAGAGGCAGTTTGTAAGCGTGACCTCCAGGGTCCCATAGGGATAAGAAGTACCAGCTCTTCCACTACCCCTTGAGGCCTGGAGTTTGTTTGCCATCACTGAACCCGTGTACCTACACTTCTCATTGGGTTCTGGAAGTTGGTGGCCACCAGGGTTCTAAGGGGCCAGGTCAAGGGATGAAGCTTCTCTTGTCTGAGGCACCCTGGCCTGGCTTAAAGTCTGGAAGCATCTCTGCAGCAAGCTGCTCAGTTCCAAGATTCTTTTGTGTGTCAGTTTTTCCTTTTTAAGTAGTGGGCACTACTGTCAGGGGTTCTACCCAGTGCGTGCTGGCGATGAGTGCACCAGGGCCACACTTAGTGGTATTGGAGCTACCAGGGCTACACCTGACAGTGTTCAAGGGGCATGCCAGGGGTCAAACTTAGTCTTGTGCATGCTAGGGATGTGACTTACCAGTTGAACTATCAGCCTGATAATGTGTGGTTTCTTAACCACAGCTTGCATGGTTTCCAATCCTAGCTTCGTCAGTTACTAAATATGGTGAATTTAGGCAAATTGCTTAACTTCCCTGTACCTCAGTTTCCTCACATGTAAAATAGGGATAATCAGAGCATCATTCCCACTGGATTTCTATGAAGATTAAATGAGATGATAATTTTAAATTCTTACAGTGGCTGGTATATAGTAAATGCCTTGTATATTATGATGATAAATCAGAGCTTATCATCATCATCACCACCACCACCACCACCAATACCGTCATCATCAATCACTCACTTCTAAGTTTCTTTATGTTGATTTTGCTTTGGAGGGGAAAAATTTTCCATTTATACTTTGCCACTGGAGGTCTCTCTTGCACTTTGATCAACTTTGTCACTATGTATATCAAGAAGCTTCTTGCCTGTCAGATGCTACCAGGATTCAGAAGGGTACATTGCTATTTTCACTGCCCCAAGTGAAACAATTACCTTTATTAATGAATATAATTAATTATGAGTTTATAATTTAATCAAGCAATATAAACTATTTATTAAATAATATAGCAATGATATATCATATAATAAATGTTATTTATTATAGCATCTAATAACCATATTAATAGATAATACACAATATTGATTAATATAATTATATGTTTATATTATTTGCTATTTATTAATAAAATTTGGGTTTATCGATATGAATATCCAATTCAGTCCTAAGTCTGTAGGTAAGTTGTGCTGTGACAAGATTCCCTGAAAATCTTTGCCTTCTGTCTCAACCAGCTGCCTCTTTAAATTACCTCCTAGGGTACTTTGTACTTATTCTTAACAAACCCAGGTTGCCTGAGCTTCTTTTCTACTCTGAACAACCTTCTACTTTTTCAGAAGTGGAAAAAAAATCAAAGGATGAAAATACTCATCCTGATCTCCATTATTATATGTTTGCATCTCAGAACAACAGAAATAGGTGGTCAGAGAAAGGAATAAACAAATGGCTGAGTTATTGTGACAATATAATAACTAATATCAATCCCATGCATGCAGCTTTTTAAGTATATAAGCAAATAAATTGATGACAATAAATAAATGTATTAAAATTAAATAATTATAAATAAATAAATAAATAAAACCACCTGTAGAACTTCTAGAAATTTTAACCCCAGGCCAATTACATTAGTCTCTGAGGCAGAACTAGACATTCCTAAAAGGAAACCATTGCTAGTGCCTTGCAACTTATAGGGTAGGATCAGTATCATCTAA
The DNA here is from genome assembly GCF_027595985.1 of Sorex araneus. Classification (NCBI taxonomy): domain Eukaryota; kingdom Metazoa; phylum Chordata; class Mammalia; order Eulipotyphla; family Soricidae; genus Sorex; species Sorex araneus. The sequence goes on from NC_073313.1 coordinate 38,555,841, forward strand.
GAGGGTAGGATTGGTATCAGCTGAGAATTGTAAGAAATGCAAAATCTTAAGCACCACCTCAGGCCCGCCAATCAGAACTTATATTTTAACAAGATGCCAAGTAATGAATATAAAAAATTTGAGAGCACTCTTTTGCATCCTGATTGTCAAACATAGCAGCACTTTGATATCACCTGGGGAGCTGGCAAATAATACTGATGCCTCCATTTATACTCATTCAGACATACTCTGAATTAAGCACACAATAAAAATTTTCGCTGTTTTTAACAAGAAATGAAAACAAGTATTTAGTCAATACAATAAATGAAACAATTATTGAATTGATAATTATTGATCAAATACATACACAAACATTCATATACAGTTTTTAGCTATTCTACTCTTATCTCATGAAGGTTTGTCTTAGTATGTGGTTTGGCAAAGTCAAATGTGCAAATCAAATCTGGCTCCCATGTTCTTATATACAAAGTCTTATTGGAACGTAGATACACCCATTCAGCTACATATTGTCTGTTGTTGCACATTCTATAGAAGATCAATTAGTTGTTGAGATAAATGTCATAATGGTCTGAGAAGCCATTTAAGGGAAACTCTTGTCAACCCACATATTACAGTCATTTTCTACAGGCTTTATATTCATATAATTCTGTCAGATACTTTAAATCATTCACCTATCTTTAGCACCCATATTTTTCCCCTTTAATTTGTTTTCCCATCAATACATACTTTAGAATGGTTTTCATATTTATAGTATTTTATACACATCCTTAACTCATGGCAAAGCATTTTGCAACTTCATCCCCTATCTTACCTCAAATGCCTAGGATTCTCTGGAATCAGAAAAAAATTAAAACCAAATTTCTGTGGTTTGGAAGGTGTAACAACTTATCACTAGAAATCACTTGTTACAGTCCCTTCACTGGACAAAGACAGAATTTTTTTTTGCGTTTTGGGTCACACCTGGCGATGCACAGGGGTTACTCCTGGCTCTACACTCAGGAATTTCTCCTGGAGGTGCTCAGGGAACCATATGGTATGCTGGGAATCGAACCCGGGTTGACTGCGCGCAAGGCAAACGCCCTACCTGCTGTGCTATCGCTCCAGCCCCAAAGACAGAATTTTAAGAATACTTTTGCACTTATAAGGACCTCAGGACCCTAGCTAGACAGTACCAGTCGGTGGAGACTACACAGTAGAGTCCTCCTCAGCCTCCATGCATCCTTCTAATTAACATATAAAACAAAACCCAATGACATTTCTCCACTATTTTCCATTCATGTGATATATGTTCATTGTCTGCTCCTTACTATGAATTCTCACCTTCTTCCTCATGAATATACATGAATTTCCAGAAAAGAAACTGGAATGTGGGGCTGGAGAGATAGTACAGAGGGTAAGATGCTTGCCTTGCATGCACATTATCTGGATTAGAACCCTGGCATCACTTATGGTACCCAGAGCACCTCCAGGAGTGATCCTTGAACACAGAACCAGGAGGAAGCTCTGAGCAATAGAGAGTGTGCCTCCCCCACCAAAAAGAAAAACCCTATTGGAATGGGTATAAGCTATTTCATTACCCTAATTCTGCTGGGCATAAACTAGATAATCCCTTCCCCCCAACACTCATACTTTATCTTTCCCAACCTTGTCCTTTTATGCATATATATATGTATATTTTAATGAATCACTGTGAGATACAGTTACATGCTTACAGACTTTTGTGATTACGTTTCAGTCATACAACGATTGAGGACCCATCTCTCCACCAAAACTTGTTCTTTAGCATGTGTTGATATACAGCTGTTCCAATTTAAGTGGTTTTCTTGCCAATAAACCTCTATTTTCTATTTAGTTTAGTTTAGATTAATATGATTTAATCACACAACATTCTCACAGTTAACCATAATTGCAGTTGTCATCTTCCAAACTGATACCTTTGTGTATTTCACCAAATCAACCTGTTGACATTCTTTGTATCTTCACTTTTACCAAGCCCCCAATGTGCCTTTGTTAATTGAAGGCCATCAGTCATCCTGTTTCTGGGAGCATCAGAGTGGAAGAATGTCTGACTAGTCTTTTTTCAGACTGAGTCTCCATAATCACATATTCATCACAAAGGCTGTTAAAGTACACTCATTTTTGAGTTATTGCAATCTATTCAAATCATTTTTCTTACTGTGAGGCATTTAAATTTCATTAATATGCAAAGCAACTGCCTTGCCTGAGGAGAAATAGGCTCCTTCCGTTTTATCTATATTTCAATGCTAATTTTTGTAATGTTGCTTTTGGTTTACAATATATTATAGATGATGTTAACTATGCAATGTGCAATACCGAGATTTATGATCACTTTTTTTTCTCATGTCAAATAATTCGCTTCATTTGATTTTTCTCCCCACAGTTTAACTCTTCTGTAAAGTTTGTCAAGAACTAAAATGGCAATTTAAATATATTGTATAAATGATTGGGCCAAATTGGCCACTTAAGAAAGCCCTGTGTTTAATGTCTCCTTTGGTTACAGCAAATCTGTGCCAAAATTTGGATAGCACCTAGAAACACTGAAGACAGAGATGCCCCCTCACTGAGGAAAGAAAAGCTGACATGGGGCAACAAGCCGTAACCAGTAAGGGGCATCTAAAGTACAGAAATTTACCCTGGGGAATAGGATTCTGAATGCCAATCACCCTAGTTCTATGATCCTACACTTGCAATGCTGAAACAGGAATCAAGAAACTCTAAGGTACAAAAGGGATCAAGTCACGGTCAGGCATCATCATGTTTATCTCTGGCAAGCAACTTTGCTTGTAATAGTGTTGGAGGACACCATGCTGTACCACTTCTACACAAGTGATCTTGCAGGAAAATCCCTATGACGAGCTTCACTTGCCTTGCGAAAGAGATCTGAGCTAGCTGGGGGCAGAAAAGAAAAATTATCAAAGTGTTCTCTCCTGACAAATAGCGTTAAGCCCTGCCAGTTCACACTGGATGGACTGCTCATAAGCAAACTACACTCCTACAGCTCCCTGGTAGCCAGGCACTTGCAACTGCATAAAGCTGGTAGAAGTGGAAGTCCCATTGAACGTAGCACACAATGAGTGCTGTGAGGTAACTGTGACCTTGAATTCATGGCAGCGCTCATATCCTCCCAAACTCGTGCATAGGCGCTGCCAGGTGTCAAAAATTATGAATTCCTGGTCACCATTTAGTCCCACTTGAACTTGGTGACACAGGCCTTGCCAGGCACTGTTGAATGGACAACACTGGATGTTGCACAGGTCCACTTGACATTAAAGCTGCTGCTGGCCATTTGCAAATATGAATTCCGTAATATTTGCCAACATCAGCTTAGTGCCATACACTAGTGACCATAAACCTTTGGTTGCAACACACATGTGCTGGATCTCAGCACTAAAGTTGCTATGAGACACTTGTAACCACTTACTTCTAGCAACTGTCTAGGTCCACCTGAATTTGGAGCTATAGTAACTACCTGGCACTTGCTAATGTGATGAATCCTTTTTACTTCCCAGACCAACTCAATTAAAGACCCCCCCAGTACAGACACTCATGTATCATTAGACTATGAGGAAACAGAAAGACTCGGCCATACTAACAAATCAAGGCAAAAGATTGGGAGGAATCCCAAGTACTTAAAGCTTTGATGAAGTTTGGAAGATATCAAAACAATAATCTGCATTAGGAATAATGAGACTCACTGAAATAAGCATATCAGTGGAAGAAAACTTTGACAAAACATAAATTGTATAAAACATGAGAAAAGTTCCAACAGAAATTACAGAGTTAAATAATACAGTAGCACAACTGCAAATTTTAAGAGGGATTTTATAGTAGAATGATAGAAGTCAACAAGTAAATCAATGACAATGAGGATAGGGCAGGGGAAACCACATAAACAAGAAGAAAACAACTTTTTTTTTGCTTTTTGGGTCACACCCGGCAATGCACAGGGGTTACCTCCTGGCTTTGCACTTAGGAATTACTCCTAATGGTGCTCAGGGGACCATATGGGATGCTGGGAATCAAACCGGGTGGGCCACGTGCAAGGCAAACGCCCTACCCGCTGTGCTATTGTTCCAGCCCCAGAAGGAGAAAACAACTTTTAAAGGATAATATAACAGATTCATGGGAGAACATTAGCAGAATAACATTTGACTTATAGTTGCTCCAGGAAAATAGAGACAGAAAGGGGAAAAAAAACTCTTGGAAAAAAAAAAAACAACAATAGCTGTGAATTTCACCAAACTGAGGAAGGACAGGTACAATCAGACCCAGGAAGTGCAAAGAGTCTCTAATGAGATAAACCCAAACAGATACACAACAAAATAATTCAAATGTTAAAAACCAAAGTTCCTAAAAGCAGTGAGAGAAGCAAAAAATCACCTATAAGATAACTACATAAGACTCAGGCTTATCAACTGAAATCCTATTGCCTAAAGGTATGATATATGTATATAATAGTATACATATTATATAATATATAAAATGTAGAGTGCAAAAGTTATTATTGGTTATTATTACTAACCAATAAATTCTCTACCTACCTAGGATGTCACTCAGATTCAAAGAAGCAATAAAGAAGAACTCTTCAGATAAACAACAGTTAAACGTATTCATCACTATCAGACTGACACTCTGTAAACAATAATAAACTCCTTTATAAACGGAAAAAGAAACCTCAGTTGGAAGTGTCAACTACCAAATGTGGGAAAGCATAAAATGTGTGAAAGAAAAGTTATAATGAAGACTCAGAAAATATCTGAGATTTATTTGCTTTCAAAATAAAACAGGATATAAGTGAAGAACGCTAGATGTAAACTTCATAGTAAGTTCAAAACAAAAATAAGGAAAAACATGGAAAAAACAAATAAGAGGAGGCAAATGGAATTTGATCACTGTATAAAAGGTGGATGTCAAAGGACAAAAGAATAAGAACATATAAATCAGGTCAAGATACAATGACATGCAAAATTCACACAGAAAAATAGCACCAGACTTATATTAATAATTTCTATAAATATCAGTGGACTAAACTCATGGACCAAAATGTATAGAGTAACTGGGTGGATCAGGGACTGAAAATAAATATTCTGCTCTATATAGGAGATGCACATGAGCGCTAATGAGAGACATAGGTTAAAACTAAAATTTAGAATACAATCACAAGAAATGGTGGTATAGAAAAGGCAGAAACAGTTATAATTATATTAGGTAAAATATACTCCAAGCTAAAAAAAAGTAATAGAGGCAAGGACTGACATTATATAATAAGAAATCAATTCATCTAAAGGACTAAACGAATGCTTATTGGCATACATGCACCAAATGAAGGAGCACCAAAATGTACAAAGCAATTAACTGACCTGATGAGAATGTGTGCAGCAACATAATTGTAATTGGGGCTTCAATATACCATACTCACCAATGGACAGATAAACCAGACAGAAAGTCAATAATGAAACAACAGCTTTAAATGAAAAGTTAGACAAACTAGACTTAATAGATATCATGGGATCTCCACCAACACAAAAAAAATACATTCTTATCTAGTGCACATGAAACATTTGCAAGCATAGACCACACACTGGGATGCTAAACAAGTGTTATTAAAGTAATGAGCAAAATCATATTAGGTTATCTTTTCAGATCAAAATGAAATATAATTAGAAAGCAAGAAAATGCAAAAAGCTAGAAAAAAATCAAACATATAGAAACTAAACAACAGACTACCAAACAAATATTTGGTCAACTAGAAAATCAACAAGAAAAAAATTTAAATCCTCAAAGATGAAAATTAAAACATGAGAACATATGGGAAGTAACAAAGCAATACTTGGAGGAAACTTCATAGGAATACAGCTTTACACTAGGAAATAAGAAAATACTAAATAAAAATCTAACATATTTACAGGAACGAGAAAAAGGAGAGTAAATGGATACCTAAAGATTATACAAAGAAGAAAACAATAAAAAACTAGAGGGAAAGTTAGAGAGATAGCTTAAGGGGCAGGAGAACATGTTTTGCATACAAAAGCCCAGGATTTAATTCCCAGCACCACCAGGAGTGACAACCAAGCACTGCACCAGGAATAACTCCTAAGCAATGCCAGGTATGACCAAAATAAGTTTAGAAGGAAACAAACCAGACATTATAGAGACACACATCCAGACCTTCTGCTAGCTCATTCATTTTCCAAGTAGATTGACCTCATAGCTGATACTTCCTAGACCTTTAGGTAACCAGAAGAGGGTTCCTTTCCTTTCCACCTGAGTCCTGGCAGCCTGCAAGCCATCTGTCATCTTTGCAGGCCCACATCCAGTTCCCAGATCCTCTGCTTTCACATTCATTTCCCAGAGAGCTTTCATGGTGGCAAACTACAAGTGTTCACCCTCAACAAACATCAGACACAATGGAGAAGTCAATGTAAAAAAAATGTCTATTATTGGATTATGTTCAATGGCTTCACTTTGGAGAACTAAAAAAGCATGGGAATTGACCAGAAGAGAGACCAGTACTTACCCCACTCCTATCTGACTTTGAGTGATGATCATTCTGTGTACTAGGTGCATTTTTCTCAATGTGTTTTGTTAGAGGACACTAAAGTCTTACCTATGGAAAGAGGAGGAGGAGGATTAGCAATAGAAGTAGAAAAATAGGTAATGGGGCAAGGCAGCAAGTACCTGAAAAAATCAGATGCAATTAAGGTTGGTAAGAAGTAGGGTGAATAATAATGTGGGAGAAATTAAGACAGATAATAAGCCTTTTCTGTCTCTTAAAATCTATTTTTCTAGATTATATCAATAACAATAGGGATCAGAGGAGAGTGTCAAAGGCTTGTTTTAAATGGTGGTAGTTATGGAAATATTCGGCATTAGATGTATACAAATTTTGGAATCTGGACTTTATTCTTATTGCTTTTCATAAGACTGCATTTTCCCCTTTAGGTTTGGCTGCTTGAGTTTATACTTTCACCTACAGGAACAGACTGCTTCTGATCACTGTAACTTATTCCAGAAAGAAGCAGGATAAATTAATTCCATGGTAACAGCTGAGCATAAGGATTGGAGGATCACAATGATCTCATTTTTTAGGTCAATGGATTCTTGAGGGTTTAGTAACCAGGCACAGTAACTACGGAAAACAAAAGTGAATGTGCTCTCTCTGGATTCACAGCTCAGTTATGGAACACAGTCTCAAAAGAGACAGAACCCAATAATGTTGGCCTACTTAGGTAAAAATTATTCTTACTAGAAACCAATAGTAGTATGAACCTTGCAGTTAATATCATGTAGATATAAAGTAGACAACTGAGCTAGCTACCTAAATCAACTACACAGTGTATACATACAGACATAACTATCAATATTGCACTGTGCAGCCCATGAAGAATTCATTTTCATAAAAGCATTCAAAAGCAATGTAGACTTGAAGATAACGAAGTGAATGTCAAGAAGGAATTTACATCATGCTACCCAAAATAATCAGCTTTAAAATCTCTATTTAACATTTATATTCTCCCCCATCCTTTCTGAGTCTCCTGATACAATGATATTTATTCTGTTGTCCTTCCATATAATGGTTGGTACATTGGCTCCATGCTGCTTATCATTGCCCTTATTTCACCACCACCTAGTACTGTAGTCGAACACCTCCTAATTTTCAAGCTCAGCAACATCAAAATTTCTCTAGTTAACAGGACTTCCTTAGAAGACTGGTGGGATTGAATGTCTTTGGTTTCAAAGAGCAGATTATTACTTACGTTTTGTGATTCCTTCGGGATATTTTCCACATTTTTTGGTTTCTGTATTTTACTTTATTCCTTGATAAATAAATACATGTTAGCAATATTTTCAGTTTACCTCAGTCCTTTGTCCATTTCATACCGGGGTGAAGGAGTAACTTCTCTGAAAAGGAAAGGTGTATATGCAAACTGTGCAAGTGTGCCACTCAGATCATGCTTCAAGAAGGAACTTGCTTTACAGCTGCAATGAGTGCAATTAGCTGACAGCCTCTGTATTATGAAGGTCATGTTCTTTTGGGTATCCCCAACTGAAGATCAAGCAAAGCAGGTGTGCTAAGGCCTGGCTATTTCTGTATGGTTCAGGACTTCTTTGATAGGTAATGTCTGTTTGCTCTAGAGTTCTCTAGTGGGTCGGTTAAGATACTATTTTCAAATATGCATTGAGATTCCAGATACCCTCAGTCCAATTTTGCTTCTCCCTTTAATTTTTCACAGAATTTGCTCCCCAATAGGGCTTTTGTACAACTGAATTTCACCCTCAACCTCCCCTAAGACTAACCCAGTTGGCTCCACAGTTTTGCTCCCATTCTCTCCCATCCTCTTCATGTTCCCTATCTCTATCTAAGAATTACACATTCTCACAAACTCCCTTTACTGACTTCCAGAAAATAATTTCCCCTGCATGTAGGAGGCTACATTCTTAAATATACTGTTAGGGAAGGAAGTTTTAGTCAATGCAGTATAGTAATATATTCAGTTTAATTCTATGATTCAATCTTAGAGTGACAAAGTTGATATTTCTATCTTCATTTGAGTATTATGCCTTATGTCTCAGTTTTTGACACAAGATAAAACAAAACAAAAAGATTCTTCATTTATTCTCTCTCAACTCCAGCATGTGTAGGAATACAAATTCATACCTGTGATTTGGAATACTTAAATAATTTTCTGGATGTAACAAGGGAAATTCCTTGTGCTCTTTTGCAATAAATTCATTTAAAAATTCATCAATGGCATGATGAGAAAAGTGATTAATACCACTGTGATGTACCTTGATTAAGAAGCTAAATAATCACTTCAGTAGATGAATCTTTTGCTTTCTTGAAGAGGTATGTACCAATAGAATGTTTGGGTCACAAGTACACTGGTGTATGTCTGTGTGTGTTTTTGTGTACATGTACATGATGGAGTTGTTTTTACATAGGTTGTAAAGAAAGGATCTTGTATAGATATGCTTTAGAGTACATGATCCCTCAAAATTCCTGTATTTGGAAACTTCCCAGAGTGTATTTATACACTGTTCCTGGTTACAGTGTATTTATAGACTGTTCCTGGTTACAGTAGCATGCTAAGTCTACATGTGGTTCAAACCAGAAGTGCCAGAGAATATGCTGTTTTAATAATGAATCACAATTGATGAAGGGTAGGAGGTTGTGGATAAATCCTTAATTTCTTCATTGTCTTGCAAGAAAAATTCTGCAGCATAATCTCTAGTCTTTCACAGGGGTCCCTATAGACAGAGCTCCATAGCAATAGTCAACTTGTTAATACCTTTTTGCCCATACCTTTACATGATTACTGGTATCATTCTGAAAATAAATTTCTTGCCCCTTTTTCAGTACCTAATTTTCAGAGTACTCAAAAGAAGGAACACCCAATCCTTCATCTATCATATTTTTCCCAAGAAATTGGAAGAAAGGGATTTAGATGAGAAAACTGAACGTAATGGACTCATGGAGCACATCTAAGTTACAGAGATTGAGGTGCTTGATGGTGAAAAGCTGGGAACTTCACTTCTTATGTTGACTATTTCTACAATGGCCTTTATTACTGAATCCCTCACTAGTTTCAACTCTCACGAGTCTCAGTTTCATATCCAGGAGTTGACCTGTTGCCAGTTCAAGAATGTTTCTGTTCCTTTTAATCTAAATAGCCTTGACAGAACAGGAAGACCAAATAAATACAAGCTTGCTCCAAATATGTCGCTTCTTATCTGATTATCCTAACTTGTAATGGAGAAAGTCTCCTAGGATGCTCATCATTCATGACAGTCCTTTTTAACCATAACACTCTCAAGAGTGGGAGAAGCTCTGATCCCAACAGCAACTCATTATTAAATCATCTGAAGTTTGGGAGGTAGGCCTAATAACATTTCTGTGGAGACCTACTTAATTTGCTTTTGCTTTATTTGATTCTTGTTAGTTTTCTATCAGGCCCCAAAGAGGACAGAGTACTATTGTAAGGTCCACAGTTACATATATTAGGCATTCTACTGATAACTGACAACAAATGAACATGTGTTCCAAGTATAATTTTTTTGTAGGTGTGGAGGAATTGGGTCAGACATGGCAATTTTCAGGACTTACTCTAGGCTCTGCACTCATGATATCACTCTTAGCAGCCTTAGAAGACAATATAGGGTACTGGAGATAGAACCTAGGTCAATCAAATATAAGGCAAACTCTCTACCTGCTCTACTATCACTCCAGCCCCCAAAAGTTTATTCTTTTTGTTGTTTGGGGGGAACACCCAGAAATCCTCATAGCTTACTCCTGGTTCTGCACTCAGGGATCATTCCTGGCAGGTGTGGAAGACCATATGGAGTTCTGAGAATCCAACTAGGGTCCACGGCATGCAAGACAAGTGCCCTACCCCCCATGCTATTTCTTTGCTCTCCTGCCAAGAGATTTTTAAAATATTATTTTAGCTTACCAAGATGGAGGACAGGGAATATGATAGCAACTAGACAAGATCTATATCAGTGAGATTGTTCCCCTGAGAAAGTTAATCATAACAATGTCTATTTTTATTTGGAGGGCTTCTACGCAGTGCTCAGAGGACACGGGGACCACTCTTGGTGCTACTCAGCCAACGAATTGAAATGATTCAATACTAGAACCCAGTGGTACAATGCTCCTTGGGAATACTGGTGCTGAGGACTACTGGGGCCATGCTTTCAGTGTTCGGGGAACTCCAGGGATACACCGGATAGTCCTATGAAAGTCACAAAAATGTTTTTGAAGATCCCTTCTATGAATCTACAGTGTAATTTTAGTTCAACATCATTTTGTTGTAACATTGATTAGAAAACAATCAACTCCCTTTGGTCACTGTCTGTAGAGTTTATATATTCACCTCAAGCTTCCATGAAGTATTTTTTCTGGCTACTCCAGATTCCCGCCATGCCAAATATCCCACATCTGCATCAGTTTCATTAGTATCTCAGCTGCCTCAGTTTACGAGTGGGTATGTTTGTACACCTTACAATGAAAAAGCCCTGTCTAGTGGGGGGACACTTGCCTTCTACTCTGAGCTGTTAAGATAGACTTGGGCCATACACTGTCTGAAAGTGCAACAAGCAGGAAAGAAGATGAATGAATAATATAAGCTCTATATAATATTACAAGTGTTTGAGGTTTTATTTGTAAGTTTTGTGATATTTTGTCGCCAGAAGTAATATGCTATAGAACTTAGCTCTTATTTAGATCAATTAGCCTGGAGTAAAACTGGTTTTGTTATACATCCTTTCAATTAAAGTCAAAGTTTCCAAGAACCTATCAATGACATTAAGTGAGGACTTACTGTAATTACTCCAAAAGATGAGGGAGCAGGAGAATTAAATAGAGAAAGAAGGTCACTGAAACCATAATCAGTTTTAGAAAATATAATCCTTATGTTATTACATTGCCTATTCCATAAGTAAGCCTAAATAGACAAAGGCAGACTTAATAAGCAACCATCTGTGCAACCAATCAATAAAAGGTTCAGGTTACTGAGACTATTATTTCATCTAGCTTATGTGGTTTGGGATACTGAAATAATGCTTTGTAAGTCCTTTTCCTTTAAAAAGTGACAATGCAATATTGCCTTCCAAAGAAAGAGACACAGAGCAAAGTTCTATCAAGAGTTGCTATACATGCATGGCAAACCATAAGGTTTGGTAGGAGGATTCATGGAGAAATTAAAAGCCAAGATTCCTGGTGTAGACCCTTCTCTGAATGGATCACATTGGTTGCTACAGTGAGGAACCAAACTTAAACCAAAATTATGCCAAGTTTTATCTAGTTCATTATCTAGTTTATTATGCAGAGTCTCTTGCCCCCGAGACTGGCTGTCTTCGCTGGGCCCCTCGGAGGGGGTGGGTGGAGTTTCCCTCCCCACCCCAAGCAGATCCCCAGCAGCTGAAGACCTCAGGAACCCAGCCACAACCATGCTCAAGGCCACTCTCCACACGTTCGGACATGCCTCACGCATGAAGGTATGGGCAGAGGAACCCAGGTATGCGGGACCTGGGGCTGAGATCTCCAAGCCTGCTCGGAATCAGAATGGGCCTCTTCCATCCAGATCCCCCATTTTCCAGTAGCTAAGTGGTCACACCCAGAAACTTCCCCTGGCACTGTGTAATCCCATCAATGGCCAATATCCGAAGACTATAAAACCAAGCTCCCGGAAGCATGCTTGCAGCTGCATGACATCTTATAGCCTAGTTCTCCCTCTCAGAGAACCTGGCAAGCTACCGAGAGTTTTCCTGCCTGCAAGGGAGAGCCTGGCAAGCTCCCCGTGGCATATTTATATGCCAAATACAGTAACAATTATGAGTCTCATTCTCCTGTCCCTGAAAGAGCCTCTAATGTGGCACTGTGGGTAGGATGAGTAAAAGGAGGCTGCTAAAATTGCAGGGCTAGGACGAATGGAAATGTTACTGGGCCCATTCAAGCAAATCGAGGATCAATGGGATGATAGTGATAGTGATAGTGATTTTCTAGTTAAGGTTACAGGGGAATTGTAAGTATCTCCTGGCATGCAAACTTTCTTGATCCTCAAGATATTCTGAAAATATTCTGCTTAGAAACCTGGAAGACACCACTTAGCTAAACATTAAAGGTATTATTACCAATACCATACCAAAAAATGTCATATAACTCCTGATGCTATGATCTAAGGACACCATAACATCAGACAAACCCAAACCAAGATACTCTTACAAAAACAGTTGGCCTATTTCTTAAAAAAATATCTAAGCCACGAAATCAAAGAGATGCTAAGAACTATTCCATATAAAAAGATGATAGACAGGCAAGACAATGCAATGCATATGCATAAATGCAATGCATAAAAGGGAACTGAACCTAGGAGGAAAAAAATTGACAGAAAGACTTTGTTACACCAACTAGTGAAAACTGAATATAGATTGTGTATTGTATCAAGAAGCACATATGTTGTATCAATATAATATTTCATGGATATGATGCTCATTTTTTGATTTCATAAGAGAATTTCCTTGTTTTTAGGATATGTATAGTAAAGTTAGCTATATCCCTCTACCCCTACAATTGGAAATACTTCGGTGTCTGTGTATGTATGTACACATACATAATGCCCACATGGAAGAATGCTAATTGATATAAAGGCAGAGAGTCACATGTAATATGTCTGCAATTCTTCTCGTTTGAAACTATTCTCAGTAAATATTTTTAAAAATTTAATGTGACTACACATCCAAAAGAACAAAAGCAACCACTGTTGGAGAGGATGTGGAGAGAAAGGGACCCTTCTACACTGCTGGTGGGAATGCCAACTGGTCCAGCCCCTTTGGAATACAATATGGACACTTCTCAAAAAATTAGAAATTGAGCTTCCATTTGATCCAGTAATACCACTTCTGGGAATATATCCTGGAGAGGCAAAAAAGTACAGTCAAAATGACATCTGCACTTATATGCTCATTGCGGCACTGTTTACAATAGCCAGAATCTGGAAAAAACTCGAGTGCCCGAGAACAGATGACTGGTTAAAGAAACTTTGGTACATCTATACAATGGAATACTATGCAGTTGTTAGAAAAGATGAAGTCATGAACTTTGCACATAAGTGCATCAACATGGAAAGTATCATGCTAAGTGAAATGAGCCAGAAAGAGAGGGACAGACATAGAAAGATTGCACTCATCTGTGGAATATAAAATGGCAGAGTAGGAGACTAATACCCAAGAATAGTAGTTTATAATACCAGGAGGTTGGCTCCATGGCTTGAAAGCTAGCCTCACACGCTAGGGGAAAGTCATCCCAGATAGAGAAGGGAACACCAAGTAAAATGTGATTGGAAATCCTGAATGGGGAGGGAGATGCACGCTGAAAGTAGACTAGAGATTGTACATGATGGCCACTCAATACCCCTATTGCAAACCACAACACCCAAAAGGAGAGAGAGAGAACAAGTTAGAATGCTCTGCCACAGAGGTGGAGTGGGGTGGGGGGGGATGAGATAGGGGGGTGAGAGGGATACAGGGTTCATATGTAGTGGAGAATGGACACTGGTGGAGGGATGGGCTCTCAAACATCGCATGAGGGTAAAACATGCACAAAAATGTGTGAATCTGTAACTGTACCCTCACTGTGACTCACTAATTAAAAAAATCAATAAATTATAAAAAAATAAATTTAATGTGACTCGCCCTCAACACGCCCCCAGCACCATCTTGCCACATCAACAGTGAAGAATCCTGGCTGTTGGGCACCACAATGCCAAAGAATGCTCCGAACCCCAGACCGAGCCGATAATACCGGGGTGCCCCAGATGGAACAGGTGCAGTCTTTCTGCCTTCTCCATATGGAATCCCAGCAACCATGAGCTTCTACAAACATGGCTCTGGTATGTGGGGACCAGGACTATTTCTCCAAACTGCACAGCCACTTATGTGGCCTCACGACCTTTCCTGATATACACAAAAATGCTCAGTAATGACTCCTCCACCACTGAACAGCCATGATCTCAGAAGCACACAAACCAATCTCAGAATGAAGCGGCTGCCGGCAGAAATGCTCCTGGACTGTGAACTAAGCTATGGCCCTGTGCTGCTCCGGGAGGGGAAGAGTTTTTGTCCCTTGGCCTTTTCCCCTTTGTGGCAGCATGGCGACCACCACCTTTCAGAACCAATTGGACAGAGAAGTAGGAGCTTGCAATGACAGAGCAGAACCAGCCCTGCTCCCTGCCCAAACGAGATCCCAAGCGGCTGCCCACGAATGGCTCCTCCGCTCCTGAGTGGCCATGATCCCAGAGGCACACAAACCAATCTCGGAACGCAGTGGCTGCTGGCAGAAATACCTCGACTTAATTTCTAAAATACCAGAATTCCAAAACCACGCGGCCACTATCGCAGCTGTGCGACATCATATGCTCTTCATTATCAGCAATAGAAAACAAATTATCTAGTGATGCCTTTTCAGCAAGTCTGATTGTTGGGGGGAAATTCCAAATAATAATAGTGTGTTTTCTGTCCAAAATTGAATGTAATCAAAGTAAAGAGAGTAAAGTGAAAATCAGCTGCCACACAGGCAGGGCGGGGGCTGGGAGGGGGGTATACTGGTTTTTTTTGTGGTGGAACATGTGCACTGGTGAAGGGATGGGTGTTTGATCATTGTATGACTGAGACTTAAACCTGAAAGCTTTGTAACTGTTCTCACAGTGATTCAATAAAGATACACACACACACGCACACACATATATATGGGCTGGACCGATAGCACAGTGGGTAGGGCACATGCCTTGTACCTTGCAAGTGGCCGACCTGGGTTTGATTATTCCGTCCATCTCAGAGACTTTGGCAAGCTTCTGAGAGTATCCACCCACATGGCTGGCCTGGAAAGCTACCCATGGTGTATTCAATATTCCAAAAACAGTAACAAGTCTCACAATGGAGATGTTACTGGCACCCACTCAAGTAAATTGATGAGCAACGGGATGACAGTGATGATGACAGTTATATATATATATATATATATATATATATATATATATATAATGTGACTGTTGGGATGTAAATTAGTAGAGGTGGCTTTATATTTAAGGATCTAGAGTCAAACGTGGAGCTATAAAAATATACTAACAAAAATACCAACTTATTAGTTTGTTAAAAATAAATAACAAAGGCTTTTTAAGAATACCACAGTAAAGTGGAAATACAGGAGATGTGGGAAACCTGAGAACACTTGAGGCTGCTAGCAAAGAACTGAGCATTGTGGGATAGTCATTAAATAACTCTGAGATTGCATTTTCTATAACATTAAGAACAGGTCTAGATAATCTCTGGGATGAGTTCTCTATCTCATATTCTGTATGACTTCTTTGTCTACTCTTCACTTTCACAGCACAAAGTCATAAACTCATTTTCAAGTGTATTTATTTTTTATTGATCAATTTAAAAATAGCAGACTTCTTAAGAGCAAAGCCACAAACTGGCAACAAGAAGTTTCATTTCAATAAGACAGTCTGGAAATGCAATTTACTACATTTTAGAGTAGACTTCTGCTGACAGTAAGTATCATGAATTCAGAGGCACTCTCATAGAGCAACTCCAGGTTTTGAGTCAAGACACAAAACTTCAGCAGCACATTGACACGTTTTAATAGGGAGATACAGTTTCTATTCCAAGAAAATGGAGAAATAGCAAAAATATTATGAATAGTTTCATAGACATTATCAACATATCATTATCTGTTGGCAGAATGAATCTGACTTCTAGTGATGCAATATAAGCTTGACAGCTATCTTTCAGAGTAATGAAGATGAGCAAACTTGGTTGTGAAAAACTCTTTGCTTAGATCTGGGGTAACCATCTGCTGACCTAAGAGAAACCTGCAGAGTAATTCACTTCAGCAGGTAAAAGGATCCAGAAACCCCTGCATCTAAAGGGTAAAGTATCATTTTCATTTTGAGAACTACGTTTAGGTACTATATTTAATTTTAGATAGTCTCAGCATTTTTACCTGTCTCTAAAAGATTCTACTCACATATCTGTCAGGTCTCCAATTTCAGAAAGTTGGCAATAGCAGTCTTTTCTCAGATGAATTTCAAGGCTTGTTCAGCTTGGTTAATTACAGTCATTATCATGAAAAATACTAGGTCACACAAATTTATTTTCTTTTTTTTGAAAAAAAAGGTAATGTGTGAATTACCCTGATAATTTCATATTCATCCATTATCACCAGCTTTTATTGCTTGACTATGACACTGGTAGAGGTCACTGCAAAGCAAAGAGTAGGCAGGACAGAGTAACTTATGTCAGGGGGTGACAACTATGCAGTGTTACTGCATTGTTTTTCCCCCTTCAACACAAATGTACTGAGCTCCTGCCCAACTCCTAACTCCTAATTTGTCCTACTCATCTTAGAAAAATGACTTGGCTTCTTTCTTCCTAAAATTCTACATCTGTGAAATAGGAATGATTTTATTTCTTGATGATCAATAACTTAGAACTCTTCTTAGAACAAAGTTTTATTACTTCAGAAGGTGTTGTGAATTTGAAACTGTGTGAAGTTTCTTTGAATCCTTTCTCTCCACTAAAACAACAGGAAAGAAAATTTGCAAACATAGAAAAGATAAATGGATAAGTGCAATGGAGAGAAGTCAGGAATGTAACTCAGCATTAGAGTGCATGCCTTGCATGTGTGATGTCCTGGGTTCTATCCCTTGCACTGGAGGTGGGGTGAAGGGAGGAAGTGAAGTACAATAGGAGAAAAGACAACAGCAACATTTTAAGACAATATTTGACCTGGATAACCTGAGAAATTTGAATCCAAATCTGTTCATAAGGGAAAACTGAAAATCAAAATCATATATCCAACAGCACCTTGAAAATCTTAGGAATTGGTGCTAATAATGGCTAACTCCAGAAGTTAGTATGAAAGTAGAACTGAAAGCAGGAGACTGGGTAAAATTCTTCTTATGAAGAATTTAGTGTTCAGCACTGTAAACTAAAGTGCTTAAAGGGAGAAAAAAATTCAAACTGCCTGCCAGAGACACAGACTGGGGACCGGAGGACACTGGGGACATTGGTGGAGGGAAATGGACACTAGTGAAGGGATTGGTGCTGGATGCTATCATCCAACCAACAATAGTTCCAGAAACAGAGTAGTTGTATAAAAGATAGCAGGTGTGAGAGAAGTATTAAAGAAATTATAAGAATTTATCTGAGTTAAAGCTATAAAGTACATTGAGGAAAATATAGGCACAACCCTTCAAGATTTGGACTTCAAACATTTAGACTTCAATGATTTGATACCACTGGCAAAGGCAACAAAGTAAAAAAATGAATGGGACTACATAAAGATCTTTTTCATGGAAATAAATAACATGGGCTAAAAACTAAAAGACAGCTAACTGAATTGGGGGAAACATTTGCATTTAACACTGCAGATAAAGGTTTCATATCCAGGATATATAAATAACTCACAAAGGCCAACAACAGTAAAAAAATTCAAAAATCCAATCAACATATGGGGAAAGGAAATGAATAAAAACTTCGCAGGGGAAGACAGGCAAATGGCCAGTAAGCACATGAGAAAACACTTGTCATCAGAGAAATCCAACTCAAGATGTCAATGAGGTACTTTCTCACTGGTATTTGTCTCACATGCAGCCATGCCAGGTTTCATTCCTGTCACCTTGTATGGTTCCTTGAACCTCTCCAGAAGTTATCACTGAGAACATAATCAGGTGTAAGCCCTGAGTGCCCACAAAACAAAACAAAGTAGATCTGATACAGCAGGATCTGGGGTGTGGAGCACCAGTTCAGTTTAAATCTATACCCAGGAGAGATGAGATCTGGAGCAGCCGTGCACACATGGCCCCTCTGCTCTTTAAAGACTATGATCTGGGAGGTCTACTAACCCATTTTGGCACCCCATGGCTTCTGATAGGAATGAATCTAGATTGTGAACTGAGCTACAACCCCATGCCGCCCGGGGAGGGGGAAGGATTTTCTCTCTCAACGCTTTCTTTCTATGGGGGACATAGCAGTAGCAGCAGTGGCAGCAGCAAAGCCCATGTGGCATCCGCCATTTCCTAGAACTCACAACCCAGAGGTGTGAGCTCACAGTGACGTGGAGTGCAAGAGATCATGGGATGGGGGTGTTACCGGCACGCTCTCCGCCCAGATGAGATCCGGAGCAGCCGCACACGCACAGCTCCTCTTCTCCTTAAAGACTATGATCCGGGAGGTTTACTAACCCATTTTGGCACCCCATGGCTTCTGATAGGAATACATCTAGACTGTGTGTGAACTGAGCTAAAATAACAGAAATCTAAAACTGCGCGGCTGTAATCTTCATTATCAGCAATGGAAAACAAATTATCAAATGATGCCTTCTCAGCAGGTTTGACTGTTGGGGGAAAATTCCAAATAATAATAGTGAGTTCTCTCTTAAAATATTGAATGTATTCAAAGTATAGAGAGAATAAAGTGAAGATCATTAGCTACTCAGGTCAGGGGGTGGGGGCGGGAGGGGGGTATATTGGGGTTCTTGGTGGTAGAACATGTGCACTGGTGAAGGGATAGGGGTTTGATCATTATATTACTGAGACTTAAACCTGAAAGCTTTGTAATTTTTGTCATGGTAATTCAATAAAATTAAATTAAATTTTTTTTAAAAAAATTAAAAAATCGGAGCGTCCCGCGCTGGGTCCGGAAGTTGTTGCGGCGGCTCCCGGGTCGTCTCCGCCGCCATCCGCGCCAAGAGCCTGAACCGGCGGCGCGCTCCGGAGAACCGGGGGACGGCGGCTCTGCGGCTCAGCATTATGGATCCAAGCCTGCTGAGAGAACGGGAGCTATTCAAAAAACGAGCTCTTTCCACTCCTGTCATTGAAAAAAGATCAGTAACTGCTAGCTCATCATCATCATCATCAAAGAAGAAGAAAGCAAAACCAGATCATGGAGGTTCATCAGGCTCTAAACAAAATTCTGATCATAGCAACGGATCGTTTAACTTCAAATCTCTATCAGGAAGCTCTGGATATAAGTTTGGTGTTCTTGCTAAGATTGTGAATTACATGAAAACACGGCACCAGAGAGGAGATACACATCCTCTAACTTTGGAAGAAATTTTGGATGAAACACAGCATTTAGATATTGGACTCAAGCAGAAGCAGTGGCTTATGAGTGAGGCTTTAGTCAATAATCCCAAAATTGAAGTAGTAAATGGGAAGTATGCCTTCAAGCCCAAGTACAATTTGAAAGATAAGAAGGCCCTGCTTCGGCTTTTAGATCAGCATGACCAGCGAGGCTTGGGAGGAATTCTTCTAGAAGACATAGAGGAAGGACTGCCCAATTCCCAGAAAGCTGTCAAGGCCTTAGGGGACCAGATACTATTTGTAAATCGACCTGATAAGAAGAAAATCCTTTTCTTCAATGACAAGAGCTGCCAATTTTCTGTAGATGAAGAGTTTCAGAAACTGTGGAGGAGTGTCACTGTGGATTCCATGGATGAGGAGAAAATCGAAGAGTATCTGAAACGTCAGGGTATTTCTTCCATGCAGGACTCTGGACCAAAGAAAGTGGCCCCGATCCAGAGAAGGAAAAAGCCTGCTTCGCAGAAGAAGCGGCGCTTTAAGACACATAACGAGCACTTGGCGGGAGTGCTGAAGGACTACTCGGACATGGCACCCGGGAAGTAGTGTCCAGCACTGGCCGAGCTGAGTCACCAAGAGAATCATGAGCCATGGTAGGGTTGTGACCTGGAGACAACCACATTCCTGCTCGACTTCCTAGGACTGAGGAGAGGAGCAGTTCACAGTAGACCACCCAGCTCGGAGCCCATTGAAAAGGAGTGGCTCTTGGGAAACGGGGTCCTCCCTGCTAAACTTCTGTGACTTCTTGGGGGGAAGCTGCTGAGCATGGCGTGCAGGTGTCTTTGCTACTTATCTCTACTTCCCAGTGATCCCTCGTTCCATTCTGCCTTTTATTACTCAGAACATGTTTGCAGATAGCGTTGGACGCATTGTTCGTTTATCCCAATAGAGCATATTTATAATAAAATCATCGTAGGTGGAGTCCTCAAAAAAAATAAAATTAAAATTAAAATGAAAAAATCTATACCCAAGAACATGTAGTCAATCAGAATGTAGAATGGGATGGCTGAGGGTAGGATTTGGCAGCAGATTAAAGGAAACCCCCAGTCCCATCTCTCTCTCTCTCTGAGTACATCCTCTCTGGACTCTGTCCTCTCTCCCAGACCCCTGGGTATCAGGTAGGGCAGCATGCCCAGACACAGGGCCCAGTGCAAGTGGGCCAGTCAGGGCCAGAAAGGGGCAGGTATGGGCAGGGCTCAGATGCCCGGGAAAGCTCAGGTTCAGGCAGGGCTCGAATGCCTAGGTAGTGACAAGGTACTTTGCACAGCAGTCTCACCCACGTGCACATGACCATGACCAGAGAAAAGGAAAGCATACACTAGATAGAGCAGAGAAGGGAAAAGACAAGGAAGTCATTCATGAGACAGGGCAGCATCGGTCAGAACCAGTGACTTCATTCACAGGAGGCTAGTAGACTGCATGGGACAGGACAGGGAAGGTGTTAACGGAACCATGCAGCATCATGGATAGGACTAGTGATGTCATTCATGGGTAAAAGGGAAGCCTGGACATCTGGGGAGGGATCTGGACCCTTGAAACTTTATCTGTAACTTTTCATCTACTGAGTTTTCTATGCAAATCTTTCATATAATTCTCAAGAAACCACCAGTGGAGGAAAATCTACTTTCATGCTAACAGACTCACACCAACATATATCACCACTAAAGTTCAGAACCCTAGAGGAAAAAGAGAAATAGCACTTGCTTCTAAAGAAAGGAATAAGCTACTTAAATAAAAATACCAGAGAATAGGGGCCAGAACAAAATTTAGTGGGTAGGATTCCTGCCTTGTATGCACCCAATCTGGGTTTAATCCCTAGCACCCCATATTGTCCCAAGTCCTGCAAGGGATGATCCCTGAGCAGAATCAGAAACCCTGAGTACAACTGGGTGTCACCCAAAACCCCCAAATTAAATATATATGTATATTTAAAGATCATAGATTAGAATATCTGAAGTTCTTGCAGTTCTTCCAATAGTAACCTAACAGGTAGAAGGCAATGGGAAAATGCCATCAGGATTCCAAGGTTAAGTGTTAAACTAGACTACTCTTCAATTATCAATGAAGTGAAAGAGAGGAATGAAAATATTTCGTGTGCAAGAAATGTCCTGCCAAATTTACTCTTTTGGGGGGTGGGTAAATTTACTCCTATGTATCTTTTTTCAGGATCCTACTAAGACAAGCTTCATCAAAATGAGGGAATAATAAATCAATGAAAATGATATGAAAATACAGAGAACAATTGATGTAACTATAGAAGTTACAGAAATTCAAGGCTGATGGACCAGGGAAATGACAGAATGACAGGTGTCCACTGGGAGTAGATCTCCATTAGTCCATGTTGGAGTAAGCTGGAAGACTTCAGAGAGGTTACTCAAGATGTTCAAACGAAGAGAAAACCTGACTTATGTAAAATGTGAAGAGATATCTGAACAACTAATGGGATGGTGGGGTTGTAGAAAATTTGGGATCTAGGGGATAATTTTGTGACTTACAGCATCCATCTTACAAAGTGAAAACTGGATTTAACCCCTGGTTCCAATGGTTCTTCTATTTTGCACCTAGCAGCTCTGTTCACTATGATTCATACCTCATGTGGTAGGCCATTTCTGGCCACACTGGAACTTGGTGTGTGTAAACATTACAACTAAAGGGGTACTATCTCCAGCAAGAACCACAACTGAAGAAGATGTGAACTCACCATAGCCAGGGAGTCCTCTGGCTAGCCTGTGTGTGAATACAACACAGTCTCTGGAGAGTAATATAACCTGAATGTGTGCAAGCAAGAGAACTAAAAAGAAGTGTAACCCCTGATTAGCACCACAGCTAAGTTAATAAACACTTTAATCTGATGTGTATCCCATGGCAAGCATAACAGCTAACTGCAAGAATCAGAGCCAGGAGTGAGTGACCCTCAGTCACTGCAACAATAATGAAGAGAAGCGGGAATAATAATAGTAATACAGAAAATTAAACAAGCCAATACACAATGAAAATTAACTCCAGATAAAGTTAAAAGTTGTTAAAAATAATAAAGGACACCCCCATACTTCCAGAAGCCCCAGCAGTCACACCCACATCCCACAGTCACTGTCTTGTAAACTCATCACTAAATCTCTGAAGAGATGCAAGCCAAGCCACTAAAATTTATGAATACACCAGTGTCCGAGATAAAAACTCTATCTAGCCTTCTAAAGGGGATAGGCCAAGTCTCTACCCTGCCAAAACCCCAGCAACAGCCATACCCACACCCCACAACTGCCACTGGCCTAACTCCATTGCTTCTTGAGGCTCAGTTGTAAGAGTATTTAGTTGTTTATAATGGAAACCCATAATTTTTGCTGCAACCAAATGAAGATGAAAGATGAGAGATGATGGGCAAATATGAGTGGTTTGTAAGGCAGGATTCAGGAGAGCTAAATCTTCATCTACAGTAATGGAAAGTTCATAGATAGTACTAAAAACTGAAAACAAAATGATAAGCAAGTTATACATATCGAACTAATTAAGCGAGATAATTGAAAATTGTTGTTACTGGGAGGGGAAATGGAGAAATGACTTGACTTTTAATACTCTGAACAAAGACAGAATTTATATAAAGAACTCAATTATAAGGAAAAGGGCAACAATAGAATAATAACAATAATTAAAGTGCATCAAATATAATTAAATTAATGCTAAGAAAACAACTAATTATTTTAAAAACTGGGAAATAAGGGGGGGAAACAATCATTTATCTCACTTTTCCTAATAAACACTTATCTCAAAGTAGCCAAATAGTCAAAAAGAAATTTTTTATTGAATCACTGTGAGATACAGTTACAAAGCTTTCGTGTTTGAGTATCAGTCTTAAAATGATCGAACACCCATCCCTCCACCAGTGCACATTCTTCACCCCCAATGTGCCCAGTATACCCCCACTTCCCAACCCTTCCCCTGCCTCTATGGCAGACAATTTCCCCCATATTCTCTCTCTACTTTTGGGCATTATGGTTTGCAATATAGATACTGAGAGGCTATCACGTTGGTCCTTTATCTATTTTCAGCACACATCTCCCATCCCAAACGATTCATCCCACCATCACTGACTTAGTGATCCCTTCTCTATTCCAGCTGCCTTCTACTCCAGCTCATGAAACAGGAAGAAGAAAATTTTAGAAGTATTCTAGCAATAAATGAAGATGAAAAGAGAGTTGGAATATTATTATTCTGTGACTTTAAAAATACAATGACTCTGGAAAGTGATCATAAGTATCTACTAACTGCACAAAAAGTAAGGACGTCAGGTATTATAAGCCTCATGATGGAAGTATCAAACTTACCTACAAAGTATTATTCCCCCAAATTTAAATGAAGCAAACCAAAGCTCTAAAGAAATTTGAACACTGACTGATATAAAGGAATTGTGATTTAAATCTGCCAATGATACTGAGGTTATTTTTCCCCAAATGCTCTTGTGTTTAGTAAAGGACTTCTTAAGCTTGAATGAACATCAGCATAAACAGGAAGTCAATTAAAAATTAACTTAGGACCAATCTCCAAGGTTTCAGATTCAAAACAATCAGAAAATTAGCGTTTCCTGCTAGTTCCCAGATGCTGAGGCTGCTGATATGGGTATTACAAATTGAGAACCCCTGTTTAGACATACATTCTGAACCACTTGCAGAAGTAATTAAATGATGTTTGAGGTTTGTTTCAATCTAGAAGGGATATCTTGGAGTAGGAAGGAGGTAATATACTGATAGGTTTCACTATGAGTTGGTAATTTTGGAAACTGGAAGGTTAAAACACGGAGGGTAATTATACTTTCCTAAGTTTGTTATTTTATAATCAAAAGGTTTTTTTACAAGGACCAAAGAAAAGTCGATAGCAACCAAGATAAAATAAACAAAGTAAAAACTTTACAAGGATTGTCTCTGGCTATGCTCAGATTTTTCTAAAGAATGAACATGTGTTACATTTGTATTCAGAAAAACTATTAAAAGTTATTCATGCCTTAAGTATGCTACTAGATAGAGCCCCCGCTAGGGCCGGGGCTCGGCTCTGGCCGGCTGGGTTTTCGGCCCGGGTGCCCATGTCTCTGCAGAGCCGGTGGATGTGCAACGAGCGGGAACCAGAGACAGCTTTAGGAATTGGGGTTCCAGCAAGTGCTTGCACCCATGTATGGAGACTGTGAACTAAGCTTTTGCCCCACGCCGGCTAATGGAGGAAATAACCTTCCTTCTTGGTCTCTCTCCCCTCTGGGAGATGGCGTGGTGTCCGACATTTTGTGGGTCCGTTGAGAAGGTATGAATTTTTGGTGCGAGGAAAAAAAAAAATGTGTGCTTTGAATTTGAAACAGCCGCGGGATACAGGGCCAGCCCCCGCCAGGGCCGGGGCTCCACTCCCGCCGGCCGGGTTTTCGGCCCGGGTGCCCATGCCTCTGCAGAGCCGGTGGATGTGCAACGAGCAGGAACCAGAGACAGCTTTAGGAATTGGGGTTCCAGCATCTGGCAGTATTTTCCCTGGACTTTATACAGAAATTCAAAACCGACTTAACATTTATAATTGCCAGCAATGTGAAACGGTTCCTTTTGAACAGGTCTGACTTGGGGGGGGAAACTCCAAATAATAACAGTAAGTTTTTGTTGAAATGTTGAATGTTTTTAATGTAGCAGCCAGCTCTCTGGACTGTGAACTAAGCAAAAGCCCCATGCTGGCCGACACGGCGTGGCGTACACCATACTATGAGGCGCTGGAAGGAGGATGAGGGGGAAAAAGGAAAAAAAAAAAGGGAAAAGGACAAAGGGAAAAAAGAGAGAGAGAGAGAGAGAGAGAATTATGTACTTGTAGCAGTGGGGCTACATATCTCTTCATTTCCAGCAATGAAAAACTAATTATCAAATGTAGTAGGTCTGTCTCTCTTGCTTGGAAACTCTAACAACTATAGTGAGTTTTGTGTTGAATTATGGAATGTAATCAAGGTAAAGAAAAAATGAAGTGAAATTCATTAGTTATACAGTAGGGGGTAGGGGGTGAGGGCGGGGGGTATACAGGGGTTTCTGGTGGTGGAATATGGGCACTGGTGAAGGGATGGGTGTTTGAATATTGTATAACTGACATATAAACCTGCGAACTTTGTAACTTTCCACATGGTGATTTAATAAAAAGTTTTAAAAAAAAGAATGCTACTAGATATTCGAATAAATGAGAAATGTCCTTTTTATTTATTATTCTATAAATGCAAGGTTTCTGGACATTTAAACAATACACAAAAATAAACAGCATCTTTAAAGACCAGGGTTAGGGAAGTTAATTTCTGAAAATAAAAATTAGTAACACCAATAAAAACATAAAGTTTATCAGAGGTACAAGTAACAACATTTGTATAAAAATAAATAAAAACTAAAACTTTCATTTTAAAATTAAAGTTACTGAAAGGCAATAAAAGTCTAAGTAAATGGAAATAGATAATACTCATGGTTAGGAACATTCAATATTTTAAAGGTCTCAATTTCATGTACTGATCAATAAATCCTATGTAATTCTGATCGAGATTTCAACTGAATTTTCATGAGACTTAAGAAGCTGATTTCAAAATTAATATTCAAGAATAAAAAACAAAGATATCTAGAATTATTTGAAAAAAAAGAACTAGAATGAATGCCTTGCTTTGCAAGATATGAAAACTTATTTGAATTTAGAATAGTATCTAAGAGTAATACGGATTCAGAGATAGATAAGCACATAAATTGAACTAAGTACTCATATCAGAAACAGATCTATGAGCATAGAATAACTTTATATATGATAGAGGTGGTATGGCAGTTTGGTAGAAAAATGACATTTTAATAAATGGCAAGGAATAACTGGTTTGCAATACAGGACAAAAACTGAATCCATACTTCATACTATTCACCAAAAAATAAATTTAGTAGATGATATTTAAATGTAGAAAAGCAAAACCTTATTTGCTTATTTTGTTCCTGGGCCACACCCAACAGTATTCAGAGCTTACTGCTGACTCTATATTTATGGGTGACTCCTGGTGCTGCTCATAGGGGTGCTATGACGGTTCGTAAGGGGTGACAGGGATCAAACCAGGGTAGGCTGTGTGCAAGGTCTTAACCCCTGTACCAAAAAGCAAAACCTCAGAAGGAACTAGAGATATACTCTTTTTTTTTGTTTTTTTTTTTTTAGTAAATCACCATGGGTACAGTTACATACTTACAAATTTTTGTGCTTTCATTTCTGTCGTACAATGATCGAGCACCCATCCCTCTACCAGTGCCCATTCTCTACCACCAATGATCCAGGTATTCCTCCCTCCCACCACCCCCACCCCACCCCGCCTCTGTGGCAGGGCATTCCCTTTTGTTCTCTCTTTCCTTTTGGGTGTTGTAGTTTGCACTAGAGGCATTGAGTGGCCACTGTGTTTTATCTGTTGTCTCCTTTAGGCTCTCATCTCTCAACCCGAGTTGGTCCTCCAAACACCCTTTACTTGGTGGTCCCTTCTCTATCTGAGCTGCCTTTCCCCCCAGCATTTGAGGCTGGCTTCCAAGCCATGGAGTAGATCTCCTGGTCCTTATCTCTACTATTCTTGGGTGTTAGTCTCTCATTCTGTTATTTTATATTCCACAGATGAATTCAAGACATAGAAAGATAGAAGATATAATCTTTAAAAAGAAATTTCTTTGAAAATTATAAAGTTAAAATTTAACTACATTAAAATTTAAATTTTCTAAGTATCAAAATATATAGCCAAACATTAACAAGAACAGAGTAGGAAAAATTTTTGTAACACATATAACTAACTGGTAGGGTTAGTTCTTATGTTAAAATCTGCTATAAATATAGGAAAAATTATTAAAGGCAACTCATATTAAAAAGCAATTTATGCGCTAGTAAAATTCACTGACCAATGTTCAGAGTAACAACATAATAATCTGTGAGATGAATTCTATTAAAAGTTTATCTTAGGAACCAGAGCAATAGTGCAGCAGGTAGAGTGCCTACCTTGCATGTGGCCAACCCAGGTTGGCCTATATAGCCCCTGAGCCCCACCTAGAGTATCCTGAGCACAGAACCAGGAGTTAAATCCTAAGCACAGCTGAGTATGGCCCCCAAACCCAAAAACTTATATATCCTATTAAAGCACCATTAGATACAATATTTGCATCCACTAGGTTCACATAAAATGAAAGGCTTCATTGAACCAAGAGTTAATGAAGATGTACACCAATGCAAACTGTCATTTAATGCTGATGGAGATTATAAATTGCATCAGACAATTTGGTTTAAAATTTGGTACTATCTAGCAAAATATATGACATGTCTATATATATGATCCTGCAATTGCATCTGATCTTAGGTATATTCACTAAAAAAAACTGCTATACAGAAAAGAGTAGATGCTTAGAGCATTATTTTAGTAAAAAAGAAATGTAAATTTATTCTAATACTCATCAATAATGGTATATTGAGGTATAATACAGGGATAAAAAGAAAATACTAAGAGGCAATTAAAAAGATACATAATAGAGACCTCAAAAACTTTTGTTGAACCGATATATGAGCTAGAAATGTTATATAAATACAATAGCATTTTAATCTCAAAACATGTAAAATATATACAAATATACATATAACGAATTGCATATATGGTATAATGAAGTATAATATATGAATAAAATAATACAAAATTTAAATTTGCAATAAGTTCTTGAATGAGATGATACCTAATTCCCAATAGTGATATGTCTTAAAATTATCAAATGAAAAATAATAATTATGTTCACAATGTCATTTTCAAAATTTCATCACTGATTAGTTTATGACTGTGAAATAGGGAGCTTAAATGAAGCCACCAACTGCTAGACTTAGTAAATTGTAAAAAGCCATCACTAGCACCCTATCAAACTAAACAACAAGAGCTACTATTCAATAATTGCTAGCAATAATAAAGATAAAAATTCCTCCTTAAAACAACCTAATGCAAAGCTGATTACACCTTTTCTGCCAAAGGCTATTTCCATCCCTTAGCTTGAGCTATTTTAAGTATCTGTCAGGTCTTGAGCAATTTCTGTATATCTATTTGGCAGCCGTTCCAACATTCAAATTAGCTACTAGATGTACAAGCAAGATAAGAAATTGCTATGTGCTTTTAAGTTAAACCCCATTTGTCTAAAATGAAAATAAATCCAAAGCCACTAATAACAGAAATATTCCTGTATCATAACTTTGTTGTGCTGTCATTTTTAGAGTGATATAATTGTTATTTTAGACTTCACTATAGGTCTTTGGCTTTAGACATGAGAGAGGATGGCAACCTAATAAAATTATTTAAGTTCTTCTATAAAATGTGCTGTGATATTCTGCCAAAGAACAGAAGATATTACTTATGTTCCATATTGACTTAAAAATAATTAAGTACTAGATAAACATGAGAAATGGAGCCACTAAAAATTTAGTTTTAAGATAATATTAATAAAAATGCATCACTGTCTCCTCCCCGGGCCCCCTAACTGCGGCCCGCCCTCGCAGGTACCTTCCCAGACCCTCGGCCACGCCCTCCCACGCCCCGCTTCCCGCCGCCTGGACTCCCCGAGACCTTCCAGCCGCCCCAGCCCGTGTCCTCTGCGCCCCGGCTCCTCCCCGGGCCCCCTAACTGTGGCCCGCCCTCGCAGGAAGACACTGGGGGCGTGTCCCGTGTGTTAGTGGGCGTGGTCTAAAAGTGGGCGTGGCCTCCTCTCAGAGTGGCCAATGCTAACGTGGCTGCAGTTATTCATTGTTACCTCAGCTCACTCGGTACTTGTATTTTTTTGAAAATTCACTTTTGCGATCTCTAACACGCAAAATAGCCATTAGCTTAGTCTGACACTATAAAAGCTGTCAGTTAATAAGGGAAGTTTAGCACGATCAGAAAACCTTCTTTCCACAAGAAGAAAAAGGAACAAATAACTACAGAGCTCCAACTCTATACTTCCGTAACAATATGAAGAAGCAGCGAAAATCCCCTCCACCAAGAGAGGGAGAAGAAAAAATTCCAGAAACATCAATGGGGGCTACTCACATCTATGACCTCTCAGATAAACAATTTAGAGAGGAGATCTGTAGGAGAGTCGACCTACTCCAAGCAACCATGGAACAGACATCCAATAAACTAAGGGAGGAGATGAATGAAGCGCTGGAACGGTCTACCAAGAAAATCCAGGAAGAAATGAGAGCAGAAATGAGAGCAGAAATTTCAAACCTTCTAACGGAAGTTTCACAAATAAAGGAATTGGTAGATGAAATAAAAATCTCACTAGATGCCCTCAACAGTAGAATGACTACAGCTGAAGAAAGAATCAGCGACCTGGAAGATGAGCTGCAGAAAGCTTATAGACAACAACAAATCATGGCCAAAGACCTCAAAATGGCTATAGAGCGAATCAGAGCCCTGGGGGATGACTTCAAGAGGAACAACATAAGAATCATTGGAGTACCAGAACCGCAGGGAAGCAACCCCAATGAAAAAAACACAGTCAAAGATATCATTGCTAAGAAATTCCCAGAGCTGGACAAGGCAGGCATCCAGATACAAGGAGTCCGAAGAGTACCAGCAAAAAGAGACCCGAATAAAAAGACTCCAAGGCATATCATAGTCAGAATGACGGATGCTATGGATAGAGACACAATTCTGCAAGCAGCAAGGTCAAAGAAGGAAATTACATACAAAGGAGCACCCCTCAGATTTACAGCAGACCTGTCAGAGGAAACCCTCCGAGCCCGAAGACAATGGTGGGACATAGTGAAAAGACTCAATGAAATGAATGCCTCACCAAGAATACTTTATCCGGCTAAACTCTCACTCAAACTCGAAGGAACCATACACTACTTCTCGGATAAACAACAGCTCAGGTCCTTCATAGACTCAAAACCAAACTTGAAAGAAGGTCTAAAGGGGCTACTGTAAGACAAGGTGGAGCCAAATAAAAACAACAAATACCACAGAAATAGGATTCAAAATCCTATCACAATAATCTCTCTCAATGTCAACAGCCTAAATGCACCCATAAAGAGACACAGAGTGGCAAAATGGATCCAGAAATTAAACCCATCATTCTGCTGCCTGCAAGAAACACACCTGAACAAACAGAGTAAACATAGACTCAAAGTCAAAGGATGGAAAACAATCCTCCAAGCAAACAACCCCCGTAAAAAAGCTGGAGTGGCCATCCTAATATCCGACAACATAGATTTCAGGTTGAAAAAGATTAAAAGGGACAGCGAAGGTCATTTTCTGTTTATCAAGGGATATGTTCAACAGGAAGAAATCACACTCTTAAACATATATGCACCTAATGAGCTACCAGCTAAATATTTAAAACAACTCCTAGCAGACTTCAAAGAGGACATCACTAACAGCACAATAGTAGTCGGAGACTTCATTATGGCCTTATCGCCTCTAGATAGATCGACAAGAACAAAACTCAACAAGGAAACACTGACTCTGAAAGAAGAAATTGAAGAGAGAGGCCTAATAGACCTATACAGGGCCTTACACCCCCAAAAGAAAGAATACACATTCTTTTCCAGTGCACACGGAACATTTTCTAAAATAGACCATGTATTGGGCCCCAGAACATACGTCAATAGAATCGGAAAAATAGAAATTGTATCAACCATCTTTTCAGACCACGATGCGCTGAAGATAGAAGCTAACCACTCACTGACATGGAGAATCAAGTCAAACACTTGGAAATTAAACAATTCAATGTTGAATAATGAGTGGGTCAGGAAAGAAATCAAGGAAGAAATCAAAAAATACTTAGAAACAAATGAGAATGAAGACACGAGCTGCCAAAACCAATGGGACACAGCTAAAGCCGTGCTAAGGGGAAAATTTATAGCTCTCCAAGCATTCCTCAGGAAGGAAGAAAGGGCCCACATAGACAGCCTGAATTCACGACTCAAGACCTTAGAAAAGGACCAGAAAAGGGAACCCAAACCAGATCGAAGGAAAGAAATAATAAAAATTAGAGCAGAAATTAATGACATGGAAACCAAAAAGACAATCCGAAAGATCAATGAAACAAAGAGCTGGTTCTTCGAGAAAATAAACAAGATTGATAAACCGCTAGCAAGACTCACAAAGAAAGAAAGAGAAAGAACCCTAATAAATCGAATCAGAAATGAAAAGGGGGACATCATAACAGAAACCAGTGAGATTCAAAAGATCATTAGAGACTACTTCGAAAGTCTATATGCCACAAAGCAGGAGAACCTAAAAGAAATGGATGGATTCCTCGATTCTTACAATCTCCCAAGACTGAACAAAGAAGACTTGGAATACCTGAATAGACCCATCAATGTTAAGGAAATTGAAGCTGTGATCAAAAACCTCCCCAAAAACAAAAGCCCAGGCCCAGATGGTTTCACTGGCGAATTCTTCCAAACATTTAAAGAAGACCTGCTGCCTGTTTTCCTCAAACTTTTCCAGGAAATTGAAAAAACAGGAAATCTCCCAAACAGTTTCTATGAAGCACACATCTCCCTAATACCAAAAGCAAACAAAGACACCACTAAGAAAGAAAATTACAGACCAATATCCCTGATGAACACCGATGCGAAGATCCTCAACAAAATACTGGCAAATAGGATCCAACAACTCATCAAAAAGATCATACATCACGACCAAGTGGGATTCATCCCGGGGATGCAAGGATGGTTTAACATTCAGAAATCAATCAACATAATCGAGCATATCAACAAAAGTAAAGATAAAAACCATATGATCATATCAATAGATGCAGAGAAAGCATTTGACAAGATCCAACATCCTTTCATGATGAAAACCCTCGTCAAAATGGGGTTTGGAGGAACTTTCCTCAAGATAGTCGAAGCCATCTATCACAAGCCTACGGCAAGCATAATCCTCAACGGGGAAAAACTAAGGGCCTTTCCTCTGAGATCAGGCACAAGACAAGGATGCCCACTCTCACCACTCCTCTTCAATATAGTACTGGAAGTACTTGCGATAGCTATTAGACAAGAAAAAGAGATTAAGGGCATCCAGATAGGAAAGGAAGAAATCAAACTCTCACTATTTGCAGACGACATGATACTATATCTAGAGAAGCCTAAAACGTGTACTAAGAAACTCTTAGAAACAATAGACTTATACAGTAAAGTTGCAGGCTACAAAATCAATACCCAAAAATCCATGGCCTTCATATATGCAAACAATGAGGCAGAGAAAAGGGACATAAAAAAAGCAATCCCATTCACAATCGTGCCCCAGAAAATCAAGTACCTCGGAATCAGCTTAACCAAGGAAGTAAAAGACCTCTACAAAGAAAACTACAAAACGCTACTCCATGAAATCAAAGAGGACATGAGGAAATGGAAACATATACCCTGCTCGTGGATAGGGAGAATCAATGTTGTCAAAATGGCAATACTCCCCAAAGCATTATACAGATTCAACGCGATCCCTATAAGTATACCCATGACATTCTTCAAAGAAATGGATCAAGCAATCCTAAAATTCATATGGAACAACAGACGTCCAAGGATAGCTAAAACAATTCTTGGGAAAAAGACGATGGGAGTTATCACCCTCCCCAACCTCAATCTTTACTACAAAGCAGTAACAATTAAAACAGCATGGTACTGGAACAAAGGCAGAGCCGTAGACCAATGGAACAGGGTGGAATACCCTTACACGCAACCCCAAATGTATGATCATCTAATCTTTGATAAGGGAGCAAGATATGTGAAATGGAGCAAGGAAAGCCTCTTTAACAAATGGTGCTGGCACAACTGGACAACCACATGCAAAAAAATGGGTTTAGACCTTGACCTGACACCATGCACAAAAGTCAGATCAAAATGGATTAAAGACCTCAACATTAGACCACAAACCATAAGGTACATTGAAGACAAGGTCGGCGAAACCCTCCACGATATTGAAGATAAAGGTATCTTCAAAGGTGACACGGAACTAAGCAATCTAGTAAAAACAGAGATCAACAAATGGGACTACATTAAACTAAAAAGCTTCTGCACCGCAAGAGATACAGTGACCAGAATACAAAGACTATCCACAGAATGGGAAAGGATATTTACACAATACCCATCAGATAAGGGGTTGATATCAATGATATATAAAGCACTGTTTGAACTCTACAAGAAGAAAACATCCAACCCCATCAAAAATGGGGCGAAGAAATGAACAGAAACTTTACCAAGGAAGAAATACGAATGGCCAAAAGGCACATGAAAAAGTGCTCTGCATCACTAATCATCAGAGAGATGCAGATCAAAACAACCATGAGATACCACCTCACACCACAGAGACTAGCACACATCCAAAAGAACAAAAGCAACCGCTGTTGGAGAGGATGTGGGGAGAAAGGGACCCTTCTTCACTGCTGGTGGGAATGCCGACTGGTTCAGCCCTTCTGGAAAACAATTTGGACGACTCTCAAAAAATTAGATATTGAATTCCCATTTGACCCAGCAATACCACTGCTGGGAATATATCCCAGAGAGGCAAAAAAGTACAATCGAAACAACATCTGCACATGTTTGTTCATCGCAGCACTGTTTACAATAGCCAGAATCTGGAAAAAACCCGAATGCCCCAGAACGGATGACTGGTTGAGGAAACTTTGGTACATCTATACAATGGAATACTATGCAGCTGTTAGAAAAAAGGAGGTCAAGAATTTTGTAGTGGATGGCATGAAAAGTGGATGGGCATGAAAAGTTTCATGCTGAGTGAATTGAGTCAGAAAGAGAGAGACAGACATAGAAAGATTGCACTCATCTATGGTATATAGAATAACAGAGTGGGAGACTAACACCCAAGAACTCTAGAAATAAGTACCCGGAGGTTGACTCCATGGCTTCGAGGCTGGCCTCACGTTCCGGGGAAAGGTCAACTCAGAGAAGCAATCACATTGTAGTTGAAGGCCATGTGGGGGAAGGGAGTTGCGGGCTGAATGAGGGCTAGAGACTGAGCACAGCAGCCACTCAACACCTTTATTGCAAACCACAACAGCTAATTAGAGAGAGAGAACAGAAGGGAATGCCTTGCCACAGTGGCAGGGTGGGGTGAGGGGGAGATGGGATTGGGGAGGGTGGGAGGGACGCTGGGTTTACGGGTGGTGGAGAATGGGCACTGGTGAAGGGATGGGTTCCCGAACTTTGTATGAGGGAAGTATAAGCACAAAAGTGTATAAATCTGTAACTGTACCCTCACGGTGATTCTCTAATTAAAAATAAATAAATTAAAAAAAAATGCATCCCTGTCACAGTTCACAAAAAAATCAAGTCACTGTTTGAATGCATAAAATTTATTAAAGAAAATAAATGAAAATGTTACACTTCTCTAGGAGTTGGCTTGGGGTTATATTTTTTCAATTTTCTCTCATGAGCAGATGTGGCTTTAATAAATAAAAAAAATTACTAAGAATCCATTATTATGATGCATAAAATGTTTAAAGGACACACTTTCACTCCTAATTGTTGAGTTATTAATAGAAAGCCTAAATGATCGACTATTACAATGTGAAAGTTCATTTACATGTCTTGGCAATTTTTGT
The DNA here is from genome assembly GCF_027595985.1 of Sorex araneus. Lineage (NCBI taxonomy): Eukaryota > Metazoa > Chordata > Mammalia > Eulipotyphla > Soricidae > Sorex > Sorex araneus. The sequence goes on from NC_073313.1 coordinate 38,591,077, forward strand.
TTAAATATGTTAAGTGTTCTATTCCCATCAGAAGTGATAGCTCTTTCATTTTCCAAAGTCATCTCTTCAATTATTTTCTCCTCAGAGCTGCGCTTTGTCAACGTGTCAGAAATACCCTTTAGGAATTTACCTGTGCATTCAGATTTAACTATGATGGTTCTCAATCTTTGCTGCCTATTGGAATCATGTTGGGAATTTGGGGTCAGTCCTGGGGTCTAGGGTAATACCAGATGGTGTTCAGGGGCTACTTCTGGCTGTGTTCAGTGGACCATAAATATGTTGGGATTTTTTTCTTTTTCTTTCATTCTTTTTTAAGGCACTGTTAGTTATTAGGGGTGGGGGAAGGGATGTTAAAATTCCAAGGCTCAGACTATCACCCTGACATTGACACTGAAGCACTAAGCCAACGTTCATATGCATGGAATCAGTCATTAGCAATAGTTTATAAAGTGTCCCAGGTGATGTCATATGAAAGTCTTGCTGACAATCTGTGAGCCAGGGTCTTAATACTCAAAGTATGAGTTATGTACCAGAACCATCAGCATTAGTATAGAAAGTACAGAATGTATCCCAAACCTATTAGACAATATCCCAAACTTACTAAAGCAGGTAATTACTAGCATTTGAATTTAATATTTGCCAATTTTAAAGCCATGCTTTGTGGACAGTTGTTTGGGTTCATGGATAGATAGTGGCTGAAATCACTTCCTAAAGTAAAGGATATGTATGTTTCCGAATAGATGTTTCCTATTAGCCCCAAGGAAATCAGTTAATGATATCAGTCTGACACCAGTTACGAACCTTGTTACACAAGTCTTTTCACAACCAGATTCTACCTACTAATGCTGCATTCTCCCTATATCCCAAAATCTTTCATGTTGATTTACATTTCACAGTGCTGGGCACATAGGAAATCCTCAATACATTTTACTATTTTTATATTCTACCTAATGATGGCAAATACTTTCCTCGCATATACAAACAATATCTAATATCAACTTCCTGGATAGTCTAACGCTAAGAATCCTCAGAAGAAGGGTCTCTTCTGTGTGGCCTTCTATGATTAGAATTCATCTGCCATGAGGCCATAGCTCCTCCAAGTCCAGTGCTCTTTAAGGAGAAATTGAGCTTCCATATGACCCCACAATACCACTTCTGGGAATATATCCTGAGAATGCAAAAGAGCACAGTAGAAATGACATCTGTACCTATATATTCATTGCAGCACTGTTCACAATAGCCAAAATCTGGAAACAACCCGAGTGCCCTAAAGCAGATGACAGGTTAAAGAAACTTTGGTACATCTACACAATGGAATACTATGCAGGTGTTAGGAAAGATGAAGTCAAGAAATTTGCTTATAAATGGATAAACATAGAGATTACCATGCCAAGTGAAATAAGACAGAAAGAGAGGGACAGACATAGAGGGACTGCACTCATTTGTGGAGTGTAGGGTAGCACCACATGAGGCTGACACCCAAGGACAGTAGATGCAAGGGCCAGGGGGATTGCCCCATAGCTGGAAGACTGCTTCATGAGCAGAGGGGAGAAGGCAGATGGAATAGAGAAGGGGTCACTAAGAAAATGATGGCTGGAGGAATCAGTCGGGACCGGAGATGTGTGCCAAAAGTAGATAAAGGACCTGACATGATGGCCTCTCAGTGTCTGTGTTGCAAGCTATAATGCCCAAAAGTAGAGAGAGAGAGAGTATGGGGAATACTGTCTGTCATAGAGGCAGGGGGAGGGTGGGAAAGGGGGGGTGTACTCGGGATATTGGTGGTGGGGAATGTGTACTGGTGGAGGGATGGGTGTTTGATCATTGTGAGATTGTAACCCAAACATGAAAGCTTGAAACTATCTCACGGTGATTCGATAAAATTTAAAAAAATAAAATAAAAAAGGAGAGACTCCAGATGTCCTTGAACTCCTAAGGTTTCCCAATGCACTGACTCTTATGATTTCTTTCTTGCTTCCCCCCCCTCTCCACACACACATTCATATCCATAAAAATCAGGAATACTCATCTCCTTTCTTGCCAAGTGCATAGTAGAGGTATTATTCTGGCAGAACAGAAAACCACTAGAAATTATCTACTTTTGAAAGTAGATATGGAATATATTTTTATAAGGCATTTACTGTTTAAGGAAAAACATTTTAAATAATGCATTCTTCAAAGTCTTGAAACTATAAAGTCTCTTATTTCATATATAAGATATGACTTCCACTGAAAATTTTGTACAATGAGAACTTAACTTTTATCTCTTCTTTATGCAATAATTCATTCACCCATTCAATCAATAAATCACTTTAAATATCTGCTTTAAATATTCACTCTAAGGCACCACATGTTTTAAGTGCCTATAAGAAGACATAACAGTGTGAATATAACACCCTTTCTCAGGATTAAGAGAAAATATTGCCATCAGAGCATAACGTCTTACAATAGGAGATAATGTCTTATTTGCAATTAAGCAAAATTGCTTACACTTATTATAGAGGGATTAAAGACTTCTTTTTAATGGGGTTTTCTGTGTCTCTGCATCTACTTTGATGTGATTTCAACAGCTAGGCCATTAATGGCAGCTCTTCTTTAGGAGGATTCTTTTAAGGTACTGGACTGCACTGTAGGATGAAGTATGAAAGCCCAGCTTCTATGCATCAGGTTGGGGTAACTAGGAAGTGAAATTTACACATTTTTTTCGTGGACTATGTTTGCAGTTACCCTCTGGAGATTTGGGCTAAAATGGCACTGCCCTTCTCTTTACCCATTCTGTTTCCTCTATGCCCCACTCTTCTATTCCTACCCTCTCACAGAAGCATGTGCTTAACATATCATTTGCATGAGAAGCCTCTATCAGGTCTGCTTCTAAGGATCATGACTAACGTCAGAGTTTATAGAATATAAACATACATTCAGATACTTTCTCACCTACTCAGCACTCATTAGACTATATTTATTTTACCATTATTGGTCATTTGTATTATTTACTTCTATGTATTTTCTGTTGTGTTAAAAAGGCTTCAAAATTGGGGAAAAATTATATTCATAGTGTGCTGCTTTCTACCTTCCTCCTGGAAAACACCTGATTGTCTACACACAATAAAAAAGCACAATAATATTTCTGCTTCTTTCACACTAGATAGTATATACATATATCTGAGATACACATACCTTACAAAAGTAACCAAATGATTTTAACTCTGTATTATTTAAAGATTATATTTCTGGGAGGGTATAAATATATTTCAAATTCTTATGGCTTAAAAATAACCGAGTAGATTTTTCATTAAAATAAATTCACCATCAAAAGGGTTTTAAAGTAACAAATGGTAAAAATAATTATACCATGGCAGAATCTGTCTTTGACCATTTTATGATTAATGACTACTAAAATTACTCAAACATAATCTGATGCAGCTTTTCCAAATTGCCGTACTTTAAAATGAAAGAGGAAAGGTTTCATCAGGTCTCTTTACTTTGCCATCCAACCCATCCCAACCCAATTTCTTTTTATTAATTCTGTCTCTTGAGCATAACTCAGCTCCATTTGGGATATGCACAAGTAAAATTCTGAGAACAGGCAAATGAGTTCAGAACCTGACTTTCCTGAAAAATGATGTTTCTCATCATCCCCCAGTAGTAACAATCCCCAGAACAGGGGAAGCAGTCTTTCCTGTTTACTTTAACTTAGTTACCTGCAATGCCTTGGAATGTTCTTCCCATTGGGCACTTGTTTGTTGAATTTCAGAAGTCATCTTATTAGAGATAAAATTGATTTCCATCTTCAACCAATTTCCATGCAAATGAGGCTTGGCTACACATGTAGCCTATGACAAAATTTTAAAAAAAGAGAAAAAAGTGTCACAGAAATTCCAAAGACCTAAAGTAATTTCATGACTTATGAGTAAATTTCATCACTCATTTTTTCTATGAGCTTCCCATTGCTCGAGTTGCTGCCTCACATCAGATCTTTACAAATATCAACAACTACTTTAATGAAACTATTGTTATTTTATTTATACAGCTCTTTATTCCTCCAGCTGGTCTTTACTAGAGTACCTAGAGAACTCAGCTCCTAGCATTTAGGGTACGTGGCTGGAGGCGTGATATTCTAAGTCAATGTCAAAAGTGATGGGGCCTCTGTGCCAGAGAGAAGTGTTTCTCATTTACTTCCACAAATCATCTAAAGAAGAATCTTTTCAAAGAACTAGTTAAAAAATGGAATTTCCCAGAATCCACCTATTAAAGCCAAATTTCTGAAGATAGCGCTCTTCCTTTTGGTAAGCTGTACCTGACATCACTCATTGGTTCAGGAGTGAGCTGTGAGTTCAACTCAAAGTTATTGAGCAAACCAGACTGTTTATCAAAGTTTTAAATTTGGCATCTCTGGACTGGAAGGTCCATGAAAAACAGGAAATTTTTGTTTTGTTCTGTTGTCTGACATATAACACCTCAAATATATTAAAGTGTGCCACAGACATTGAGTAACTGTGTTTCATAAAGTTCTCCCCATAGCACCCAAGATTACTACTGCCCACCATCATTTCAGTATTTTTTGCGGTGGTGGTGGGGCAAATATCTCTCATTCTGGGAACCACTGGCCTGAACCAACATCTAAAATAGATTTTTAACTAAACCCTGAGAGTCTGGAAGATTGATTGATCAATGGGTAAACACATGCTTTGTATATATGAGGCCCTGGGTTCAATCACTGGCCTCAAAGCAAACATTATTGAAAAAAAAAACCTTCAATCTGAAGAGGTTAAGAAAAATTGCCTAAGGTCACATCTAGTTTGCGATCCAACAAAGACTAAATATTATATGGGGTGTGTCTTCTTTGTGGAAAAGAATAGACTTTTAAAAATTCTAGGAGCGGCTGAGAGCTTTAAATTGTTTTTACCTCTAATGCTTTCCAGTTTGCTTAATATTATAACTGACTCGGGGATGAGGGATTGTTTCAATCACCAGGCATTTTCAGAAACTTCATTCTACAAAAGAGAGAATGTCTGATAAATTCTTGTCTAACCCCAGTGAGTGTTTGATCTGTCAATGTAAGGGTAACCAGGGAACTGCTGCTTTTGATTTAATTCTAACACTAAGAATAATTGGAAGTTGATAGTGGTGATGTAGAAGATGTAGCAGTATAAAAATCTGAAGATAGTGCCTTGTCTTAGAAACTGTATGACTTTAGACCCTGTGCATTTATGAGTATGTACTTGGGATATATAGATTTCAGCATTTTACAGGGGAAAAATGTAGAGATAAATTCTTTGAGTGTTATGCTATATGTGTAAGTGGTGAAGGACTTAGAGAGTCTGAGATGCTTTGTTTGCCAAATGTTGTTCACCCATGTTTGACATGAACACCCTGATTTCTGCTGGAGAACTCTCCTCTACCACTCCTAGGGCTACAGTATTTGATCCCATGCATAAATATTATTCAAATTCTGACCAATCAGACATGTTCTGGTATGACCATGTAACCTAAATATTTCAAGCTAAAGAGTGTCAAAATGTACCAAGAAGCACCATTTTCATTAGGATAATGAACTAGTAGAATTTAATTCTGTCTCTACCATCTGATTGTGGCTATTTATCATCACAGGGAAGAAACTGCCTCAGAATGAATCAGAGAAGGAGGAAGAAACAGAAGCAGCAGCCAGAGTGATACTACAGTAGGTAGGGCATTTGCCCATCATGAGGCCAACCCAGGTTCAATCCGTGGCACCACATACAGTCCCCTGAGCACACTGCCAGGAGTAGTTACTAAGTGCAGAGCCGGGAGTAATCCCTTAGTATTGCCAGGTGTGGCCCAAAAACCAAAAAGAAAAACTATGGGAGATGACATGAATAATTTCAGGACATTTTGTTCATGAATCTATATATTCCCTTTTGGTGAAATCCAGGTAGACAAATTTATTTAGATTCAGCCAATACAGACATATCTAAAGAATTCAATGCAGTTGCACAGGAAATCCACAGAGCAGCAAATATTTTTAAAACACAAGATAAATCAACTAACTAAATTTGAACAAGAATCCTAAGAATGACACCAAATCAACATGGAGTATTCATGCTGAGTGAAATGAGTCAGGAGAGGGTTAGACATAGAATTGTTAAATACATTTGTAGGATATAAAAATACATAATATGAGACAAGGACCATGAGGACTGGTCCATGGTTAGAAGCCTGCCTCAGGTGCTGAGGGAGAAGGCGGTTGGCATAGAGAAGGGACCACTGTGAGAAAGATAGCTGGAAATGATCACTCTGGATGTGATCTGCATGCTGAAAGTGGGTGAGGGAGCAAGCATGATAACTTCTCAGTCACAGCGGTAGGATGTTTGCCTTGCACGTGACTGACCCGGGTCGATTCCTCTGTCCCTCTCAGAGAGCCTGGCAAGCTACCAAGAGTACTTTGCCCACATGGCAGAGCCTGGCAAGCTACCCGTGGGGTATTCAATATACAAAAAACTGTAACAACAAGTCTCACAACGGAGACGTTACTGGTGCCCGCTCGAGCAAATTGATGAGCAAGGGGATGACAATGACAGTGACCTGTATTGCAAACCATAATGCCCAAAAGTGAATGCTCTGTCTCCTTTTGAGAGAGAGAGAGAGAGAGAGAGAGAGAGAGAGAGAGAGGAAAGTGCCTGCCATATGTGATAGAGACAGGCTGGGGGAAGGGTGATGGGAGGGAAAATGGGGATAATGGTGGTGGGAAATATACACTGGTGGAGAGACTGGTGTTGGAACACTGTATGATTGAACCCCAACCATGAAAAACTTTGTAACTCTGTATATCATGATGATTCAGTTAAAAAAATAAAAAATAAAGATTGACATCACATAAACAGAGTGAGCATAGGCTAAATGTGCAAAAATAAGACTATCATTAAAATTTGTTTTCTCAGCAAAAGACACAGGAAATTATAGCATTATTTTCTGGGTTACAAGGAAAGTTAAAACTATGTTACTTCTATTATGTTTTTATTTTTCCATTGAGGAAATTTATTTTTAAATTGTAAAGGTTAGAATAATGAAGATGAGGAGATAATATAAATCCTGAACACTTATAAAAATTGGAGGTTAAGACACTCTGGAAACAACTTTGGCTGATTTAAACAGCAAAATTGATGATTATCATGAAATTGGGTAGCTCTCAGAAACTCTGGGAGGTTGGAAAAATGAACTCAAAGACTAATGGTCAGGCACATTGCTCTAACTTACCAGAAGAGCCTTTTGAGGACTCAGCTGACACAATCAGGAAGAAGTAGAGGTTATAGCTTGTGCCACAAGTAACACTGCCATCAGGATTCTTTTTCTGCACCTCTGGGAACCCAACTATCTTGAACCCAACTATACTTTCCACACTAGATGACTATAGCCACATATTTTGTACATAACTGACCTTAATTCCAACTCTACACTCACTAACAAATGTATCTGATGATCAGACTGTATACTTATGTACATTCTAGAATTCTGGGGGAAATGCAACATTCTAAATTCTACAGGAGGGAGTGGGTTATGTCTCTCACCAAAACTCTAAGTGTGATGTCCTCAACAGAGGATGAAATACATATTTCAGCTAGTATGCACTCCAAATAACTGGCAACCACTCTTCCGAAAGGTGTACCAAACAGACCACATTGGAACTTATTTGTTTCAAAGCATTGTTTCAAAGAGCATTACTGACAATTGGAATTTTTAGGAGGACCATAAGTATTTGAAAGAAGTTTACATAAATAATAATTGAGGGAATCAGCAAACTTCATTCTAAGAACTATCCATTTCCTTTAGTACTATGACTTGTGAAATGACGGCATCACTTCCTCCCAGGGATTGTTAACTGTATTTCCCAATCAAAATCCTACAGCCATTATGTACCCAGATCTTCATTACTAGTCCATTGACAGAATATTTGTGTCAAAAATAGTATAATTGGAGCATTTCAATATATACTATGCTATTTTATTACACAGAAATAGCCTATCCAAATTTATGAAGAGCTCCATTTCCAGGGAAGTATTTTTATTTAAAGGCCAAAGTTTCATAGCTCCTGGCAGAGACTAATATGTGGCAATATGTGGTATAATAAATAAGTATATATATGGAGATATGCTACATGGAACCTATAGCTGTATTCTTTCTCTCTTTGATCCTAGCTTTATATAGCATGTCAATGCACCTAACTATTTTACAATCATCCTAAATATGGTGACATGACTGAGTTCTGGACAATTATAGGAAGAAAATTTATTCTATGTGACTTCAAAGAAGTGAGCTTTAAAGAACTGACTGAACCTGGAAGAAAAATAATTTGCCTTCTCCTAATTCACTCTCTTGCTACAAGTCTAGAATTTAGATTTTGTCGCTAGGGTCACAGCCATTATCTTCAGCTATGAAATACCTCAGAAAGTGGAAACCATGTACTTATAATAGTGGATCAGCAATCATAAACCTCCTGGCAAATAAAGGTAGATTGTACCAAGAATTAATCTCTTTACCGTGAATATATTCACAGTTTGTATCTCTTTATGATTCTATTCTGGCAGTTTATGTGTTTCTAGGAGTTTACTCATTTCTTCCAAGTCACTTAATTTCTTGGCATATCATTTGGTCTCAGTAGTTTTTTTATAACACACTTTATTTCTGCGGTATTATAATTTCTTTTTTCCCATTTCTCATTAAGTTTTCCTTATATGTCCAGCTAAAGGTCTTCATTTTTTGATTTGGGGGTGAGGGGATCCCTAGCAATGCTAGGGGCCAGCAGGGCTCAACTAGCAGTGTTTAGAAAGTCATATGGAACCAGGAATTGAACCTGGGACCTTGTGAATGTAAGGCATCCACTCCAGCCCTTTGAGATATTTCCATGTTTTCAGCTTTACTATTCTTTTTTATAAGACCTGTGTGTATGTTTCCCTATTGTTTTTCCAATTTTTTTCCTTCTCTAATCTTACTTCTGGTATCTTTGGGCTTTGATTTACTTTCGCTAATTCCTTGAGGTACAAAGTTAGGATTTTTGAGATTCAACTCCTTTTTAAAAAATATTTGGACTTATTTGTGCTATAATCCTCATCTTATGAGCTTTTGCTGTCGAACATTGGTTTTGTATGTTGTTTTCAGTATTGTATCAAACTATTTTATAATTTCTCTTTGTTTTCATCTTTGACCCAATGTTTGTTCTAGAAGTTATAGTTTAGGGCTAGGAAGATACCTCAAAGAGCTGGAGTACATGCTTTGCATATGATTCCCAAGCACCACCAACAATGACTCCTAAGCACTGCTGGCTGCGGCCCCCAAAAGCAGAAAAGAAAATGTGCTGTTTAATTTCCACCTATTTGTGAACTTTTCATTTTCCTTATGTTACTGATTTCTGGTTTCACTAGTCAGAAAAGATGATTTATGTGATTTAAATTTTCTTAGATGTAGCAGTTACAACATATTTTTGTGCTCTACCATGTGCTCTGTCCTGGAGATCATTCTCTCTGTGCTTGAAAATCTTGTATATTCCAATGTTGGAGTCAATGGTCTGTATATATCCCTTATGTCTTTTAGTATATAGTGTTGACAAGTCCTCTATTTCTTATTTATGGTCTATCTGTTTTGAAAGTGGAATATTAAAATCTCTTACTACTGTATGCTGCCAAGTTTTCTCCAGTTCTGTTTGCTTCATATATTTAGACGCTGTCTTTATTATAAACTGGTTGTTTTACCATTATGTAATGGCCTTCTTTGTCACTGGATAAGAGTATTAATTTAAAAGTCTAGGTTGCCTAGTATAAGTGGGGTCACACTACTCCCTTTTGGTTACCATTTTCATGAACCATATTTTTGTTATCCTTATACTCTTAACCTATGCATGTCATCCAGTCTCTTATAGAATATAATAAAAGTTTTAAAACATTCATTCTATTTCTGATTGTAGAGTTTAATCCATTTTCATTTCAAGTAATTATTTCTAGGCAATAATTTATAACTATATAAAATTTTTATTTTCTGGCTGACTGGCAGCTATTTTGTCCCTGTTTTTCCCTCTTGCTGCCTTCTTTTGTGTTTTGTTGATATTTTTCTTTGCACAGAGGCATGCTTTAATTTCTCATTTTCCTTTGTGTGTATTCTAAAGGTATTTTCTTTGTAGTTACCACAGAGCCATATAAAAACTATAATTTTATATTATAATCTATTTTAAGCTGATAACAACTCAACTTCAAATAACTTTCCCTACTCCACACTTGGTTATTTATGTGCCAAATTGCGTTTTACATTATATATCCATTAAGATACTTTTATAGCTATTTCATACTTTCTATTTCAATTTTTATACCATAAAAGTAATCTGCATATATAAGACTATTTTAATATTAGAATATTCTGCATTTACTTATAAATTTACCATTAACAAAAAATGTATACTTTTACGTGACTTTCCATTGGCATTTAATATATTTCTAGTTGAACTTGAAGCATTTCTTGTAAGACAGATATAGTAATAATGAACTCACTTAGCTTTTGTTATCTAAAAATTTATTTATTTTTAAATGTTGATGGAAAAAAATGAGAGAATTTTCTAGGAATAGCATTTTTTGTGTGCCTGTTTTTCTTTCAGCAGTTGGACTATATGACATACAAGGCTTGCTTTTGTGGTTTTTGGTATTTTTGCAGAGGGGCACATCCATGCATGCTCAGGGCTTATTACTGGATTTACATTCAGGAATCACTCCTGATAAGACTCTGGGAACTATATGAGGTGGTGGGGATTGAACCTCGGTCGGATGCAAGCACCCTAACTGCAGCACTACCTTTCTAGCTGCATACAAGGATTTTTGAGTGGTTGGGGAGAATTTTTCGTTTTCTTGAATTTTGAGGGGGAGGGAGCACATCTGCCAGTACTCAGGGCTTAATCCAAGCTCTGCACTCAGGAATCCCTCATGATGGGACTTGAGGTACCTTAAGGCGTGCTGGGGATCAAACCCTGATTGGCAGAGTGCAAGGGAAGTTCCCTGTTGGTTGGATTAGCTCTCTGGACCCTAAAGTTATATTCCTATAGAAAATTGGGGTGGTTCCTTATATGCAATGACTTGTTTTTCTTTTGCTGCTTTCAGAACCTTGTCTAACTTTTGGCCTTTTTATGATAGTATATGTCAGTTTGGGTTCTTCAAACATCATTTTAGGGCTTCTTGAATCTGGTTATTCATTTACTTCCTCAGATTTGGCCAGTTTTTCTTTAAATAATCTTACTGCTCCTTTTATCTCTATCCCCTCTTTCTGGGCCTACCATAATGCATATATTTATCTACCATTCTTATGTCCCATAATATCATTAATCTTTCTTTACTCTCTTTGGTCCTATTATAATTTCATATAATCTTTTGAGTCTTTATATTTTGTGACTGTAATATGTCTGGTATTGACTGTCTATAGGAATTTTCAATTCAGTTATCACATCTTCACCTCCAAAATTTGTTTGGTTCATATCCATATATATACATATATGGTATATGTATACATGCACCCATACATTTACAAATATATTCATGATAGTTACTTTGATTTCTTTGCCAGGGAATTCATATAATCCCTGTTTTGGGGCTGGAGCAATATCACAGCGGGTAGGGTGTTTGCCTTGTACGCGGCTGACCTGGGTTTGATTCCCAGCATCCCATATGGTCCCCTGAGCACTGCCAGGAGTAATTCCTGAGTGCCAAGCCAGGAGTAACCCCTGTGCACCGCTGGGTGTGACCCAAAAAGCAAAAAAAAAAACCAAAAACCAAACACCAAACAAACAAACATATAATCCCTGTTTCTTCATGGGTTCTTTCTAGGAATTTATTCCGTTGACTTCATACAGGAAGAAACTTTAACCAGGCAGTCCATTTAAAAATTCCATGGCGGGGGGGAACCTCTCAAACCTTTACTATTGATATGTCTTTTCTGGAATTCTAAGTGTAGATTCCTAATTAAAAGAAATTTCTAGTTTCTGTTTTCTTTAAAAAAAAAATAATAAACAAACAAAAAGTGCTTATTGTCTCATGCCCTCTGGTGTCTGTCTGCTAACACTACAAGTCCCCCAAAGCAGCAACATGTTGCCCTCTCCTTTTTAAAAAAGAATTATCTTACAAAGCTGTTCATGATTGGGTTTCAGTCATACAATGTTCTGACACCCATCCCTCCACTAGTGTAATTTCCCAGCACCAGTGCCCCCAATCTACCTCCCACCTCTCCAAGCCCCCCACACATCCCACCCCTGTCTGCCTCTATGGCAGCCACCTCTCTTTCTCTTTCTCTCTCACTTTAAACACTATGCTTTGCAATACAGCTGTTGAAAGGTTATTATGAACATCCTTTTACCTAGTTTCAACACTCAGTTCCTGTCCAAAGTCTTTATTTCCAACTGCTGTTATCATAATGGAACCTCTCATATCTGCATCAGGTGCAGAAGCCTCTTAACTGGTTTTGGGTTATTCACGGAGAAAATTCATTCATATATTTTGGGTTCATCAGTATTTTCCTGAAACAAAGGAAGATCTGGGGCTTTTATTCTGCCATCTTGCTGCTATCACTGTACCTTTGAATTTTTGATTGTTTAAATGGGAGAAGCAGACTTCTATGATAGAACTTTGGGGGATACTTTTCTTTTTACAGAGCTAAAAAAAATCCTGATAGATGAAGATAGTTGTTTGGATTGTAGTTAATATTATATTTAGTCTCAAAACTCAGTAAATCTAGGATGGTATACATATGATATTCAAGTACTTTTTCTTCTACTAAGTATTGAAAAGAGGAGTTTGGGGGCCATGAGACAGTACAGGGGATAAGGTGACTGCCTTGTATGCAGTCGACCCGGTACTATACCTCAGCACTGCTAAGTGTGATCCCTGAGCACTGAAACAGGAATAAGCTCTGAGCACTTCCAGGTGTGACCCAGAGAACTTTACCTAACATATGTGAAGCCCTTAATATCATCCCTGGCACTGACTGCCCCATCCCTGCACTGCTGGGCATAGTTTTGGTGGCCTCCATGTATTGCTTGAAGTTGGACCAGAACTGTGGGGCACTGTTACGTGTCTCCTACAGAAACAAAATAAATGAAAGGGAAAGTCTTAAAAAATAATGAAAATACATAAAAGTATTGCACCTTGGGAAACATAAACCTTCTCTTTGATGTAATTTTTTCTACCCATAGTAAACAATGTCTCTCCCCTGTTCTGATTAATTAGAAAAAAATTGAGCAGACATCCAGATGTGAACTCCTCAGTGAACTTCATACCTGACACTATCTTTCTTTGGTTTGGATATTTACTCTGTGTCAGAGACCAGAGTCATTTTGTACTAAATAAATGGTCTTATTTTGTTTATATTTAATCATTTGATAAACTAAACCAGCCACTAGAAGAGGTAATAGACCTCATATTAAAAAATAAATATTGAGACAAGATAAATATCTCTGCTTTTCCATGACATTATCTGGCAGCAAGAACTTATTAGACTGTCATGATATTCTATTCCATTGACTTATCTCTAGGATTCTATTAGACCATTTTTCTGTATCTCATTTTTCCTTACAAAGCTTAAAATCATCAGATAAGACATCAGAACATGTAGTATAAAAATTGGCTTTTAAGAAAACCATATTGAGTTGGTAAGAATCACTCTGGGGGCACCATGTTCATTTGGTTTTGAAAGAATATTGACTTTATAGATGCCACATTATCTCTTTTATCTTCTCTCTTATAGAAATCTATTTCTGGCATTTTTTGTATTCTTATTCCTGGAAACCTGCCTCTATAATCTGGCATTTCATTGCTTGTCTCTGGTAGCAAATATATATATATATATATATATATATATATATATACATATATATATACACAAACACACATACATATATTAAGTTTTAGGTAGTAATTATGGCCATCTTTTTGTTGTAAGCAGGTCCAGGACATGAAAGATATTAAGAGTTATATTTTTCTCTCAAATCCTTAGATTTCCTACTCTCACAAGCTCAGTACTGTAGCCCTTCATTACAAAAATATCTGAGTTCTTGGGGATGGAGCAATAGTACAGCAGGTAAGGTACTTGCCTTGCACACAGCTAACCCTGGTTTGATCCCCAGTATCCATAAGAGTAATTAGCCCTGAGAATCACCAGGTGTACCCCAAAAATCAGATCTTGAATGGTTATCAGCTCCCTGATAACATGTGGAGACATATAATACATGCATTTATGAGTTTCTACCAGCCTGATTGGGCATATTAGCACCATTATACCACATATTCTTAATTATAAACCAAACTGCTATGAAAAATTAATCTTGTATTTCCATAAATAGGCTTCAGTGGTGAAATTAAATTGGCAAATATTCTATTTTTTAACCTTCCCGAGTAGGAGGATGATCCAAATAGCAACTTTTTTTAGCTTGCGTAATTTTGTTTTTTAGAAAGTGAAATGTCACTTTAGAATGTGAGACTATTTTCCTAGGGAAAGTTATTTCTATCAGTCTATGGGGGAAGAATCCAGCCTATTTTCACACTTATTTTTCATACTTATTTTCAACACCTATCTCAGCAGAATAAAACCTTGAAGACATTTAATGTAAGCATGAACAGCTGAGTAAATAGTAATATCAGAACATCTTAGAAGAAAGCAATGAATGATGAATGTGATGCTTCATCAGACTTTTTGTATGTTTTTAATAAATCTGAGCACAAAATTGGTGGGGAAGATGCCTTTGTTGATTTTTCTCCTTTTTTTAAAAGTTATTTTTTTTTTTGGCTTTTTGGGTCACACCTGGCGATGCGCAGGGGTTACTCCTGGCTCTGCACTCAGGAATTACCCCTGGCTGTGCTCAGGGGACCATATGGGATGCTGGGATTTGAACCCGGGTCGGCCGCGTGCAAGGCAAACGCCCTACCCACTGTGCTATCTCTCCAGCCCCCTAAAAGTTATTTTTGTTGATATTAGTTTGGAGGAATAGTGGCTGCTTAGCTGGAAAATAGTGTGTTCACATTTCTAAAGAATTTGGATATGACCTACTCTTTCCATTTAACAGAAATCTTTTCCAGTATTTGAACTATTCAAAGTTGCATCTGAAAGGACTTAAACCATGCACAACACCATAACATCACAAATTCAGCAGCAACCTGTTTAAAGTGCCAGAGCTGGGACAGGAATCTTGTGTATCCCTGGTACAAATTCACATCCTTTTCATCATACCACCCTTTTCTCCTATCTTGCAGTTTGACTTCCCTCCAGAGCAGTAAAATTGATGAACAGAGGTTCACTGTCTTATAGACTTCACCAACAGAGCTTCAAATGGCAGTTTTCACATGACCAGTGGATGGCTCACACAAGTGGATAGCTTAGCATGTGCTGAGTAAAGCTTTGAAGAATTTGCAGCTAAAAAAAAGATTATTAGAGATTTCTTTTCCCCAAAGGAAAAGATAGCTTCCGGGTTAGCATGTGGACTCACAGATTGAAAGTGTGGTATACCACCCTTTATACATTATCTAGGAATAGCCCCCTTTGAATAAGTTGGTTTTGTGTACTGCTGATTCTAACATTTTGTGGGGAAAAGTGCAGGTTTTGTGAATGGTGGCAGTGTTAAGCAGGGGAACTTGAGACAGTAGTGGGAGGAAGCAGACAATCTGGCGGATGGTATGGGGTTAGAACACAATATGCATGAAACCCCATCATTAACAGGATGATTGTAAATCAGTGACTAAAGTAATAAATGGATATTATAATTTACTACCTTCCCAAACAATATCCTGAATGTTATATTATCCTCCAATGTTGATTCAGAATCACTCAAAGCTATAGGTCTCATTATCGTTGAGACCTATAGCTTTAGGAGCTATTGGTGTGAAAGGGGCTACAACCTACTTTAAATAACTCACAAAGGACTTCGTGTCTCTTTTCCCCTGCCTTCAGATTAATCAGCTTTTACTTCTTGCTGACCCTTCTACTTTTCAGCTTCAATGTGCTGTAAATCTTTCAAGTTTCATAACCAGACTCATGGAGAGATGTTGAATAGATTCTTGATTAATCTGAGAGTTGGCGCTCCCTTGTAAGTAAAGTGTAAGTTGCAATACCTGACCTCGATCATTGCTTATTTATAAGTTCATAAAATTGAGTTCATTTCAGTAACTCTTAATTTGAATTATAATATTTTTATTCTTAATATCCACACACTTTCTGAGAATCTCTGATACCTCATTAAACACATCGCTGAAAATAGGCTGCCTGTTCCATTGAATCAACTGCAAATCATCCATCTATACATTTTCAGCAAATACTGTAGACAAGCCCAGTGCAGAGATAGTATGTATTTTAAACAGCATTTCATGAAGTTTAATCCATTTCATCTCAAACTTCAACACAGGCACTAAACTCACAAGCATCCTTGTAATTAAACATATAGACACATTGAAAGTTAACCCTAGCCTTCCTTTTTAGTTCTCATTTTCTAAATATATTTAATATCAGTTTTGTAAATCTTTTGTTTTTCCTTTGATGGAATAGATGCAGTCATGCCAGTGACAGCAAATCATTGTGATATTGAGCATCCATTCTTTGCCTAGCCATGAGCAAGGTGCTTTGTAATTATCTCATTTATAACTAGGAGATTGGTGTGCTGTTAGTCCAGTTTTATAGATGAAGAAGCGAAGCTTAAGGTTGTTTCTCCCTGACATAGCTGTTTGCTTTAACAACTCTTTCTCTTACTTTCTAAATGTGTAATATGATGTGTACCACTTAACAAGCTTGGGATACCAATGAGATCACAGTTGTTACTCAAATTAAACAACCACAGCCCCTGGGAATAGAACATCTTTCTTTCCTGACCAAAACCTTTCCCATGGGAAATTCTGGAACTCTGGGGTTTAGAAGAGTAGGCCCTGACTCTTGCATTGGAGAAAAGGTAATAGAATGCTAGGTCCACTTGATATTCTTTCTTGTTACTGTTTCTAGTATATAGTCTTACATGAAAAACCGGGCTTCCATAGCAGGCTTTCTGAGACCCAGAACAATTCCAAGGACACTAGAGGAATCACTACAATATGAGTCAGAGGATGTCCTAGCTGGGTTTATAGGTAATTTCCTTCTGTGACGGAACAAGAAGGTACTTTTCTACTCAGCATTTCATTTACTTTTGTTCACTCCTTAATACAGTATGCCTAACAGTGTTCTAGCTATTTAGTGACCCTATTTCAATTTTCATATTCCTGGCCTCTTTCCCAGGCAAGGTCATAGACCCAGAGTGGCTAACTGAGGAAAAGCAAACTTAGGATAACCTAAAATTGAGTGATGTGACTAAATGGTGCAGGGGACTATGCTGTCTTATTTGGTCTATCACCCCCCTTTAATAAAAAAATTCAGTCTCTTGCTATAAATGTACCTTCTGTGAGCCAAAACCAAAAAAATAACCCCAAGCAGAAAGCACCCACCCTCACCAACAGTTGCACCCATTTGGATCATTCTGGTGACAGGGGTAGTATAATTTATTTGTAAAGAGCAATATTTATATTTCCATTTAAGTCACACAGTTTCTTCCTAATGTGTGTGCCTCTTGGGCGTTGCACAGCCTCTCGTTCCTTGGAGTCAGGTTGAATATTGCTACCTGTGCTTTCTGTTCCATATTACTTTTTCACACAATACTTGAGTGGTTTTTTGGGGGGGTAGTGTTTTGTTTTTTTTTGTTGTTTTGGGGGCCACACTTAGTGGTGCTCAGAGCTTACTTCTGGCTCTGCAGGCGGGGCTAGTAGGACCATATGGGGTTCCCGAGATCGAACTCAGGTCAGTTGTATGCAAGGCAAGTGCCCTGTACCCTATACCCTTTCTGATGGATTTCATCTACTTTATGCTAAGCTAGTAGTTTGTGTTATTTTCTGCAGATATTATAAACGTAAATTGTTCTGGAAATTCCTTATGAATTTTAATTGCTGCATCATGATTTACAGTAGTATTAATTATGTAACTGTACCACACCCACCATCAGAATGCTAGTATTCCTTCACCACTGTTCTTATATCTTTATCCCCTCCACAACCCCACCTGGCAAGTTTTGCAGGCAGAGTGTCCGGCTGTATTTTCATTGGCCCTTTTCTAGTCCCTTTGTTTCATTGCGCACCACATATGGGTGAGATCACTGAGAATTTGTCCTCCTCCTGACTCAATTTGAGCTCTCTAGTTCCTTCCACATTGTAAAGGAAAAAAATCCATCTTCTGTCATAGCTGAATAGTATTCCTTTGTGTTTGTAAATCAGAATTTCTTTATACACTTAACTGTTTTTGAGTCAGTGGATTGTTTCCAGATCTTGGCTAAGTTTTCTGCACTCTAGGGTAGACGCCAAGGAGTAGAATCACTGCATCATGTGGAAGTTCTGTTTTTCTTTTACAGTATAGGTTTATGATAATGTTGAAATTACTGCAAACCCTAGCCACCGAAGTGTCTGTGACCCTCCACCACTGTCTCTTTGTCACTTCTGGTTTGACTTTCAATCCTCTCACTGTTGATTGACAGTTATTGTTTTGTTCCATACTTTTACCTCTCTGAAGCACCACCTTTGTGCTCTAGACCCTCCATCTATGCTCCAGTGTCTCTTCAGGTTAACCTCATTGTACCCCGAACTTTCCAGTCCCAACCTGGCACTCTCAGGTCTGTAATCTAGTGCCCAGGATTTATTACTGATATTGTTTATAACCTTTTTTGCTTCTCTATATGCCACATATAAGCCACACAATGAAGACAATTGCTCTATTGCTGAGCTACATCCCCAGCCCCCTGAAGTTCTATGTAAAAATTAAAAAATAAACCTTTCTATTTTTCTTTTTTGTTTTGAGGCCACACCCAGCAGTGCTTAGGGCTTACTCCTGGCTCTGTTCTTGGATTGCTCTGGGCTGCCCTCTGGGGACCATGTGTGGTGCCAGGGACCAAACCCGGGTTGGCCATGTGTGAGGCAAGTGTCGTAGCTGCTGTATTATCCCTCCAGTCCTTTTAAGTTTTGAGATTTCCTCATACTGTTTCCAGAGAAGTCGAACCAGACGACAATATTAACAACTGAGCCCAATGTTTCATTGCAACCCTGCTAGCACTGGTTGTTTGCACAAGTTTTGATACAGGATATTCTCCCTGGTATGAGGTGATGGCTGTCTTATCAGACCCAGTTATTTCAATATCTCATTTAGGGCTCTTTTAATATTAATTTTTGGTCTAGTTGGCCTGCCCAATAATGAGAGTGGGGTATTAAAGTTTTCATTATTATTATACTGTCATCGATGTACCTTCTCAGGTCTATTATGCTTTGTAAACCTTGTTGCTCCTTCAATTTGATGCACATATGTATCTAGATCTAGAGATATAGATTGAAATTAAGTCCTTTTGGTCCATTGATCCTTTAACCAGTATCTAATGTCCCTCCCTATGTGTTTTCTTTACTTTGAATGCTATTAGGTCTAAAACCAATATGGTCATCCATATTTTTTAAAATATGCCTGAATGCTTTCCAACCATTTACTCTTAGCCTGTATTTATCATGTGAGTTTTTTTAAATTTTATTTTTTATTGAATCACCATGTGGAAAGTTATAAAGCATTCAGGCATAAGTCTCAGTTATACAATGGTTGAACACCCATGACTTCACCAGTGCACATATTCCACCAACAAGAACCCCAGTATACCTCCCCTCCCAGCCCCCCTCCCGCCTGTGTAGCTGATCATTTTCACTTTACTTTCTCTTTACTTTGATTACATTCAATATTTCCACAAAAAAAAACTCGCTATTATTGTTTGGAGTTTCCCCCGCAAAATCAGACCTGCTGAAAAGGAAGCATTTGATAATTTGTTTTCCATTGTTGAAAATGAAGAGATATGAGGTTGAGGCCTCACGTGAGATATGTGGCCACGTGGTTTTGGATTTCTGTATTTTAGTATTTTAGTAACTAAGTCCAGGGAAAATTCTGTCAGAAATTGCATCATTGCAAGCTCACACCTCTCTTTAGTGGTCCTTGTAAGATGGCGCTCGCCACGCCTTCCCCCACCCCTCCACCCCAAGGAAAAAGCGGAAGTGGAGAAAAAAAAAAACCTTTTCCCTCCTGGGGCAGCATGGGGCCATGGCTTAGTTCACAGTCTAGAGACATTTCTGCAAGAAGCTGCTGGTACCAAAAGTAGTTTAGCTGGCCTCCGGGATCATGGTCATCCAGCAACAGAGAGGCCGCAAAAGTGCGGCCACTCGGGTCACATCTCAGCGGAGAGCGGTGCCGGTACCGCTCCCATCCGAGATGTCATCATGTGAGTTTACAGTGTGTCTCCTGTAAGCAACAGGAGGTTGGGTTTGCTTTCTTATCCGTCCCGTTCTTCTGTAGATTATTTTATGGGAGAGTTTAGACCATTGACATTTAAAAGAAATGATTTATTTTGTTGTCATCTAAGGAGTCTGGCTGCTTGTGTTGTTTGATGCTTCCTTCTTATATGTGGCCTTCCAGTGTCCTTGACAGAGCTAGATTAGATTTAACTGTCCTCAGCTGCTATTTGAAAATATTTCAGAGTGAAAGGAGGGATACCACTGTCTTGCTAGGATTCTTGGCTGGAGGCTCTTTTCATTCAATATTTTGTATATACTCTTCCATTCTTTTTTTTTTTGCTAATAGAATTTCATTAGAGAAATCTGTAAATCTAATACTTTCCCCCATTGTGCACGAGGTTTAACTTCTCATTTTGCTGTTAGGAGCTTGTCTCTGGTCCTTGACATTTTGCTTACAAAATTTCTTGGTGCTATCTTGTTTAGATTTACTCTGGCTGTCAGACTTTGGGGCTCTTGGATCAGAGCCCCCATATCACTCTTCAGATTGGGGAAATTCTTATCAATTATTTCTTTCATTAGTCTTTCTTCTCTTTTTCTGGAATTCCTATGATTCAGAACTTGTTTATTTTGATATTGTCAATAATATCCCTTCTTTTTTTTATTATTATCTTTTCTGTGTCTTCTTTCTTGCTGGAGTTGTATACTTTATCTTAGAATGTAATTATTCACTTTTCAGCTTCATCCATACTAAGCCTGAAGCTTACTCATGACGTTCTTAAGTAGCACAGTGGGTAGGGCATTTGCCTTGCTCGCAGCCGACCCGGGTTCGATTCCTCCGTCCCTCTCGGAGAACCCAGCAAGCTACCGAGAGTATTTAGCCCACACGGCAGAGCCTGACAAGCTATCCATGGCATATTTGATATACCAAAAACAGTAACAAGAAGTCTCACAATGGAGACGTTAACTGGTGCCTGCTCGAGCAAATTGATGAGCAACGGGATGACAGTGACAGTGACTCCTGTTTAAGAAATTTCTTTCATTTTTTTCCCACCAGGCTTTCTTCAGGTTTATTGATTCTCTGCTTCAATGTCATTTTCAAATAACTGAGCATTCATATGATAGTTTTCCTAAAGATTTCTTCAAGCATATCACATTGATACTATTGGGGATCCTCCTGTACTTTTGTTACCCTTTATTGTTAATTCTGTATTCTTACATTTTCCCTTTGTCACAAATGTTCACAGGTAACTGGGGTTTGGGTGGGCTGAGTATTGTGTTCTCAAATATATTATATTCGGTACATAAATATTATATCTTGTGATCTTTGATTCCTGAAAGTTGGGGGTTAACTTATGAAGTGCTTTAGTTACAAACAGCACTGCTTTAATTTTATAAGTCCAAGCACAAGCTCTGGCATTGGAAAATTGTCTCTTGTTTAGAAAATTGTCCAGTGCTTAAAAAAAGAGATAGTATGACTTTAAAAGCTGCCCCCTTTCTCTTTAGTTATCATATTGGAAAAAACCCTACTTCCAGAGCCATCCAATAGGCTTTCAGCTTATTTTGATGAGACAGGGCATATAAAATATCATAACCTCCATATTCCTAATATATGACTATCCATTTAAATCTATTACTGGTTGGTTTCTTATTTCAGGGTAGCATATTATTCCAGGTAGCCTCTAACTGATCAGATTTTACAAGTGAGATCAAGTCTCCTTGCCAACATATTCTATCTAAAGTCCTCAGTATATTATGTTGTCTTTCAGGTCAAGAAATATTCAGAAGGTGTTTATGGAATGCTCTTGGCAATTTGATTAGTCTGGGATTAGAAGACTTGTGCTCTACTGTGTTACTTGACCTTCTGAATTAGCTTGCTTTCAGATTACAGGAGGTAGCTTGCTTTTCTTCACTTCCCTTTGTATCCAGAGAGCATATACTAAAATTATTTTCTCTTAAAATTTCCTTTTAAAGGCTTAAAGTACAGTATATTATGGGACCATAACAATAATACAGTGGGGAAGGTGCTTGCTTTGAAGGCTGGTGACCCAGGTTTGATCCCCTGCACTGCAAATGGTCCCCTTGAACCCCGCCAGGAGTAATCCCTAGAATGCTACAGGGTGTGACCCACAACCGAAAAAAGATTAAAAATTAAGTACAGTATCATTGTTTGCCAAAAACCAATGATTATTTTGTATTGTGTTAACATATCTGTTGTGTTTCACAAGAAAGCAGGCAGTGCTGATTAGTTTTCAAGTTGCAAGACCACACAGAGATATTGGCACACAGTGTGAGACACTTTTTTTTATGAGACAAAGGTGATGCAGAAACTTGTCCATTTTATTTTTATTTTTTTGCTTTCTGGGTCACACCTGGCGATGCACAGGGGTTACTCCTGGCTCTGCACTCAGGAATCACTCCTGGCGATGCTCAGGGATGCTGGGAATCGAACCTGGGTTGGCTGCGTACAAGGCAAATGCCCTACCCTCTGTGCTATTGCTCCAGCCCCGAAACTTGTCCATTTTGTATGACCAACAAATAAAGGAATTGGACATGCTTATCATGTTTATCCAAGACAAGAGAAGTCTCAAAGAAAATCAGATATTGTCTTCATGTATTGGTTGACCTGTTTTATGGGGAAGTGAATGTCTCTTCAGAGGGCATACATTTATAAGATTGATGTCAAGGAAAATGTTCAGTGAACTGTCCTTTAGAAAGCACTCAGTAGTCAAATCTAACAAAAACATATTCCTTTTCTTGAGATTTAAAATATATACCAGGGGCCGGAACGATAGCAAGGAGGAGAGGGCATTTGCCTTGCACTCAGCCAACTTGGGTTTGATCCCATATGGTCCTCTGAGCACCACCAGGAGTTATTCCTGAGTGCAGAGCCAGGAGTAACCCTTGAGCATCGCTAGGTGTGACCCAACAAGCCAAAAAAATACAAATAAAATAAAATATATACCAAATACATATTAAATACCTGAAAAATGTAGTTTTAAGATTTCTTAATCCTAGCGTGTCATAAAAATCCTCCTTAAAACTGTTTTTTCTAAGGCCTATCTTCTGAAAATGGGTGGAGACCCTATGTGGAGTCCTATAAATAAATGTTGTGAAAAGTTTATGGTTGCAGACAAATTTGGCAGTAGTAAGAGTTATTCTGAACACACAACAACCCAAGATTAATTATTTCAAAATTAGCTACATAATGAATCAAAGTGTTTCTGGCAGTGTTCATACATGTTTCATTTCTAGACAAAAGGCAGTCACAAATGGAAAATGGAAGATCTAGGTACTGATGCTACTAGGTAATGATTCGAAGAGTGTGATCAGTGTGACGAGTCTTACCTGGGAATCTATTACACAAGTAACTTCTTGGCCTTATCCCAAACCTGAAGTCAGTGACTCTGGGAGCTGGGCCCAGAAATCTTTGTGATAAATTATCTGGGAGAGTGTGCTGTGTCTGAACTATGAGAAGCATTGCCAAAATATTATAGTAGTATTCTATAACTCAGCAGTTTCCTTCACAGTGCCTTCATTTTTTTATTATTAAAGATCGCTTCTAATGATACTCAGTGACTCATATATTTTATAGATGATTATTCTAATGAGATTATAAAGGGAATAAACACTTATGAAAGTCTTAAATTATTTTTCAAATTAATATAGGTGCTGCCTAGCTTATATCAATTTAAGCACTGTAAGCACTGTCATCCTGTTCATCCGTTTGCTCGAGCAGGCACCAGTAATGTCTCCGTTGTGAGACTTGTTGTTACTGTTTTTGGCATATCGAATACGCCACAGGTGGCTTGCCAGGCTCTGCTGTGCGGGCAGGATACTCTCGGTAGCTTGCCGGGCTCTCCTAGAGGGATAGAGGAATCGAACCCGGGTCCGCTGTGTGCAGGCAAATGCCCTACGCATTATGCTATCGATCCAGTCCAATATTTTAAATACTCCTAAGTAATCTGTAGCTTATTTAGATATATAATATGTAATGTATCTAAATATATATTTATATAATGAAATAAACCTTAAATACATTACTATTGCCATTTTTGATGGAACTTTACATTTATTTCAAAATATTCCTTGCAAGGGTTGACTTTTTCTTAATTATCTTGAAGTATCTGTAATGTACTTTGTCCTGTGTCAGTGTACTATGAGATTAAGGAATTATCTGATTCTTTGCATAAGCGGAAATGAAACTCTGGTACCACTGTATTATCTTTTCAAAGAAGTACTACATTTTAAGGAAAATGTAATTGAAGTATAGTTTTTTACTTAAGTAAAACGTTTAATTTAGAGGAATAGGAGAGAGAGAGAGAAGAAAGAGAGGAGAAAGAGAATAAGAGAATATGAATGGATTGTTTCTCCTGATAATGATAACGGTGTATACATGAGACCATCTTTAATAGTAAATCACAGTGCCACAATAAGGATGCAACTGTTTTAAAAACTTCAATTGGGATTGAAGTCTTAAATTGGTTTTCTTTCTTGGTTTTTTTGGACCACACTTGGTGGTGCTCAGGGCTTACTCCTGACAGAGCTTGGGTTACCAGACATGGTAGAGATTGAACCTAGATCAAGCTCCTGCATGGTTCCTTAAGCCTGTACTATCTCTGTAGCACCTTTCCTAAGGCAGGACCTGCAGTGTAAATTCAGGCTGGAGTTGGAAGTGTAAAACAGCATAATCACTCATAATATTATGCTTTCACAGAAAAAAAAGGAAGTAAGTTTTGTCTATAAAGAGATAAGCGCTCAAGAGAAAAAAAATGTACCAAGGCATATCCTCAAAATAAGCTTCTGCTTCTTTCTCTTCCAACAGGAAGCTCCATGTGGAAATAGAATTTAATCGTGTATTTTCTCCCATTGTGTGGGATATCTATCTCCTTGCACAATGGCATTATGATTTGGAATACACAGTCTTACACAAACATCATGTGATTCTCTCAGTTAAACCTGTAAGGTAGTGTACGTAGTAACAGATAAAGAAATAAGGATCAAAAAGGGTAACTTGCTCTTGGTACAGAGCTTAGAGTTTAAAATGAAATCTATTTCCCAACGAGCTAAATGTTAATAATCATGAGAGAGAGCAAGAGAGAGAGGAGAGGATCAATCAAGGGAGAACATGAGCTTCTCCAAAGGGGAGAGAGATGAGATATAGGCAAATGTACAGTGTAACCTTTGCCTTATTTTACTTGGTGGGAGTGTTTTGGGCTACATCTGGTGTTATTGGGGAATTGTTCCCTTGGCTCCATCCTCAGAGGTCACTACTAGTAGCCTCTGTTGCAGTGTATAGGGATCAAACCTCAAGGCCTGCCAAATACAAACTATGTGGGAGACCCAGGCTTGATAGCTTACAGCCCTTTGAACCCTTGCTCAACTTGATTCATTTTTGTGGGTATTATAAATGTACATTTTAAATGTCGATAGTACCTCTAAGTCAAGCTGAAGAATTTCAGAATTTTTGAAGGGACTTTGATATATTAAAATGTTACAGTATATTTTAACATATGTACATATAGAATAAATATATCGTTAGTATTCCTTGCAATAAAGTATGGCCAAATTTATCTCACTTTCTTAAAAGAGCTTTGCCATCTCTGTTTCATACAAGTACATGTTCTTTGGTTATATATTATTATGTCAGTTGAGATTTTATTTTTACTTAGGGATCAAGACTAATAGTTTAGAAAGAAGAATTTTGACTGCTGGTATCCAGCAGCAAAAGGTCCTGGTATCCTCTTATAGCCATGAGTTTAAGTAGTGGTATCATTATTACTATATTTAAACACCCATGGTAGATAGAGGTTTGCTAAGGTCCAAATATAACATAGTTAATGATGTCACTGTCCCACTGTCAGGACAACTGCTACTTAAAGGACCTGTTCACATGATAAGGAAGAGAACAGATGTGATGGTTTGGAGCTAAATGATATTTCATTGTTGACTCACAGAAGAAATTTATTCTTTTGACTGTATTCTAAAGAGAATCTAGTTGTTTTGATTTTGCATACAACTTTCCTCATGTTTTTTAAAACTATAGTGTCATTTTTATCTGTTCTCTCTCTTTAGTTTTCCTCACGGGCGAAAAGGCTAATTCAATATTAAAACGCTACCCAAGAGCAAATGGGTTTTTTGAAGAAATAAGACAAGGCAACATTGAACGTGAATGCAAAGAAGAAGTCTGCACGTTTGAAGAAGCCAGAGAAGCTTTTGAAAATACTGAGAAAACCGTAAGTATATTGGCAATTTCAAATGATTCTCAAAAATTGGTCTGCCTTCTTGATGTCTCTATGAAGATTATATTCCCAAATTGTTACCAGTGAAAAATTAACAACCAAAGAACTCTGAATGTGGCATGTGCCTCCTAACACTCGCTGGGTTGGAGAACTCTGTTCACTTCCCTGTGGATCAAGACTGTCTTTGAGGCTCCATATTTCACAGGACTCTGCTGAACTGAACTGTGTCTTTTTAGGAAGGGGGAAGCCTTTGATTCATGGGAAACTTTGTTCTGGAACATCGTAGATCACATCACCTTATTCTGCCTCATAACAGAAAATAATGAGGAGGAAGCTCATGGATGCTGACACTATTTTAATGTGCTTCGTTTCTTATCCAAAAGAAAGACATACACAAACTCCCCTCCCTGCTGTGTAAGACTACTCCTGTTCACTCTGTTTCAGACGGCAGACTAACCAAAAGACAGTAGTGATGGAAAAGGCACAAAGCCATTCTACAGAAATTCCATTCTAGAGATAGCTATTATATGAATTTCCTCTGTGCCTTGAACATAGCATTACACGCTGAATACCTGATGTCATATTTACTAAAGGAACATGAGATATGTTATAGGAGCAGTGTCTATAGTTTTGTTTCGCCCTTAGCATGTGGCTCAGTGGTAAAGCACTTGTCTTCCAGGTATGAGGCTGGAGTTTGATCCAAAATATCACCTCACACAGCCAGGTGCAGTCCTGATGGCACAGTTTCCAGGACACTGCAGCCAAATGTGTGCAAGCACAACTACTCAATGAAGGATCTCTGGTGAATAATACAACCAGGTGTTTGAGCATCATAACTAAGTCTGTGAGCGCCACAATTAAATGTTTGACTTCTGAACTAACAACCATAATGGCAACAACAAAGGGATGGGAAAGGAATCACATAAATAATAATGATTGGCAAGAGAAAGAACTTAAATGAATGGAGTGTATGCACATTGGAGCTCTGGGTTTGATCTCCAGTACCACATAGTTCCCTTGGGCCAGAAGTAATTCACCAAGTACCACTGGGTATGGCAGAGAAGCAGAAAATAGTATTAATAATAATAATAAAAATGATAATGGGATTGAGCTCTTGTTATAGAGAACAACCCTGGAGTGAGAGAAAGGAGTGCAAGCAAAGTTGATCAGAGAGCCATCAGTGTTCGATTTCAGCATGCACAGCAAAAGCAAAATTATTTTAAAATTTATAAGCTGTAAGTATTTTCATTATCATTCTTATTTTATTTCAAGGCCACACCCACCAACACTCAGGGTTTGCTCCTGGTTCTGTGCTCAGGGATCACTCCTAGCAGGCCTCAGGGACATATGCAGTTTTGGGGATCGAACCTGGATCACATGTGTGGA
This sequence comes from Sorex araneus, assembly GCF_027595985.1. Lineage (NCBI taxonomy): Eukaryota > Metazoa > Chordata > Mammalia > Eulipotyphla > Soricidae > Sorex > Sorex araneus. The sequence goes on from NC_073313.1 coordinate 38,619,008, forward strand.
TGGCAAGTGCCCAACCCACTGTACTATATTTCTGACCCATCATTATTGTTTTTCTGGTGTTTCTTAAATAAATCATGCAGTAAAAACAATGAAGAGAATATATCATCCACAATCCCATCATGCAGTCGGTCACAAAGCACTGTTGATTTTTTTTGTTTTTTAAGTTATTATTTTATTGGACTGGAGCGATAGCACATTGGGTAGGGCATTTGCCTTGCATGTGGCCAACCCAGCTTTGATTCCTCTGTCCCTCTCAGAGAGCCCAGCAAGCTACCAAGAGTACGTAGCCCACACGGCAGAGCCTGGCAAGCTACCCATAGCATATTTGAAATGCCAAAAACAGTAACAAGTCTCACAATGGAGACATTACTAGTACCCGCTTGAGCAAATTATTTAGGCAATATGATTTACATACAAAGTTTTTGATTATAGACTTTCAGGTACTCAAGGTTCCAACCCAAATCCACTAGTAGTATCAACATCCTTCCACCAGTGATTCAAGGTTCCCTCCCTCTCCCTATCCCGTTTCCTTAGCAAACTTGATTTTTTAAAATTTTTTAAAATTTTTATTTATTTATTTTTTATTTTTAAATTTTATTGAATCACCGTGAGATAGTTACAAGCTTTCATGTTTGGGTTACAATCTCAAATGATCAAACACCCATCCCTCCACCAGTACACATTCCCCACCACGAATATCATGGGTATACCCCCACTTTCCCACCCTCCCCCTGCCTCCATGGCAGACAATATTCCCTATACACTCTCTCTACTTTTGGGCATTATAGCTTGCAACACAGACACTGAGAGGTCGTCATGTTTGGTCGATTATCTACTTTCAGCATGCATCTCCCATCCCAACTGGTTCCCCCAGCCATTATTTTCTTAGTGACCCCTTCTCTATTCCATCTTCCTTCTCCCCTACTCTCATGAAGCAGGCTTCCAGCTATGGGGAAATCCCTCTGGCCCTTGTATATACTGTCCTTGGGTGTCAGCCTCACGTGATGTTATTCTATACTCCACAAATGAGTGCAGTCCTTCCATGTGTGTCCCTCTCTTTCTCACTCATTTCACTTAGCTTGATACTCTCCATGTTTATCCATTTATAAGCAAATTTCATGACTTCATCTCCTAACAGCTGCATAGCATTCCATTGTGTAGATGTACTAAAGTTTCTTTAACCAGTCATCTGTTTTAGGGCACTCGGGTTGTTTCCAGATTTTGGCTATTGTGAACAGTGCTGCAATGAATATATGGGTACAAATGTCATTTCTACTGTGCTTTTTTGCATCCTCGGGATATATTCCCAGAAGTGGTATTGCAGGGTAATATGGAAGCTCAATTTCTAGTCCAGCCTTTCTGGAAAACAATATGGACATTCTTTCAATTTTTTTTTATTTTTTATTGAATCACCATGTGAAAAGTTACAAAACTTTCAGGCTTAAGTCTCAGTCATACAATGATCAAACACCCATCCCTTCACCAGTGCACATGTTCCACCACCAAGAACTCCAGTATACCTCCCATCCCACCCCCAACCCCTGCCTGTGTGGCTGATGATTTTACTTTACTTTCTCTTTACTTTGATTACATTCAATATTTCAACAGAAAACTAACTATTATTATTTGGAATTTTCCCCCAACAATCAGACCTGCTGAAAAGGCATCATTTGATAATTTGTTTTCCACTACTGAGAATGAAGAGCATATGAGGTTTTAGATTTCTGGTATTTTAGTAATTAAGTCAAGAGAAATTTCTGCCAGAATTCACATCACTGGAAGCTCGTACCTCTGTTTAGTGGGCCTTATGGGATGGCAGTCGCCATGCCACAGCGAAAGGAAAGGCCGAGAGAGAAAAACCTTTTCCCTCCCAGGGCAGCATGGGGCCGTAGCTTAGTTCACAGTTTAGAGGCATTTCTGCAAGAGATTTTTCTTTTTTTAAAAAAAGTACCTTATGACAATTTGGGTCACATGTTTACAATAGTGTTTACTCTTCTGTTTTTGATTTAGTTAACCTCACCTCTACACCAGCAGTGTCCCAGTCTCTTGATCAATGCCCTTAGGTTATTGCCGATCTGACTCCTCATTCCCTCTCCTGACATGCACACACCCCTGCCTTGGCATTCTTATTTATATAATTCAAGACCAAGAGTTTGCCATCATTTGACACCTTCCAGTTTCTTGTCACTCTACACATACCTAATCAGTGAGAGCATTCAGTACTTGTCCTTCTCTTTACTTCACTTAACATGGTATCTTCAAGCACTAACCAGGTGTCAGTGAACTGAAAGGCTTCGATTTTTTTGTTGTTTTCATTTTCATTTATTTCTTTTTAATTGAATCACCATAAAAATACATAGTTACAGAGTTGTTCGTTATTGGGTTTCAGTCATACAATATTCCAGCAAGTGCCCCTTTATCAGTGTACATTTCCCACCACCAATATACCCAGTTTCCCTTCCACCACCCGTTTCCCCACCTGTCTCTACAACAGGAACTTTTCTCTCGCGTGCTCACTCTATTTTTCTCTTTTCTTTTGGGCATTATGGTTTGTAGGTGCTAAAAGATTATCATGCACACCTCATTACCTACTTTCAGCACTCACTTTTTGTCCAGAGTGATCATACCTACTATCACTGTCATAGTGGCCCCTTCTCTGTTTTAAGTGCCCTCCCCTGCTCCCAAATTGTGGCATGATTGCAACTGAAACAACCTGAGTCCTCAAGAACAGAAAACTGGATAAAGAACTAGGTACATCTAAACGATGGAATACTACACAGCCACCAGGAGAAAACATCATGAAATTTGCTTTTAAATGGATGTACATGAAGAGTATCATGCTGAATGAAATGAATCACAAGGCTAGGGACAGACATAGAATGATTGCATTCATTTGTGGAATATAAAAACATAGTATGAGACCAATGTCTTTTCTTAGGGCTGCATAGTGTATAAGGATAAGACTGACTGCTCATCGATTTGTTCAAGCGGGCACAGTAACATCTCTCATTGAGAGACTTATTGTTACTGTTTTTGGCATATGCAATACGCATGGGTTGCTTGCCAGGCTCTGCCGTGCAGGCTCGATTCTCTCAGTAGCTTGCCGGGCTCTCCGAGAGGGGCGGAGGAATAGAACACGGGTTGGCTGCGTGAAAGGCGAAAGCCCAACTGCTGTGCTATGGCTCCAGCCCATACTGTGTGTATATATATATATATATACACATATACACACATATACATACATATATATATATACATAATTTATTTTCTTGGAAAGGGGCACACCCAGCTATGCTCAGGACTTACTCCTGACTCTGCTCAGTAATCCATCCTGTTAGGGCTTAGGAGACTTTATGGGGTGTGCAGGGATCAAGTCCTGGTCAGCTGCTTGCAAGGCAAGACTATGGGTGAATGGGCATCAAGGCTTCATTTCTACTGGTGAGGTGGGTGAGGGGTAGAGCCATATATCCAAAACATAGACTCAACAACACTGAAAACATGAGATCTAAGCTGCAACCACTGAAACTTTATAATGTACCTATCAAGTTGACAGGCAGGGATGGGGCGGGATTCGGTTGGGATGGAATATGGGAGCACTAGTGGAGGAAAATTGACACTAGTAGTGGGATTGATATTGAAATATTATATGCCTAAAACTCAGCTATCAATAACTTTGCAAATCATAGTTCTTTAATTTAAAAAAGTAAAAAAAAATAATAAATTTAAAAAGAGCTTTATAAAGGTTACCACAACTTCTTTTTTAAAATTGAATTACAGCCAGATATACAGTTACATTGTTCATAATTGGGTTTTAGTATCTCATGTTCCAACACCCGTTCTTGCACCAGTGTACATTTCCCACAACCAGTGTCCCCGTTTCCCTCCCCTGCTGTTGCAGGTGTCTCTTTCCCTCTCCCCTTTCCTCTCCCCTCCCTCCTTTTAGGCATTATGGTTTGCAACACAGATACGGAAATGTTATCATGTATGTCCTTTTACCTACTACAACACTCAGTTCTCATCCATACTGATCATTTCTAACTGTTGCTGCCAATCCAGTCCTTTCTCTATCCTAACTGCCCTTTGCCCCACACACACTTGTGGCAAGCTTTCAACCACTGACCAATCCTCCTGGCTCTTGTTTTTACTGATCTTGGATATTAGTTGCCTACCATTTTTTTATATCCCACAAATCAGTGCAGTCATTATATATCTGTCCCTCTCCTTCTGACTCATTTCATTCAGCATGATACTCTACATGTCCATCCATTTATAAGCAAATTTCCTTACTTCATTTATCCTAAAAGCTGCATGGTATTCCATTACCACAACCTCTTTATCCATTTATTGTTGGACATTTGGGTTGTTTCAATATCCTAGTGAGTTTACTGAGCATGACAATAAACATAGATGTGTGCTAAGTTAATTTTTCTTGTGTTTGGTGGGGGATATTTAGATACCAAGAAGTAGAATTACTAAGTCACATGGGAGATCTTAAGACTTTTTTTTTATTAATCTCCACACTCTTTTCCATAGTGTCTGAATTACACAACATTACCACCATCAACTAATGAGAGTTCCTTTTTTACCACATCTACACCAACACTGGTTGTTGCCTATGTTTATGATATATACCATTCTCACAGTCTGAAATGATACCTCATTAATCTTTTGATTTGGATTTACCTAATAAGTGAAAAAGAACACATTTTAATGTGACTGTTGGGCATGCATATGTCCTCTTAATGGAAATGCCTATTTATCTCCTCTCCCTATTTTTGTGATGGGTTTGTTGGTTTCTTTGTTGTTGAGCTTTTGGTGCTTTATATGTCTTAAATACAAGTCCTTTATCTGATATCTTGGGTTTTTTTAATTTTCTTTTTAGCTTTTTTTCTTTTCTTTTTTTTTTTTTAATTTTCTTTTCAGGCTGGAGCGATGGCACAGCAGGTAGGGCGTTTACCTTGCCCGTGGCCGACCCGGGTTTGATTCCTCCGTCTCTCTTGGAAAGCCTGGCAAGCTACCGGGAGTATCTAGCCCACACAAGCAGAGCTTGACAAGCTACCCATGGCGTATTCGATATGCCAAAATCAGTAATAACAAGTCTCACAATGGAGACGTTACTGGTACCCAGGATGTTTTCTACCACTATCTTGATTCTGGGAAACTGATATTATCAATATATGGAAAAAAGAAAAATAATTAACAATAGCTAATGTGGCCTAATTCTTTGGGGCAGGTCTTCTCCAAGAAGAGATGCTGGTTTCTGTTGGTCCTGCTAAGACTTAAGTACATGTCACTGTCACTTTCATCCCATTGTCATCAATTTGCTTGAACCGGCACCAGTAACGTTTCCATTATGAGACTTGTACTGTTTTTTTGTTTTTTTTGCATATAGAATACACCACGGGTAGCTGGCCAGGCTCTGCCATGCGGGCGGGATACTCTCAGTAGCTTGCCGGGCTCTCCGAAAGGGACAGAGGAATCAAACCAGGTCGGCTGCATGAAAGGCAAACACCCTACCTGCTCTGCTATCGCTCCAGCCCCTGCCATTACTCCAGCCCCAAGACTTAAGTACATATTTTACTGAATTCAGGCTTAATCATACTAGAAAACCTTCCTCTATAATCTGGTTATAGAGGAATTCACAAAATTTCTTCTAATATATATGAGGTTTTATATTTAGATCTGATCCACTTGCAGTCTATTTATTTATCTTACAATTTTTATTTGGCACTGTGATTTACAGTCCCATTAATAATAGAGTTACAGCCTACCTATAACAATATCCCAGCACCACACCCACCACCCGAATTATTCTTGAGTTTTGTGGGAGTTATGGAACTGATTACATGGTTAATCAATTGCCAAGCCTCCCATTATTATACAACCTCACTTGGTCTTATTGATTTTAGTTAACTTTGGCAGATATATGTAATTTCAGTATGTTTCCAGTTGATATCAGGGTACTTTTATTTTTAACATTTTTAACTAGTTGTTGTGGAGGCACTCCAGGGGGTACCCATCAGGATAGTCAGTGACTCCTGGAAGTGCTTGGGGGAGGGATTAAATGCCAAGGTTTAAATCCAGGATATCAGATATGAAAAGCATGTACTGTACGACTTGAACCACATCCCTAACCCCAAACCAGGGTTATCAAGTCAATTGGCCCATCATTCTCCTAAAATTCTATTAACCATAGTTTCAATTTCAGAGGATTTGGGGGATATATTTTTAGAATAAGTTAAAGACTATTGATTTTTAAAAACAGAATGTTAAATTTATTTTTGAGTTTCTTATTTGTCTTTGGTTTGGGGGACCACACCCTTGTACTCAGGGCTTACTCCTGTCTCTATATTCAGGGATCACTCCTGGTAGTGCTCATAGGACCATATGTAGTGTCAGGGATTGAACCCAGGTCAGCAACTTGCAAAGCAAGTGTCTTAACCATTGTAGTATCTCTGTGGCAGATTACATCCCTCATCCTCAACCAGAGTGCCTACATGTGTGGAGTGCTGAAGCAAGCCCCTGGACCACTGTAAACAGGGCCGGATCTTTCTTTCAGGGGCAGGGGATTTAGTCAAAGTCTCAGGCCCGCTACTGAGACCCCAACAAGTTCAAAATGAGAAATTGACATCAGCACAATCTATGTATAAAAATCTATGCCATTTTATCATTTATATAGGTTCGTATAACCACCACGACAATTATGATGCAGAATTCTTTCATTACCACAAGATTCTCCCTTAACCACGTCTTCCCTGGAACTATCATAAAATCCTAGGTATTTCTCACTTCTATAACTCTGGCACTGGAAGAATGTTATATAAATGAAACTATAAAGTATTTTGATAATGACTTTTTATACTTAGTACAATGATCTTTAGATTCATCCAAGTTGTTGTGCATATTAATAGTTTATTTTCTAATTGCTGAGTAGTATTCCATGGTGTGGAAATATACCAAGATAGGTTATACCATTCACTTGTTGAGGAATGAATGCACATGTTGTTTCCATTTGGGGGCCTTTTTAAATAAAACTGCTTTCACTATTGCTGCAGATTTTTGCGTAGATACAAGTATTAGTTAAATCTTAAGAGCACAATTCCTAGGTTGTATGTATATGTAGTTCTTTAGGTCAGAACACTTACATATTGATTTGTCATTGTACACATTACTGTTTTATGTTACCATAAAGAGTCTGAGTTACCCAATTTCTTTCTCTACTTATTAACACTTGGTGTTGCTATTTAAATCTATGATAGTTATGTAATGATATTACTTTGTGACTTTAATTTCTATTGCTATTGATGTCAAACACCTTTTTATGTGCTTATTCTAGAAATACTTACATGTTCTCTTCTCTGAAATCTTTCCCATCTTTTGCGTATTTTCTAATTGAATTATTTTTCTCATTGAATTGTGAGTTTGTTGTTCTAGATACAAATCCGTTGTCAGATAATGACAGGTGGTTCATCGACTATTGCATTCCATATTAATTGTATATCTTACTGACCAATTAATCTTTTGGGGGGAGGGCATACCTGTTTTGGCCTGGGAGTCACTTCTAGTGGTGCTTGGTGGCCAGGGACCACTTGGAGCCAGGGATTGAACCCCTGTCTCCTGCATGCAAAGTATGCACTCAGCCTGTTCAGCTCTCTCCATCCCCGATCTCTTTTATTGTTTGAGTTAGTTTCCTCATTAACTCTCAAGGTAAACAGTGTTTTTATTTTTTTCTGAGATTTTCTTTGTTTTCTAGACAGTGTTTTAATACTTCCCTCTCTGTCCCTTGCGCATCTGGGTGCTTCCTATAGCATTCTGTGTCCACAGAAGCAGACAAGTTGCTGCCATTCTAGAGTCCTAATTTATATCCCAGAGGGCTATCCTGAACTGTATCCCTGTATCATTACATACTTTCTCAACATTTCCTATTCAATATTAATATGGCTTTTAGACTAAACCTAGACAAATTTGTGCCCCTGCCCCAGAAATCTGCTTTTACCACAGCCTTTTTAATTGTCATTTATTTAAGTGCTAACTCTGTTTGCTGGGGTGCAAGCCTTATAGTCATCCCCAATTTCTCTTTTTTGTATACCTACCCCAACTGACAACAATGTTGTTCTTACGTAAAAATCTACTCAAGGAAGAAATACAAATGGCCAAAAGGCACATGAAAAAATGCTCTTCATCACTAATCATCAGGGAGATGCAGATCAAACCAACAATGAGATATCACCTCACATCACAGAGACTGGCACACATCCAAAAGAACAAAAGCAACTGGTGTTGGCGTGGATGTGGGGAGAAAGGGACCCTCCTTCACTGCTGGTGGTAATGCTGACTGGTTCAGCCCTTTTGGAAAACAATATGGATGCTTCTCAAAAAATTAGAAACTGAGCTCCCATTTGACCCAGCAATACTAGTTCTGGGAATATATCCTGGAGATGCAAAAATGTATAGTCAAAATGGCATCTGCACTTATACGTTCATTGCAGCAGCACTGTTTACAATAGCCAGAATCTGGAAAAAACCTGAGTGCCCGAGAACAGATGACTGGTTAAAGAAACTCTGGTAAATCTACACAATGGCATACTATGCAGCTGTTAAGAAAAAATGAAGTCATGAACTTTGCATATAAGTGAATCAACATCAAGAGTATCATGCTAAGTGAAATGAGTCAGAAAGAGAGGGACAAGATTGCACTCATACGTGGAATATAATGTAGCAGAGAGGTACGAGCTAGCAATGATGCAACTTCTGGCAGAAATTTCTCTGGACTTAGTTACTAAAATACAAAAATCTAAAACCTCTCAGCCTCTATTGTGGCCACATGACGTCATATCTCTTCATTCTCAGCAATGGAAAACAAATTATCAAATGCTTCCTTTCCAGCAGGTCTGACTTTGGTGGGGGGGGGACTCCAAATAATAATAGTGAGTTTTTTGTTGAAATATTGAATGTAATCAAAGTAAAGAGAAAGTAAAGTGAAATTTATCAGCTTGGGGGGGCTGGGGGGTGGGGAGAGGGGGAGGTTTACTGTGGTTGGTGGTGGTGGAATATGTGCACTGGTGAAGGGATGGGTGTTTGAGCATTGTGTAACTGAGACTTAAGCCTGAAAGCTTTGTAACTTTCCACATGGTGATTCAATAAAAAAAAAATTAAATTAAATTAAAAAATAAATAAATAAAAAGAAAGAGTGCACTCATCTGAGGAATATAAAGGAACAGAATGGGAGACTAACACCCAGGAATAGTTGAAATAGGTACCAGGAGATTTGCTCCATGGCTTGGAAGCCGGCCCCACATGCTGGGTGAAAAGGCAGCTCAGATAGAGAAGGGAAAACCAAGTAAAGGGTGTTTGGAGGACCTGCTCGGGATGGGAGATGTGTGCTGAAAGTAGGCTATAGACTGAACACGATGGCCACTCAATACCTCTATTGCAAACCACAACACCCAAAAGGAGAGAGAGCAAAAGGTTATGCCCTGCCACAGAGGTGGGGGGGGTGGGGGTGGGGGGAGGAATACTGGGATCATTGGTGGTGGAGGGATGGGTATTCGATCATTGTAAAACTGAAATGCAAGCATGAATATTTGTAAATCTACAACTGTACCTTGGGCTGGAGCCATAGCACAGCGGTTGGGCTATCGCCTTTCACGTGGCCGTCCCAAGTTTGATTCCTCCGCCTCTCTTGGAGAGCCCGGCAAGCTACCGAGAGTATGGAGCCCGCGTGGCAGAGCCTGGCAAGCTACCCGTGTGTATTGCATATGCCAAAAACAGTAACAATAAGTCTCTCAATGAGAGACGTTACTGGTGCCCACTCGAACAAATCGATGAGCAACGGGATGACAGTGAAAACTGTACCTCATGGTGATTCACTAATAAAAAAAAATTTTAAATGTATTGAGAATCTAAATACTGCTATGCTTCCCTGTCTTTTACCCACTTCCAGCCAAGCTATCTTCTGTTTAATATGGTTTCTTGACCCTCCCCCATAACTGATTTGGAATCTCAATGTTAGATTCTTTTTCTCTCCAGTGACTTCCCATCTACCTCAGCAAATATCAGGGTTCAGAGTAACCCACAAAGCAGTACAAAATCAGTTCTTATCCCTAAGTATTCCACACCTCCATGGCTATTACTTCATTATCAGATCCCCTGTCGTGCTCCGCCCCTTCATTCCACTGTGCTGTGGTTTTCTTGTGATTCTCTCTGACATCTCACAGGCGCTCATAAACATGCTCCTCAGTGTTAGAACTTCCTCTTTCCTCTTCCAAATAGACATGTCTGAAATGAAGCACTACTCAAGTTCTCTCTCACTGAGGAAGTATCCTACCTTAAATTAAAAACTTAAATTGAAAAATCCTGAATTGTTTTTCTTCCCACCTCTTATCACATTCTGACATCTATTTATTGTGCTTTTTTAAAAAATTGCAGCTCTCCCCTTCCCTTAGAACTGCTCTTATGGCAGCAACATTTCTTGCCTGTTTTGTTTGTAGCTATGGTTCACAGTTTCAGAGTTGGCACATAAAAGCAATTGAATAAATATTTTATGAAGGAATGAAAAAATGGATTGGCACAATACGAAGTACATTTAATTCATAGAAAAGATATGACTTAAAATTTGCTCACACATTAGCTTATAGAGGTAGGCTTAATTTAAAATGTTTTTTTAAAATAGTGTTATTTCCCTCTCCTTTATGGTTTGAAGTGCGTTGTCTAGGTTTGCTTATGCTATTAACACCAACCACTTACAGTCAGTCGTACTCAAGAGCTTTTGGTCTAATAACAGCAAAGAAATGGCATTCTGCTCCTTGATAAATTTCAGAACAATTATTTCAGAATAGATAGTGGTTGTCATTTATTAAGAAGGATCTTTTTGGTGTTAAGATCCTTATGTTAAGAATAAACAACAGTTTCCTCTTTGGACTTTATAATTGGATAATCCTAGCAGCCAAGAAAATGGTACATTTGGGATTTTCTGTCACCTCTTAGATTATATATTAACTGTCTTACTGTTTACTAAAATTTCTCATTCAGAAAAAAATTATTTATACATATTATCATCATCAGTTGATCTGTAGTGGATGAACTCTGCTATTCGTAGAACTTTTTACAAAAATTGTTTTTTACCCAATTTTTAACATAAATCTAATTATAACATACAATGGGAGAACATGGACTGTACTTTATGATGGTCCTCGTTTTTCACCATTGCAGAATTTGGTCATATTATTCAGACATCTGCTGAGTGCCTACTGTGTAACAGACACAGGACATACAACACTGAGTAAACTGACCATCCCTCAGGACTTGTAGAATTCTAATAGAAATAGGAGACCAATGCGCCAAGGCTCACTTAAGCAGTAGATCGTCTGATTTGAGAATCAGATGTACCTGATTTGGTGCCTCAGCTCTGCCACCTTCTGTCTGTACAAACATTTTTCTCTTTCTAGCTCTCAATTTCTGTGTCTTTTAGAAGAAATTATATGCACGCAATTAGGTTTGGGGCTGTGAGTACATGGCAGAGAGAAAGCCTTTTGTAGGTTTTCAGTGCTGATTATAACCACTGTAGTAATTACTCTTTGGTCTTTTTTTTCCCCCTGATGGATCTGGGAGGGATCTTTGCAGTTTGGAACTTTGAATCTTGAAAAGAATATGAAAAAAACAATAGTACTAATTCTTTAAAACAACTCTTTTGAAACCGTTCTTTACAAATTATATCTAGCTTGGGGCTAGAGCGATAGCACAGTGGGTAGGGCGTTTACCTTATACACGATCAACCTGAGTTTGATTCCCAGCATCCCTTATGGTTCCCTGAGCACCACCAGGAGTAATTCCTGAGTCCACGAGCCAGGAATAGCCCCTGTGCATCACCGGGTGTGACCCCCAAAAACAAAAAAAAATCAAAAACAAATTATGTCTAGCTTATTTAAACTTGACATTACAAAATGGTGGTTTTAAAACTTCAGGGTGGATAAGAATCAGTGTGGCTTTTTAGTCAATGCTGCATAGTCCCAACTCAGCACCTAAATCAGGTTTTTGCCTGGGTAGAGAAAACAAAAGATACACCAGATACTTATATTAAATACAAGATACTTTTGCTGTGCCAAAAGAATGGGAAGATGTCAAAGGGAAACAGGAACTCTCAACTTGGCATGAGCTCTCAGTGGTCAAAGCAGGAACACTTTGAGCCAACAAATAGTGTATTTTTATTATATAATCAAAAGCACATATATTCACACAGTTCTGTACCAAATGGGGAACATCTGGCCTGGAGGCTATATAAGACCCACAAAATTCTGTAGTCTGGTCCTAGTGCGTGACAGGACAGACAGACATGCTTCTTGAATGTCCATGGCCCAAACATGATAACCTCTCAGTATCTGTATTGCAGACCATAATGCACAAAAATAGAGAGTATGGGGGAAACTGTCTGCCATGAAGGCAGGGGAAGGGCTGGAAAGGGGGGGTATACTGGTGACATTGGTGGTGGAGAATGTCCACTGGTGGAGGGATGGGTGTTTGATCATTGTATGATTGAAACTCGAACATGAAAGCTTGTAACTATATCTCATGGTGATTCAATAATAAAAAATAAGTTAAAAAGAAAGTCTGTGGCCCTTGCTACCTGTATTGTACAGCCTTTTAATAATGTCATAAATATTTACATGGCGCCTGTCAGAAAATAGGTTCCCCACTGCTGGTCTGTAATGATATAAATAATTAATATATTGGTGGTAATAGACAGCTCAGGTACACAAGAATTCCAAATTATGGATAAAACTGTGGGCTGGAGCAATAGTGAGTAGGACGCTTATCTTGCATATGGCTAGCATTGCATGTGATCCCCTGAGCCCTGACAAGAGTGATCTCTAAGAGCACTGAGTAAACCCTGAGCACTGGTGGGTGTGCAATCCGCCCCCCAAAAGAACCCAATATATATCAATATATATATATACATATAATATATATGTACCTGTATAGGACACAGAGTTTAATTATCTGCCCCTCTTGCTTCCTAAATGATCTGCTTTCAAAGACTAGAGGATGGAAACCGGGGAATAACTTGGTATCAAAGAAGCCTGGCCAGCATTACTTTGTCAAACTAATAAATTTAGCATCAATGATGAGCCATGCACATCAGGTGGTGGGAAGGAACTTCACATCTGTGATGTTTTCCCCTCAAATCTCATAAACTCACAGAATCATAATGAAATTGCCAAAGATGTCAGGATTGAGACAATCTACAAAATTCCCAAGTCCTCAAACCTGTCCAGGTATAAAAAAGGGGGAAAAAAAGGCTTGAGAATAATCTCAGGCCAAAAGACTAAAAAGACAAGATGAATAAAAGGAGAGTGGCTTCTGACACTAAAGGCCATTCTTGAGAGAACTAGTAAAATTAAGTTCCATTGTTAATAGGAACAGGTCAATATTGGCTTCTTAATTATAACAAATGGTTTAACTAATGTAAGATTTTAATATTAGAGGAAACTAAGCGAGAGGTATACCTGTACCACCTGTGTAGCTTTTCTGTGGACTGAAAATTACTTTTTGTTACTGTTGTTGAAATGACACAAAAGTTTTGTGATTTATTTGTTCTGGGAATCATACCCAGCAGTATTCGGAGGACCGTGTGGTGATAAGGATCAAATGTGGGCCTCCTGTTTGCAAAGCATGTGCCCAGCCCTTTGAATCATTTCTTCTTCCCCGTAACATCCTTTCTATGATAAAGTAGTGATACTCAAATCCCTAGTTGATGATTTTCTACTTTGTCTAGGTTTGCCCTGATTTTTAATATTTAAAAGCAAAAACAGCAAAAAGGGAATGGGATGATTTTAGTGGAAAGCTAATATAAATCCTAGGTTTATAAACTAGGAATTGGTTTTAGTTATTTTCACTTTAGTTTTGGCACCATCTTTATAATTGCTCAAAGAGAATATGTTCTCATTGCATGTGAATCTCTGTAATACCAATTTCATGAAACATTTAATTCTGTATCATCTCTTCTTAAGACATAGATTTATAACGAGACCTCATAAGTTTATGTACCTTAATAGATAGCTTTGTAAATGATCTCACCATTGAGCTGGCAGCACAGTTTTGCAGTAGATGCGTGGGGCCCTGAGTTTGATTCCCAGCACAAAGAAATGAGAAGGAGGGAGAAAGAAGAGGATAAGAAAAGAAAAATAATCTCACCATCAAACTAAGCAAGTTCAACATTGTCTTCCAGACCTCCTGCCTGGCTAAGTAATAGTTTGCTTTTGAATTACCAGATTAGGAAAGAGAGGGCCTGCTTTCTGTTTTCAATTAGAAGTTGGGTGAAGCATTAGTGTTTTGAGCATTCATAGTACTGGTTTAAACATAAAAAAGAAAAGCACCTGTTATTTTAAATGAGTGAAAACAAAAGTACAGCTAAGCATAGATACCAGTCACCAAGTTCTATATTTCAGCTGTATCTGGACTTGAATAATTATGCCGTGGAGTACCTTATTAAAGGCCTTAATAAGAAATAGCATAAGAAGCTGAGAGGCAAACTGTTTCACTGTAAAACCGTAGCATAATCATCACCAAGAAATCAGGACTTTCTGTTCAGTATAGGAACAGAAGGGAAAACATGGGGAAGAAAAATGAATTAGAAGACTAGGATCCTAGTATGAGCTACAGCAATCAGTATCTTACTAGGGAAAATGGCAGATCTACAACTTGACTTGGTTTGCTACTTACTTGTGAAATGAAAAGCTTGGCCTGCTAAATTTTCAAAAATCCTCCAGTTATAAAAATAATTGGAGTCTATTCTATGGGTTTTTCTTCAAGTTTGGGATGGGATGCAAAATCAGCCATTGGCCTATGCGTGATGAGTGGTGATTGGTATCAAATGTTAGCATTGAGAATGGGGTAATATATTAACATACAAATGATAATATTATTTTAAGTTATAACATTAGTGTAAATGCACCACTTTAATCTGGTGTGCAAAGCAGCACTGGTCCACAGATTGAAAAAAAATGTTGATAACTGGACCAGCGCTGGCCTGCTATAGCATGGTTCTCAACATTTTGCAACCTGTTTCCTTCTTGTGCCCTGTCCCTGTCCTACCCCTTCACCCCTAATCTCTTGCTGTGCCCCCACTATTTATGTACTTTTCACCCAGTGGCACTCAGGAGTATTTCAAGCTCTTCTCGGTGCCAGGGATCAAACTGAGGTCAGTTACATGCACACATTTTGTATTTTAAAAATAAACTTTAAAAAAATATATAGTTTAAATAGTATTAATATTTATGCTTCATGGGCACGACCTGTTATTGCACCCCATGCCCACTGCCAAAGTGCCAATATCCCTCATTCCTCCCTCCTCACCCCTCTCAAAATAAGTCAGTCATGGCATTATTATTCCCTTTTGTGATCTGTAGTAATGCTTTCTGTCATTCTTGATACTGATCATTTATATCCTCTTTTTCCTCATGAGTCTGTCTAGAATTAAATAGTTTTGTTGCCTGGTCAGGGTATAAGGCTCCCAGTTCCCAGGTCCTCAGGGGTCCCAGGGATCACTCCTGGCAGTTAGACCAAAATGACTCAGTGCACAGACCTGGTAATATTCTGTGGCTCAGGTTCTAGTGGTGCTGGGGATTGAACTGGGAGCTTCATGCAAGGCATGCACACTAACCCTTTGAGCTCTCTCCCTAGATGTGAATCATCTTTTCTGATATCAAAGAAACTCTTTGGCTTTACTTATTTTCCTCTATGCTTTTCTATTTTTCAGAAGTCTTTTTAATAACATCTAGACTTTTCCTGATTATGGTGCATATCAGTCTTACAGGTAGTAGATTGGATTTCTACCTTAGTCTAATTAGATAGATTAAACCTAAGAAAATTTTCTAAGATCTCTTTAATGCAGTATGATTTAGATCCTGTAAAACTTAGAAACTTAAATATGGTCAAGAATATGATTTAACTTGGTAAACAATATCAAGATAACAACTTCCGCAACCACTACTTATACTAGAAAGTATAAGCACTTTGAACCCCTTTAAACTCCCCAAACTACATTCCAGAGTGTGAATGAATTTGAGGCAAGTAGAAGGGGAAACATGCAATAAAAAACACACACTCAATTTCCATTGTTGGTTGTGCCACACTGGAGGTAGGAAGATGGTTTGAAAGGGCTGGAGTGCATGTTTTGCCTTCAGGAGACTCCGGAGGCCAGGGTATGGTCTCTGGTGTGCCACCAGGTTCCACAAGGATGCCTGGGAGCATCCTCACCCAAAGAAATGCCATGTTTATGTTTTTAATACAGAGAGGGAGGCCGATTCTTCCTGCAAACTCCAGGCTGAACCCCCCCTCCAGTTGGTTAATTGAATGCTTTTCCTTCCTAAGGAGCTTTTGATTAAATGACTCTGTAAGTCAGTTCCACATTATCTGAGTACTTGGTTAGCACAGAGGTTCTATGGTACCTACAAAGAACAGAAAACGAATTGCCATACATTTGAGGAAAATAAAAGAAATATCATGATGAACAATCTGAATTCCTTCTGAAGGAGAAAAGCAGAAAAAGGTAAAAGATTTATGCGATCTGAAGAGAAATCAGATAGAGGCAGGCAGGGCTGGCCTCACATGCTAGGGGAAAAGGCAGCTCAGATAGAGAAGGGAACACCAAGTAGAGGATGTCAAGAATACCCATTCGGGTTGGAAGATTTGAGCTGAAAGTAGACTACAGACTGAATATGATGGCCACTCAATACCTCTATTGCAAACTACAACACCCAAAAGGAGAGAGAACAAAGAAGAATGCCCTGTCACAGAGGCAGGGTGGGGTGGGGGTGGTGAGAGGGATACTGGGATCATTGGTAGAGGTGAATGGGCACTGGTGGAGGGATGGTAAACGATCACTGTATGAGTAAAATGAAACACAAAAGTTCATAAGTTTGTAACTGTACATCACAGTGATTCTCTAATAAGAAATTTTAAAAAAAGAGGAGTGATGAAAGGGAAACTGGGGCCACTGGTGCTGGGAAATGTACACTGGTGGAGGGATGGGTGTTGTAATACTGTATGTCTGAAACCTAATCATGAACAGCTTTGTAAGGGTCAATCAGTGATTCAATTAAAAAAATTAAAAAGAAAAAAGTTAAAAGAATAAAATTTTTTAAAAAATTTTTTAAAAAATTAAAAAGAAAAAAGAAACATTAGTTAAATCATTGATGACAACTTCCCAGGGTTGAGGATAGACAATGGGATCCAAGAGGCCTGAAGGGTCCCAGTGAAAATAGACCCAATTAGGAAAACTGCAAGACACATTATACTCAAAATGACCAAATATAAATATAAACAATGTTGAAAGCAGCAAGATCAAACAAGGAACTTACATACAAATGAAAGTCATAACATGTACAGCAGATCTATCAAATGAGACTCTACAAGCCAGAATAATATGGAAGTATATAGTACAAAAACTCAGTGAAGTGAACACTTCATCAAGAATACTCTTATCTAGCTAGATTATTATTCAGGTTGAAGGAACTACACAGAGCTTCGTTGATATGGAACATATTAGGGAATTCATAGCCTTGAAACCAGTTTTGCAAGATGCTTTAAAAGAGCTCCTTTAAAGGACATGAGAAACTTCCCATCATGTGATATTAAACATGGTACTCACTAACATTGTAATATTGTCCTCTATTACATTAAGAAAGTTTAAAAACATAGCAATTCATCATAACAAATTGAATTACTAATTTACTTTCTAATAATTCTATGTGCTATTAAGTGTTTTACCAAGTAATATGAAATAAATTTGTTCTAATCCTGCCAAGGGGACATAAAAATAAAAGAAGCCACATTTATGACCAACAGTATGCTTACTGCAATAAGGTTCAAGTACAAAATAAAATTTAATGCAATGTGTTTTAGACGCCAGAATTGAAAACTTAATTTTGTAAATGAGAATAGGCAGTATACTATATTGTATTAAATGACTCAGATTTTCTTATTTACATAGGTTAAAATCATAGAGCAATTTATCATTAAAAATTGACTTTTTGATTTATCTTCTGATAATTCCATTTGCCATTTAAGTTTTGTTGGAGCAATCAATATGAGATAAATTTGTTATATGCTTGCCAAGGCGGCAGACTGGGGGATGGCAGGGGCCCTGGGACACTGGTATTGGCACTGGTGTTGCAGTGTTGTATGCCTGAAACAATTCTGTTATGAACAGCTTTGTAAACCACGGTGTCTTAATTTAAAAAAAGGGTGAGAAAAAAATAAACACACACACACAAAAAATACAGGAAATAGAAGAGAATTTTACTGAAACTTGAAATACATGTTCTCAGATGTAATGAGAAAAGAAAATCGATTTGTAAAATAAAGAGCAGGCTACTTGAGCAACAAGAAGAAAAGATAAAGATCTTGCAAAATGAGAAGCTCATGGGGTATCAAGAACTGAACCAGCATTCCTACAAACCCAGATGCTAGATGCTGTTGAAACCTGGAAAATAGCCCTGATGCCAAGCAAGCCCTGCCCCAAGCCCTCTCCCTAAGCTCTGTCTCCAGCCTATCCCTGCCCCAGCCACAGCGGTGGCTTCATGAGAAGCACCGCCCCAAGAATGCTCAATGAACCAAGCAAAATTCTGCCCAGAGCCCACCCCAAAACCAAGGCCCTCACACACAGCCTGGGCACCAAGGCAAACCAAGCCCTGCCCCCAGCCCATGCAGCAAACCAAACCCCGCCCCCAGCGCAAGCAACTAACCAAGCCCCGCCCCCAGCAAACTGTTAACCTTGTCCTCAGCTGACTTAACTAACCAAGCCACGACTTCAGCACGTGTGACAAACCAAGCCACGCCCACAGCTGATGCAACTAACCAAGCCCCGCCCCCAGCATACTGTTAACCTTGTCCTCAGCTGACGTAACTAACCAAGCCACGCCTTCAGCACGTGTGACAACCCAAGCCACGCCCACAGCTGACGCAACTAACCAAGCCCCGCCCCCAATCATGCAACAATCCAAGCCACGCCCCCAGTCCATGCAACAAATCAAACCATGCCCCCGTCCACCAACGCAACAAACAGCCCCACCCATAGGTACTCGGCACAACCAATGTTACCAGCGTGCTGGCCAGGGCAAGACTACTCGCCCCATGCCCAGCTTCGCCTAGGTCCTGCCCCCACCCCAAAAGTTGCCCTTCCTGCAACCTTTCCTCTCCCCCTTTCAGTTTCCTGTTCCTCTTCCTGGTGCCATTCCAGAGGCAACCCTCTGCTTCAGCCAGCGACCAGCAACCACCATGTCAGGTCAGCAGCGGCTCTCTCTAATAAGGTGCAGCTTTCGCGACGAGTGTATTGACATTGTGAACCGGCAGATTCACTTGGAAAAGGCCATATCATGCATCTATAAGTCAATGTCGCTATATTTCAGACGAAGTGATTTAGCAATGAATCACTTAGCAGATTACTTCAATGAACTTTCATTGAAAGAGAAAGATCAAGTAGACTTGTTTATCCACTTGCAGTTAAAGCGACGGGCAGAAATGAACCCAGTAAATTGGAAACCTCAAATGCATAACTGGGGAGATGCTCTAAATGCTATGAAGTGCGCTCTTGTATTGGAAAAATTTGTTTACCTGCGCCTTTCATGCATTTTTAAGCTGGCCACCGAGCTAAATGATCATCAACTGTGCAAGCATCTTAAAAAATACTACATGTTTTTTGAACAAGAGAAGTATATTGCGGAGGTGACGAAGTTTATAGCCCGTCTGAGCGAACTGCCATCAGTGGAACCCACTGTGGTCGACAACTATTTTTCAAAACTCTTGCTTGAGAGCAAAGGGAAGCAATGAGCCTGGACTGCCTTGCCCCATAACCACCAGGGGCGAGGTAATTTTCTCTGCATGCTTCAGACTTCACATGGCTCTTTTTTAAAACCGTTCCTTCATAGGAAGTTCAGTTCCCAAATAAAAGCTGAATTCAAAGGAGTTACTTGGTCAGTTTGATTTGTGTATGTAAAGGCTTTGCCTTTTAAGTTTAAACAGGTATTAGTCTCTCCAGCCACCTATGCCCCATTTTCAAGCTGTTGGGGATTGAGGGGGTGGAAGGGAAGGTCTCCCACGAGACCTTGGAAAACACAAAGTTAATTTTCTCAAGAATAATGTTGGGGTGGGGTGGGTGGGTGGTCTAGGGCCTGAATGTCTCTTAGTACATACATATGGTGAAAGGACATAAAGAATCTGAGAACTGGTCTACAGAATGAGTTTACCATGGGGTTTGGATGTGGAATGTGTTGACTGGGAGTCTGTGTGTTGGAGGGTATGACGTTGGAATGTTGTCTCCATGGAACCCTATTATTAACAATACTCTAAATCACTCTCTAAATTAAAAAAAATTAAAATGGAAGAACATATAAATTAAATCATGTAAAATTAGTGATATTATCTCCTAAAAAGAAGTGAAACACAATTTGTGATGATTAAAATAAAATAATAATGGTAATAATAGAAGTAATATAAAAATGTCAAAATAAAAATTTAAAAAGATTTTTAAAAAGAATTTAGCTTCCTAATCTATTCAGAGCTTATGTGGAGTGAGGTATGCTGCTCCGGGAACCTTAAAGGAAGGAGACAAAAAATAAAGGGAGTTCAACTTTACCTGAAAGTGTACTAAGATGAACAGATGTTACCATGTGATTACTATGGGTAGTAACATGGGTGTCCTAGAAATGGTAGAACATTGTTCTTCAACAAGTTCACCCTAGGAGGGTGGTGATACCAATTGGGCTGTAGACTGGCTTTTTACACAGATAAGGGAGTGGTTTCCTAAGTAATCGGGCTGAACATGCATGCTGTCCTTACAAAACTTCAAATAGTTTTTCTTTTCAACTGGATCAAAAGGTAGAAAATATAAGGTAAAGGCCATGATCAAACTTGTGATGGTAAATATAAAGCAGGAATAAGTCCTCCTGAATTAATGACTTTGGATGTCCTGAAGATTAATGGGGGAAGGGGAGAAATGAAATGGAGATACCTGTTAGGGGATAATAATATGGTCTATGTGGGACCTTTGACTATGTGTTGGCTGTGAAAATAAACACATTCCAGATGAATTTGGACAAGTCAACCTGATTTACTCATAGTCCAAAGGTAATGAGTGAGAAAGGAGGGAAATCATCTCACTTTTGGAGTTTGGACTTGAACACTTGGGTTGATGCTTGCTAATCTGGACATATCTGCAGGGGGACACGGGTTTGGGGAAGATATGGCATGTAAAACATGAGATACTTAGTGGAACTTCTATTAAGACAGAAAAATAAATCCAAACTCAGTTGGGAATGTTAATGTTGAAAAGAGACATGGGCCTATAGATGGTATCAAGGTGATGGGACTAGGTAAACTCCTTAGTAAGTCACAGCCAGCCAGGACAACTAATATTTAATGTACTGTTTCTCAACCAGGGTCTGGACCCCCAGGGTATTTGCTATTGGATGATTGAGTTTCAATCATGCAAGATAAAGAATGTTCTAGAGGGCCAGTAATGTAGCTTAGTGGGTGGGCCACTTTTCTTACAAGTGTGAGGCAGTGAGTTTTGATTCTCAGCACTGCCTAAAAAGTGTTAGAACCATTCTGCAAATAACCACTAGGTTTAATCCTTTGAGGCAAAGGAGATTGATTACTAGGCCAAATGCATATTTTGCATGTCATCTTAACATTTTAACGTAATTTTCTTTTGTCCTATATTTTCTAAAATGGCTTAGAATGTCATTTTCCCTTTGAGAAATTGAGGGGTTTCTGAGTTTTATGGGGTTTTTTGTTTGTTTGGGGGGACTACAGTCTGCCATGCTCTGAAGTTACTCCTAACTCTGCAGATAGGAAACACTCCTGGCAGTGCTCTGGGGACCATATGGGATACTGAAGCTCGAACCCAGGTCAGCTGTGTGCAAGGCAAGCACCTTACCTACCATACTACTGCTCCTGCACTGAAAAGTTTAATTTTAAAATGATTTAATTTTGGTTCCTGGGTCACACTTGGCAGGGCCCAGGAGTTACTCCTACCTCTCCTTAAGGGGTTGCTCCTGGTGGTACTTGGAGGACTATATAGTGCTGAGGAGTGGCTTGCTATATGCAAAGTATGTGCTCCAGTGCCTTGAGCTATCTATGTCTCCTCCTTTCAAACTACCTAAAATAGATACTTTTGGCTACCATCTTTCGTTATTTTCTAATTGCATGACTCTGTAAGAACCTGTAACTGCCATGTTTTACTTTTTCACTTGCTATTTAGCAAGTCCTGTTGATTGCTTGCATTGTTTCATTCATCAATGAAAATTTACAGCAAAGACATTGTTCTCAAGGAACTCAAAACCTAAAAATTCTTAAAAGGTCAGTTTTTTTTTTACTTTTTTATTGAATCACTGTGAGGTAGACCCTTACAAAGTTGTTCATGATTAAATTTCAGTCACACAGTATTCCAACACCCATCCCTCCACCAGTGTACAATTCCCACCACCAGTGTCCCAAGGTTCCCTCCCATCACCCCGCCCCCCCACACACCTGCCTCTATGGCATGCACTTTTCCTCACTCTCTCTCTCTCTCTCTCATTTTTTAAGTTTTTCAATTGAATCACCGTGAGCAACACTGACAAAGCTTTCATGTTTGAATTTCAATCACACAATGATCGAACACCCATCCCTCCACCAGTGTACATTTTCCACCACCAATGTCCCCAGTATACCTACTTCCCACTCCCATGTCCTACCCCTCCCCCTGACTCTATGTTGAAAAGAGAAATGGACCTATAGATGGTATCTCTGCTTATGGCATTATGGTTTGCAATACAGATGAAAGGCCATCATGTTTGGTTCTTTATCTACTTTCAGCACACATATTCCATCCTGAGAGATCCCTCCAACCATTATTAACTTAGTGATCCTTTCTCTATTCTAGCTGCCCTCTCCCCCAGCTCGTAAGGCAGGCTTCCAACTGTGGAGCAATTATCCTGGCTCTACCTCTATTGTCCTTGGGTGTTAGTCTCATATTATATTTTATATTTCAAAAATGAGTGCACTCATTCTATGTCTGTCCCTCTCTCTCACTCCATGACCACGCATTTATAAGCAAATTTCATGAATTCATCTTTCCTAACAGCTGCATAGTATTCTATTGCATAGATGTACCAAAGTTTCTTTAGCCAGTCATCTGTTCTTGGGAACTTGGATTGTTTCCAGATTCTGGCTATTGTGAACAGTGCTGCAATGAACATACAGGTGCAGATATCATTTTTACTGTACTTTTTTGCACCCTTGGGATATATTTCCAGAAGTGGTATTGCTGGGTCTTATGGAAGCTCAATTTCTAATTTTTAAAGGAATGCCCATATTATTTTCCAAAAAGGCTGGACCAGTCAGCACCCCCACCAACAATGAAAGAGAGTCCCTTTCTCCCCACATCCATGCCAGCACTGGTTGTTCTTGTTCTATTTGATATGTACCAGTCTCTGTGGTGTGAGATGATATCTCATTGTTGTTTTGATTTGCATCTCCTTGGTTAGTGATGTAGAGCATTTTTTCATGTGCCTTTTGGCCATTTGTATTTCTTTTATGATGAAGCTTCTGTTCATTCCTTTTCCCCATTTTTAATGGGGTTGGAAGTTTTTTCCTTGTATAGTTCTACTATTGTCTATCCTGGATATTAGCCCCTTATCAGATGGGTATTAGATAGATATTTTTTCCCATTCCTGGGCTCTCTGTATTTTTGTCACTGTTTCTTTTGAGGTGAAGAAGTTTCTTAGTTTAATGTAGTCCTATTTGTTTATATTTGTTTCCATTTTCTTGGTGTTTCATACTTAAGGATGCATTTAGCTTCAGTGTTCTGGAGGGTTCTGCCTATATTTTCCTCCATGTACCATATGGATTCAGGTCTGATATTGACAGTTTTAATCCACTTTGATCGGACTTTTGTGCCTGGTGTTAGACAGAGGTCAGTGTTCATTTTTTTGCAGGTAGCCATCCAGTTTTCCCAGCACCACTTGTTGAAGAGGCTTTCCTTGTTCCACTTCACATTTCTTGCTCCTCAAAGGTCAGTTTTAATTGATACAAACCCATAGAGAAATATTCAGGTTATATGATAACATATGCCTCAGTCTGTGTGTGTGTGTGTGTGTGTGTGTGTGTGTGTGTGTGTAAGATAGAGCGAGAGAAATTGTGCTAGTGAGAAAGCTGCTTTTCTCTTTTTTTCTTCCTTCTACTTTCTTTTAGGGCTGATGACATGGCTCAAGTGGTAGAGCCCATGTCTTGTATATCCCAAACTCTGGTCTTAATTTCCAGCACCATGTTCTCCCCTGCCTGCCAGTCACCCCAGGTGTTGGTCCTAGACTCCTAATTACTGCCAGAAATGCCATCTCTAAACATCCAAAACTCAGTGTGTCAGTCTGCTCTATTTGATCATTGATGCCTATGTTACACAGATAAACACTAAAATTATCCATGCTTGCAAAAAATACTCAATGTTTTTTTTATACCAGGTGTGAGTAACAACGATAGAAGTTAAAAATTAAAGATGTTGGGGATGGAGCGATAGCATAGCAGGTAGGACATTTGCCTTTCATGCAGCCGACCCGGGTTCGATCCCAGGATCCCATAAGGTCCCCTGAGGACACCACTAGGAGTAATTCCTGAGTGCAGAGCCAGAAGTAACCCCTGTGTATCGCCCGGTGTGACCCAAAAAGCAAAAAAAAAATTAAAGATATTTACCATATTCAAGGTTATATATCTGAGTTTTCAAACCTAGAAGGTTGAACATATAGTAAATGTGGATGTATTTAGACATAAAATGATTACCTTGATATATTATGAGTGCAATTAAGCACTTTATTTTAATTTTTTACAAGAATTTCATTATTTGGGGGGTACGGTGTTGGGTCACACCCTGTAGTGCTTGGGGGCTACTCTGGGCTATGTCCTCAATCCCAGGACCATGCAGTGCTGGCACCATGGGGCATTCGGGTCAACCACGTGTATGGCAAGAGCTTAGCCTCTATACTCTCTCTCTCCAGCTCCTACACTTGAGCACTTTAAAAACTAGAATTATGGGTATTTATTCTTTAACCCATTTAATCTGCACACATTTTCTCATTTTATTCTCATTGATTTTAGTTTTATACCACTGTGGTCAGAAAAGATGCTTGATAAGATTTCATTATTCAGTTAAGACTTGTTTTGTGGCCTGACATATGCTATATCAGAGATCTGTCACACCAGCATAGAGTGTTCCATATTTACCTGTCACATCTATCTGATGTATTATTTAAGGCTAGCGTTTCCTTATTAATGTTCTATGTAGATGGTCTATCCATTGGTGAAAGGGATAGATATTAAGGTCCTATATGTTATATTGCTGTCTCTTTCTCCATGTAGGTCTGTTATTGCATGCCTTATATTTTTATTGGTTTTTTATTAAAAACACCGTGACTTACAAAGTTGATCATTATACAGTTATTTCAAGCATTTAGTGTTCAAATAACACTAGTGTGACCTTCCCTCCACCAATATCCCCAATTTCCTTTCCAATCCCAACCTGCCACCTTTGGCATATAACAAATTTATTTTATATTTCTTATTCCAACAAAACTTTATGAACTGGCAAATAAAATGATCAAAAAATAAATCAGTAGGGGTCAATTAGTGAATACTGTATGATTTTGTTCCATGTAAATAAGAAAATTAAAAGCATTTAATACAATATATAAAAATGCCTATTCTCATTTACATATGTATGTTTTTAACTCTGGAATCTAAAGTATATTACATTAAATTTTATACTTGGATCTCATTATGGTAATAATCATGACTCACCTGTCATTAATAAGACTTTTAAAGAACTTCACTGTTAATATATTTTGGAGTTTACATGGCATAGGTAAGGCCTACATATGTAAATTTTCCCCTTACACGTTATATAAACACTGTGGTTTATGAAGTTGTTCATGATGATTTGTTACAGGCATTCGATATTCCACCAATCCCACCACCATTACACCTTCCTTCTACCACTCTCTCCAGTCCTCCCAACCACCCCTTAAGCCTGCCCCCATAGCAGCTGCTCAATAATTTATTTTATATTGCTTGATATCAATAATTGGCTAACAAAATAATCAAAAAAATGTTTCTTTAGAAGAAATTTAGTGAACATTGTTGTATCTCACCATGGAGTCATTAAGTCCTTGTGTGAAAGATTATTAAGATGTTGTTACAGGGTTAAGCCGTCTGTGTTTATGTTTTGTTAATAGAAATTGATTGCCTTCTATGTGACATCCCATCCAATTTGGTGTGCCACTACTGATTTATCAGTGTTGTAGAGTTTGAGATGTTGCTCCAGGAAGTCCAGAATTTTTAAAGGTGTGATACAGCTGTAGTTAAACTTTTACTCAGTGGCTTGTTTGGTTTTGTGTGACTGCTGGGGCGTCTGGGAATACAGTGAGACGGGGGGAGGTAGTACAACCCAAATCCATGAAAACCTGCATATTTCAGTCACAAAGCCTACATATCAAAATTTTTCAGCAGATTAATTTCTGGGTGAGGCTTGGCCCAAGGTAGTGGAGTCTGACCAGGAAGATGGTGGCAGTTGTGAAGTGTGGAAGTTTTTGGCACAGCTGCCAGAGCTGTGTGGGTGGGCTAAACCAGAGCCCCTTGTGGGGTTGCCTTAAATATTTAAGTTCCCCTCTGTTGAGTGCATAAATATTTACAAGGAGCATATTTTACCATCTTTTCACTTTCTGTATTGTATATCTTGACATTGAAATCCATTTTTTATAAGCATGTGAATACATTCAACTATTATCTTTTGATTAGAAAGTCATTTACATTTAATTATTGATAGGCCTATAAATTTATTGTCATTTTGTTCATTGTTTCTACTTGTTTCTCAGTCCCTGTGTTTCTTCTCTTATATTTTGGGTGTCTACTACAGGATTTTATTTTGTGGTTACCATGAGGCTTATATAAAATTACTTATACCTGGGGGATAGTAAAAATGCTGATCTCTGGTGGTGGGTGTGGCATTAGAACACTTCATGCATGAAACCACTAAAAATCATGATGCCTCAAAATTGGGGTGGCGGAACTACTTCACTGTATGACTGTATCACTGTCAATCCCGTTGCTCATCGATTTGCTCGAGCAGGCACCAGTAAGGTCTCCATTGTGAGACTTGTTGTTACTGTTTTGGGCATATCGAATACGCCATGGGTATCTTGCCAGGCCTTGCCATATGGAACTACTTATCAAATATAGAAAGTTTAAATGCAGTCAGAGCTTTACAGTTTTCTTGCCTCCCTCTTGTTTTGTTTGTGATGTCAAAATTTACATATTTTCTCCCCACAAATTATTGCAGTTATTTTTACTTCTACCTTATAACCTTTTACACTAGCTTTAAAGTTATTATCCTGTCACCCATACATTATTCTGAATTACCTATGCATATTTTTTCTAAATAATGTATTCCTCGTTTGAAGGGTTTTTCTTTCAGTATATTGAATATCGTTGCACTCCATTCTAGCCCACAGTTTCTTGTGAAAAATCTTCTTTAGTTGTATTGCACTGCCCTATCAATAACACATTTTCCCTCTATTACTTTCATGTTTCTCTATTAACCACATAAGGGTAGATTATAATTTAAGTACCAAAAATTAGAGATATCTTTTGGCTGATTCAGTCTACCCACTGTGGCCCCTTAATTTCCTGGCTCTAACTGGATGAATTTTACTGACCTGTGTTCATGGCTCTTCTCAATCTTGGCTACTATTGAAAGTAAATTACAGTTTTTAGCTCTCTAACTTTTTGGAGGTCATGGGTGGGCCATACCTAGTAGTTTTTGAAGGATGTTGTGCTAATAATTGAACCAGGGTCAGCTGTGTGCATGGTTAGTGTATTATCCCCTATACTACCACTCTGGTCCCAGAGCTATGATTTCTATTTGGTAATTTTTACCTTTTTCTCTTTGTTGAAGCTATTACACTCAATGAGTATCTTTGTTAAGTTGTGATATGTTGTCACAAATGAGATCCCTCACCATCAGTTGTTCTTAAGTCAGTATATATTTAATGACTAGAATGGTGGTCATGCCTTTATCTGGAGAATTTTAGAATTTTATTTGGGCCCTGTAATTTGAAAAATTGTTCAAGGAATCTAATTTAAGGCACCTAATTCACAACATCTGTCTCACCACCAATGTTAACTTCCTTCCATCAATTTCCCATTTCACCTCAAACCCTCAAGCCTTCCTCTCGATCGTTTGGTTCCTGTAAGTTATCTATGGTTCAGATAATATAAACTCCTCTTCACCACCAGTATGTCTGAGGCTCGCCCCAGTTACCACTCCATCCACCTCTTCCCTCCCCTATCCTCAGTTCTATAATAGATCCCAGAATAATCTAGGTATATTCCCCACTTTAAAGGCTGCTTTTCCTTCTATGTACAATCGATCTACCATCCATACATAAGTAACTTCATCTGATCTTTCTTGGCTTACTTCCATCCAAGTTGTAGCAAATTCATGGTATTATCCTTCTTTGTAGTAGTTCATTATATATATGGACTGGAGCAATAGCACAGTGGGTGCATGTGGCCAACCTGGATTCAATTCCTCCGTCCCTCTCAGAGAGCCTGACAAGCTACCAAGAGTATCCCGCACGGCAGAGCCTGAAAGCTACCCATGGCGTATTTGATATGCCAAAAACAGTAACAAAAGTCTCACAATGGATACGTTACTGGTGCGCACTCAAACAAATCAATGAACAATGGGATGACAGTGATACAGTGAGTATTTTTGCGTCATTTTTTGAACTCTTCATTATTTTAGGTATTTTTGAAGATATATCTGGTTTTTTCAGTTGGAATATGTTCCTATGTTTATTCATTGCCTTTGACCCTCCATGTTGGTTTCTTTTACAAACTTTTTTTGAGATTCTGTGGTTTACAATACTGGTTACTCATGCACATAATTCTAATACCACACCCATCACCCATGTTGGGGTCTATGCAATAGATAAAATAGCCACCTCTACTGGTCTTGAAAGAGTGATCTTTCTTGGAGAGTAACCTTCCCCTAGCTCTTGTTTGTCCCAGATATTTTTTATTATCCCAGCAACCTGTTTTGTTTTTAGTGTCTATGAGGAGTTTGCTATTCCAAGATGTTTGTGTCCCCAGAAGAATCTCAGTGCCTTGGTTCAGACTGATTAAAAAACAGACTTACAAGCATTTTTAAGTGTGCAAATTTAAGATTGTGGTCCCACAGGAGTCTATAAATGCCAGTGACTATCAGAAGCATGCAATCTAGAGTTGTCCCCCAGGTATCCGCTACAAAAACTGGAATGCAAGATAAGGGTACAAGCTCCTTTCTGGGAGAGATTGGTAATGTGGATTTCAAGGCACATGGTGAGATTCAGCCTCTGTCACTGCTGAGAACCTCAGTAAAGCCTGAAATGTGCCTCACCAGAAGCCCCTATCCCTTTCTCAGAAAAGTTGGGGGGCGTTTAGTCTCCTAGAGCCCAGGCAGGCCACAGAAAGTGCAGCAACCAACAGATGTACAAGCTCCCTTTTGGGATATCCTGGATTTTGTATGAGGCAGTGAGAAAGTCAAAAGATAGAGTATGCTCTGCCTCTCAGATTATAACTCTACAGGCAAACTAATAGGTCTAGCCCACTGAAAAACTGACTGCTTTGGTCTGTTGTTTCTTGCTGTGCTCTTAAGGGTAGTAGTAGTTGGTTCAGATTTCTTTGTCCACAAGTTACAATCCGGTAAGTAGCAGCCCAGAGCCAAGCAATCTGGAAGTGTACTCTGGACAGCACCTGCTAATCTGCTAATCCAGGGTGCTAGGTAGGAGTACAAACTCCTTCCTAGGAGCAAGGCAGAAGGATCATCAAAGAAATGGTGTTTTCAGTAGACCCCTAAGTGTGTGTTATAATAGTATGCATGCTTCTCTGTTCACTGTAGGCTTTCTTGATGTGAGTCCTGTTGGCTTCCAAAGATAGATATTTGGGGGGACGGGAGTCATTAATCAGGTAAAGTGCCACTGTGGAGCTCAAATGCTTAATCCTCAGGGAGAAGCTGGGGGGGGGTGTTGAGTTCCTTTCCGATTTTCCATTGTCATGCCAGGGTTGAGATCTATGGTAGAATTTTGTATCAGGTGTATCAGCCTCTCCTACCTGCTTTAGTGAGTCCATGGAGGGTGGTGATCTCAGTGTCTTCATATGTTGCCACTTGGAACATCCTAAAACAAAGAATGATTTTTAATGGTCAATTTAAATACCAATAAGTCAGGCTATTTGAGGACTTGAAATCCCTTCTCTTTGCCTCTCACACCAATCCCCCCCAACCCTAACAGTTCCCAGATAAAGTTGTATGCCATGTTGCAAGTCAACATAATTCATTTTTAAAAACAACAAAACTGTACTCCCTCTCATCTTCCAACACCATAGTTATATACTGGTACTAAAGAAAATTAAATTGATCCCATATGCCACATACCTTTTGGGGGTCACACCTGGTGTTTCTCCAGAGACCAGGTATGGTACTGGGAATCAAACCCAGGTCAGCTACATCTTCAGTTATTCTTTCAAGCTTTCATGCCCTTTTTTTAATTGAGTCACATTTTTACTTATTTTTTAATTTTTTCATGAACCACTTTTTTTATTTGCTTTTAGAGTCACACCCGGTGATGTACAGGGGTTACTCCTGGCTCATGCACTCAGGAATTACTCCTGGTGGTGCTTGGGGAACCATATGGGTTGCTGGGAATCGAACCCAGGTTGGAGTGCGTGCAAGGCAAATGCCCTACCTGCTGTGCTATCTATCACTCCAGCCCCTTGAGTCACCAGTTTTAATAGCATCTTGTCTACCCTCTGGTGGTGGTTTTCTAGATGATGTTGTTTTTTGTAGTTCTTCACAAATACTCTATTTTAAGTATAGACACAGTTATTTTAAGTATGAGAGACAATACAATATTTCATAGTAGATGTATTGTAAAGTAAAATTTCATATTTTAAGTATGAGAAACAGTACAATGTGTAGGATACTTCCCTGGCACCCCAGATGGTCCCCTGAGCAATCTGGTGTGGCTCCCAAACCAAATATTCTAATTTTCTCAGAAGTTAGGTCTACATGTTCCTGTCCTGTTGATGAAATTGCCACTGAGATGTTAAATGACTTTTATGTAACTATCTTCTTTCTCATAGAATACCCCATCTTGATAAAGAATCTTAAATTTTGAACTAGCTTTTGGTAAATGTCCAACATGTTTAGAAGGTAACTTTTAGGATTAGGATTGTGTCTTGTTATCCCTTATCTCCTCTTTCCTTTCTATCATACTTGTTCAAGGAAAGGGGTATGCCATTTGAGTGCTGGATATAAATGTTGCCAGGCCCTCCTCACTGGAAAAAATCACCCACCTCCAAAATTTTAAATGTAGGTTCTGAAATGATTAAGCAGATTGTAAAACATTAAGTGTCTGTTCTCTTTTCAATTGTGACAAGGTCATTCAAGCCTTGAGTTGGTTGAATTCTACTAAGAAATGGGAGTGGGCAGGGCTGGGGAGATGGTACAGTGGGTGGGCTGCTAGCCTTGCATGAGGCCTACCTAATTCAATCCCTGAGAAGCCAAGAGCAAACCCTGTGCACTGCCAGGTGTGGCCCGCAAAAGAAAAAAAGTGGTAGTGAAGCAATTTAGAACAGAAAAAAACACATTAAAAAACAGCAAACATTCTTTGATATAATCTTGCACAAACTGAATTTGTTCAAAAATTTATCTATGATGAGGAAACTTCTACCTCTTGGGGCTCATCCCTCTGAAATGGTACATCTCTAGATAGGTATTATTTTAGCATGATCTGCGATGCTTTCAGGACATTTTTCCCTAGTAAATTCTGTTATCAAATCTGGGAATTATTTGCTCTTTCTGAAATATTTGGTTTCTTTTAGCACCACTGTTTACATCCAGTAACAAGTCTCTCAATGAGAGGCGTTACTGGTGCCCACTCGAAAAAATTGATGAGCAATGGGATGACAGTGACAGTTTGCATAGCTGACAGTGACATAAATTGGACTCATCTGTTTGAATAATTATAGCATTAGTTTTCAAGTGAATTTCCACCTGATTTTCTGGTCTAAAAGACAGAGAAGTTTAGTTACCAGAGAAGTAAATTTGTTAATATACTTGGATCACTGTTACCTTTTTACATTTAATTTATAAAATGAACTAGCCCAATTTAACATGATGGGAAGATTGACTTTTCTAGAAAAGTAGTCAAATGCACATAAAATTGAAATGTCTTATATATTAAGGCAGATTACTTTTCTGTTTGTTCTGATATTTTGTCTTTTGTATTCACATCACATCTTCTACATTTACATGTCAAACCAACTTAAGTTTTTTGTTAGTCTACTGTTAGTTTATAATATCATGTAGTTTGGTGTCACAGTTCTTTATGTGTATAATTGTTACCACACCCATTAGCAAAGTTCCAGTAGCATCTCATATATTAATGAACCCATCCAGTATTTGGCTTTTACTTAGTTCACTAAGTATGATCACATTAAAATCCTTTTCATTGCATTCTACTATACACACGTATATACGTGCTTGTGTGTATGTATACATATATCACAACTGCTTTATTCATTTGTCAGTGGGGAATTTAAGTATTCCCCCTTTTTTGATATTGTGAATTATGTTGCTCTTAAGATAGAAGTTAAAATACCTGTTAAATAAATGCCTACAAGTGGTATGCTGTATCTCATGGACTATCTATGCCATTCTCAGTGTGGTAATATTTAATTATGATTTTGAATTTTGCATTTTTCTAATAAGTGACAAGTATTTTTTCTTATGTCTGTCAGCCATGTTTATGTATTTTTGCAGATTTTTTCCAAGACTTTTTGCCCATATTTTATTCAGTTGCTTGCCTTTTGGTGATAGTTTGCTGTGTAAAAGCTTTTAAATTTAATTTGCCACATTTGTTTAATCTTGTTTTTGTCTCCATTGGAGACACTTCCTTAAATGCAAGAGGAAATGATAATTATACCTCCATAATTTGGTATGGATTGATGGAACTCTTACAGGTCCAGGAAAAAAAACTGTTTTTGCAACTCCATTGTTTCCTATCTTATTTTGAAGCCTTCAAAGGAAGAGTTGATATGTAGATGCAAAATTTAATTATATAAGCCAATAATTTTCCTATTGTCTTTTGACATATCCAGTGAAAGATTAGTTGGTATAATTGGAAAAGCCCTCTTGTTTTATTTCAGTCCACCCCCCACCCATGTTCTTACTGAAAATATAAAAGACAGTCTTTCAAACTCTTGTGTCTGGACTGATCTTTCTTCATGCAGTAAGCATCAGGCATTATATGAAGTTTCTGTGATATTGCCAATGTTTCATACTGATTTTCAGTTCATTTTCTTTTGTTTTTCAGAAAGAGTTTTGGAACACCTACACAAAAGCTCAACAAGGAGACAATAACAGAGGAAGTGACTGGTTTCAGTTTTATCTTACATTTCCTTTAATCTTTGGTCTCTTTATTATCCTCCTTGTCCTTTTCCTAATCTGGAGATGCTTCCTAAGAAACAAAATTCGCAGACAGACAGTGACTGAAGGCCACATTCCTTTCCTCAATACCTTAATATCATCACTCCTTCTCCCCCACCAGATGAAGTGTTTGATAGCAGTGGCTTATCCCCAGGCTTTCTGGAATATGTTGTTGGGCGTTCAGATTCCGTCTCCACTCGTCTGTCCAATTGTGACCCCCCACCGACCTATGAGGAAGCCACTGGGCAGGTGAATCTGCAGAGGAGTGATACGGAGCCTCATTCAGATCCACCACCTGAGTACGATGACATCATCAACTCCAGCTCTGCCAGTGCCATTGCCATGGTGCCTGTGGTCACCACCATCAAATGAAGCTCCCAACTTTTTACTATAATCATTTTTAAAATACTAATGAAAGAAATTTCTAGCACTTTACCACTACATAAATGTGCATTCATCTATTTTATTGAACTCTTAAAGCATACCACTCTTTTATAGTTTGATTTGATTTTCATGGTTTCCTGGTATAAAATTATGATTCCTGCTAATTTTGGCTCATGGAAATAGGTCTAGGTGGGAAAACATAATAGCGGATGATTCCGTGTGATGTGATGAGGTTAATTCTGTGCATATATGCATGTGGCCAGTATATTTGTAACTGTCTCACTCTTATCCAAATAATTTGTAAAGAAAACATTACTCACCAAAATTGGGGATGAAAGACATGAACAATTTGTGAAATAGTCAGCAACATACTATTGAATTCTAAATGTAAGCTAAACCTATCATGTTTTCTAATTCATAGTGGCTTTTATTAACCTTTTCCTTCAACTATCATGAAAAAAACTGCACAGTCCACCTTGATGTTTAGATACATTTCAGAGATATGTGGCGGGAAGCACAATAGTCAGTAACTTATGGCATAGCAAGAACATCATTGCTCTTTATTGGCATTTGAATAATACTGCAGAAGGGATTTTTGACTGTCATGCTTCTCACACACACAAAATATTTAAACTGTGTTTGCTTAGTACCTCTGAATGCCTTAGGCTCTTTGTATTACCATCTTGGCGGAAGGATTTCCTGCCAAACAGAATACTGATTACTCTCTTGCTCATTTGTGACAGTAATTATTTCTTTTTCTCTTTAATTGCCTTTTACTCTACTCCTCACTCCCTCTCCCACCACCCAGATCTTTATTTAAGCACCTAAGAGTTCAGTTAAGATAAAATTTTTGAAACTTTTTTCCTTAGTGTTTTTAGAGAGACTGAAGTGTTTGCCTTTGGATGATTAAGAGGCAATTTTCCTTTAGATGAAGAACTGTGATTTTTTTTTATATATTGCTCTCCAATCAGTGGAGTAAGATTACGAAGTTTGTGTTGTGCCAGGTGCACAATAATAAACCTAGCTAGAGCTTCATGTAGATATCATTTCTGTTGCTTTTTGATTTTGTATTTTCATTGAATCATTCTTTACTTTTTCTCTTGAAGGAGAGGGAACAGGTGATGAATCAACAGCCAACATAAAGTGGCTCCAAAAGAAAATCAGTGCATCCTATGAACTTCCATGGTGTATGCACTGATAGAAAATTTATTACAGGGAATGGATGAATTTTCAGGGAAAACGTCAGCACCTTTTTGGTGTTGGATAAAATGGTTGAGAAGTTAGAAGGAAAACAGAATTCCATGTGCCATACCCTGCATCCTCCATCTCCCTCAACACTTCCCTCCATCCTGCTCTGGAAACCAAAGGAAGGGGAATGCTAGTGGGGAGCACTCAGAACTAGGAGTCTGATTCCATTCTGCAACACATTTGCCACGGTACCTTAGGGAAGGAAGACTCTCAAATTCCTTCTGCCTTTCTCCAGGGGCTTTAAATGGATTTAACAAGATGGCATGTGTGGC
Organism: Sorex araneus; assembly: GCF_027595985.1. Classification (NCBI taxonomy): domain Eukaryota; kingdom Metazoa; phylum Chordata; class Mammalia; order Eulipotyphla; family Soricidae; genus Sorex; species Sorex araneus. Next base: position 38,654,465 of record NC_073313.1, read on the forward strand.
AGTACTCAAAGATGTGAAGAGCTATCTAGATATCCGGTGATACCATTGTACTTATGCATAAGGGAAATTTTTCTTTTTCCCTAAAACTCAAAGAGTTTTCATGTAGTGATAACAGCATAGGCTGCTTGTCACCTGTGCTCTCTAACCACCAGTCCGAGGATCCAGTGCTGGTCTCCACTGCTGTGCCAATTTGAAGATAACAGACAGCTCAGCAAAACAGGATTAAGAAAACTAGGACGAGAGTTTGGTAGTTGTTATAGCTTTCATAGACTAAGTGTAACCTTTTTCTAAAACAATTGGCCATAAGAACAGCTTTGACTTCCGGTCAAAGCTGAAAGTATGGGAATGTTGGATCCCAAAATGTGTGTTTTGCTTTCTTTCTAAATGAAAAAATAGGCTTCCTTTTGTGTGGGTTGCTTGTGATTAATTATCAGGCCTCAGATAAGACCAGCAGTGTTCAAAGTGTGCCCCATGGAGTCCCTGAGAGTCCTCACAGACCCTTCAAAGGGATCTGGGAGATTAAAAACTATTTTCATAATAATACAAAGACATTATCTTTTTCAAGCTCTGTCTCTCAAAAAGTAGCTGAAAATTTAAAAGGATGCCAAACACAAACCTTTTGTTTCAGAAAATGATGATTTCTTTAGATTTTTATTTATGTTAGCATGTAGTGAACTTTGAAAATTTTTTTTTAAATTTCTAGTTTTATTCTCTACTCGGGCAATTACTGATAGCTAAAAATACATTTAAAAATGCCCTCCAAGAGTAGAGGGGTCTGGAGACCAAATTTTGCCAATTTCTGAATAAAGAAGTAAGATATTCTTGCAATTTTCACATCTGAAACACCTCGTATTGGATTCAGTATGCCTCTTAGGAGATACCAGAATCGCATTTTAAGAATGAATGCAGAAACTTGAAGCAAAAGCCACAGCCAAAACCATAAACTGACCAATGATTTCAGTTTTTTAGACTGTTGGTCAATTCCTTGTGATGACTGGCATTAGCCATAGGTCTCATGGAGGCATTTGTTTAAAGATAGGACTAACTAAATGCAACTTTCATCAAGAAAGTCTCTTTGGTTTGTTTATTTTGGGTTTTACATGTTCAAAACAACTCTTTTGGTACTCCATCTAATTTTATAAGCTGATTTTCTGAACATTTATTATAATTAAAGGGGCTTATCTGGAATAATATATATTTTTATGCTTTTGCCTTTCTTAACTGATTGATATTACATTCACCTTTGATCATTTTAAATAAAGGTTTATTTTTGCAGGATATATTTAGTACCTTTCTTATGCAGGAACTAAATCAAGCCTCTCAGTTTGCATTTAAATGAAAGAAAGGGCTCAGTAGTTTCCTGGTGGAATGGTTTCCAAGTCTCCACGCATAGTGGTTATATATGGATTCCTAGAACTGGCACTTTCTGGCTCCTTGCTTTGAATATCAGAGTGAATTTTATCTGTTTTAAAGTAAATTCCATGATTTTTCTTCTGTTGCCCAGTACAAATACAAATGCTGTGTTTGATTCCTTGTTAATGATGACTTTAAGATTGATCTGATATAATAACTGTGGCAGTAGCTTTAACTTGGTTCTATGTAAATACCATGGATTTTAAATTTTCACATTTTTAAACACTTGGTTTACATTAAATTATGGTATTTAACTATTTTTATGTTTATACTTGGTAAGGTTTTTCTTATGTTTCTGTGTTTTTGGTATGCTAAATAAAGCTATTTTTAAACCCATTTCTTCTGTCATGTATTAATAATCTTTTGGTTAAATGATAGACATCCTGCCTATGGTCATATTATATTTATAACAAAGTAAAATTCAAACATGTCTTTGTTTATGGTCCATACCCACCAGTGCTCAGGGATCACTAGTGGTGGGGCTCGAAGACCATAATCAAACCTGGGTTGGCCACATGCAAGGCAACCCTTACCTACTGTACTACAGCTCCAGCCCTACATTTGTCTTTGTAAACCTAAAAAGTCACTATTATCTGGTCCCACAGCTTTAGCTAACCTTAGCACAGATAACAGGCACAAAATGCCCACCTTGTGTGAGAAACACCAAGGAGACTATGAAGCAGTGGTGCCAATATATATCATTCATCCTGGGGGACTTTTCCATCAGATTAGCAATGGGAAATAACGTAGTGTTGTATGACCCCAACTCAACTCAAGCTCACAGATGTTCTTTTTCCTAAAAGTTCCACGGTATTTTATTAGCCGTCATCTATATTAGTCTATGTTCTCATTTTTGTTTTCAGTAATGTAAATTCAAACTTTTTTCCCATGAAACCCTATTATATAAACCCTATTATATAAAGCAGACTGTAAGGAGCCAGAGCAGTGTGGCTCCTTGTCAAGTCTCCTTTACTTCAGGTCAGACCATGTCACTGCTACAAGCACTAGAATTTGATGAAGATAACTAGGAAACTTCTGTAATGGAACATTGCTTATTAATGTTCAATTTCACAGTTCCCTCAACTTGACACGATCAACCCAAGCCACAGAATCTTCATCGCCAATGTACTGCTTAGGGTTTACAATGTTCTTTTTAGTCCAATTTTCCTACTGCGTACTGCACTAGCCACAAAAAATACCCTGTTTGAAGAAAGGACCATGCATGGAATGTTAATAGCTCTGATTTCTATATTACTTCTATCATCACCGTGCCCCCTGCTACATTTCCAACAGTCTGTTCTTTTGCATTTGTGGGAAACAATGGTTTTAATAAATTTATATACCATATTGTGAAATAAGCACAGGGTGATGTCAGTGAAAACAGGGATGAATATTATAAAAGCTTGTTATTCAACAAAAGCAGCAAATAAACTAGCAAAAACTGTCAGTATCAACTTCATCAGAAATTAAAATGAAAGGGTTTTTTTGTCTTTCACTTTGAAACTAAGTTTTATAGTAATCAGGAAAGCAAAGAAAAACTTTACTTACCCTAGCCTTAGCTCTTGTTTCCTTCTCAGTGGTATACTGGAAGGCAACAGTTAATATTTCAGGTTTAGATTCCTAATACCATAGGATGCAGAACTCGCCTTATGCTCAAAGATCTAAATTGGTTCCATAATATACTAGTTCAAAGGGCTTGCTTGTATTTTGTCTCACATGGAACTTTTCCCAGTTTGACTCAATGAAAGTAGAGATTCAAAACTACTGAAAGATAAATTTATTAGCTACTACAACCTGGCAAAAGATCAAAGTTGGGGTTATATTGTGGAGCGATATAACAATCAAAGTTGTGGAGTGATAGAACAGCGGTTGGGCGTTCGCCTTTCACGCGGCCGACCAGTGTTCGATTCCTCCGCCCCTCTCAGAGGGCCCGGCAAACTACCAAGAGTATATTGACTGCACAGCAGAGCCTGGCAAGCTACCCGTGTGTATTGGATATGCCAAAAGCAGTAACAATTAGTCTCTCAATGAGAGACGTTACTGGTGCCCGCTCGAACAAATCGATGAACAGCGGGATGACATTCACAGTGTCAGTGACTACAACTTGGCAAAAGATCAAAGTTGGGGTTAGGGGGCTGGAGCGGTAGCACAGCAGGTAGGGTGTTTGCCTTGCACACGGTCAACCTGGGTTCGATTCCCAGCATCCCATATGGTCCCCTGAGCACTGCCAGGAGTAATTCCTGAGTGCAAAGCCAGGAGTAACCCCCATGCATCACTGGTTGTGACCCAAAAAAGCAAAAAAAAAAGTTGGGTTTAACAACAAACAAGAAAACTTGTGAAGAAAGAGTAAGGAGCAAATAAAAGAGAAGTTTGAGAACTATCACATGGTTTTAGGAATCTGCAGGGCCAAGCACATTTCCAGAGTAGGATGCATGTTCTATAAACATTTGGGAAGGCTCTAAGCCCTCTGTCTGACCTTCAGAGCCTACATAAGCATAAGTAGATCGTGTACCTTACATTAGAGTTGCATTCTGTCCAGCTCCGCATTGAAAGTTCACTCCATGACGCATGTACAACACATCCACAAACAGGGACACTTTTTGTGGGTTTGGGGCCCCAGGTGTTTAAAGAACTGTTAAATCGTTAGCTAAACGTAATGGTTACAAACAAAAACTGAGAAGAAGAGACAAAACTCAAAGCTTGTCATGTCATAACTAACAGTAGCACTGCCTGCTGTGACCAGTCCTACCCATCGAGGTACTATGACCACAGTATCCTGGTAGCCTCAGAGCCCATCCTACAGCCTCGCTTAGAGATCAAGTCAGTAGTCATCCAGTTGTCCTCAATGGCATAAGCCTTTGACCTCACAGCTCAGGTAGTAGGCCTGGCCTCTCCCACAGAAAAGAATTTACATCCAATTCCCCCAAAATGTTTTATAACCCAAAATCCAAACTAAGATAATTGGTGAAGAAGTGTTTGGTCAAGTGGACTCAGACATTATGGATCTGCTTAACCCCGAGGCATAAGACCATTTGTATAAAGGCATAGATGATAACTAACATAAGATCAAGGATTGTGAGAATAAGAAATATGATACCACTAAAGGAAACCAATACACCTCCAAGAACTGCCCCAGAAAAATGCAGATTGTCAGAAAAGTGTTCAAGTTTGTAAGAGTGAGACCCGGGAATGCCTCCTCCCCATAGACACAATAAGCCTGCTACTTTGTAGGAGCAACTGCCTTCCCAAAAAGAATACTGGATTGTCAATAAGAAAATGGGGCGAAGAAATGAACAGAAAGTTTTCCAAAGAAGAGATATGAATGACCAAAAGGCACATGAAAAAATGCTCTGCATCACTAATCATCAGGGAGGTGCAGATCAAAACAACCATGAGATACCACCTCACACCACAGAGAATGGTACACATCCAAAAGAACAAAAGCAACCGCTGTTGGAGGGGATGTGGGGAGAAAGGGACCCTTCTATACTGTTGGTGGGAATGCCGACTGGTTCAGCCCTTATGGAAAATAATATGGACGCTGCTCAAAAAATTAGAAGTTGAGCTCCCACTCGACCCAGCAATACCACTCCTGGGAATATATCATGGAGAAGCAAAAAAGTATAGTCGAGATGACATTTGCACTTATATGTCCATCGCAGCACCGTTTACAATAGCCAGAACCTGGAAAAAACCCGAGTGCCCAAGAACAGATGACTGGTTAAAGAAACATTGGTACATCTATACAGTGGAATACTATGCAGCTGTTAGAAAAGATGAAGTCATGAATTTTACATATAAGTGGATCAACATGGAAAGTATCATGCTAAGTGAAATGAGTCAGAAAGAGAGAGACAGACATAGAAAGATTGTGCTCATCTGTGGAATATAAAATAACAGAGTAGGAGACTAACACCCAAGTATAGTAGAAATAAGTGCCAGGAGGTTGGCTCCCTGGCTTGGAAGCTGGCCTCACATGCTGGGGGAAAAGGCAGTTCAGATAGAGAAGGGAATGTCAAGTAAGCCCTGGTTGGAGGACCCGCTCAGGAGGGGAGATGCATGCTGAAAGTAGACTATAGATTGAGCACGATGGCCACTCAATGCCCCTATTGTGGACCACAACACCCAAAAGGAGAGAGAGAGAACAAAAGGGAATGCCCTGACACAGAGGCAGGGGTAGGGTGGGGGCATGGGATTGGGAGGTGGGAGGGATACTGGGTTCACTGGTGTTGGAGAATGGACTGGTAGAGGAAGGGGTGCTCGAACATTGTATGAGTGAAACACAAGTATGAAAATGTGTAAATCTGTTACTGTGCCCTCACGGTGACTCACTAATTAATAAAAAAGAATACTGGGTTGGAAGATGAGATCAGCATGTCCATAGGAAGAGGGATAAGAGATCATCAGAAAGGGAAGGCATTCAGTCTTACTGGGAATGCTACTGGGGTAATGTGATCCAATGTCAAAAAGGACATCAGTGACATTTCTATGCCCTGGCATGGCAACCTGTCTCCTAGATAGGTAGCCCCAGCACCAGGAACAACACTGGAGTGGGCAGTGCCTGGAAACTGTCTTTCCTTTGGAGAACCAGAAGAACCTAGAGCGCACAGGGAGCAGATGGATGAAGTGTGGGTAGACCTGAGGGGTTTCTTTTTGTATTGTTTTGGGACCACACCAGCGGTTCTCAGAGGTTACTCCTAGCTTGGCACTCAGGAATATACACCTGGCGATGCTCAGGGAGCCATTTGGGATGCTGTGCAAGTGTCCTACCCATTGTATTATTGCTCCAGCACCAGACCTGAAGGATTTCAGTTCACAGAATTTGGGAACAGAATTCCAGTAAAGAGGACGTCTCCCTGCAAGAAGCAACAACTGCTGCTGCGCAACTTTCTATGATATCTTTTTTGTCTGTTTGGCAGGGGGACAGAGAATGCCATACTGGTTGCAACCAATTGATGACCAGGGTAGGAGTAGAACCTCACCTCTCCAATAGTGTTGCCTCTTCCCACATGCAGGCAGTAACTGCAGGTACTGGGCTCACAGTTACTCTCAGTTGCTTCCTGCAACCTCTGCTCACAGTCCCCAAAGGCCCTGGCAACTAGAGTTCATGCAGCTATGGTAAACTGTGCTACATTCTGGGAGCAGAGCAAGGCTTCAGTTTGTTTTCTCCTGGAGCTTCAGCTCCAAAGGATGATGGCACAGTGCTTTTCTTCAACCCAGCCAACCCCTGCCTGGGGGTGTACTGACTGCAGGAAACCCAAGATGCAACTAGAGTTACGTTCATCAAAATACATTCATCTGGCCTATAGCCTGAGCCCAGTATACCCAGGGTTGCTCTGCTTATGCAAATTCCTCTGGGGAAAACAGCTGCAGAACCTAATGAGATCAGAATAACCTGCAGCTGAGGGGTTAGTTTCTATGGGGAAAGCACTGCACGAGATTTGCCTCAAGCTGACAGTCGCTACAGTTCCAGAGAGACCTGTGCCCTCAACACTCACTAGCATGAACCTCTGCTTTCTATCACCCTGTTCTTACCCACTCTACTGGGTTCTTGGGCTGCCCTCTCCTGCTAGCTCTTCAGTTCCATCCATGCTGACCAGTGCTAAGGCTTTACAGTGACATAAAGCTCAATATCCAGGTCCAACACCCTTGGCCTGCATCCTGCAGCCTTTAACTCTAACACAACTCCAATACATAAAGACTTGGAAAGAAAGTTGCTTAGCTTTATGCATAGAAGTTAAAACAGTCTTCCAAGCAAATTCAGGAAATGGACCCATCTAAGCTCCAAAAACAAACATAGGCTTAAAGTAAAAGATTAGAAGACATTACTACAAGCAAATGGTAATAGAGAAAATCCAGAGGCAGCCACACTTAGATAAAATAGAATCCTAGGTTAAAAAAAAGTAACAAGAGACAGGAAAGAACGTTATTTAATATTTAAGATGTCAATTCATCAAGACATTCATCAAAGCTTGTTAATAGATGCACATAAAATTAAGGATCATAAAAATATGCTGAGTAATTTTAAAAGATCTAAAGAGAGATATGAGAAATATATAATGTTAGGAGACATCAGAATCCCCTGTATATCAAATGGATAAATAACAGAAAGAAAACTAATACATGACCATCAGCTTCATGTGATGAATTAGACCAAATAGTCTTATAGATTTATGGATTATTCTATCCAAGAAAAGCAGAATGTACATTCTTTTCAAATGCACATTAAAATTCTCAGGAATAAACAAAATAGATACAATAAATTTATAAAGATGGAAGTAATTCTAATCACAATGGTATACAAAGAAAAATCAAGCATAAAAACACCACTACTGAATAACTCATCAACAGGAAATCAACAGAAAATAAAAAATCATTTGGAGACAAATGAAAATAAAATATGCACTATCAGAACCTATGCAGTGCAGCTAGGCAATACCAAGAGGGTAATTTATAATATTATAGGACTGTATCAAGAAGCAAGAAAAATATCAAATTAACAATCTTATCTTACACATAAGTAAATTAGGAAATAACAAATGAAATAAAGTCAACAGAAATAAGGAAAAAATTATAGTGAAAATTTATAAGATGTAAATGCATAAAGGTCAATGAAATAAAAAACATTTCCTTGCAATGATAAATTTGACCTTTAGATAGCTCACTGAGAAAATAGAAAACTTTCAATCATAGAATAAAATATGTAAGTGAAGTAATGATATCACAGAAATATAAATGTTCATAGAGACATCTATATGCAAATAAATTTGACAATGTGGACAAAAATCATACAATCATATCCAAACCTAAATCAGGAAAACAATAGGAATCTCCTGAAAATGAACCAATAACAAGGAAATTTAAACAAAAATCAAAAGCCTTCCCAAATACAAGACCCCAGAACTAAATGGATTCATTTGCCAGTTCTCCCAAACATCCAAAGAATATTTAATACATATCTTTCTTAAATCCAACTGAAATTACTGAAAAGGTATTATTTCCTAATGAAAGAGGTTATTTCATTTTATGATTTCCAAAGTACCCTAATATGAAAAGCAGATAAAGATATCACAAAAAATCACTATCGTTCAGGGTCTTGGTAAATAGGGTTAGTGGTAGAGCATACACTAACCATGCATGAGTTCAGTCCATGGCACTTCACCACCACTGAACACTGCTAGATGCTACCCCCATAAAAAACTGAAAACTTCCTTCATTGCACATATAAACAAAACTATAGTCAATATATCTGTTAAATATTTATGCAAAAAGCATCATCCAAATATTAGCAAACAAAAGTCAAAAAATTTACAGGTTTGTACATCATTGCATCATTGCCAAGTGGGATACATTCTGGAGATGAAAGAAAACTTAACATATGAAAGAGAATAACTACATTAATATAAGAAGCAAAAATATGAACATTTCAACATATGACAAGAAAGCATTTAATAAGATTCAACATCTATTTATGATAAATATCAGAATACAATGGAAATGAAATACAAATCAAGAGAATAAAACTTATAAACGACAAATCCAAACCAACATCATAATCAATGGTGAAAAACTGAAAGCTTTTCCTCTAAGAACAAGAATGTTCATTCTCACCTCTATTAACATAGTAGTGGAAATCCTAGCAGATCAATTAGCCAAAAAAAAAGAAGCAATAAAACAGAATCCAAGTTTGTAAAGAAGTTAAACTGTCATTAATTGCTGATAACATGTTAAATAATGTACATATAAAACACTAGAAATACCACCAAAATATTGAAAATAATAAACTAATACAGTAAGTTGCTGGCTACACTGCAAAATAAATATACAAAAATATTTTGCATTTCTATGTTCAAATTATGAACTAGAAGGGGAAATAAAGAATAAATCAAGACTACTAACTCCAGTACACAAAGATTCAAAACAAAATAAAGACCTGAGTCCATAAAATACAAAGAGGAAAGTCGGGATATGTGCTTAACCTCAGCCATATCCGTGTATCTTGAAATTTGACTAAATGAAAAAACGTCTTTACAGAAAAAGAAACCAACACAAAAATTATATGACATCCTACTGAGTGAGGAATTCACAATGCAAACATCTGACAGGGAATTAATATATTAAGTACAAAAAAATCTCATAAAACTTAGCAAAAACACATAAGCGAATTTAAAAATGGATAGAGGATCTGAATATACAGTTCTCCAAAGAAGACATGGCTAATAGGCATGGGGAAATGTTCACAATTGTTTACTATAAGGGAAATGCAAATAAAAGACATAAGAATATATCATCTTACACCTGTGTGAATGCTTATATCAAAGATACAAGAAAATACAAAAAAAATGGTGAGAGTATGGATAAAAAGGAACTTTTATACAAAGCTGGTGGGAATATAAATTGCTATAGACTATTTGGAAAACAATACAGAGTTTCATCCAACAGCTAAAAATAGAACAACCTTTTGATCCAGCAGAACAACTTCTAGATATATATCTAACTAATATGAAAACACTAATTTGAAAAAATATAGGTAATCCAATATTTACTATAGCACTACTTATAACTGCCAAGACAAATAAAATACCAAGTTCCATTGAAAAAATGATTGAGTAAAGACACAGCACGTATGCACAATGGAATCCTACCCAGCAATATAAAATGAGGTCTTGCTGTTTGTGACTACAGGTCTGGAACTTGAGGGGGTTATCCTAAGTTTCTGAAAAATAAGAAGGGAAAAGACAGAAATTGCATAGTTCCATTCACAGTGTGGAATATAAATGCAGAAAATGAATTAAAACAAAACCCATTGGATAACAGAAAAAAATAAAACAAAACCCACTGTATAACAGAACTGAGAATAACAGTGGACAACTGGGGGTGGGGTGGGGAGGAACAGCAATGGGTAAAGATCTTTTGGTGATTTATTATCCCTTTGACGTTGTATAAACAACATGGTTGTGGTATCATACTTTTGAAGATATGTGAAACTGTACTTATAAAACAATTGAGCAGTCAAAGCCCTTCTACATTCCATGTCTGCTAGAAGTTCCTGAAGAGACGAGGCTGAAAAGCATTCATAAAAAAGACACTTAAACATGTCATCAAACTAGGATTAGAATTGATTTATTTAACATGAGTTTTCTCTCAAAAGCATAACATTTTCACATGCTAAAAACCAGTATGCCTCACCAATAAATAAATAAATAGAGCACGAAGAAAAAAAAACACAAACCAGTATGCCTCATGTTAATCTGTTAAGTTTTAACTTATGAGTTACACCTAGTCTTTTATCTGTCTGAAAATGCACCTCAGTCACAATGTACCAGTCTTATAGGCATGAGGCCAAAGGAATTTGAACCCAAGATCTGACTCATGTAGTCTAGAGCAGTATTTCTCAGATGGGAGCCATATGACTTCCCATGGGTCCCAAGGATATTCCAAAAGCAACATAGGTGAAAACTGCATAAATGGGGCACCATGGCATGATACTAGGGTACCAACTTGTAGGACAGGGGCCTACAGGAAGAAAATAAGGTCAAAAGGGGGCCATCATAGAAAAGTGTTGAGAAATACTTATCTAGTGCAATCCCACCCACACTGTTGGTTGATTTCTAGTGCCACACCAAGAAGTACAATTTTCAGCCCACTTCAACCAAGAGTTCAGCCTCTTACAAGTACCATAACCAATTGTGTGATCCCAGAATGTACCAATGACAAAGAGAAGAGGAAAAATATTAAAATTTATATTTTCTCAGAACTAAGTAAGGCTTCAGGGCCACAGCAATAGTATAGTCGGTAGGGCATTTTCTCTGCATGTGGTTGACCAGGGTTCAATTCCCAGCAACCCATACAATCCCCCAAGCACTGCCAGGAGTGAATCCCAAGTGCAGAACCAGAAGTAAATTCTGAGCATTGCTGGGTATGGCCCGAAACAAAAAACAAACCAAAAAAGAACTTCTGCATAGTCCTCAGAAATCTGTTACTCTCATTAAATATATAACTGTTTCATGCTGTTAAAATCTGTTATTGACAGATAGAGATAGATTTAAGTATTATTTCATTATAATCTTAGACCTTAAGTTTATAACCCCCTTCATTCCTCTTAAAAGACTTCCTAAAATCAAATTTTAATTATTTTTACTTAATTACTACAAGGCATTCTTTCAGAGAACCCCTTGAAAGTATTTCATGAGATTTACTCCTCTTCATCATAAGAAATATTGATTATACTAACCTTAGTTTATAAGACAATGTACAGAAAATAAAAATAAAATAACTGTCAAATATGAAATAAAACTTAACCTTAAGATGGAATCATGTGGATATGTAGTGTGTCTTTAAAATTATATAAACTTCTCAAACTCTAATATGTTCTAACATTATTTGTCATTCAGGTTATTAATATATCACAAATCATAAAAAATTAAATTGCCTTATCAAATGCATTACAATAAGAGCCTTGTGGTCATTTAAAATGTTAATTATTTACAGAAATTATTTGCCCTAGTGGTTTTATGAATGTCTCTCATGTTCAGAAAATGACAAAAAAAAACTGACAAATATTCCAGTCTAAACTCTAAAACTGTGGGTTGTAACCCTATATGAGGTTGTTATTTACAACCTACTTTATACACATATTAACTCTTGGTCAAATACAAATTTCCTGGGTGAAAGGAGTTGTAAGTGGAAAAGGTGTAAGAATCCCTGCTCTAGAATACAGGTTAAACATAAAACTGACTGGATTAGAATCACCAGAGATTACGGAAAACCTGGGTTTACAAAGACTAATTATGTGTAGCTAAATTAATAGTAAAGATAAATTAATTTCAATTGTTTTGAGTAAAAGTTATTTTTATCTGTTTTGAATTAGGAATTTGTATGCAATTATAATTAATTATTCTCATATCAAATGTCACGAAATAACAGATGGGAGAACATAATGGTATTAAATGTATGTTTTGAAAATAGTTTTCCTTGGGAGGCATCACCCTCCCCAACCTTAAACTCTACTACAAAGCGGTAACAATTAAAACAGCATGGTACTGGAACAAAAGCAGAACTGTAGACCAATGGAACAGGGTGGAATATCCCCACACACAACCTCAAATGTATGATCATCTAATCTTTGATAAAGGTGCAAGAGATGTGAAGTGGAGCAAGGAAAGTCTCTTTAACAAATGGTGCTGGCACAACTGGACAACCACATGCAAAAAAATGGGCTTAGAACTCGATCTGACACCATGCACAAAAGTCAGATCAAAATGGATTAAGGACCTCAACATCAGACCACAAACCATAAGGTACATTGAAGACAAGGTAGGCAAAACCCTCCAGGATATTGAAGATAAAGGTATCTTCAAAGATGAGACGGAACTAAGCAATCTAGTAAAAACAGAGATCAACAAATGGGACTACATTAAACTAAAAAGCTTCTGCACCGCAAAAGATACAGCGACCAGAATACAAAGACTATCTACAGAATGGGAAAGGATATTTACACAATACCCATCAGATAAGGGGTTGATCTCAAGGGTATATAAAGCACTGGTTGAACTCTACAAGAAGAAAACATCCAACCCCATCAAAAAATGGGGCGAAGAAATGAACAGAAACTTTACCAAGGAAGAGATACAAATGGCCAAAAGGCACATGAAAAAGTGCTCTACATCACTAATCATCAGAGAGATGCAGATCAAAACAACCATGAGATACCACCTCACACCACAGAGGCTAGCACACATCCAAAAGAACAAAAGCAACCGCTGTTGGAGAGGATGTGGGGAGAAAGGGACCCTTCTACACTTCTGGTGGGAATGTCGGCTAGTCCAGCCCTTTTGGAAAACAATATGGACGATTCTCAAAAAACTAGAGGTTGAGCTCCCATTTGACCCAGCAATACCAACGCTGGGAATATATCCCAGAAAAGCCAAAAAGTATAGTCGAAGTGACATATGCACTTATATGTTCATCGCAGCACTGTTTACAATAGCCAGAATCTGGAAAAAACCCGAGTGCCCTAGAACAGATGACTGGGTGAAGAAACTCTGGTACATCTATACAATGGAATACTATGCAGCTATTAGAAAGAATGAGGCCATGACGTTTCCATATAAGTGGATCAGCATGGAAAGTATCATGCTAAGTGAAATGAGTCAGAAAGAGAGAGACAGACATAGGAAGATTGCACTCATCTGTGGACTATAGAATAACAGACTATAATACTAACACCCAAGAATAGTAGAAATAAATACCAGGAGGTTGTCTCCATGGCTTGGAGGCTGGTCTCTCATTCTTTGCAACTCAGAGAAGGGAACACCAAGTAAAATGTGATTGGAGGTCATGTGGGGGAAAGATGATGCGGGCCCAATATAGACTAGAGACTGAACACAATGGCCACTCAACACCTTTATTGCAAACCACAACACCTAATCAGAAAGAGAGAACAAAAGGGAATACCCTGCCATAGTGGCAGTGTGGGGTGGGGGGGAGACAGGACTGGGGAGGGGGGAGAGGGATGTTGGGTTTACTTTTGGTAGAGAATGGGCACTGGTGAAGGGATGGGTTATCAAACTTTCTAAGGGAGAAACATGAGCACAAAAAATGTATAAATCTGTAACTGTACCCTCACGTTGACTCACTAATTAAAAATAAACTATTAAATTAAAAAAAAGTCTTGCTTAACGCATTAAGATGCTCGAAGTAGATTGACCTCAAACACAGACAAGCTAGCAGGTCACCATTTTTCCAGACTGCTCCAAATGGAAAGGTTATTGCTGTATTTTTTCCTTATGCCTTGCCAATACTATTTTTGAATTTTCTGTGAAGAGCGATTATATTTACAAGTGAAAACATAATTTCAAAATGTAGTGCATGTGTTTAACTACATGAGTTAGACCAATGATTTGGCCCTTATGGATCTCAGAATTCTCTGCAAAATACAATATAAATGTCTAACATAGTATGTACCTTATGAGACAAGATTAAAAACTTGAGCACATTACTATTAAAAAAAAAGAAAATGTTTTTTATTTTACTATTCATAACAGGCTCCTGTGCAACTAACTTTTCTGCTTCACAGAGAGCATGATAGAAATGTCCTACTTTTTATTATAAGAATTATTTTAATAAATATTTGCACTGTCAAAAAAAAAGAAAATAGTTTTCCTTTTTCTTTTGTCCCCACCCCTAATTAATCTTTTTTTAAGTATGTTCTGTGCACAGAAATAAGTATATATACACACACACTATTGCGCAAACACATGCACAATTTTATTTACTAAGAAAATCAAGCAAATTAAGAAAAGAAACAAAAATGTACCTATTTAAAATAGTATGTTTGAATTTTCTATGTAAATGAAAAAACTCTAGCAAGCAAGGAGAGTTTTAAAACAAGCTGCAGTTGTGTCATGCCATCATTCAACTATTCCAAAGGGCATCAATAAAAAAAATGACTGCCTTTAAAATTATAATAGAATGGTGAATTCAGCATTAGAATAAGTGAGACATCTATTTATTTAAAAAGGTATGTCAAAACACTTAAGTTTCATTGTTGTGCTTATATAAGTGTTAAGACAATTAGGAGTTAGTCTGTTTTTTGCCATGTTAAGTTTTCTCCAGATCTGCTCCCTTCGGATGTTCAAATAAACTTCCTTTCACTACCTCTGGTAAAAACCCGAGTGCCCTAGAACAGATGACTGGTTGAAGAAACTCTGGTACATCTATACAATGGAATACTATGCAGCTGTTAGAAAAAAATGAGGTCATGACGTTTGCATATAAGTGGATCAACATGGAAAGTATCATGCTAAGTGAAATGAGTCAGAAAGAGAGAGACAGACATAGAAAGATTGCACTCATCTGTGGAATATAGAATAATAGACTATAAGACTAATGCCCAAGAATAGTAGAAATAAGTACCAGGAGATTGTTTCCATGGCTTGGAGGCTGGTCTCTCATTCTGGGTAACTCAGGGAAGGGACCACCAAGTAAAATGTGGTTGGAGGTCATGTGGGGGAAGGGTGATGCGGGCCGAATATAGACTAGAGACTGAACACAATGGCCACTCAACACCTCTATTGCAAACCACAACACCTAATTAGATAGAGAGAACAAAAGGGAAATCCCTGCCATAGTGGCAGGGTGGGGTGGGGGGAGATGGGACTGGGGAGGGGGGGAGGGATGTTGGTTTACTGGTGGTGGAGAATGGGCACTGGTGAAGGGATGGGTTATCGAACTTTGTATGGGGGAAACATGAGCACAAAGATGTATGGATCTGTAACTGTACCCTCACGATGACTCTCTAATTAAAAATAAACTAATAAAAAAAAACTTCCTTTCACTACCAATAAAAAAATAGTATGTTTGAAATAATTGTGCCTAAAATTAACTATAACACATGTATATTGTTCATATTAGTGTATCTTCCTCTTCAAATATAGATATAGTAATGGATATCTATAATAATTGCTTTAATATTGGTTGAAAATAACAAAGTCATGGAAAAATCAGATTTTCATATTTTGTAATAGGTGCCACACTCACAGTGCTCACGAAGTTGGTGGCTACTCTCAGGTATGGTCAGGAGTGTCAAGGATCAAAGTCAAGAACTCGTGTTTGTTCAATATATTCTCTACCACTTCATCAATCTTCCTGGCCCCTTAATTTTTGCTTTTATATGCAAATTATAATTTCTAATCAATGGCTTATTTTTATTATAAAACTATCAAAGTATCTCTTTTGTTTGTTTTGGGATCACATCCAGCACTAATCAGGGCTTACTTCTGGCTCTGCGCTCAGGGATCACTCCTCATGGAGCTGGGGAACCATAAGGAGTGCTATAGATAGAACCTGGGTTCACCAAGTGCAAGGTAAATACCCTACTGGCTGTATTATCACTCCAACCCCATGTGAAAATATCTTTTTAAAGAGTATAATCTTAACATCTTTGAAAATATCTTAACTTTTATATAAAGTATATATCCTTTAAATATATATCAGTATATACTTAACAATAGCAATTTATACTAAAAAGTTTTACTTAGAGGTTTAAATAATTTGTATATCAATGTCAAAAAGAAATAGAAAAATGAACTAGTAACTAACATACTAGTAACTGTTAATTTACTGGAATCACTCTCCAAATGAACATTTTCAATTTTAATCCCATTCCTCTAACTTGGAATTGAGATTTAAAATTTCCCCTTGTCTCAAACTACACAAGCTAACTGAATAACCTGATATAAACTTTAGAGAAAGCTCCTATTTAGACAATCTTCATGACTGTTACAATGTGGGCCATTCAGAAAGGTTACCATAACACCCTACAGTCCCATCGGAAACATTCAAATTGCAAATGGGGAAATGGCTGTCCACTCTCACTCTATCAGAAAATGCTCTAGACTTTGTGGTTGGCTCCAATCAATAACCTTTGTTTTTCTTTATTCCCACAGAAATGCCTCTTATTAAGTACCTGCTTGTTGGCACCAGAAAGCCTATGTTTTAGCAACCATTGAATGTAATTTTATAAAAGGAAATATCCCCTCCTGTCATAAACAGCCTCATAAACTTGTTAATAAAAAGGAAAAGTTAGACATTGACACCTTCTATAATGCCATTGTGGGATGAAGCCAGGAGACCTTGTTTACTAAAATAGAAGTCTCCAACCTAGATGCTTACCCAAGACTCTGGGCCAGGCCTGTAAATGATCGGTATAATGTTGAAACTCAAATAACTCTATTCACCACAACTTTCATGATACTAATCTCACTCTACAAAATTGGGATAGTTGTAAATTAAGGCCTTTATATGCCTGATCACCTGATTGTAATCCTTTATTAGGACTGAAAGCATATGCTTTGGCATCTGCTGTCTCTAGCATTTCATGAGTTCTCAACCTTTCAGATAGCAGGAATACCTATCAACACAGATTACAATAAGTATATTTTTGCATAATACTATACAACAATATTATTTATCTTGTTATTTATAATTCCAATTCTTATTTAGAAAAACAATGGTTTGGTTGTCTCAAAGTCTTGCAGATGTAAAAAATTTAAGCAATTACTGGATATGACCTAAATTCTTAATATAATAATATATGACCCTAGTTGTTCATTTAATTAGCTTTTAATTATGTGCCAAATGCCATTTTATAAAATATTTGAGGAGCAAATGTGGTAGCTGGCACTACTTACCACACTTGGATAAATACTCCAGGAGTACTAGCAACATTATAAATATATATCAGTCTATGCTGATATGTCAGTCTGTGCTGTCATGACTGTGATCCCATTATTTATATTTGCTGAGTTTTAAAACTCAGCAAAACACTCACTGGCAGGGGTCAGAGAGAGAACACAATAAGTAGGGTGCTTGCCGCACATGCAGCCAACCTAGAATCCTGCATGGTCCACCAAGCATTAACAGGAGTGATTCTTGAATACAGAGCCAGGAATAATCCCTGAGTGTCACCACATGTGACACACCCAATAAAAAATCCACTCATTGACTATAAAAATTACGAAAGACTGATTTTCCACATAATTTGTTTAGTTAGTTGCCAGAACATTGATTCATCATTTAGAAATGAATTCTTCATATTGGAGTCCTAGTTATTTGCTTCTGACATCTATTGGTTTAACAGGTGATCCTTTGTACTGTAACTGTGTTTGCCAGATTTTCATAAAGAGCCTAGTATTTACTAAGACAGAGATTTCCCTGCTCTCCCTTTCCCCTCTGCTCCCTTTCTGTCCCTTCCCCCCACACCCTTTCTCCCTTTTGGGAGACACCACAAAAACATTCTCCACAGGTCTATGCTAGGATGAAGGATATTGGAACAGAGGGATAGTGCCAATTATACAAAGAACTGAATTGATTAATCATGAAAAGAACTTCTATGATACAAAGAGGACAAATGTGGAACATGGTTTAAGTTACATTCCTCTATCTAATCTCTAAATTGTATGTTGAGACTTATAGTTGAGCACTAAAGATCCTTAGTTATTTGCTGACAGGGACAAGAGATCATATGTGGATCACGACTACAGCCTACATACTAGTGTTCTGTCTGATGATTTTTGTCCACCGGAGACAGAAAAATGGACTCGTCAATCAATCCAGAAGTTTAATTTCAACTCATCTAACCTCAAGCCACCTCTGAGGATGATCCCTTAAAATTCGTCTATGTCCTGACTGTCATGATACACACCCTGAGAATGCCCTTGATTGTGGACCCAAATTATGGATCCAATTCTCAAATAATCTCTTTTTCTGTTCATCTTACAGCCTATTGTCATAGTTGATACCATCAAGGCTGCATATGAGGGACTGAATTCACTTACAGCCTAAACTGGTGTTTTTTAATCACCAGTTTTCAAGTGTAAAAAGGTTTAAAACAGAGGTGGATATATATAGTACAGGGGTGGGGCTGACCCCAATTAGATTCCTGGCACTTCATATGGTTCCCTGCACTTCCAGGAGTAATCCATAAGCAGATAGCCAGGAGTATGCTCTAAGCACAACTGCAGGAGTTCCACAATCAAAATGACATGACACAAAACTATTGATCTAAACAACATTCACTATCTACCCCAGTCTCATTGATTCCTAAAAGCTCTATGATTGTCCATATATAGAATTCATTTGGTTACAATGACTGTGCTGCCATGACTGTGATCCCATGATGTATTCATTGCCTTCACAAGTTGCTTCCAGGAATGCCTAAATATCATGCATAAAAATTTTCTTTACCTGGGATATAAAAGCCCAGGATTTTTAAATGCTTTGAATGAGTTCCTGGGATAGCAACCTGTTCCTTTCCTAAATGCACCTTTGATGCACAACAGGGACATGAAGGTCTCACCAGGCAAGTTAGTGTTACATCTTATTTATTTTCTTTCTGAGCCAAATCAAGCAGCCAGTTCAGGTAGAATATGAT
Organism: Sorex araneus; assembly: GCF_027595985.1. Lineage (NCBI taxonomy): Eukaryota > Metazoa > Chordata > Mammalia > Eulipotyphla > Soricidae > Sorex > Sorex araneus. The sequence continues at coordinate 38,673,813 of NC_073313.1, forward strand.
TTCAGCCTGACAAGAGGAGAAAAGCTGTCAGGTAAAAACAAACATTAAGATACAAAATGAAGTAGAAAGTCATGGCATTTAAGTGTGAGGCTATAAGTAGATTTTATGTCCACCTGGCAAAATAAACATTGCAATTTTTCTCTAGGAATCACCCCTTCTGTCTGGCGTACATTTCTATAGATGCTCCAAACTTTCTTCTGAAGAGTCAAGAAAAGATAAAGTAGAAACTGATATGAAAAAAATCAGAAATATTATATGAATGTCTGCGTTCAGTTATATCATTAAAAAACCCATAAACAGATACTTTGTAGTCCTTTTTGTTGTAGTTGTTGTTTGCTTTTTGGGTCACACCCAGCAATGCACAGGGGTTACTCCTGGCTTTACACTCAGGAATTACTCCTGGCAGTGCTCAGGGGACCATATGGGATGCTGGGAATCGAACCCTGGTTGGCCGTGTGCAAGGCAAACGCCTTACCCACTGTACTATTGCTCCAGCCCCATAAACAGATACTTTGGTTCAGGCATATTTCTTCATATAATATCCACAACAAGAAATTGCAGTCAATTCTAGTGTATATGATAAACATACTAATAAGATTAGTCAGAACCATGAATATTTTACAAGATTTAGAGTTAACATTTCCCACTATGACATTTTATGGGGGATATGAGGAAGGGTATTTCTTTTCCCTTATAATAACAGAAAGGCTTATTAAAATGGCTGCTCAAAGATCACTTTACATGCATAATTACAAGGTTCTCAATACCAGTCCCTATCATCAATTATTATCATGTGCTGTGTAAAGCTGTTGAGTCTCTTGTTCTCGAAGATTCTGTTTGCTGCCCTTTTCTATGAGACATTCCACCCCAACTCCCAATATATCCCCCAAATTAGTTCTAATTCTATATGCCTCCCAAAGAAAGACTGTATTTGTGAAAAATAGGTTATATAAATTTCAAACTTAGACAACATTAAAGGATATGGGGTCTAATGGTTCAAGTCTTCAATGTTTGTAGAAGAAAATATTTTAAAATGTAAAATGGAGCGGCCAGAGAGGTAGTATAAGAGTTAAAGTGCTTGTCTTGAATACTGATGACCCTTTTTCCAATTCCTGGAATTAGGAATAGTCCTCCGAGTGACCCACTGACAGGGGTTACTTCTGAGTACAGAGATAGAAATAAACCCAGAGCACTGTAAAATGTGGTCGACAAACAAAGATTAAAAACTTCGGCAAGTTACCACTTTAAATGCCTTAGTTTGCTCATCTATTAGACTGGATTAAAACTAACCTGTTCTAAAGGAATGATGAAATCATACAAGTTGCTGTAACATGAATGGAATTGGAAGATAACATGTTAAATGAAGTTAATGCTAATATTTTGTTGAAAATCTTAGCTTCGGTGTTCATCAGGGATATTGGTCTATAATTTTCTTTGTTAGTGGTGTTTTTGTTTGCTTTTGGTATTAGGGAGATATGTGCCTTATAGGAACTGTTTGGAAGAGTTCCTGTTTCTTCAATATCCTGGAAAAGTTTGAGGAGAACTGGCAACAGGTCCTCTTTAAGTGTTCGGAAGAGTCGCCGGTGAATCCATCTGGACCTGGGATTTTGTTTTGGAGAAGACTTTTGATTACAGTTTCAATTTCCATGATATTAATGGGTCTATTAAGGCATTCCAAGTCTTCTTGGTTCAGTCTTGGGAGATTGTAGGAATCAAGGAATTTATCCATTTCTTATAGGTTCCCTTGTGTCATGGCATACAGGCTTTCAAAGTAGTCTCTGATGATCTTTTGAATTTCATTTTGTTTTCTGTTGTTATATCCCCCTTTTCATATCTGATTTGGTTTATTAGGGTTCTCTCTCTTTCTTTGTGAGTCTTGCTAGCGGTTTATCAATCTTGTTTATTTTCTCAAATCTCTTGGTTTCATTGACTTTTCAGATTGTTTTCTGGGTTTCCATGTCATTAATTTCTGCTCTAAGTTTTATTATTTCTTTCCTTCAGTCTGGTTTGGGTTCCTTTTGTTGGTCCTTTTCTAAGATCTTGAGCTGTGAAGTCAAGCTATCTATGTAGGCCCTTTCTTCCTTCCTGAGGAATGCTTGCAGGGCTATACATTTTCACCTTAGCACAGCTTTAGCTATGTCCCATAGTTTTGGTAGCTTGTGTCTTCATTCTCATTTGTTTCTAGGTATCTTTTGATTTCTTCCTTGATTTCTTTGCTGACCCACTCATTGTTCAACATTGAGTTGTTTAATTTCCAGGTGTTTGATTTGGTTCTCCGTGTCTGTGTCTATCTTCAGTGAATCATGGTCTGTCCGGGGATGCGCGGAGCTGGGAGAGCATCCAAGAACGCTGGGAAGGCAGGACCGGGGCACTCGGCGGGTGGGTCAGGCGGCGGGACCGTCCATGGGACAGGCGCATGCACACACACACACAGACTCCCCTTTTCTAATGCCCTCCTTATACAGTTCTATTCACTGCATAAAGATATGCAACTGAAATTGTCATTACAACATATTTTATAGCATTTTTATGTGTGGGCAGCCACATTTACCAGGATCCACTTGCATCCTATATTGTTTCTAAGGAGGTCGTTTCACATCACGATTTCCAAAGTTGCAAAGACTTTCTCCTCCAATCCCCAAATTCCAGAGCTGCTTGGGGAAAAGACAGGAGTGAAAAGGTCTCCTGGAAGCAGGCTTTAAATATTAGGAGGAAAGAAAGTGTTTAGAACACAAATCAAAGAGATTTGTTAGGAAGAATTAACATTGTTATGAAAACAGTAAAACTCCTGGGTATGGGGAAGATCTGAACAGTTTTCAAAGCCAAAGGTACAACAGGCATGTCCAGAAGAAAGTTCAGGAAAACTGACCCTGTACCCCGAGTCTATGGGAAAGGTAGTTCACACTCAGCCCTATTTCTCACTGTCATAGTATCAAATTGTCAGATGTACTCATCTTGAGTCCCCATCTTATGCAGAGTGGAGACATGATCCCTAAGATCCTAGATGGACTGGACTTGCTGAGGCAGGAAGTGTTTCTCCAGGAACCCACACAGGTGGCCATCATGCAGGTCAGTGTCCAGCTGGTGCAGATCAAACATGTCCTCCTTAAAAATCATCTGCATCAAGGCATAATTCTTGGTCACCATGTCACTCTCTCAGTCATCTGTGTGGCGCTTCTAGATTTCATGGAAGCACAACTGAGTCCCACATAAGTTATGCAGCTGCATAAACTTCTTTGCCTGGTCAGCTACCCCATGGGACAGCTGTCAGAAGTAACAGAGAGAAGCGCTTCAGAACTGCTTCTTCATTGCCCAAGTAGGAGGTCATGGACAGGTAAAATGTAGGATGTGTAGAACTCCAGGATGATGACCACATTGATGCAACCCCGCATTAGGTGGCAGGACTCTGGGACGCTGAGGATGGATGCAGCAGAGTTGACATGGTGGTTAACCTGAACATGGTAGGAAAGCAATGCAACCACGATGCTGAAAGCCAGTCAAGATACCTGCATCTGAGTCAGCTAAAATAGCTCCATCTGCCCTCTGTGAAAGCATTGTGAGGAGTGAGGAGTGGGTGACCACTTCTATCATAATGTGGGAAATTAGAATGGTGACTAGAATGTAAGGGCCCAGTGACATAGGAGATTGAGGCCTGAAGTCAGAGGATAGCATTGTCAGAAAATGACACAGCCATCTCAGCATTCTAGGTTTCCTAGGAGCCTGCATGAGCAGAGAAACTCTGTGCTGAATAGTAACTTGTCTACTTCAATGTGGGTAATATCCCAGGTTTTCCTTTAAATTCTGAATTTCCTTTAAATTCTGAATTTATTTTAAATTTCCTTTAAATTCTAAATACTTTTTGGTATATTTCTCTTCAGTTTCACAAAGGGCCGGGAGGGGATGGGATCTAAAAAGCCCAACGAACAGTAGATAGAACTGTTAGTGAAATGGACATCAAAACTTTGGTAGCATCTCGCTAATGCTCAAGTCAATCAAGATCAATGTACTTTAATGTTAAATACTAAAATAAAATGCCTGTGGAATGAAAGAGACAAAAATTTTAATACTGAAAAAATTGTGAGTTCCAAGAAAAAAAAAGAGTACAGGAGTAAGAAACCATGCTTTTAATGTAGTTATCCTCTGTATGTTACCTGAAACACAGAGCACCCCCCATACAAACACTAAGCATAGAGGACACAAAACAAATAGTACCACTGCGTAAAACACAACCAGACCATCAAAAGCAAGTCTGCCAGAAATGAATTAACAGAAGGAAATTAACCAAAAATTCTAAAATTATATATAAGAAGCTTAGTGAAAATATTATATACAAATGTAAAATGACATGCAATTGATCAAGACAGACTAGCTCGGCTTCATGGAGGCTTAGAAGGAATCCACAATGCTCAACACTCACCAGCATCCTATGAAAATGCCAGGGCTTCTGAGTGGGTCATGGTGGGCAGCTTATGCAATTGACCCTGACGCTAACCCCTGACACAAAACGCAAATCCTTCACGACACCCCACACCCACATAAAAGAGGCCGCCCATCCACTTCCTGATCCTCAAAAAAAACCTTCAAAGAAGAGAGACAGGGGCACATCAAACCTGCCCCTCAGCACCTCAGCGACCAATGTCACCTGTTCTTCCCAACAGTGCGTGCGCCTCTGCCATGGCGACCCTGCAGCTGTCTGAAGTTCTCCAAAAATATGCTCCACAGTGCAATTCCGCCATTAACGGACAGATCAACATGGAGTTCTAGGCATCCTAGCATTCCAGGCTACTTCTTTAGGCAGGATGACATGATGCTGATACACTTCTCCCGCTTATTTCTGCATCTGTCCCTTGAGGCTAGGGATTCGGCAGAAAAGCTGATAGACCTACAGAACTTGCGTGGGGCCTGCCTCCCCCTGGCCCTATCCAGCAGCCAGCCTGGGAGGACTGGGAGATTGGCCTGGAGGCTATGAATCATGCCTTGATGCTGGAGAAGAACGTCAATCAGGGGCTTCTCGATCTGCACCAGCTGGCCAGTAACCTGCATGATGGCCACCTCTGTGCATTCCTGGAAGCCTCTTCCTGCTCGAGAAAGTCCAAGTCACCAAGGAGCTGGCCGATTCACGACCCTGCGCAAGATGGAGTTCCCAGAAGTCACAGTGTCTGAGTATCTCTTTGAATATTTAATTCTGCCTGAAGGTGACACGAAAGACTGAGCCTGGACTGCCTGACTCAGGGTGCAGTGGTTTCCCAGGGTCACAATGATGGATATGCTGAATAGCTTTTGCCTGCCCTAAACTTGAGATTGGTTTTCTTCCCCCATGGCCTTTACGGTTTTGTTTTTTTCTTTTTGCTTTTTGGGTCACACCCAGCGATGCTCAGGGGTTACTCCTGGCTTTGCACTCAGGAATTACTCCTGGCAGTGCTTGGGGGACCATATGGGATGCCGGGGATCGAACCCGGGTCGGCCGAGTGCAAGGCAAATGCCCTACCCACTGTGCTATCGCTCCGGCCCCGCCTTTACGGTTTTGTTCCAATAAAGTTACATGGTTTGAGAGAAAGTATCATTATTTTATGTACTAACCGCTTCTTCCCTTTAAGTTTGAAACGGAGTCCCCACCACGGCCAGCAAGTCCTGGTAGCTCTCACAGAATTTCTAGTCCATGGGAGTCTGCGATAGCACAGCACGTAGGGCATTTGCCTTGCACTCGGGCAACCTGGGTTTGATTCCTCTGTCCCTCTCAGAGAGTCCGGCAAGTTAGCTACGGAGAGTATAAGTATCCGGCCCACACAGTAGAGCCTGGCAAGGCATCCATGATGTAATGGATATGCCTAATACAGTAAGTCTCACAACGCAGATGTTACTGGTGCCCGTTGGAGCAAATCCATGAACAACGGGACTACAGTGCTACAGGGACTCTGCAAAGCACAAGGAAATGTTTCCCTTAGTAACAATATGGAGGCGGCGGGGCGACTGGGATCCCTGTGACTGTGGTGGCTGAGGAGAGAAGCACAGCCCGACTGGCTCCGGGAGAGCAGGAAGGGGACGGCACTGGGTGGGTGGGAATCAGTGGGGCTGGGCTGGAGACAGGTTTGAGGCGGGCTCAGTCCGGGTGTTACAGAACCACAGCCTGCGGGGGCGCGGCTCCACCCTCCATTCTATTTCTCAAGTGGAATCTAGGAAACCGAAGGGGAATTTGCAGAAACTGCATCTTTCTCCTCCAGAGGTAAAGCCGAAACAAGGCGAGAGCAAGCAAACGCTGCGGCCAGGCGCTCGGCACTAAACTCTTTGCTTGCCACGGACTCTTCAGCAAGCCGAACTGCGGAGCAGGTCGCGCCATTTTCTGGGGCTGTGGTGACTTCCGCCATGGATCCCCGCGGCTCTGACCCCTGACCCTGTCCTCTGACATGCGCACACGCTGTCCCTCCCACCCCATATATAAGACGCGCGCGCCCATTGCGGCTCCTCACGAGCCCTTCACCGTGCAAGGCCCAGCCAGTCGCCTGCTGCGCACTGCTCAGTGCCTCAGACTCGCTGCGTCCCAGGTGTCCCCGGACCACCGCCATGTCAGGTGTGCTGCCAGTGCCACTGTCCTCTGTGTACCAGAGCCTCGCCGCTGATTGCGAGGACGCCATCAACACGCAAATCAACCTAGAGCTCTGCACCGCCTACGTGTACCTGTCCATGAGCTACTACTTCGACAGGGAGGACGTGGGCCTGAAGCGCTTCTCCCGCTACTTCCGGGAGCTGTTCCGAGAGCTGTTCGAGCAAGCCGAGAAGCTGATGCAGCTGCAGAACCAGCGGGGCGCTCAGCTGTGCTTCTACGACGTCCAGAAGCCCCACAAAGACGGCTGGGAGGACGGCCTGAACGCCATGGACTTTGCCTTGATTCTGCTCAAGCTCATCAATGACGGCCTGCACGATCTGTACAAGCTGGCCACCGATATGCAGGACGGCAGCCTGTGCTCCTACCTGGAGAATCACGTCCTGCCTCAGCAAGACCAGTGTCTCAAGGAGCTGGCGGATCATGTCTCCACCCTGCGTAACATGGTTGCTCCGGAAGAGTACCTCTTTGGCAACAAGACCGGTCTTGATGGCGATGGCGACAAAAAGGACTGAGTCTGCACTGCCCTCTCCATATATCTGTGGTTCGGGGGACTTCTCCTGGTCACTTTGCTTTGCCTGCCTGTTGCATTATGGTTTTGCCACTGTTTGGATCAGTTATTTTAAAGACTTTTTTGTTCAAACTTTAATGTAATTTTGGTCCTAATAATTCCCCTTGAGGTTGGATTTATCAACCCTCCCCTTTACTTTTTTGAAGCAGTATCTGGAGAACACTCTGACTTCCACCCAGATCGCCACTCGGCTTAATATTTGTGAAAACAGGGGGAAAGTCTATGGAAATTGAAAGCTCAAGGTAAGTATCAGCTTAGAAAAAATGTGTTGTTGGTGGTCGGGGAGCTGGGTGGGTGATTGGATAGAGTGATAATAAAGCAGGTAGAGTACTTGCATAGAATGCATCTCACATTAAATAGGTCTATCAAGCCCTCCAGGGGTGATATGATATCAAGGAACCAGGAATAATAAGCCAGAACATTGTTTGGTGTTTTCCCAATCTGAAATACACACACATTCAAGTCACAAACACAAACACACACAAACCCACACACAGGTAGAGGGTGGGTTTCATTCTGGGGTAGAGGGAAAGGAACTAAATTAGGGCCTGATTAAATGAAAAAGGTCTGATCTGAAGGGGCAGACTATGATTTTGATCCAGTGCTAATATCAGCCTCAAAAAGATTAGGCATTAAAGGCCTCCCACAACACAACACACATACGATTTATATTTTGTGTGTAATACAAATTGTAAATATGCCTAAAATTCCAATTTATATCTCAGAAGCTAAATAAGAACAGTACATGAAGCCTGGGAAGTACACATGCCTTGCTCCACACAGAATAGCTCCACTTCATGACGGCTCAGAAGAAACCCACAATGCTCACGACTTGTCATCCTTATCTGAAATTGCTAGGGCTTCCAGGTGGGTTCCATTGGGCTGCCTATGCGGTTGACCCCTGATGCTCACCTTTGACATACACACGCACTTCACCCGAGCCCAGCCCCCCTGCCACATGCCCACCCACTTCCTAATCCTTACAGTAATTTCATAGGGGATAGATATGGGCATATCAAACCTGCTTTAGTTTCTTAGCCACACCTGCTCATCTGTTCCTCCCAACAGTGCCTGTACCTCTGCGACGGCAAGCCCCCAGCTCTCTGAAATTCTCCAGAACAATGCTCTACAGTGTGAGTTTACCAACACCTGACAGATCAAAGGGGAGTCCTACGTGTTCCAGTCATAGGCTACTTCTTTAGGCGGGACAACATGGTGCTGATGCATCACGTCTCCTGGTACTTTCTGCGTCTGTCCCTAGACGGTAGGGATCAGGCAGAGAAACTGATGTGCATGCTGAACCTCTCTGGGGACCGCCTCTGTCAGAACCCTATCCAGAAGCCACCCTGGGAAGACTGGGAGAATGGCCTGCAGTTCATGGAGCACACTTTATCCTGGAAAAGGACATCAATCAGGGGCTGCTCTATATGCATCAGCTGGACAGTAACCTGCATGATGGCCATTCATGCTTTTCTGGAGAGTCATTTCCTGCTCCAGAAGTCCAGATCATCGAGGAGCTGGCAGGCCATCTCACCACCATGGCGAGATGGCGTCCCCAGACACACCTATGTCTGATTACTGTTTGAACAGTTGATTCTGTGTTAAGGCTAGAGAAAGGACAGAGCCTGGATTGCCTTTCCAGCTGACTCAGGGTGTGGTGGATATTTCCGGGGTCAATCTCCTAGATATACTGTATTGCTTTTTTCTGCCCTAAGATTTTGTTCAGTTTTCCCCATGATCTTAACAGTTGTTTTCCAATAAAGCTACATGGGTGCAGAGAAAGTATCATTATTTTATGTACTAACCGCTACTTTCCCTTTAAGTTTAAAACAATGTCCAAGATTCCCTGCCCCTGCCAGCAAGTCCTGGTCACTGCTCTCTCAAATTTCTAGTCCATGGGACTCTGAAAAGCACAAGGTAATGTTTCCCTTAGTAAGAATATGGGCTGCAGAGGTAGCACAGCGGGTAGGGTGTTTGCCTTGCATGCAGCGCAGCAGACCTGGTTTCGATTCCTCCGTCCCTCTCAGAGAGCCAGGCAAGCTACTGAGAGTATCCTGCCCACACGGGAACACCCGTGGCATAATCGATATGCCAAAAACAGTAACAAAAAGTCTCACAATGAAGACGTTACTGGTACTGCTGGAGCAAATCCATGAACAACGGGACTGCGGCAGTGGCAGTGCTAGTAACAACATGGGGGTGGTGGAGAGGCTGGGATCCCTGTGACTGTGGTGACTGAGGAGAGAAGCACAGCCCGACTGGCTCCAGGAGAGCAGGGAAGGGGACGGCACTGGGTGGGTGGGAATCAGTGGGGCTGGAGACAGGTTTGAGGCGGGCTCAGTCCGGGTGTTACAGAACCACAGCCTGCGGGGGCGCGGCTCCACCCTCCATTCTATTTCTCAAGTGGAATCTAGGAAACCGAAGGGGAATTTGCAGAAACTGCATCTTTCTCCTCCAGAGGTAAAGCCGAAACAAGGCGAGAGCAAGCAAACGCTGCGGCCAGGCGCTCGGCACTAAACTCTTTGCTTGCCACGGACTCTTCAGCAAGCCGAACTGCGGAGCAGGTCGCGCCATTTTCTGGGGCTGTGGTGACTTCCGCCATGGATCCCCGCGGCTCTGACCCCTGACCCTGTCCTCTGACATGCGCACACGCTGTCCCTCCCACCCCATATATAAGACGCGCGCGCCCATTGCGGCTCCTCACGAGCCCTTCACCGTGCAAGGCCCAGCCAGTCGCCTGCTGCGCGCTGCTCAGTGCCTCAGACTCGCTGCGTCCCAGGTGTCCCCGGACCACCGCCATGTCAGGTGTGCTGCCAGTGCCACTGTCCTCTGTGTACCAGAGCCTCGCCGCTGATTGCGAGGACGCCATCAACACGCAAATCAACCTAGAGCTCTGCACCGCCTACGTGTACCTGTCCATGAGCTACTACTTCGACAGGGAGGACGTGGGCCTGAAGCGCTTCTCCCGCTACTTCCGGGAGCTGTTCCGAGAGCTGTTCGAGCAAGCCGAGAAGCTGATGCAGCTGCAGAACCAGCGGGGCGCTCAGCTGTGCTTCTACGACGTCCAGAAGCCCCACAAAGACGGCTGGGAGGACGGCCTGAACGCCATGGACTTTGCCTTGATTCTGCTCAAGCTCATCAATGACGGCCTGCACGATCTGTACAAGCTGGCCACCGATATGCAGGACGGCAGCCTGTGCTCCTACCTGGAGAATCACGTCCTACCTCAGCAAGACCAGTGTCTCAAGGAGCTGGCAGATCATGTCTCCACCCTGCGTAACATGGTTGCTCCGGAAGAGTACCTCTTTGGCAACAAGACCGGTCTTGATGGCAATGGTGACAAAAAGGACTGAGTCTGCACTGCCCTCTCCATATATTTGTGGTTCGGGGGACTTCCCCTGGTCACTTTGCTTTGCCTGCCTTTTGCAGTATTGCTTTTGCCACTGTTTGGATAAGTTATTTTCAAAGACATTTTTGTTGTGAACGTTAATGTAATTTTGGTTCCAGTAATTCCCCTTCATTTTAGATTTATCAACTCTTCCCTTAACTTTTTTGAGGCAGTATCTGGAGATCACTCTGACTTCCACCCAGATAGCCACCCGGCTTAAAATTTGTGAGGACAGGAGAAAAGTCTATGGAAATTGAAAATATAAGGTAAGTATCACCTTAGAAAAAATGTGGTCCTGGGGGGTGAGGGTGGAGCCTTGATATAACAGGTATAGTACTTGTATTGCATGCAGCTCACATAATTCTACCCTTGGCATCCTATATGGTCCTGCAAGCCTTCCAGGGGAGGATACGAGATCACGAAGCCAGAAATGAGTCCTAAATATTGTCTGGTGAGGCCCCAAACTGAAATACACACATATATACATACATACAAACACACATACAAATCACAACCACAGACAATCACAAACAGAGTTAAGGGTGTTTTCCACTCTGGGGTTCAGAAATTGATACTAAATTAGCTGATGATTAACCCAAAAGGGTCTGATATGAAGGGCCAGAGTATGTTATTGATCCAATGCTGACATCAATCTCAAAAATATTAGGCATTAAAGTTCTCCCATAACAAAACACACATGCAATTTATATTTTGTGTGAAATAAATGTAAAAATACCTACAAGTCTAAATTTATATCTCAGAAGCTAAGTGAGAAAAAGTACATGCAGAATTGGAAATACTCATTCCCTGCTCCACACAGAGTACCTCTGTTTCATGCAGCCTCAGAAGGAACCCACAATGCTCATGACTCACCATCCTCATCTTACAGTGCTAGGGCTTCCAGGTGGGTCCTGGTGGGCTGGGCACCAGGTTGAACCCTGACACTGACCCATGACATACACACAACTACTGGGTACCCCTACCCCTATAAAACAAGTCACCCACTCACATCCTGATTCTCAAAAACCTTCACAGGGCAGAGACAGGGGCACATCAAACCTATTCCTCAGCACCTAAGACACCCCTTTCACCTGTTCTTCCAACAGTGCCTGTATATCTGCCAGGGCGGCTCCACCACTGTCACAAGTTTTCCAGAACTACACACCCCAGTGCGAGGCTGGAAGTTCCAGCCGACAGATCCACATGGAGTTCTACACACCCTATCTGTTCTAGGTGATGGCCTACTTCTACAGGCGGAACACATGACACTGAAACACTTTTCCCCTAACTTTGAATCTGTTCCTTGAGGCTAGGGAATAGGGAAAAAGCTGATGTACCTGCAGAACCTCCATGGGAACCGACTCTGCTGGCAACCTTTCCAGCAGCCTGGGAGGCCCGGGAGAGTGGCCTGCAGGCAATGGAGCAAGTCTTGATGCTGGAGAAGAACATCAATTAGAGGCTGCTCGATCTGCACCAGCTGGCAAGCGACCTGCAGGATGGCTACGTCTGTGCGTTCCCCGAGAGCCACTTTTTGCTCCAGAAAGTCCAGAAAATCCAGGGATGGCCGACCATCACAGCACTCTGTGCAAGACAGGGCCGCGGGAAGCAGCCATGTCCGAAGACCTCTTCTTACGATTTGATTGTGCGTGAACGTGACAGAAAGGACTGAGCCTGCAGTGACTTCTCAACAGACTCAGAGAGTGTGGGGGATTTCCCAGGGTCACTCCGCTGGATATGCCGTATTGCTTTTGCCTGCCCTAAGTTTGACTTCAGTTTTTCTCATGATCTTTACTGTTGTTTTCCAATAAAGTTACATGGTTGGAGAGAAAGTATCATTATTTTATGTACTAACAGCTTCTTCCCTTTAAGTTTGAAACGGGTGTCCAGGAGTCCCTGCCCCCGCCAGCAAGGTCTGGCCACTCTCTCAGAATTTCTAGTCCATGGGACTCTGCAAAGCACAAGGAAATGTTTCCCTTGGTAACAATATGGAGGCGGCGGGGCGGCTGGGATCCCTGTGACTGTGGTGGCTGAGGAGAGAAGCACAGCCCGACTGGCTCCGGGAGAGCAGGAAGGGGACGGCACTGGGTGGGTGGGAATCAGTGGGGCTGGGCTGGAGACAGGTCTGAGGCGGGCTCAGTCCGGGTGTTACAGAACCACAGCCTGCAGGGGCGCGGCTCCACCCTCCATTCTATTTCTCAAGTGGAATCTAGGAAACCGAAGGGGAATTTGCAGAAACTGCATCTTTCTCCTCCAGAGGTAAAGCCGAAACAAGGCGAGAGCAAGCAAACGCTGCGGCCAGGCGCTCGGCACTAAACTCTTTGCTTGCCACGGACTCTTCAGCAAGCCGAGCTGCGGAGCAGGTCGCGCCATTTTCTGGGGCTGTGGTGACTTCCGCCATGGATCCTCGCGGCTCTGACCCCTGACCCTGTCCTCTGACATGCGCACACGCTGTCCCTCCCACCCCATATATAAGACGCGCACGCCCATTGCGGCTCCTCACGAGCCCTTCACCGTGCAAGGCCCAGCCAGTCGCCTGCTGCGCGCTGCTCAGTGCCTCAGACTCGCTGCGTCCCAGGTGTCCCCGGACCACCGCCATGTCAGGTGTGCTGCCAGTGCCACTGTCCTCTGTGTACCAGAGCCTCGCCGCTGATTGCGAGGACGCCATCAACACGCAAATCAACCTAGAGCTCTGCACCGCCTACGTGTACCTGTCCATGAGCTACTACTTCGACAGGGAGGACGTGGGCCTGAAGCGCTTCTCCCGCTACTTCCGGGAGCTGTTCCGAGAGCTGTTCGAGCAAGCCGAGAAGCTGATGCAGCTGCAGAACCAGCGGGGCGCTCAGCTGTGCTTCTACGACGTCCAGAAGCCCCACAAAGACGGCTGGGAGGACGGCCTGAACGCCATGGACTTTGCCTTGATTCTGCTCAAGCTCATCAATGACGGCCTGCACGATCTGTACAAGCTGGCCACCGATATGCAGGACGGCAGCCTGTGCTCCTACCTGGAGAATCACGTCCTGCCTCAGCAAGACCAGTGTCTCAAGGAGCTGGCGGATCATGTCTCCACCCTGCATAACATGGTTGCTCCGGAAGAGTACCTCTTTGGCAACAAGACCGGTCTTGATGGCGATGGCGACAAAAAGGACTGAGTCTGCACTGCCCTCTCCATATATCTGTGGTTCGGGGGACTTCTCCTGGTCACTTTGCTTTGCCTGCCTGTTGCATTATGGTTTTGCCACTGTTTGGATCAGTTATTTTAAAGACTTTTTTGTTGTGAACGTTAATGTAATTTTGGTTCTAATAATTCCCCTTGGTGTTGGATTTATCAACTCTCCCTTAACTTTTTTGAGGCAGCATCTGGAGAACACTCTGACTTCCACCCAGATCCCCATCTGGATTAAGATTTGTGAGGACAGGAGTAAAGTCTATGGAAATTGAAAGTATAAGGTAAGTATTACCTTAGAAAAATGTGTTGGGGTGGGTGGGGTTGGAGCAATAATAAAGCAGGTAGTATACTTGCATTACATGTTGCTCACGTTAAATTGGTCCAGCAAGCCCTACTGGTCTGAAAAGATATCAAGAAACAAGGGATAATAAGCCAGAACATTGATATTTTCCAAAAATGAAATATACACACACGTCACAAACAGACACACACAACACAAAATTATAGGGTGTATTTCTTTCAGGGGTACATAGAAGTGTACTAAATTAGGGGCTAATTAAACGAAAAACGTCTGATCTGAAGGGACAGTATGATTTTGATCCAATGCTGACATCAGCCTCAAAAAGATTAGACACTGAAGGCTACCTGCAATACAACACACATACGATTTATATTTTGTGTGTAGTAAAAAATGTAAATATACCTAAAATTCTAAATTTATATCTCAGAAGCTAAGTAAAACAGTTTGTAAAGTCTGGGATGTACATATGCCTCACTCCACACAGAATAGCTTTGCTTCATGAAGGCTCAGAAGAAATCCACAATGCTCAGGACTTACCATACTCATCTGAGAAAGCAATGGCTTCCAGGTGGATCCCATTGGGCTGCCCTCCTGGTTGACCCCCTGACGCTCACCCATACACATTCACTTCACCTGAGCCCATGTCCCCTGCCCTGCAAGCCCTATAAACGAAGCAGCCTACCCACTTCCTGATCCTCTCGAAACCTTCATGGGGCAGACAGAGGGGCACATCAAACCTTCCTTTCCACATCTTAGCCACCTCTGTCACCTGTTCCTCCCAACAGTGCCTGTACCTCTTCCATGGTGACCCCGCAGCTGTCTGATATTCTCCAGAACTATGCTCTGCAGTGTGACGCTACCAATAGCAGCCATATCAATGGGGAGTTCTAAAAGTTCTACATGTCCCAGGTGATGGGCTACTTCTTCAGGTGGGATGACATGATGCTGATGCACTTCTGCTAATTTCTGTGTCTGTCCGTTGAGGCTAGGGATCAGGCAGAGAAGCTGATGCACCTGCAGAACCTGCATGGGACCTGCTTCTGCCTGCTTGTATCCAGCAGTGGCCTGCAAGGCAAGGAACATGCCTTTATCCTGGAGAAGAACATCAATCAGGAGTACTTCTATCTGCACCAGTTGGCAAGTAACCTGTACGACAACCACCTCTGTGCGTTCCTGGAGAGCCACTTCCTTCTCCAGAAAGTCCAGAGCATTAAGGAGCTGGCCTATCATCTCACCTGCCAGCACAAGATTGCATCCCCAGATGCCCCTCTGTCCCATTATCTCCTTGAACATTTTATTCAGCATGAAGAAAAAACTGAGTCTGGACCGCCGTCTTAGCTGACTCAGGGTGCAGTGGATACTTCCCCAGGGTCACTCGGCCAGATATGCCATATTGCTTCTGCCTGCCCTAAGTTTGAGTTCGGTTTTCCCCATGATCTTTGCTGTTTTATTTACAATAAAGTTACATGGTTGGAGAGAAAGTATCATTATTTTATGTACTAACAGCTTCTTCCCTTTAAGTTTTAAATGGGTGTCCAGGAGTCCCTGCCCCGCCAGCAAGGCCTGGCCGCTCTCAGAATTTCTAGTCCATGGGACTCTACATAGCACAAGGAAATGTTTCCCTTGGTAACAATATGGAGGCGGCGGGGCGGCTGGGATCCCTGTGACTGTGGTGGCTGAGGAGAGAAGCACAGCCCGACTGGCTCCAGGAGAGCAGGAAGGGGACGGCACTGGGTGGGTGGGAATCAGTGGGGCTGGGCTGGAGACAGGTTTGAGGCGGGCTCAGTCCGGGTGTTACAGAACCACAGCCTGCGGGGGCGCGGCTCCACCCTCCATTCTATTTCTCAAGTGGAATCTAGGAAACCGAAGGGGAATTTGCAGAAACTGCATCTTTCTCCTCCAGAGGTAAAGCCGAAACAAGGCGAGAGCAAGCAAACGCTGCGGCCAGGCGCTCGGCACTAAACTCTTTGCTTGCCACGGACTCTTCAGCAAGCCGAGCTGCGGAGCAGGTCGCGCCACTTTCTGGGGCTGTGGTGACTTCCGCCATGGATCCCCGCGGCTCTGACCCCTGACCCTGTCCTCTGACATGCGCACATGCGGTCCCTCCCACCCCATATATAAGACGCACACACTGTCGATTCCTAGAACCCTCTATGGGCTCTAAATACTGAGTACAGAGCTTAGAGTAAGCCCTAAACACGCCAAGTGTGACCTCAAAACTAAATGAAAAATGAAAATGGGAAAACAAAGAAAATCACCAGAAAACATGGAACTCACCTGTTAAATACTGAAATACAATAGTCTTAAATAGCATTTGCTATGATGCTGTTGATAGTTATGGAAATCAATTATTAGAACCTTAGAAGCTGGACATGTAAAGGCTTATTTGGATAGTAATTTTACAGAGCTTATCCTGCTATGATAAGTGAAAATAAAAACATTCATTCTTTTCCCCCATGAAACATCACAGTGGAAAATGTAAAATAACTTTGAATTTTGAAAAATATCCATGGGTTCTGACTAACCTTATTAGTATTCTTAACCATAAACACCAGGATTTACCTGTAACTTCGTGTGGTGGAAAATATAGGAAGCAAGATGTCTGAACTCGAGAAGAGGAGGATGGTGCTGTGGTGGCACAGCAGCAGGCACCAGGAGGGGTGAAGCAGTGACAGCTCTTGGAAGTCTAAGCTGCAGGGCACTGCTGCACAGAAATTCACCATAATTTCTCTGGAATGAACGTAAGTGTCAGTTAGATATTTTTTCTTTTAAAAAATGAGTCAGAAACAGACAGACATGGAATTACTGTTCTCATTTGTGGAATATAATATAACCTAAGACTAACATCCAAGGACAGTAGAGGCAAGTGCCAGGAAGATTGCTCCATAGTTGGAAGCCTGCCTCATAAGTTCGGGGAGAAGGCAGCTCGGATACAGAAGGGATCACTAAGTCAATGATGCTTGGAGGGATCACTCGGAGTGGGATATGCATACTGAAAATAAAGGACCAAACATGATGGCCCCTCAGTATCTGTATTGCAAGCCCTATGCCCCAAAGTAGAGAGAGAGGGGGAAATTATCTGTCATAGAGGCAGGGATTGGGGTGTAGTGGGCGTGGCGTGAGGGATACCGGGGACATTGGTGGTAGAAAATGTACACTGGTGGAGGGATGGGTGTTCGATCATTGTAAGACTAAAACTCAATCATGAGAACTTTGTAACTGTATCTCATGGTGATTCAATACAAAAAAAATTTAAGTGTTGCTCGAGTTCAGTCCGGTGCCAGCACAGAGTGTGGATCCTGGAACTACTGCAGTACCCCAAATCCCCACCATGAGTAGCCAGCTTGGGCAGCTGGGCGGCCCCAGTGACTCGCTGAAGGCTGGCCACTCCGACCCCCCCACCCGCCCCTCAAAGATGCTGCCTCCTCAACACAGTCCCCGCCTCCATTTGCAGCACATCTCTGTGGAAGATCTTCTCTGAGTTCTTCAATTCCCTGGGTTCCAACTATGTGGAAACCAGACCTGAGGACCAGGGCATTGCCCCCTGGCTAGGTTCTACTGGAGTAGCAGCAGCCTGCCCGAAACACCGGAACCTTCCCAGCCCTGGTCTGGCTATGTCCGCTGCCACTGCCTCTACTACCACCAGGGCCTGGAGGACACAGCACTACAATCGAGTCAACCTGGACTTGCTAGGTAAGAGCACCAGTCACCTATTGGCACCCTTGGGCTTCCTGACACTGCAAAGTTGCCACCATGCCTTGGTCGGGCCTCCTTCACCTCAGGATGGAGTTCACTGAATAATTTGCCAAAAATTTAGGTATGTATTACTTTGTGACTGAAATCACCAGGCTCTAAGACATGATGAGCTGGTACCCTGCCCCCCACTTACCTGTACTTCTAGAAGCCCCACAGTCATGCCCATGAATCGCCTCCAGTGCCATTTATGCTCTTCTACTGGCCCTGATCCAGAGACTCCTAAATAAATCTCAAAAAAGATCAACCAGCTGCAAAAAGTGTTTGGACACCCGTATATGGCTGAATCTTCCAGGGCACCCTGGAGGGGGTCAGGTTCAGCCTAGTGCCCACAAAAACAGAGCCCTGGCAGCTTCTTGCTTGCTCCCACACTCCAGAGCAACTGCCATGCCTCCAGATGGACTCCATCACCTCGGGACCAAGATCACCAATAAATTAAACTTCCAAAAATTTAGCCTATTTCCAAAAGAAATAAGTGAAATTTCTGGACAAAAACTGAGTGCTGAAAGTAGGTAGAAAGACAATCGTAACCTTTCAGTATCTGTATTTCAAACCATGATGCCCAAAAGAAAAGAGGGAGAAAGAGTAAAAGAAAAAAGAAAAGTGTCTGCCATGGAAGCAGGCTGGAGGGAGGCAGCGGGGCAGGTGGGGTGGAGGGAAACTGTGGACATTGGTGGTGGGAAATGTACACTGGTAAAGGGACAGGTATAGAACATTATATAACTGAAATCCAATCATGAACAAATTTGTAACTGTGCTTTTCACTGTGTGATTCAATAAAAATAATTTTAAAATGATGTCTGAACAAAAGTATAAACATATAAACATCACCACTACTGAAAATTTGCCTCAAAAATAATTTTAAAAGTTAACATAAAAATAGAAAAATAGAGGTATGGAGCAATAGTACAGCAGACAAGGCAGTTGCCTTGTATGTAGCCAACCCAGGTTCAGTCTCTGGCATCCCCTCATGTTCCCTAAGTACCACCAGGTATAATTTCTGAGTGCAGAACCAGGAGTAACCCCTGAGCACCACTGGGTGTAGCCCCCAAACAAAAATAACAATAAAAATAAGATGAAAAAGAAAGAAAATTATCTTGGAGACAGTCTGCAAGCCATCAAAACAAAAACAAAAATTATCATCAAAATTATGTAGAAATAATTGAAGGACAATGTAGACACAATAGAAAGAAAATTGACACCCTGGAGCCTATGCACTTCAAAAGAGAAGAGGAGCTAGAAGGAAACATGAAAGGGAATGGTTTCCATAAAGTCTCAGGAAGACTTACTAGGGGGCACCAAACTTCACATATACTATCATTACGTCAATTCATCTGATTCACCTATCCCCGAGAAGAATCTTACAAGTGGTTTTTAAATCCTTATTTAAAAGGATAATCTTGCTTCTGAAAGTTCTTTTCCATTGTAGACATTATTCAAGATGTAAAACATAATTAAAAAATATAACTAATACCTGTGGCAAAGGGTTATTAGTGCTTTGGTGGTAATTATAATGTGGTAACATACTTTTAAGAGGCAGGAAACTATATACTTGAAACATATACACTTGTGTGAATTAATCAGAAAAGAATTATTTAAGTTCTATATTCTTTGAAATTAAAAGAATTCTAATTAATCACTGTATCACTGTCATCCCGTTGTTCATTGATTTGCTCAAGCAAGTGCCAGTAACATCTTCATTTGTCCCTGTCACATACTATAGTAGCCCAGTGGTATCTGTTTGCTCCAAGAACATGAAGAGCACATTGTTGCTACTGTCTTTGGCATATCAAATACATCATGGGTAGCTTGTCAGGCTCTGCCACATGGGAAAAAAACTAATAAAATTTAAAAAAATAAAGAGGTCGAGGCTGTGTGCTCCAGGAAAAATTGCATGGTTCTCTTCCGGGAGCTTTGTTTTATAGTCTCTGGATCTTGGCCATTGATGAGATTATATAGAGCTGGGGGAAGTTTGTGGGTGTGACTGCCAAGCTTCTGGAAAACTGGGGATCTGGCTGGAGGAGGCCCAGTCCCTATCTGAGCAGGCTTGGAGATCTTGGCCACAGGTCCTACATACCTGGGTTCCTCTGTCGGTTCTTTCATGGCTTGTAGGATGACATTACTTTGTCCTCTCCCCCCCCAGCCATGAGTAGCTTGTCCCGGTTTTTCCCGGAGTTTAGGCTTACCTCAGTCTCACCCATCAAGGTGTTCCTGAATCTCTCCCATCCCTTTGTTTAGCTATAATCACTTCTCTATGCCCTCTTCCCCAAAACAGTTAATCCGCGGATTTCCCTTAATCTGACTCGCTAATTTGTAAGGTCAGACCTTCCTAGGATACTAAATTTATATTACATAAGTTAATATTGCCTTTCTCCTCTTCTTGTGCCTTTTGAATAATTTACTTTAAAGCAATGTCCTTTTTGTATGGACACAAGAAGACAATATTATGATTTTGTAACTTGGGATTTAGTTGGCCCCGAATTTTATTCCCTCCCGGGCATCTGCTTTCTCCACTTAAGCCTCAGCTGCCCTCAGTTCCTAGCACCCCAAAAGCAGCGTCCCGACGAGGGACGGGATGGATCCAGGGCAAGCGGTGAGTTATGTGCTACCCTGGCATCGAGATGGGCCTGGCCAAAGTGCCTAATTGTAAACTATAAGTTAAGAGCTTGATCATAGACAAATGCTCTCATGATCCAAAATTAATGATGAGACTTGGACCCTGCTAGGGATAGGAAAGTCTGATCTGGCCTGAGCACTATAGTCTGAGATTGAGATGGCCCCAGGAGAGCAATTCCATAAGCTTTAATGCATCTCTTATTGTGTCCATACAAAATGATTTATATTATGAATTCTTGTATGTTTGCTGGCTGGGGAGAGGAGAATCACACTCATGGGACTCCGCCCTTGGGTGGATCCTCCTGCTGAAAGAGAATTGAGTCCTAGGAGAAGCATCCCCTAAGGTAAAGGAACCTTACCCTATTGATGGTGACCACACCTAGGTGTACACCCCAACCCCCTCGTGCTGAGGAGATTTAACTAGGCTGTAAGAGTGGGTTGGGGGGCCAGATCCAGAGATCCAGAGAGAGATCAAGAACCGGGAGAGAAGCAGAGAGAATGAATAAACTGATCGAGCAACCAGTCTGGCCTTTTGCCTTCCGTCGCCTGCCCTCGACCCACAGCACACACAGCAGTTCTGGGGCACCGAACGTGGGCAGTGAGACAGAGCCACCTGGAGAGCCCGCGAGTGCATGCGCCCCTCGGCGAGCTTTAGTTTTTTACAATGGGTGAGGCTCGTGTGAGCATGTAGAGAGTGGCCTTGAGTATGGCTGTGTTCTGGAAGTTTTTCAGCTGCTGGGGCTCTGCTTGGGGCAGGGAGAGAAACTCAACCTGCCCCCCTCCGAAGGGGCCCCAGTGAAGACAGCCTGGCTTGGGGACAGGAGATTCTGCAATTCTAATTAATAGAGTCAAATTTTTTTTTTGCTTTTTTGGGTCACACCCAGCGTTGCACAATGGTTACTCCTGGCTTTGCACTCAGGAATTACTCCTGGCGGTGCTCAGGGGACCATATGAGATGCTTGGAATCGAACCTGGGTTGGTCGCATGCAAGGTAAACTCCCTACCCACTGTGCTATTGCTCCAGCCCAATAGAGTCAAATTTTAATGAAACTTGCTGGCACTTAATAATGTACAACCTAGTGTTGTACAACCAAGCTTGGTTATATTTGTTTTAACTGTATTTTGTGAATTTAGTTTTATGCTTTCCTAAGTAAAATGTCTACAAATTTTAATATACTTTACATTTATCATTACCTCAAAAGTAAGATATAGGACTAGGAATTTGGCTTAGAACTGAAGTGCATGCTTTGCATGTAGAAGCCCCAGGTACAGTCTCTGGAACCACAGAGTTTCCCAAGCACTGTGAAGGAAGTGGTATCACAAAATAAAAAGTATAGGTGTAGAAACACATATGTAATATGCAATTATTTTCATAAGGGAATAAATTGGGAAGGTAGAAGAATCAAATTTTAATTTTTCTAACCAACCCTCAATAATAATAAACTTTCAGAGTTCTAGAAAAAAGAGATCCCCGTCTTTTAAAGCACTCTCTGAAATCCAAACAAAACTAAGTAAATAAAAGCAGCTGTTTGGCATTTGGTGGCTTAACTACACAAATAAATATTTTTGAATGAATTTGAAATACAGTAGGTTTTACATCCTTTCAAGATATGTTCTAAGAACAAAGGAGCTATAAAGATAAAATTACATTAAAGCATTAAACATTAATTCTAATACTGTTCCTCATATGAATTGTTGGATAATTATAATTAATGACTTTACTGATATCATCAGAAACCTGGATTTTAATCATGAGAGGAAGGATAAGAAAGAGAGGTAAGATAAATGGAATCAAGGTAAAGTCACACAATACTGCATTTAATTGAGGAATCAGTATAATATCATGAGCTATACTGATAATTCCTTTAAATAATTACCAATAGAGTAGGAGTGATCATATGCATGTTCCCAGCTGGGGTCTCTAAGGGCTTTTTTTCCTGAAAGATGTAGAATTCCTTGTGGAAAATCATTAATTTAATATATGAGGGCTTACTGTTTTGTTTCCTTTTCTAGGTTTTTGGGTCCTACCCAGTGTTGCTCAAGTGTTACTCTTGATTCTGTGCTTAGGAATTATTCCAGGCAAGATTGAAGAAACACATGGGGATTGAACCTGTGTTGAACCTGGTCCAAGGCTTAGTGTGAGAGGGGTTATAGTCAAATTCTGTGGCTGCAGAAATAGATTCTCATATCGACAGAATGCTGGTGTGATCCTCCAACTCAAACTTCATTTGAAAACTGATTACCAGTGTTATGGAATTTACAGATGAAGCATTTGGAAGGTGATTAGGTCATTAGGATGAAACTCTCATGATTAGAGACTTCAGAATATCAATTGTCCCTTCTATTATGTGGAAACATGAGTGGCTACTTATGAACCAGAAAAATGGCCTTCACCAGACACAATCTGCTAATAACTTGGTCTTAAATTTCCTATCCTCTAGAACTATAAGTAATAAATTAGGTGTTTATAATACACCTTGTTTGCAGGCATCTGGATTGAGAATCTGTTATGTGTTTCTATTGATGCCACAGATATACTACATAAGGTGTTTATAAAAACATCACTGACCATCACAAACATGGTCCTTTCGTTCTTCATAGAATTCATAATATACTATATGATGCAGAAATTAAATTGAGCTACCCTATGGCCCAGCAATTCTGCTTTTGGATATCTACCACCAGGACAGAAAAAACATTCATTTAAAAGTGCATATACACACCACTATTCATTACAGCAATCAATACAATAGCTAAGATTTGGAATCAACCTAGATGTCCAACAACAGATCAGTGAATCATGAAGATGTCGTATATATACCCAATTGACTATTTAAAAAAATTATTCTTTTATTGAATCACCATGTGGAACGTTACAAAGCTTTCAGGTTTAAGTCCCAGTTATACAATGCTCGAACACCCATCCCTTCACCAGTGCACATATTCCACCACCAAGAATCCCAGTATACCTCCCCAACCCCCACCTCCCCAGCCCCCCACCCCGCCTGTGTAACTGATAAATTTCACTTTACTTTGATTACATTCAACATTTCAACCAAAAAAATCACTATTATTATTTGGAGTTTCTCCCCCCTAAAGTCGGACCTGCTGAAAAGGAAGCATTTGATAATTTGTTTTCCATTGCTGAGAATGAAGAGATATGAGGTCAAGCAGCTGCACTAGCAGCCGCACTGTTTTGGATTTCTGTACTTTAGTATTTTAGTAACTAAGTTCAGAGAAATATCTGCCAGAAATTGCATCATTGCAAGCTTGCACCTCTCAGCTACTTTATATTCCACATATGAGTGCAATCTTTCTATGTCTGTCTCTTTCTTTCTGACTCATTTCACTCAACATGACACTCTCCATGTTGATCCACTTATATGCAAATTTCATGACTTCATGTTTTCTGACAGCTACATAGTATTCCATTGTGTAGATGTACCAGAGTTTCTTTAACCAGTCATCTGTTTTTGGGCACTCTGGTTTTTTCCAGATTGTGGCTATTGTAAACAGTGCTGCAATGAACATAGAAATGCAGATGTCATTTCTACTATACCTTTTTGTCTCTAACTATTACTGTGTAACAAAACACCCCAAAATGAGTGACTTAAATATTATTTATCAAGAGTATGTACCTATCCCTATATCACCCTAGTTCCACCTTCATTCCCAACTCCATGTAATTTTTTAGTTTAGGGGGGGCCATGCCCAACAGTGTTCAGGGCTTACTCCTGGATCAGCACTCAGGGATCACTTCTGGAAGGGCTCAGGAGACCATGTGGAGTGCCAGGGATTGAACCTGCATCTGCCATGTACAAGGCAAGCATCCTATCCGCTATACTCAGGCCCCAATACTGGAGATTTAATGTCACAAAAACAATTTTATTGAATCATGAGTTTAAAATCTACTAAGAGAGTATATCTCAAATGACATTATGAAAAAGAAAATGGACTGATATGAGGTAATGAAGGTGTTACATAATGCAATATTTATAAGTGTACCAAATGAACACTTGGACAATGTTATGTTGATTTTTATCTTAATACAATTATGAAAATGTACACATTATTTAATTTTCAACAAAAGTAACAACTGTGGTCAGACATATTGGCATTAATGGAATGTTTGCAACATTCCAGAAACTGGACTAAGTGTTGAATGGGTGTTATCTCCACCATTCCTCACACCAATCCTAGGCCATAATACAATTCTATCTTCATTATATATTTGTAGAAACTGAGGCACAGAGGGATGGATATTCTAGGTCAAATTCAATCAGCAAGGAATTGATGCTGTGAAATATCAGCCCAAATGCTTCAGTGTGGAGCAAGGGGTTGAGGAGGGACATTTCTGAAATTGTAAGGAAGCCAGAGACCAGAAGAAAGTCCCACGTGTATAATGTAGGTCAGCAGAGAAACAGTTGAGTAAGTCAACTGGACATACTCTCTCTGACTCTGTCCTCCACACTCACTGCTCTGAAGGAGCTGCCAGTCTGATGCAGGATGCAGTCTCCACCCTGAAGCAGAGGAGAATAAATATACACAAAGGACACAGAAAAACATACATAACATATACCCAAACATGCTGTAAGTTATGTTGGACTGAGTACAGATGATGAACAGAACCTAGGAGGCAGTGAGGCTAAGCAGCAGGGGTAGGTTCATGGAAGTGTCTAGAATTCAAATGGGTCTCATGCAAGGATTGAAACTCTACAGGGACAGACTTAAAAACTGTCAGAGACGGAAAGCTTCAGTGAGTGATAATAAACACAACTGAAGTAGTCTCTGGTACATTTATTGACTTTCCACTTATTTACTCCAGCTTTCCTAAAAGTGTTTCAGGAGGTAGGTGGCTTGGACTTCTCCTATAAAGTGAATGCTTTCTTGGGCTGGAGAGATAGTACAGTGGGTCAGGGCACTTGCCTGGCATGTGGCGGACCTGGGTTCAATTCTTGGTATCCCATATGGTCCTCTAAGCACTGCCAGGAGTAATTACTGAGAGCAGATCCAGGAGTAATCCCTGAGCACTGCCGGATATGTCCCATACCCCAAAAGAGTATGCTTTCTTGTAGCTCTTCACATTTGGTCCACAAACGTGGGAGTAGGGAGAAGTGCAGGGAAGAGGTCCTGAAAGACAGGATTCATTATGTCTAAGATGTCCAGTTAATTCAAAGAGACTATTGGATATCCTGAAGATAGGGACATCAGGTTTAGCAAAGACATGTGTCAGTGTGTGCATATTTGTGGACATGTGTGTGAGCCCAAGAGCAAGCACTACATGCACCTAATGCTAGTAGGAAATCATGACACGGCTCACATCCACTCCAGAATATAAAGAAACTATATGGGATTTGGACCTGTGAGCACTGGGCAGGGAAATCAGCAATGCTGCTGCCTTGGCACACATGTATCTGATGAGTCCCTGCTGCTGAGCCCCCAACATCCACCCGCCTTTGCAGAAAGTAAGATTTCTGCAATACTGGGTGCTCAGTGCACTGTGATCACCCAGGGAACTTTTAAATGCCCCAATGTCCAAGTCCCATCTCCAGATACTACAGTCTAATCATTCTGAAGCATAGGCTGATGTTGGCCTTTTCCTACAGCCCCACTTCCTAGGATATTCTAATGGGCAGTCAAGTTTGAGAATCACTTATAGGAAAATGTTTGATCCATTCATTGGGTGATGTTTACTGAATACAAAAAAAGAGAGAGAAAGGAGATTCTGTCCTTGCTCTAAATACAATTTTCCTGACACAAGGGGAGGAAAATGGCATTGAGGAAGAGGTGTGGCTTATCAGGCATTCCCAAGTGCATATAGCATCCCCCCTAGAAAAGCCAGTCTTCAAGCTGCCTGTCCTTTCCCACACAAACCACACAAAGCAGCCCCACATGATAATCATATTTTCAAATCACGATAAAGTAACTAAAGGGGGCTAGGGAGATAGCTCAAGCAGTAGAGCACATGCCTACTATGAGGAAGGCCCTGAGTTTAATTTCCAGCACTACATAGCCTGCAGAACTCTACCAGTGTTGGTGGACCCCAGAGAAACATCGAACTGTGAGATCTGCACTGCAGGTCTGAGAATTGCTGGGAGTAATCCTAGCATCCCACCACCACCACCACAGTAGCACTGGTAATTACTCAAAAGTAACTACTGAGGCACATAAATTTTAAGAATACAGTGGATTTAGTGCATCATATTGAAAACATTATTTCTTTTGTCAATATGAAAATGAAGACGATATCTACTTTATGCTACAATCTCAAAATAACGTAATTTAGACTTATAGCACATCTCAGCTCAGACTGGGAACATTTTAAATGCTGAGTAGTCACCAGCCAGTGGCTGCCCAGGCACACAGTGCTGGATTACACACCATAGCATTCATTAGTATTAGATGCTGGAGTAGAGTGTTAACTATGGAGGAGATATTTGAGCATAAAACATATTTTCCTTCTACAAACATTTCAATGATATCAGTTCTCAGAGAATGTGGTAGTTTTT
Source organism: Sorex araneus (assembly GCF_027595985.1). Lineage (NCBI taxonomy): Eukaryota > Metazoa > Chordata > Mammalia > Eulipotyphla > Soricidae > Sorex > Sorex araneus. The sequence continues at coordinate 38,700,718 of NC_073313.1, forward strand.
TGGCCTCTTGTAATCACAGTTCTCCCTGTCAAGTCACAAATACTCCTGTCTTCATAGTGGCAGAAAATTGATTAGGACTTCCTGCTACTTTGTTCTTTGTTCAGATAAAATCACTTTTATCTGGGGGTACTCATGTGGGGTTATGTGGGTCACTGAGGATTACAGTACTTTGTAAGCACTCACTTTCTTCATTGTTAGCATAAATAATCCTTTACATGGACAAATTTTAAAATGATAAAAATTAAAGGTACTTTAGTTGATGTCTAATATCAAAACTAGTCATCACTGTTGCTGTTGCTTTATGAAGTTCTATTTTTATTTGCATGTTTTATTTATTTTTATAAAGTTGTTCATGATAATTTGTTACATACAACAGTCCAACATCAATTCCACCACCATTGCACCTTCCCACCACCATTATTTCCAATTTTCCCAAATACCCCTCAAGCCTGTCCCTATAACAGATATAAATGATTTGCTAAAAATGATCAAAAATATTTCCTTAGAAGAAAGTTAGTGAAGATTGTTTTATCTCACCATGGAGCAATTATGCCCTTGTATAAAAGATTACTAACATGTTATTACAGGTTAAACCTTGTGTGTTTATATTTTGTTAATTGTTGCCTTCTACTTTACATCCCATCCAATATGGTGTGCTGTAGGATAACATTGGGTTTGTCCTTTCAGCCTTGCCGCAGAAAACTTAGTTTACCTTAAAGCAATGTCCTTTCTGTATTGACACAGAAGACAGTTAAAGACAGTTAATATTATGCTTTGTAACTTGGGAGCTGATTGACTCCAATAATATTTACTCTTGGGCATCTGCTTTCTCAATTCAGTTGCCCTTAGTTCCTAGCACCCCAAAAGCAGGGTCCCGATGAGGGACAGAATGGACTCAGGGCAAGCTGTGAGCTACCCTGGCATTGAAATGGGCCTGGCCAAAGCACCACAATACTCAATTAGAAGTTGAGAGCATGGTCATAGACAAATGCTGTCATGACCCAAAAGTAACGACAAGACTAGGACCCTGCTGGGTTAGGAAGACTAGCCTGACCTGAGGACTGTGATCTGGAATATGTAGTGAATGTCCTCAGGAAGAACCAAACTTAAATGATATATCTCTTACTGTGCTCTTACAGAATGACATTGCTAGAAATATTAGAAGTAGATTTGCTACAACTATTTAAGTGGATTACTAGCTGAGGAAGGAAGAAAGCGACATACCCTTGTTTGGATTCCACCCTTGAGCGGATCTCCTAGTAATCTGGAGAAATATCCTTAGATGAGATTTTGTTAATCTGCTGGAGAAGTAGTCTTACCCCTCTTTGTTGATTTGATAATGTTCAACCCACCTTTGTGTCACCACCCTGTGTGATTTCTATATAAACTAAGACTGTAAGGGAAAAAGACAGAGGCAAGACAAAAGACACAGAAGACACAGAAGCGGGGAGAAGAAACAGAAGCAGGAGAGAAAACACAGAAGCAGGACAGAAGACACAGAAGTGGAGAGAAGACACAGAAGCAAGGGAGAAGACATGGAAGCGAGAGGGCTCTGGAGAGAGAGAGAAGAAGAGAGATCGGAAGAGACCAAAGGAGAGACTACAGAGACAGAGACAGAGATAGACAGAAAAGAGCACAGCGGCACATAGAGGCAGAGCACAAGGAAGAGCCATCCCGATCCAGTCCATACTAGCGACTCAAGAGCACTGAACACAAGCAGAAGGGGGGAAGAGAGAGATTACCACCCACCGCCCCAAGAGCCCGCAAACAATGAACACAACACACACATCACCCCCATCCACATGTGTGTGTTTGAATTTTTTACAGTGTGCTATTCTAATTAATCAATGATGTAGAGTTTGAGATGGCATGAATTTTATTTTTTGAATGGGGTAAAACAGCTGGAGTTAAATTTTTAACTGGATGGTAATTTTGGGTTTCCTGAATGGCTCAGCCTGATACAGGGCCTGGAAGCAGGGTCTGGAAGCATCTCTGCAATTTTTTAAATGTTTTTCAAGATTCATTTATGAGTCTCTGGATCATGGTTGGTTAATGAGCTTACTTGGTGCCAGAGGCAGTTCATGGGCATGGCTGCCAAGGTTTCTGGAAATACAGGGAAATGGGGGGAGGTATCCCATCCCCAACTCTAAAAGCCTGGAGATTTCACCTGGAGATTTCAGTCACAAAACCTGCATGCCTGAGTTTTTCAACAGATTAATTTCTGGAGAACTACTTTTTAAATTGATTTACCATGAGATACACAACTACAAAGTTGTTCATAAATGGATTTCAGTCATACAATGTTCTATCACTTGTCCCTTCACTAGTGAACATTTCCCATCACCAATGTTCCCAATTTCCCTCCTGCCCCCTAGCACTTTTCTTTTTCTTCCATATTTCTCTTTCTCCTCTCTCTCCCTCCTCCTTCTTTTCTCTCTCTCCTTGGTAAGCCCCTCTTCTTGAGGCATTATAGTTTGTTTACAATACAGGTACTGAAAGGTTATCATGTTTGTTCCTTTACCTACTTTCAGCACTCAATTCTTGTCCCTAGTGATCATTTCCTACTTTTTTGGTCATATTTCTCTATCATTTTCTCTATCACAGTTTCCCTTCTCCACCACCACTTGTAGCAAGGAAAGATCTATTTTTAAAGGGTTGAAGTAATATAGAGGCAAGCGTTAGGGTCTTTTTACTCATGTGTGATGTAGAGGTATCTGTATGTCCATATAGATATGTATGTGCTGCAATGAAGAGAGGTGTACATATACCTTTTTAAATTAATTTGTTTGTATTTGGGAGTTAGGTACCATAATGGGATTGCTGGATCATAATGAAGTTCCGTTTGGGAAAGAAATTTCTCTAATGGTTTCTACAGTGGCTGAACCAAGTGATATTCCCAACAGCACTGAACGAGGTTCCCTTTTTCACCATGTTTCCAGTCTTATATAAATATGCTATCCTCACTGATATAGGATATCTCATCATTTAAATTAACATTTCTCTAATAATAAGTGATGCTGAACACTTTTTCATACCCTTTATGACCACCTGGGTATCTTTTTGAATTTTAGGCAAAGCTAGTGGCTGGTGCTCTGTAGCTACTCCTGGCACAGTGTTTGGCCAGGGTGCTCAGGGGATCATGTGACTGGAGATAAAGCCTGGGATGAAGCTTCATGTACTTTGAGCTCTCTCCTTACCAGTTATTTTTAATCCTACAACAATGTGTCCAAGCACTGCAACGAAAGTTGCACTAAATGTTGTATGGCCATTAAAAGTTGTGTGATTACTGAAATCAAATGTGTGACTCTCCCTCTCCACAGAAAGCACCAGGATCAAGTGTGTGCAACTCTCAATCATCACTGTCATCACAAAAATGGCAAAGGGACAGAAAGTGGCAAGGTTGTGTAATTTAGGAGAGCGATAAACTCATGGTGGTGTAAATTGTTCCCTTTGGACAGCCATAACTCCACCTAAGTTTCTTTGTACTAGTTCAACGTATATGGATTGATAAATGAAATGTAATATAATTTATAGAATTAAACAATAAATTAAATGGTAATTAAATTAATTCAAATAAATTAATTAAATTAAAATGGTATTTTTAAGAGATGTAAAACTTCAGTGTACAAAAAACCAACATCTTCTAGTGATAAAATATTTGACAGATTGGGGATAAAGTAACATAATTAATCAACATAATAAAAGCCATGTCTGACGAACACCTACCTAAAATTATACACAATGGAGAAAAATTGAAAGACTTTCCTCTAAGACCAGGAAAAAGCCAAGAATACATACTCTCACCACTCTCAGCACTGGAATCCCTAGCTAGATTAATTAAGCAAGACAAATTAAAGATATCCAGATTAAAAGGAAGTAAAAGCATCATTATTTAAATGTTATATGATTTTGTATATAAAAATATCGAAGAATCAACCTCAACCTGTTGATACTATTAAACTTTTAGAAAACTTGCTAAATTACAAAACATACATAAATCAATTCCGTTTCTATATACTAATAACACAAGCTTGTTAAATTATGCACTCATTTGCAATAGCATCAAAATAAGAAAACACATAGAAAAATTAGCCAAAAAGTAAAATGTATGTACAAAGAAAACTACAAGACTGGTGAAATAATTTGAAAAAGACACAAACAGAAAAACATCTGATGTTCATGGCTCAGAAGAATATTGTTTTTCTGATAAATATTGTTAAAATGCCCACCTATAGAATCAACACAATCTCTATCAAACAACAAAGGAATTCCTCACAGAAATAGTAAAAAAATCCTAAAATTTGTATGGAACTATGGAAGATACCCAAATAGTCAAAGTAACCCTAAGCAAACAAAACAGCTGAAGGTATCACACATCCTTTACTAAAAGTTAGAGTAATAAAAATAGTATTAGTGACATAAAATTTCACACACACCAAAGGACCAGAATAGCCCCAAATTAGCACCTACATATTATTATTAGTATTAGTGACATAAAATTTCACACACACCAAAGGACCAGAATAGCCCCAAATTAGCACCTACATATTCAAATGATATTAGACTAGGGAACCAAGCACAATCCAATGGAGACACATGGAAAAACAAAACACATTAAGAATGATGAGACTGAACCCCTATATCATGCATGCCACTGACAACTTGAAATGGACTAAAAAGTAAACAATAATACCTGATACTCTAAAACTAATTACTTAGAATAAAATGTAGGAAGAAGCTCCATGGAAACAGAGAGATAGTATAGTAGATAAGACATTCGTGGGCACCACATAAAGCTGTGTGGCCAACATCTGAACATGGCCCACTACCCAAAAATATCTTCTTAACATTGGTCTCCACAGTGACATTTTTGAGTTCTTGTTTAAAATTTTTTTAGTGATTGTGATTCTGTGATTTTCAATGTGATATTTTCTCATGCATATAATTCCAACACAACACTCATCACAAGTGTACCTACCTCCCTCTCCTGAGGACCTCAATGCCTCTCCTTTTCACTGAATTTGGCCCTCTGTTACTACTTTTCTGTGTATCTTTAAACCATATATGAGAAAGATCATTATGTACCTATCCCATCCCTTCTGACTGACTTTACTCAGCATGATTATACACTAGTGCCATCCATGTTACTACAAACTGCATGATTATGTTCTTTCTTTGAGTTGCATAAGATTCTACTGTGTGTATAAACTATAATTTCTTGTTTCATTCATTAATATTTGTGCAACTGGGTTATTTTCCTATCTTGGCTATTATACTATGCCAGTAGATGAATATAGGTATGCATATATTCTTTGGGATTAATGTTTTTGTGATTTAGGTATAGATGCCAAGAAATGGCATCACTGGGTTTTATGGTAGTTATCTGCTTTCTGGGGGATATCCATGTCACTGTCACTGTCACTGTCATCCCATTGCTTATCGATTTGTTCGAGAGGGCAGCAGTAACATCTCTCATTGTGAGACTTATTGTTACTTTTTTTTGGCATATCAAATACACCACAGGTAGCTTGCCAGGCTCTGCCGTGGGGGTGCAATACTCTAGGTAGCTTGCCGGGCTCGGGTGCATGAAAGGCGAACGCCCTGCTGCTGTGCACTCGCTCCAGCCCCTATAAGTGAGTATGTGCATACACACAGTCAAATAAACAAATGAGACAATACAAAATTTAAAGCTCCTGCACAGCAAAAGAAACAATAAAAGGCAATATACAGAAAGGAATAAAGTATTCAAAGACTATGAATCAGATAAGAGTACAAAACCCAAAGTATATAAAGGACTCTACAATTCAATAAACAAAATCCTCAATGTAATTTTAAAATGGGCAGGGTCACTAAATAGATATCCCCCCAGAGGTGGCATCTAAATGACTAACAACTACATAAAATATGTGTTGACCTATTTAATAATCATAGAAATGTAAATAAAACTTACAAGATATCATATCATACTTGAATCACCATAATCATGAAGAAAAAGATAAGTGCTAGAAAGAATGTGAAGAAAAGGAAACCTTATACAGTGTTGGTGGCATTATAAATTGATCCAACCACTCTGGAAAACAATATGGAGGTTCTTGAAAATAATTAAATATATCTACCCACTCTGGACAAGATCTGAGTGCTGATAGTAGGTAAAGGGATATACCTTATAACCTTTCAGGAACTGTATTGCAAACCATAATGCCCAAAAGGAAAGAGAGAGAGTGAATGAGTGAGAAAGAGAAGAAAGTGCCTGACACAGAAGCAGGTGGGTGCTGGAGGGAAAGTGGGGATATTAATGGTGGTAAATGTACAATGGTGAAGGAATGTTCCACTGGTGTTGTTCCACTGGTGTTGGAACATTATAGAACTAAAACCCAATCATGAACAACGTTGTAACTTGTGTATCTCACTATGATTTAATAAAAAAAGCTTTAAGTAGATCTATCATAAGATCCAGTAATTCTACTTCTGAGCATGGAAACAAACAAACAAAGAAAACCAAAACCAGGATATCAAAGAATTACATGCACACCTATGTTTGTTAGCATTATTCCTAATAGATGCCCTTTCAATATCTGTATTGCAAACAATAAGGCCCAAAAGGAGAGAGAGAAAGAGAGAGAGAGAGAGAAAAGTAAAGTGCCTGCCATACAGATAGGCTGTGGGGAGGCTGGCGGGTGTAGCAGGAGAGAAACTGGAAACGTTTGAATTGGGAAATATACACTGATGGAGGGATGGGTGTTGGAACATTGTATGACTGAAACTTGATCATGAACATCTTTGTAACTGTGTAATTCACAGTGATTAAATTAAGATCTAAGTATCCATAAAAAATGGATAAAGAAGGGGCTGGAATGATAGTACAGCAGGTAGGGTGTTTGCCTTCCAAGCAGTCAACCTGGGTTCGATTCCCAGCATCCCATACTGTCCCCTGAGCACTGCTAGGAGTAATTCCTGAGTGCGAAGCCAGGAGCAACCCCTGTGCATCACCAAGTGTGACCAAAAAATAAAAAAAAATGGATAAAGAAGATATTTATGTGTAAGAAGTATTTATTTATAATGGAGTATAATTAAGCAATTAAAAAGGAGGACATCTTGGGGCTGGAGTGATAGTACAGTGGGTAGGGCATTTGCTTTGCATGCGACTGACCCGGGTTCGATTCCCAACATTTCATATGGTCCTCAGAGCACCGCCAGGAGTAACCCCTGAGCATTGCAGGATGTGACCCAAAGAAAAGCAAAAAAAAAAAAAAAGAAAAGGAGGACATCTTGCCATTTAATATGCCATAACAACATGGATTAAATACATTATGCTGAGATAAATAGGATGGAAGAGGATAATTTATATTACTTATGTGTGTAATATGAAAAAGCCAAACTCCTAAAAATAGAGCAAAGATGGTAGTTGTCAGGGAATGAATCACAAGGACATAGGATAGATGTTTTAAGGGTATAACACTGTAAGTACAAACTTACAAGGAGTAATAATATGTCTTAGAGATCCAATGCATAGTATAGTGAGTAAGGAATATAATCATTAAGCTAGCTAAGAGATTAGAACTTGTTTTAAACCCTAAAAATGAGGGGGCTGGAGCGATAGCACAGCGGGTAGGGCGTTTGCCTTGCACGCGACTAACCCGGGTTCGAATCCCAGCATCCCATATGGTCCCCTGAGCACCGTCAGGGGTGATTCCTGAGTGCATGAGCCAGGAGTGACCCCTGTGCATTGCCAGGTGTGACCCAAAAAGCAAAAAAATAAAAAAATTTAAACCCTAAAAATGATTATGCAACCTGATAGAGGTACTAAACATTTCTGATGAAATCATATTACTATATGAGAATATATATAATTAAATTATTGCATCTGTAAATATAGTGTTACATGTCAAATATATTGTAACTAAAGTAAAATAATGTCTAAACAAAATTTTAATTGTGTCAGCTGAATGATAGATAAATTTGCAGATGATCTATAAAGTTCTGAATCATTTTATTTTATTTTAATTTGTTTAGTTGTGGGGCCACATTTAGCAGTACTCACAGGATTTACTCCTGTCTCTATGCTCAGGTATCACTCTTGGCAGTGATAAGGGACCATATGTAGTGCTTGGGATTGATTCAGGGTCAGCTGCATGCAAGGCAAGGGCCTTAACCCCATACTATCTTTTTGAGCCCCGTAAATTTTTTGATCAGAATTAACTTGAAACTCCAGTGCACATGTCTAACTATATCAACTATTATTAGAATTTGCAGTGAGTTCCAACTTCAATAATTTGCTGTTTATATTTTTAATATACTTGAACAAAATCATTGTTTACAAGAAACATTTGCAAGACTAGGAACACTTTGGGGAGAATACAGTATTAGATATAAGATCACGTAACTGTCTGCCAAAAGGTACTATTTTCAGAGAGCAGCATTTTCTTGATATAACAATATATTTATAGTCAGTTGGAGATCTGGAAGAGTCCTTGACCCAAAATCTACTAGTTAGGGGTGAACTAAGGAAGCAGGCTATTTACCAAAATAGGGATTAAGGTCTGGACCATACCTCCACTTAACCCACAAGACCATTATTATTGTGTGCTTATTATCACCATGAAAGTACAGGTCAAGCTATATGTCTGAGTAGCATATATCAGAGGGAGAATGTTTTCAGGGATAAGAGGCTCTGCTGAGGGAAATGGATTAAACCAGTGTATGCCAAGATAGATCCCAGGGCTGACTTTTTCTCTCAGGCCAATACTAAAAGTAATAGCCAGGAATAGAGAGTAAGTATGCTAATGAAACACACATGTCATATCAGGGTATGAATAAATCCATATTGGGCATGTGCAAAAGAAGGCACCATGAGAGGTAGGGAACTAATGCTTATCCTGATTTAGTGCAAGATAAATGGAGAAAGTTCCTCATGACTGTTATGGCTGTGTACCTTTAAGCTCTTTATGCACAAAGAATAAAAATATCATGTTCTGAGATGTAACAAATTCATTATGTGGAAGAAGGGGATTCTCATTGTTTCTCTTTATTCTGCCATCTCAGTTTCACAAATAACTCCCTGAGGTTTGATTTGCTTCATTCAATGTGTGAGGCAGCTTGTGGATATTATGTAACAAAAGCCATCACATTATGCTCAGGGTACTGCAGTTTTATAAACAGAAAACGAAGATCCTTTGAGATGTGCCTATAACACTCATGAAAATATTTTCCTTTCCATTGGTGTCATAGTTTCAGAGTTGGTAACAAAAAAAAATGTAGGGTTATTTTTCAGATGCTATTCTTAGGCAAAGAGACACCATTCTCCTCACCGACTTGTTGCCATAATCCTGTGCACCATACTCTACAGTCTCTACGGAAGAGTGATATTTATATGATATCACTATGATATTTTACTTCTCAGTATCTCAATGGCCCAGATCACAGCTATTGATACAACTCTAAATTTTGCCACTAAACTTTCATAAAGTTGTCCCTATCCTTTTTGAATCTTTATAAGGAAGTTATGTGCAAAATTTGCTATTATTACTTTTAAGGAAGCTTGTGTTATAGTAGCTTTTTTATTCAAACCAAATGAACTTTAATTTAATTTAGCTAATGGGTAAGATTTTTGCAGAACTGACCATAGGTAAACAAATTTTCCTCTAAGACAGTACAATTTGGAGTGCCTGTAACACTTGGGTCTGCTTTCCTACTCTAAATCCTGCCTATAAACCAAAAGTTTAAGTGTACATTTCCAGGGTTTTACACTCTTTGTAAAAGACAAACTGCCTTTCTTTGACTTCTGAGACATTTATAGAAAGAAACTTCACAAAGCAACATACCTTAAAAGCCTGTTCACTAATATAAACATATATATACATGCATTTTTAGCACTAAGGAATAATTTAAGGCCCCTGACCCACATTACGTCTCATTTGAAAAATTAAACCTATTTTAGATACTTCAAAGTCACTAATGATGATTAATATGTTCATTTGCATCACACATGTTGATATTTATTATCAATGTAGAAAAGCTGGCTTATTACAAAGGAGTATATAATTTTATTTTCTGAAATAATATATGGCAATATAAAAATTTCAGGATTTAACTTTCAATATTTCACCAATTCAATCTAAAAGAGGGAATCTATAAAGACCAACCTCATTTATATTGTATAGACCACTTTAACCAAGAGAGATTATAAATAGGTAGACTACCCCTGCCATATATCTCACAGAAGATAGAATTTTCCATATATTTCCTTATATGCCATCACCAAACAAGAGGGTAAAGAAGACTGAGGTGACATGTTAAATTTACTGAGAGGCAAGAGTTCTCATAAAGGTTTGGCAAAAATGAAGAATCACCGGGATAAAAGCAAAATTTGAGCTTTGTCATTTTTATCAAAATTTCTAGCTAACATTATCAAGTTACTTCTCTGGTTGGTATTCCTAATTATTTAACCAACAAGAGTGTGTGAAATTGTTTTATCAATAGCTTTCATTAAAATTACTTTTCTACCAGCATTATTCACAACTGCAATATACAATATTCAAGATGGCCTTGTTATTAAAGACTTTTCATTAAATAAAAAGTCATGTTGGGCCGTTAACTACCCTATATCAGTAATAGTAGAATGTCCATAGATAATATTTCATAGATAATAGAATAAATAAATCTATGGATACATTCACACAATGAAATGTTACATGTTAATGAAAAATATCAACTACAACACCCAGCAGTTTAGACATAATGTTGAACAAAACAAGCCAGACTCAAAAAATACATAACCAACATAATAACAAGTAATAAAATACTATTTATATTACATTCATAGTGCAATAACAAGTAAATACAATTCTATTTCTATTAGATTCAAAGATTGTGAAATATAGACTGGAAAGAGCACCAGGTTCATCTGGCAAGTTAGTTCAATTTTTTCATTTGGGTGGTAGATTTACAAGTATGTAGACTTTGTGAAAATTAATAAGCTGGCTCTTGCAATTTATGTACTTTTGTCTTTGCCACATTTCAACAATATGTTTGTTAATTTTATAATAATGTTATATTAAAAGTCTTAGACCTATAAGGAAATATGGCTTTAGAACAAGAGAAAAATCCAGTTATTTGTTTAAAACATTAATTTACTTCTAAAGTTCAGCAATAGTTATCGAGACATTTATAAATTAAAAACATATACATGTTAATTTTATTCAACAAAACACAACAGATGGAACACTTGACTACCAAAATTCACTAACTCCAGAGATGAAGTAATTTTTCAGAGAGAAACTTTGATGACTTACCCAACCCATATCACAAACTGACAGAATATCTTTTTTCTGACAATTGCCCTCAAGTTAGAGTAAACTGAGAAACTTGCAATGTTTAAAAATCCTAGACATATTCTATCATTCATTAGTCCTATTCTTATGATCAAAACAAATTTAAATGCAAGGCTACAAACTTGAGAAAGGCAACTATAAAATGAAATTTATGAGTAGTAGTGAAATGCAAAGGTTTGCTGTCTGATATTTTATTACATTTGAGCAAAATTAACTTCTATTTGGATTCAATCCCAATTTTTAATGAAAGAACATTATTTTTTAATATTTTATTGAGGTACCGTAATTTACAAAGTTATTCATAGCACCCAACTTTTTACAATCAGTCATGATCAAATTCCATGTGTACAGTTTTCCTGACCTCAGATCTCAACTCCATCATGCCAGTATCAGAGATCACTCCTGCCTGGGTTCTGGGGCCATATGGGTTGCCGGGGATCGAACCCACATCAGCCGCATTGCAAGGCAAACGCCATAACTGCTATCCTATCACTATGGCTCTGAAGGAACATTATTAACCATAAGTAAAATCAGTAATTTAAATTCCAAAATGGCTCTTTTACTCGTATTTCTTGCTTCTACATGATTTCCTTTTCAGAGAAATGATAAGAGGATCAAAAATAAACATGGGACCACAAGTGGGTCAATCAAGATCCACAGGGAAAGTACATTCCCAGCCTGATAATGCCCTTGGGCTTCCTGACACCCCAAAATTGCCACTATGCATCTGAATGGACTCCAAGAACTCAGAACCAAGATTTCTGAGAAATTAAATTGCCAAAATAAAATACACAAGGAGCCATGCCCAGAAACCACCTTCAGCTCAGCCATACAAGCTCATTTATCACCCTTGCTTCAGAGACTCATAAGTCTCAAAAGAAATCAAAAGCCACAGTTAATCTTGGACCTGCACAAGGCTGAACAATCCCAGGCACATTGGAGGGGGGCGGGTTTGCCTAGTGCTCACCCAAACAGAGCTCTCACAGCTGCTTGCTCCTATAATCCAAAATCACTGCCATGTCCCCCAGTTAGACTCCACCGTCTTGGGACAGACCTCCCCGAGATATTAGCCTGCTGAAAATTTGGGTATGCAGGTTTTGTGACTGAAATCACCAGACTTGGAGTCGGAATCTGCTACCTACTCCCACTTGCTCCCAGAAGCTTCAGCGATCACCCCCATGAACAAACTCTAGCACCACCATGTATACTCTTCTACCAGCCTTGCTTCAGAGACCCATAAATAAATCTTTAAAGAGATTGAAAGCCACAATTAATTTAGGAACGCAAGGCTGAACTACCCGGGGCTCATTGGAGGGGGCCAGTGTCTGCCCAAACATTGCCCCTGACAGCCACTTGCTCCTACAATCCAAAGTCACAGCCATACCCCTGGCCAAACTCCACCATCTAGGGCCAGATCTCACCGAGACATTAATCTGCTGAAAATCTGGGTATGCGGCTTTTGTGATTGAAATCTCCAGGCTTTCTCGGGATTAGGATGGACTACTTTCTCCTACCTCCCTGTACTTCTGGAAGACCCGGCAGTCACATACATACCCCAAAGCTGCCAACCAGTTAAAAAGAAAAGCTACCCCAGTTGTACCATTCCAATAAAAATACAAAACACCCTGAACAAACATGATAACCTCTTAGTACCTGTATTGCAAAACATGATGCACAAAAGAAGAGAGAAAGAGAGAGGGAAGAAAGAAGAAAGCTGCCTGCCATAGAGGCAGGTGAAGCGCAGGTCTAAGAGGGTGATGAGAGGGAAACTGGGGACATTGGTGGTGGGAAATTATACACTGGTGAAGGGATGGGTGTTGGAATACTGTATGACTGAAACCTAATGATTAATAGCTTTACAATGGTCCATCTCAGAGTGAATTAATATAAAAAACGAGCACGGAACCATACTGGCTGAGAGGTTCTGGCAAAATTCATCTATCTGGGTAGTTGTTCTGCCAGCTATAAACTGCAAGCAGTGGCCCACTATAAAAACTTGAATGTAAATAATTTCTGTTCCATGTAGACGTCTGGACATAGCATCCTAAGGTAAGATGGTAGCTTTAGGATAATAGGGCCCCAGGATCTTCCTACATGCCATTCTTCATATAGGATGTCGTCCTCACCCACATGGTCCCAGACGGCCCACCACCACATCACCACCTCTGTATAGCATTGAACAGATAAAGGAACTGAATGGGAAGGAAACCTGTCATTTTTCCTTACTTTCCATCAGTCAGATCTTGGTTAGCTGCTACAAAGGATACATGTCATACAAGTCTTTGTATCGGAGGGCCCAAGATAACTATCAGAACTTACTATTAAGTATAGAGAGGAAAAAACACAATGGAGAACAATTAACAATGTCCAATGACTATGTTACAATGAAAGGCTGTGCACAACGAAATGGTCATACATGCTGTACTATTTCCCCCGATACCTTGTTACATGTATTTTTAAGTTTTAAATTTATAAGGCAAATGATAACTTTCAAAGATGAAAAATTTGTCAGAAAGTGTATGTCAGAGTACTTTTCTAGATTGAGTCACGGTTGTCAGATCATTTTATGTTAAATTGGCAGTTACAGGAAATGCAGATCTAAAGAGCAATGCACTGCACTCAGAAAAAGGTCACCATCTATGTTTTCTCTTTTTGATTGGAGAAATAAAAATGCTGTTACATACCAGTGGATATGAGAAGCACAAAAGTACCCTCTCAAGTTTGTATTATATATTTGCTTAGTTAAAAAGAAAAAAATCAAGAATTTATAGCTACCCTTTGTAAATGTTAAGAAGGTATCTTGCAATACTGGGTTAGTCATGAAAGAGCTATTATTAAAGCGAACCTTTTTAAAAATTTTATTGAATCACTGTGAGATAGTTACAAGCTTTCATGTTTGGGTTACAATCACACAATGATCAAACACCCATCCCTCCACCGTGCACATTCCCCACCACCAATATCCCTGGTATACCCCCTTTCACACCCTCCCCCTGCCTCCTTGGAAGACAATATTCCCCATATTCTCTACTTTTGGGCATTATGGCTTGCAACACAGACACTGAGAGGTCATCATGAAAAAAAAGTGAATCTTAATAGAGATATATATTTTAAAAGTACTGTAAAGAACGTATTCTTTTTTTCTTGAAATAGTCACACTTTTGATAATTATCTGGTATACAAAATACTCATTCTATATGAAGTAAATAAAATATTTAGTTGCAATCATAAAGAATTCCTATTTTGCTCATCAAAATATTTGAATATTGGAAACTTCTTAAAACTCAATGTACACATCACTGATTATTTGAGGGAAAGCCTGAACTGTCCTTTCTATGTATCTTGTAGAACTGCTTGAATTAATAGAAGATAGTTTTATTCATCAGGCAGTAGAATACTTTTATTTCTTAATCAGTTAATAAGTTATCACCTGAGCATAAATTATAAATCAAAGGGCTATACAATTAAAATTAAAATTATAACTTAAAAGCTAAGAAATGTAGCTCTAGAAGAAACATTAAAACTATTTTATTGTTATTACAGACATTTCTAATTATTCTCCAGTAGACAGTGGGGAAAATACTATTATCAACATAAAAAAATCCTACTGAATGGGAGAAGGCATTTTTTAATGATACACCCGAGAAGCAGTTAATGTCCAAAATATACATAAAACTCATAAACAAAAAACAAACACCCAATGAAAAGATTGGCAGAGTATCTGAGTAGAGATTTTTCCAATGAAGATATAGATGACAACCAAGAACATGAAAAGATACTCATTATCTCTTATTATTAGGCAAAATAAAATGAAAACAAGTGTGAGATATCTTTCCATTCTTGTGAGAATGACTATTATCCCAAAGATAAAAACACATGGTAGAGAGAAAGAAATCCTGGAATACCATAGGAATGTAAATTGATACAGCCATTTGGAAACAGTATTGAAATTGCTTTCAAATATTCAAAACAGAAATTCTCTATGATTCATTTGTTCTACTTAGGGCATTTATTTGGAGAACACAATTCACGAAAGTACATGAACATTCATGCTCACTGCATTATTATTTACAATAGACAAGCACTGGAAACAGCCTAAGATCAAAACCATAACTTAATAAAAGAAGCTGTGATATATATACATATATATGCACAAACATATACATACACATATGATGGAATATTATAATTCGAATAATAAAAATGGCATCCTGGCATTTGCAACATGTTAACATTGGAAGGACCTTAAAAGTTTAGTGCTATAACTACAACATCCAAAAAAAGAGAGAACAAAAGGGAATGCCCTACCACAGAGGTGGGGTGGAGTGGGGGGTGGGGTGAGGTGGTGGGAAGGATACTGGGATCATTATCATTATCACTGGGATAGTAGTGGAGAATGGGAACTGGCGAAGGGATGGGTACTCAACAATTATATGACTGAAAAGCAAGCACAAAATTTTGTAAGTAGGTAACTGTACCTCACAGTGATTCACTAATAAAAAAAGTTTAGTGCTATAAGTCAGATAAAGACAAACACTATACTATTTCCCTCATATGTTGTATATAAAAGTAACAAGTGAATGAATTAAATTAAAATCATTGAACTTTATTTATTTTAAATTTTTATTAAAGAAAAAGCAGCAAAGTTTTAGACTACAAGATAAAATTAGTGGTTATCAGAAGGAAAAGGGAAGGCTAAATTATGTAAAAAGATGTCAATTGTTTGATAAAGGACAGAGTTGAACTTTTAGTGGTGAATTTAAAGTATATGCAGATGGTTTGCAAGTATGTACACCTATAACTTACATAATGTTACAATACAATGTTACATCAATTAAAAATAAAACTATCTAAATTTGATAGTTCCAAGGCCAGAGAGTTAATACAGTGGGTAAGACCCTTGCCTTGCATATAGCTGATTCAAATTTGATCCCTGGCATTCATGTGGTCCTGCAAGCCTGCCAGGAGTAAGCCCTGAGTACCAATAAGTGTGGCCCCAAAACAAAACAAGAACCCCTAATAATACTATTTAAAAAATAAATCAATTTTTATTTATATATACTATTTTGAAGTATTTTGGTAAATATTTTCAATATTTATGTACCATATTTAGATAACTTTGAGAAAGTATTTTTCTACTGATAGAACAATAATGCAATATCTTTTACTGCAAATGAAGACCACAGATATGTGAACATAATAGGAAAATATGCTTCTTGTTTTATATATAAGAAACATATAGCTATGTTTCTTAAAGAAATTGATAATAATATGAAAATGATTTAAATTATTTTCTAAAATTAATTTTACATGAAGTAATTCCCTTTGGCAATTAAAATTTCAAAGGCAGATGAGAAGCAATAATTTGACATTCTACTTATAAAATGTAGCTTTGTGAGTTTTTACTTCAAACAACAAATCTAATATGTAGTTAAGGCTACTCAGTATTACAAGAAACAATTTTATTCAGTATCAGAGACTGAAAGGGTTACAATTTTAGAAACAATAAAACAAATTGAAGCTTGTTTCCTAACCTGGAACAATCTAAAAAATGTATTTTCTTTCTAAACTGTAAACACAGAGTATTCAGCTGATCAAATGAAAACTAGGATTTTAGGCCCTAAAAAGCTTTTCTGCCATTTAAAGATCTTTTCCCTCCCTAGAGATTATAACTACCACCTCATTCCTTTCTCCTCTCTACTCTCAACATAAGGGGTCATATGACAATGAAACCTGACCAGAAGTTTAAATTCTATGGTATAATTTGATGGTGATGCTTGAAAAGAGTCAGGATAGTACCAAGGGGTTGATGTGTAATCTGAATGTAACTTTTAGTATATGGATCCACAGAATTATACATACTTCACACATTACTGTTCTTTCATTCTTTATATTCTATTCATAACCTTTTATCATATTTGCCAAAAGATATGTGCTGTCACTTTCACTAGAACATAGCAACATAACACACACACAATGGATGACATTAATGGAAATGGAATTGATGGAATAACTTATTTGGTACATTTGTCTATTAAATTTAAAAGCTAAATTAATGCCTGATAAATTCATTCCTGAAAATCCCTTATATGTCTTACACTTCATTTTCTGTGACTTTCATCTAACACCTTATTAAATTTGGATGTATTTATAAGCTACACACTTTTCCGGGGGAAACATGTCCTTCACTTTCACTCTCTACTTTGTAAAGTATACATTGCTGCCCTTAATTTATACTTAACTGTCTTTGTCAAGATCCAAAGAGTGAATCTTCATTTTGGAATCTGAAAATAAAGCCTAAGATAATTTTCTCTATATACATTCATATTTTATAAGCTCAATATTATTCTCTTGTCAATGTCTGTCTTTGAAGAGTGAAGAGTTCTTATATAGAAAGTTTCTTTCAGTTAAGTTATTCGGTTCCTTAGTTATAAAACTTGCTATAACTGGAGATGTTTCCAGAACTGCAAGTATATAGATCCACAGACTTATACATAAAGATTGTGATAAGAAATAACCAGGGAAACCTATATGGAAAGATATGTGGATTTCTGCTGCGTACTGTGCTATCTGAAAGACGAGTATTTTGAGTTATTTCTTTGCCCAGATTGAAACTAGATTCAGAGCATATGATTTCCTTCATTTGTTTTGGGGTGGTTTGTTTTTTCCTTTGTTCATTTATAAAATGTGTCCATATTTATTAAGCATCTCTGCATGCCATGACCTGTTCTGGATGAAATAAGCAAAAGAAGTACTAAGAAAAAGGAGGGACTAGAATGTTGAATTTACATATATAATTTACATATATAATCTGATCTGATCGGTTGTCCTCCAAACCTAATTTGCACAAAGGTAGAAGATATCACCCCACATGCCCATAAAAGGCCATATGACATGATTGGTCACCCTCCTGACCTTATTTGCATAAGGAAAAGTGATACCATTTCACATGCCCTTATAAGATGGTAGTGTCCCACAAACATCATACTCTCATTTGCATATGCAACCAGGTTGGTTTAATCAGATGATCTCTTAGGATATAAGCAATAGAATAATAGACACAACTAAGAGAGGGGGATACATAATGTATATAAAAGCCTGCATCCCTTTTTTCACCTCCTTTTCTCCCCCTACTTTTTACCTTGCAGCCTTCCTGTCTCCTTCCCTGCACCAATTTGAGGTGTTAAAGAATTGTAAAATAGAAGACCTCTGGTGGTTGGCATGGTAATGTTACATACCATCTATAAAATTAGATCACTATCCACTGCTTTTACATTATAATATAATGGTGAACTGGCCTGTTTAGCATTTATGGTCAAAATAGTTGTATGTCTTTTTTCTTTCTTAAAAAATATATAACTAGATGGTAGGGTCGACCTCTTATTCTATTCGGGGAGCAGATAGAACATGATTGGAGTTGTCATGATTAGTGATTAACATCTGTGTGTTGGGGCTCATAACACCCTAATTGCTCCTATCTGGTTCTTCCTGGAAAAAAAGTATATATACAAATATATACATATATATTATACACACGTACATATATATAATTACCTAACATAAAACACATTGCATAGTAAAGAGTTATTTATGGGGCTGGAGCAGTAGTACAGAGGGTAGGGCATTTACCTCACACACAACAACACCAGGTTCAATCCCTGACAACCCATATGGTCCCCTGAGCCTGCCAGTAGTGATCCCTGAGCACAGACCCAGAAGCAAGCCATAAACACCACGAGTATGACCCAAAAACAAAATAATAATGGTACTTAAAATGCAACAACAGAACGGTCCTACTGGTTTTCCACTGAGACAGAACCTTGCATTCAGACAGGTAGCATGTGAAGAGTCGGGCCAGTGTACTGATGAGTACTGGCAGCAGATTCTTCAGGTGTTCGGGTCTGACCTAGTCTGGACCAGGTGCTGTTCACGTCTTTACCAATGAAATGGTGTGTCAGATTTCAAAAGAGAGAACATTGGGAACGACATATCCATTCTGCAGAATTTGGTATGTGGGCAGCTGGACATGGCTGTCAAAGAGATCCGAGTAGAAGTCGTGAATAATCCTCTCCATTGCCTTTCTGGAGGATGTGATAGATCCACCGGGACGTCGGAGGGCAGTCATCTTGGTCTTGTAGTTGGCGAAGGACAGGCGAGCGTTGCGAATACTTTTCCCAGCTTCTGCTGCACTGGCCAACGCTGCTGCTCTTCTCTCTTTGAGGTCTTCCTTTATCGCATCTCTGCATAGCTTTGTGAGCTCGGACATTATCTTGTGGTTGCCTGAGGCTCGAGCCAAACCATGTCGACGAGAGTTTCCAAAGACAGGCGTCTGTTTGTGGCTTTCTCACTCTCAGCATTCTTCGCACAGACATGGAGGTGCTGAAACAGTCGATCGTATTCCTTGTCGATGTTGTCAAGGACAGCATCTTCCCACGTTGCTGCAGTAGTGCCAAAGAGCTCCCAGTTGGTGGTCATTCTGGGAGTTGCCTTCTTAGATTTAAATTTTGCAGACTTTTTTCACCGCTCTGTGACATAAAATTTCGCATGAAGGAGACGGTTGTCTGATCCCGTTTGGAATTTTGGGACAACAGCGACATCGGTCAGGCAAAACCTTCGATTGAATATGATGCGGTCAATTTCATTGTGGAACTGTCCACGGGGAGACTCCCATGTCCAGCGTTTAGATTCAGCCTTCTGGAACTGTGAGTTACCATGGATGGTCTTGGTCGACATAATGAACTCAGACAGTCTCTCACCCTGATAGTTCCATTATAGGCCATGTGTCCCAATGTGGAGTTCTTCAGGCGACATTCTCGAACCTATCTTGGCATTAAAATCACCAACAATGATCTTGTAGAAGGTGTGGTCTTCTTTACAGAACTTCTCCAGTTCCATGTAGAATCTCTCAATTTCTTCTTCATCGTAGTTGGAAGTTGGTGCATAGACAATGAAATAGAAACTGCAGGCGGTGAGCCACATCTATTCAAGCATAATCGTCCAATTAGGGTTGTTAGGCCTTCAAATGAATCGATGCTCATGGCCAAGTGTGTGTTGACAAGGACACCAACACCACCAACGCCTCTGTTGTCGCATGTTCCGAGGAACAATTCTTCTCCAGTGTTGAAAATGGCATGATGTGATTGATGTCTCGTTTCAGTCAGACCAATGATGTCGTACTTGATCTTCTGCGATTGCACCATCAGATCCTCGATGGATGCTTCTGATGCCAGTGTCCGTGCATTGAAAGTACAATAATTTTAGTCTTTCTTCGTTTTGGCAGTCTGTTTGTCCCTGAGAATTTTTTCAGCCTCTCTTTGCTCATCTTTCTTAACGCTGCGGTATTGGGGGCTCTTTCAGTTACAGGTGAATGAGGCCAATTGTTGTTACTGTTGTTGGCATATTGAATACATGACGGGTAGCTTGCTAGGCTCTGCCGGGCGGTCAGGATACTCTCGGTAGCTTGCCAGGCTCTCAGAGAGGGACGGAGGCTTTTAGGGCGGCCTCCAATCACCCTTAGAGGTGTTACTATGGTTCACACCAAATTTGAACCCTATCAAATATGGTGCAGGAATAATAGGTATTAAGTGTTTGATGGTGTGTAGCGCGGTCCTGAGAGCGGCCTGGAGTGTGACGGTGGCTGGGTAGTGGATGTAGTGAGGGTCGGCCAGTGAGGTATTTATCTGGCTTGGGTAGGGTGGGGCATCTGGGTTGGAACCCTCCCTCAGATGCCAGAGATTGGAGGAGGCAGACAGAGGATCTTGTTTCCAGGTTGTACAAGAAGGGAGACATCCACGACATCAGCAACTATCACCCAATCTGCCTGCTGTCTGTCATCTACAAGTTGTTCACTCGTGTCATCCTGAATAGAATAGGCAGAACACTAAACGAAGAACTATGCGAGCAAGCCGGGTTCCGAAGGGGATTCAGCACGATAGACCATATCCACACAGTGACCAAACTCATTGAAGTTTCGCGAGAGTTCAAGATGCCGCTCTGTCTAATGTTCGACTTAAAGAAGGCCTTTGATTCTGTTGAGACTGAAGCGGTCATTAAAGCCCTGGCCAAACAGGGCATTCAAACTCAGTATATCAAAATCCTCCGTGAGCTGTATTGTGGATTCACCACCAGGATCTCACCATTCTATAAGGAAGTGATCACTGATGTAAAGAGAGGGGTGTGGCAGAGTGATACCAATTCACCGAAACTTTTCAGTGATGCCCTCGAGAACATTATGCAACGACTTAAATGGGAAGGAATGGGAGTGAAGATAGACGGTCAGCAATTATACCACCTCAGCTTCGCTGATGACATCGTTCTCATAACACCAAACATTAGCCAAGTGGCACAAATGTTGGCCGACTTCGGCCATGAGTGTGGAAAGGTCGGATTGCAGCTGAATCTCAACAAGATGATGTTCATGAAAAACGAACTGGTCCCTGAAGCTCCATTTGCTCTCAATGGAACAAACATCTCCAAATGCAGCAGTTATGTGTACCTGGGTCAAGAAATCAACATGAGGGGGGACTTGGTGCCAGAACTGCGCAGGAGGAAGAGAGCAGTGTGGAATGCATTCAAGAGCGTCAAAGAAGTGGTTAAGAGAATGAAGAATCTCCGACTCCAGGCACATCTTTTCGATTCCACCGTTCTTCCTGCACTAACATATGCCTCAGGGACCTGGGCCCTATGCAAATAGGATGAGAATGCTATTAGGGTATCCCAAAGAGGAATAGAAAGAGCTATGCTGGGAATATCATGTCTCACTCAATTCCAGAGAAGGGATCTGGAGTTCTGACCTCCGTCAACGGTCAGAAATCAGGGATGCTGTCTCGTTTGCCAAGGCATCAAAAATCAAATGCGATTCAGAGATGACCGCTGGACTATAGCTGTTACTGATTGGATTCCACGGAACGTCAGAAGACCTCGTGCCCGCCCACCAACTAGATGATCAGATTTCTTCGTCAAATCCCTGAATGAACGATTTGAGGCTCTTCCTGTTCCTGGAGCAAGCAGATATCATTGGGCTGCACTAGCACACGACAGGGACGAATGGAGACGTTACTGGTGTCCGCTAGAGCAAACCGAAGATCAACGGGACTACAAGTGAAGTGATACTTAAAATGCACAGTCAAATCATGAGACTGAAAAATATAGTAAGGAGTATCCAGATATTACTGAAATGCTTATTCAAAACATTTTTTTTGTGTAAGAACAATCTTAAGAACCAAATAGCTGCATTACCTTCAGTCCATGTTCTAAATTTTACTGTGTTTAGGACTAATTTTAAACTAAAGCAAGATTTATATCCACCTAGAACACAAACAGTATAATACAGTAATATCTAAAATCTAATAAAATATGTAGTAATGAAATTTGGGTCAAAGAGATAGTACAGTGAGTAAAGCACTTGAGAATCAGATTATTACTCTAGTACAGTTTCTATGTGATCTTGGGTAGTTGTTTATGTTTGAACTTCAAGTTTTCTCATGTGGTAAATGAGAAATTATATATGTAATGATATATAATTATAAACTGTAAGGATACATATATGTATGCTTACACAGACCCTTGTATAAATTTACTATTTGTCAAAGGGATCCTGGCATTTGTGACATCAATTAGCCTGAAAGACATGATGCTAAGTGAAATAAGCCAGATACTGAAATACAAAACCTGCATGATCTCACTAAAAAGTGGATTATCCAAAAAATGGCATACATAGAAGCAGAGTAAAATGATGGCTACCAGAAGTCGGAATGTATGGAAAATAGGGAAATATTAGCCAAAGGGTACAAAATTACAGTTACATAGGACAAACTAAGTCTGGGAATCTACTGCACAGCAAGAGGACTATAGTTACAAACACTGTACTGAATATACTGGGAAGGTGCTTAGAGAGGAATATCAGAAACTCCCACTACACACATCTCCCCTACCAATCCCACAAATAGACACACACAAGATAACTATATAAAGAGTGGGATTTGGTCACTTGCTTGACTGTAGTATATAAAAACACCATAAGGTTATATATATATATATATCTAAAATACAATTTTTATTTTAAAACTTATTTTTAAAAATGCATCTCATAGGAGGCAAATTGGAGAGGAGGGGTGGGGTACTGGTAGAGAGAAGTGGAAACTGGTGAAGGGATTTGTGTTGAAACATTGTATGCCTGAAACTCAATCATGAATAACGGTAATTTCATAGTGACTAATTTTTTTAAAAGGGAAAAATTTAAAAATAAAAGCTTTAAAAAATTTCATCACAGGATTATTCACAATAGCCAAGATCTGGAAAACCCCTAAACACCTCTGGAAAGATAACTGCATAAAAAGATGTATTACATGTACATGGTGGAATCCTACAATTAGCTGTAAAAGTGACAAAATTTTTCCATTTATAAGAACAGACTGAAGTTGAGGGTGGTCTCAGTGAAATAAATGAGATAGAGAAAGACAAACAACATATGAATTCACTCATATGTGGCAAATAAATAAATGAACAGCAACAACAACAAAACCAAAAATGAACTCTCTTACCATAGGCTCAAAAATATTTACCAAAAGGGAAGAGTTTATGGGTGTGATAAAAATCACATAACTGCTGCAGGTGGAAACTAGAATTCTGGGGAGGAAATCAATGTACGTGTATAGGGATTTATAAAGGCTGTACACCTGAAACCTATATTTTTTTTTGCTTTTTGGGTCACACCTGGCAATGTACAGGGGTTACTCCTGGCTCATGCACTCAGGAATTACTCCTGGCGGTGCTCGGGGGACCATATGGGATTCTGGGAATCAAACCCGGGTCGGCCGCATGCAAGGCAAACACCCTACCTGCTTGCTATTGCTCTAGCCTCCTAAAACCTATATGTTTTGTTCTGTTTTGTTGTTGTGTTTTGTTTGTTTGTTTTCGGAGTGGCCACACCTGGCAGTCCACAGGAGTTACACCTGGCTCTGTGCTCAGGATCACTCCTGGCAGGTGTACCAGGGATCAAATCCAGGTTGGCTGCATGAAAGACAAGCACCCTACCCACTGTACTATCTCTCTGGCCCAAACCCTATATAATGTTGTAAGTCAGTGTTTTAAAAGTATGTGGCCCCCAAAGAGAAAATGGGTTATTTTAAGGAATAAAAATGTAACATCCATCCTTACACAGTCAAGTTGTAGCAGTCATAGAATAATGAGAATTAATAAACTATTTACTACATAGTACCACATGGATGAATTCTTCAAACACTACTGAGTGAAGAGAGACAGATACATAAAAGGGAAAATTGCATAATCCAGAGTTCAAAAACATGCTAATCTATGCTGTTAGAAGGATAATGGTTTGTAGTGGCACTCTGCTGAACTACACACATTTCCCTTTGGGTTAATTCCTCAGAGCTGGCATGGCTATTGGCTGACTGCCCTTAACTGTCAGTCTGCCCCAGGAGTTAATCAGCCTTGACTACAGAAAGCCCCTTTTCTTAAGGTTATTCTTTCTTCCTTATGTTAATCCAAACTCAATGCTGTTTTATGTGAGAGTACTGAGGCCCAATATCCTTGTTCCAATTAACAACGCTGTAGGGCTGTCTCGGCTTCAAAGTACTTTGTGGGGTCAGTTGAGGCCTCTGTAGTGGCTAAACTGCAACCTACCCAAATCCCTCTCCCTCATCCTCTTTCACCGACCCTTAAGTGTTGACCTAAAAACAATTTTCATGAAAAATTTTCCTGTGAGAATTTACCATCTCAGTGTCTACCCCCCAAAAAAACAGACCTGCAACATGACTGATTGCTCTTTGGGGATGTAGAACAATACAGGGGCTTATGAACTACTAGAACTATTCCATTTTGAGATGTTTACAGGTTATAAAAAATACATACATTTTGTGAAAAGAAAAATAAAAATGGAACTCTTTATGTATGCATGTTTTACTGCAAAAAAATTTTTTAAAGAAGAAAAACGTCATTCTAAGAGGAAGAAAGAAGCCTAAAGCATGATTGTAATTCCAAACTTACTGTGTGGAAATTCATATATTAAAAGGATTATATAATCCAACTAAGTGCAGCTGATTTTTGTTTTTTGCAGTAGTTCCAATCTACAAAATCACCTAAAACACTGAATCATTGCTCCTAGAACACAGTAATACACTTCTGTTAGGTCTCAAGTCACAGTATTTTGATTGAATGATAAATACAAATCCTTGCTTTCTGTAGTTTGCGTTCAACACTAATTCATTAACGCTGAACTCAGGGCTAACAGTATATAGCTCAGGCCCGAAGGAAGGTTATTTAACACATGAATTTGCTCTATAAGATATATCAAAGCCTTCTTGTACTCAAGAACACTAAGTAGCACTTGAGCAATGTATTTGGGGACCAGGTTAAACAGTGAGATCACCTATAAAACAAAACAGAAAAATGCACAAAAAACATTAGACTATGAAATGGACACTTATGAGAGCTGAAACAAGAAGGCAGAATGGGAATGTTTGTAGAACAACTTAAATGTTTTGCCACTCTGTAATTATTTCTGAATGATTATCACAGTACCACAACGATTAATTCTACAGTTACAAATAAATTTCTGCCAATAAGAAAATTTACAAATAATGGAGTCTGTGAAAAATAAGGATAAACTTAATTCCAGAGACATATACCATAATAGACACCCTGAAATGTTCCTGACATAACTGATTTTACTTTGAGAAAATATTTAAAAGAAAAATTATGTAAAAATCCTCAACACACACAAAATATGTTTCATGCCATCTCATACTAATGAGAATATCATATATCAAAAAGTCTGAAATGAGCCAATGTTGGTGGGGATATGGTGAAAAATAAACCCTCACTCACTAATCACTGTTGTATCACTGTCATCCCGTTGTTCATCAATTTGCTTGAGAGGGCGCCAGTAACGTCTCCATTCGTCCTAGCCCTGAGATTTTAGCAGCCTCTCTTTACTTGTCCTTCATAATGTTGCCACATTGGAGGCTCTTTCAGGGTCAGGGGAATGAGACCCATCATTGTTACTGTTTTTGGCACACCGAATATGCCACGGGGACTTGCTAGGCTCTACCTTGCGAGCAGGATACTCTTGGTAGTTTGCCGGGTTTTCTGAGAGGGAGAACTAGATAATAAGAGGCCGTGCCCTTCCAGGAGCTTTGTTTTATAGTCTCTGGATCTTGGCCATTGATGGCATTACATCACTCCGGCAGTAATTTGTGGGTATGACTGCCCAGCTACTGGAAAAAGGGGGATCTGGGTAGAGGAGGCCCAGTCCCGATCTGAGCAGGCTTGGAGATCTTGGCCGTGGGTCCCACACACCTGGGTTCCTCTGCCAGTTCCTTTATGCATGAGGCTCGTCCGAGCATGTGGAGAGTGGCCTTGAGCATGGCTGTGGCTGGGTTCTAGAGATCTTCAGCTGCCGGGGCTCTGCTCAGGTGGGGAGGGAAACTCAACTCGCTCCCCTCCAAGGGGCCCCAGTGAAGAGAGCCAGGGGAGGGGGCAGGAGACTGCCATTCACTAATAGTGATAATTATTTCTGGTTCATCCTCTATAGAGAGCAATATGGAGATTTCTCAAAAAAAAAATAAGACTAACTCCCATACTACCCAGCAGTACCACTTCTTTGCATCTACCTCTGGAACACAAAAACATTAATTCAAAAAGGATATATGCATATCATTTTCCTGTGTTTGTTGCTGCATACAATATTGTGTACAATAGCCAAGGTATGGAAAAAGCCCCAAATGCCCAACTACAGACGTACAGATTAAGAAGTTAAAGAAGGAAATAGTATGAAGCTTGTAAGAAAGAGGAAAACCATGCAATTTGCTTCTACATGCATAAAATTGGAAGGTCTCATGATGAGTGAAGTCAGAAGAAAGGGTATATATACAGAATAATCTCTATCAGATGTGGAATTTAATGGATACAGCATGGGAGCAATAAATGATCAAAAGTCACAGAACTGGAGGGGCCCTTCTACAGAAGTGTTTACAGAGGGAAGGGAGAGGGAGTTAAAAAGAAGGGAAGTGGGAACACTGGTGGTGGGCCTAGTGTAGGAATAATGTACAATGCATGACAACATCATTAATAGTAATGTAAATCACAGGACCTCAAGATTTTTAAAAAATTAAAATTCACCTACCCAATAAAGAGAAAAACTATTTAAGCTTTCAAAAATGTATCTCCTCTACCAATTTTCCACAATAGAAAGATTTGAAGATAAAAGACCTTATAATTTTAAGGAACTCTTAATCCCTAAACACCATCCTTTGAGAGGAAATTTGTTACAAATTATGTATTTATATTTTGTTGCTTCTGTAAGCAACTGCCACAAACAATGGCATAAAAAACAAAAACTTCTGTGTTGGTTAGTTCTGTGAGTTAGACACACCACATAAGTCTCACTAGGTTAAAATCAAGGTGATAGGATGGTTAAATTCCTTCAGGAGTTCTGGAATCTGCTTCCTGTGTTTCCAGCTTCTAGAGGTCTCCAAAAATCCTTAACTTGTAGATTTTCCCCTTAATCATCAAAGCCAGCAGTGCCACGTCTCTATTCCATGATCACATCTTCCTATGATCATAATTAGAAAATTTCTCTTATCATAAGCACCTGATAATGTTTAGCACACCTAGATAATCTACCCATTCTCAAATTCTTAAGTAAATCATATAAACAAAATCCCTTTGTCATTTGAGGTAACATATTAGAGACCAACTGTCCTGGTGGGGCCATTAATCATCCTATCACAAACTAGTTTATGAGAGAAACCAATTTCACACATCTCCTAAAGAAGTAAAGCCAGACCTGGAGAAAGTGTACAGAGAGTAAGTCTTACATGCTGCTGACTCAGGTTCCATCCCAGGACCTCATTGGTCCCTTAGGCCCATCAGGAGTGGTCCCTGGGCACAAAGCCAGGATTAAGCCCTGACAACCACTAGGTGTATGTAGTCCTCCCCCAATAAAAACAACGAAAAGCATAAGAAGTCAAAGAACTCACTAGGCAAATATTCCCCCCCATACACACACACTGCTTTTTTCTTCCGTATATGATACATGTTTTTCCTTGAAGCTAACTGCTTTTCAAGGTAATTGAATCTTGGAAGTTACATGAAGGTAAACTGTTTCTATTTGATATTATTTTATTAAAGCATTTACTAAAGTGAATTGTAGCAAGTAAGTTGACTTCACCAGGCACAAAATTGTTCTTATTAATTGTCATTACTTACAGATTAGAGTAACAAATTTTGGCTACTATAATTCCATATAGGTGAACCACAGCAGTAAAAGTTTAAGATCAGAAATGCTTGTATACTAGGCAAAATTGCTGTAGCATTGCTGTCTAACAACCAGCCTCAAATTCTCTTTCATAGGTCTATCAAATGACTTTGCAAAAATCAACTGGTGCCTGGTAAGTTTAGTGGTGTGTTAGTTTGCTTGAGTTGCTCACTATCTGTCTGTCATTCTGTCTCCTTCCTCATTGTGCAACATGCTCAAGACATGCTCTTTAGAAGGAGGATGAAAGAAACATAAGAGTACAGTAAGAACATTTACAGCTTTTGGTTAAAGTTGACAAACTTTACATCTTTGCACCTACTACTGATGAAACCAAAAGACATGGTTTGGGGTCAAATTAAGAGGCAGAAAAGTATTTACCTCTACCATGATCAGGATATGATGGGAAAAAGTTTTAGTAATTAATTTTCCCTACTATATGGGAATTTGTGGCCATGAGACCTCTTTATTTTTATTTATTATTTTTCCCAAATGGCAGAACCTACCCATGACATATTTAATATGCCAAAAACAGTAACAACAACATGCTCTTCGTGTTCCTGGAGCAAGCAGATGCCATTGGGCTACACTAGCATGCAACAGGGACAAATGAAGAAGTTACTGGCGCCCGCTCAAGGAAATCAATGAACAACGGGATGACAGTGACAGTGACACAGTGATACTGTATGGGAATAGAGTACAACAGAGTTCTTGGAGTGACAGGGCAAAGGTGAATGGAAAGAGCCAAATCTTATTCCATTTTACACCTCCAAACAGGTGCAAAGTCTGGAGTGACTTGTAAATTGGATGCATGTAGGAACTGATAGAAACATCAATTAACTAATCACACTGAGAAGTTATGTAATGCAGAAGACAACTCAAACTTTAAAAGCTAGTGAAGGCTTTTGTTCAGTGCATGAGTTTAGTTTGAACAAATGAGTTCCAATAAAAGCATTTGAAAGCATGAGTGTTGTTAGACTTCCATCTAGTGGCTACTAAGAGTCATTGTTTAATGATACATAAAACATGTTAAAGACAAAAATAAAAACAGCATACACACGCAAAGACACACACACACACACAACACACTGATACCTAAGACAGCTGTAGCCTAACAGTCAAATTTAATGCATTCAGGTTACAGGTTATATTTATTAAGGTTTCTTTCCTCTGAGATATGCTTAATACCGAGTTTCACTTACAGAAATAAATGCGCATTTATTAATGGATTTAATTCAACCATGCTCCTTTTCTCTTAATGAGCATAAACCCCTTTTGTGACTTTTCCATCTTATTACACTCCTCAGTGGTAGATAAGAAACCATAGTCAGCATGTGAGTTTGCTTCCTCTAATATTATCCAATCATGAAAGCAATACTGTTCATGACAAATGAACTGCAATTACTACTGTGAAATTCATTTCCATCACATGGCCTCTCAGCACTTTGCTGACACAATGTTACTCTAAAAGCCTAACAGCCGACTACCATATAATTATACACCATATAATTTTAAGTGTACAATTCAAGGTTCTTTACTACATTCACGGAAGAGTACAACCATCACAACTATTTCAAAACATTTTCACTGTCCCCAAAAGATAACATGTAACTATTCACACTCATTAGTAGTCATTTCTATTTCTCTTTTCTCAAGCCCAGGAAAATACTAATTTAGTTTCTATGTGAACTTTTATATTCTAAACATTTCATATAGGCAGAGCCGTACAATACATAGACTACTGCTGTTACAGGTCACTCATCTCTTTAATTTGAATACATAAAACATGTTTTCAAGGTTCATCATGGCACTGTGTATTTGTACTTTCTTCTAGTACAAAAGGTAATAGAAGAAAATATTTTTCTATACTAGAATAAAATACTAGTATATAATAAAATATAGCTAAAAATTATATCCATTGTTGTATTTCCAACATTTTGTTTATTCATTGAAAGTTGCTGAGCATATGGTTTAACTTTTTCTTTGTTATGAATAATGCTGGTATGAATATTTGTATAATATAGATTTATGTATTTTTGAAACAATACCTGAAAGTGATTGAGGGTTACTTCCAGTGGTGCTCAAGAGATCATGTAGCATCAGGGATCAAACCTGGGCCTCTAGTATGCAAAAAATACACTGAGTCCATTGAGATATCTCTACAGCCTTGTGTACAATATTTAAAAACCTTTTGGTATATATAAATATACCAGAGGAGCTGGTCTATTATACTTTTGAATATTAAATTGAATATTATACGAATATTATATTGAATGTTATACATTATACTTTTGGATCACAGTATAATTCTATATTTAACATCTTGAGGCATTGCTAGGCTGTTTTCTAAGCTTCACATCACTTTCTAACCCCAATAGCAAAGTATGAGAGTTGCAAATTCTTTACATTTTCACCAACACTGTTATTGTCTTTTTTATTTTTATCATCATAATGTGGGTGAAGTGCCTTCTCTTTGTACATTTTTCTTTAACTTTTAACATACTTTTTAATATTTTACTAATAGCTTTTAGCATTATTTTATAATTGTAAATAATTTCAGGGGTATAGCTTTAACACCTACATAAATGTATAGAATTTACCACACTTACCACCAAAATTCCAGTGCTGTCCCATCACCAAAAATATGACAATTTTCTTCCCTCTCCTGTTCATGTTTTGGATGAATCAACACTGTCAAAATGACCACAGCAGGTAAAGCACTTGCCTTGTATGCAGCCAACCCAGGTTCAATCTCAAACATCCCATATGGTCCCCTGAGCACTGTCAGGAGCGACTAAAAATATGAGCTCACTATCCAAAACATTATATACAGTACCTGTGTAACCCCTATCAAAATTCCAATAGCATTCTCAAAGACTTAGAACAAACTATGAAAATATACTCATGCAATAAAAAAAATATTCAAAATAGCCAAAGAAATTCTGAGAAAAACAAAGGTGGGAGCCATTGCATTCCCTAACTTTTACACATTCACACAGGTAGTACAATTTGTTTCTTGCCATCTGGTGGTATCATTAATAGTGTTCCAGTTTGTCAGATGGCACCAAATTAAAGGGTAATATAAAATTTTGTCAACAATAGCTATTTCTTTTAATAGTCCATCCTATATGATATCCAAAATGCATAATGGTTTATACTGTACAACGAAATTTCCAAGTGTGAGTCACTGGTGGTCGGAACAATCATCAATGTGTTAAAACTACATTGTAAAGCTACAGTAATGAAAACAATGTGATACTAGAATAATAGACTTCCCTGCCAATGGAACAGAATTAAACACTCAGGCACAAAGATAGTTAATTAGTGATCAAGGATCTAATTGCATTAAGTGGAGGGTGAAAGCATCTTTAACAGTGGAATTGGAAAAACTGAATAGTCACATACAAAAAAAATTGAAATTAGACATTTATCTTATGAAATACACAAAAATCATTCAAAATGGACTAAGTGCTAGACCTGATTTGAAGCTATACCTTATTTTATAAAATTCATCATAAAATCATTGGCAGAACTCTCCTTTGTTCTGAGAAGTTATGAATGAAGTTCAGCATATAAACTTCAGAGGTATCTTCAATGATTTGACATAATTGGCAAAGTTAACAATTAAAAACAGTGAGGCAACGTTAAACTAGAAATATTTTGAATAGTAGAAGAAACTAGTATTGAAATATAAAAAACTATTTGTAAATAAAAGGAAACATTTGCACACCATTGGCCACTACTGAAAGGAATTGCTCGGCCTCTGTAAAACAGTACGGAGTCTTTTCAAAAAGTTAACTTAGCCCAGATGAAACAATTCACAGGGCAGAGGAAACATACTCAATGATCTCCTGCATATGTGGAATGTAAAATTAAGCAAAGAAATGAACAAAAGAAATATTTTGCCTATAAGACAAAATTAATGGTTATCAGAGGAAAGAGGGAAGATAGGAGGAAAAGTCAGGTAAAGGGGTTGATTACTTGCTAAATAATTTGAATGTTCAGGGGTAAACTTAAGTAGTATGTGCAGGCATTGATTTATAATGACCATACACAATGGTATAATGCAATTATATAATGGTATACTACTGAAATGTATAGAATGGAATAATGTAACATTTCTCACCTGGGGGTTATATGGCTCATCTGGGCCTCCAGGATATTCCAAGAGGCCTGCAAGTGAAAACCTGATAAATATGAGGGGGGTTGTCACAACATGAGATAAAGAGGTCAAGGGCGGGGGGCAGAAGAAGGAATCTAGGTCAGATGGGGACCAGAATCAGAAAAAATGATGAGTAATTCTGGTATAATGTATGTTACTACAATAAGAAATTTTTGAAATATTCCTCTCAAGTTTCTATGGTTTTTCTTAATATGAGCATTTTCCTGCCTCTTTCTTCTAATGATAACAAGTAATACCTATTTGTTGTCTGCCGAGAGAACTATACATCTTTTGAGTCAAGTGAATACATTAACTATTTGGAAAGATAAGTATTTGTGTTGGAGTATTTGTATTTGTATACCTGGTTATACACAGGTCTACTCCTGGCTCTGTGCTCAGTGATCACTCCTGGAGGGACTCAGGAGACAATATGTAGTGCCATGATGGGAATGGAACTGTGATTGGTTGTGTGCAAATCAAGCAGTTGACCCCTGCATTATCTCAATGGACCCAGTATTTTTTTTTGGTTTTTGGGTCACAATTGGCAGTGCACAGGGGTTACTCCTGGCTCTGCACTCAGGAATTAACTCCTGGCGGTGCTCAGGGGACCATATGGGATGCTGGGGATCGAACCCAGGTCAGCCGCGTGCAAGGCAAATGCCCTATCCACTGTGCTATCGCTCCAGACCCAAGGACCCAGTATTTTTAAGAAGTAAAAACAATAACCAAATTGTGGCAGTGGCTTGGAATACAGAAAAAAAGGTGCTTTCTGGTTGAAATCAAAGTGTTAAATACTTGCAAAAAAGGAAACCAAGTGTACTCAAAGTTCAAGAACGAAAAATTAAATAAACTGTACTTTATACAGCTTGATATTAGAGAATGACAATGATACTAGAGAAGTGGCTTTCAAAACACTCTCTAAAAGTGAAATTTCTTCATTGTGACTGTGTTCTAACCCTACTGCACCTTATTTATATTCAACAAATTCACAACGGCATTTAACGCTTTAGTAAGTCTGTACTATATATTAAAGACTGAATTATAGGAAGAGAACTCAGAGCACAACTAGGACAACTAAGAAGAACCAAAGGGAAATAAAATATAAGTTGGACAAGATGGGCTTGAATTGAGCGAGTCATTTAAAGGTATATTTTTTCATTAACTATATTGGAGGAAGCCAGGGATAACTCAATGGTACAGCACCTGCTTTACACGTGTGAGGCTGAGTTTCATCCCTGTCTCTGCGTTGTCAAGGTTTTGAGAGGATCAGGCTGACTCTTTTACAGGGCGCAGGGGGCAGGGGGTGGGCGCAGGTGACTTGCCTGTTTATTTCAGTGGTGAGCATCAGGGGTCAACCGCATGGCCAGCCCATCAGGACCCACCTGGAAGCCCTGGCATTATCATCAGATGAGGGTGGTAAATCATAATCATTGTGGGTTCCTTCTGAGCTTGCATGAAACAGAGCTACTCTGTCTGGAACACTGGCATGTCTGCTTCCCATTCTGGATATTATATGCTCATTTACCTTTTGACATAGCAATTTAGACTTTTTGACATATTTTTGATTCTGCGTTAGGCGACAGAAAGGACTGAGCCTGGACTGACTACTGGGCTGACTCAGGGTGCAGTGGATATTTCCCAGGGTCACTCCGCTGGATATGCCGTATTGCTTTTGCCTGCCCTAAGTTTGACTTCAGTTTTTCTCATGCTCTTTACTGTTGTTTTCCAATAAAGTTACATGGTTGTAGAGAAAGTATCATTATTTTATGTACTAACCGTTTCTTCCCTTTAAGTTTTAAATGGGTGTCCCGGAGTCCCGGCTCCCGCCAGCAAGGAGTGGCCACTCTCTCAGAATTTCTAGTCCATGGCAAAGCTCAAGGAAATGTTTCCCTTGGTAACAATATGGAGGCGGCGGGGCGACTGGGATCCCTGTGACTGTGGTGGCTGAGGAGAGAAGCACAGCCCGACTGGCTCCGGGAGAGCAGGAAGGGGACGGCACTGGGTGGGTGGGAATCAGTGGGGCTGGGCTGGAGACAGGTCTGAGGCGGGCTCAGTCCGGGTGTTACAGAACCACAGCCTGCGGGGGCGCGGCTCCACCCTCCATTCTATTTCTCAAGTGGAATCTAGGAAACCGAAGGGGAATTTGCAGAAACTGCATCTTTCTCCTCCAGAGGTAAAGCCGAAACAAGGCGAGAGCAAGCAAACGCTGCGGCCAGGCGCTCGGCACTAAACTCTTTGCTTGCCACGGACTCTTCAGCAAGCCGAACTGCGGAGCAGGTCGCGCCACTTTCTGGGGCTGTGTGGTGACTTCCGCCATGGATCCCCGCGGCTCTGACCCCTGACCCTGTCCTCTGACATGCGCACACGCGGTCCCTCCCACCCCATATATAAGACGCGCGCACCCATTGCGGCTCCTCACGAGCCCTTCACCGTGCAAGGCCCAGCCAGTCGCCTGCTGCGCGCTGCTCAGTGCCTCAGATTCGCTGCATCTCAGGTGTCCCCGGGCCACCGCCATGTCAGGTGTGCTGCCAGTGCCACTGTCCTCTGTGTACCAGAGCCTCGCCGCTGATTGCGAGGACGCCATCAACACGCAAATCAACCTAGAGCTCTGCACCGCCTACGTGTACCTGTCCATGAGCTACTACTTCGACAGGGAGGACGTGGGCCTGAAGCGCTTCTCCCGCTACTTCCGGGAGCTGTTCCGAGAGCTGTTCGAGCAAGCCGAGAAGCTGATGCAGCTGCAGAACCAGCGGGGCGCTCAGCTGTGCTTCTACGACGTCCAGAAGCCCCACAAAGACGGCTGGGAGGACGGCCTGAACGCCATGGACTTTGCCTTGATTCTGCACAAGCTCATCAATGACGGCCTGCACGATCTGTACAAGCTGGCCACCGATATGCAGGACGGCAGCCTGTGCTCCTACCTGGAGAATCACGTCCTGCCTCAGCAAGACCAGTGTCTCAAGGAATTGGCAGATCTTGTCTAGCCACCCTGCCTATGATGGGGGCCTGAAACGAGTACCTCTTTGACAATATGACCCTGCGTGATGGTGACAACAGGGACTGAATCTTGACTGCTTTC
Source organism: Sorex araneus (assembly GCF_027595985.1). Lineage (NCBI taxonomy): Eukaryota > Metazoa > Chordata > Mammalia > Eulipotyphla > Soricidae > Sorex > Sorex araneus. The sequence goes on from NC_073313.1 coordinate 38,736,564, forward strand.
CTCATTGATTGGTGTTTTAGGGGACTTCCCTGGTCAATTTTCTGGACATGCTTGTTGCAGTTTTGCTTGTGCAAAACTTCTGAGTTTCACACTTTCTTCCAATAAAGTTATTTGTCTCCAAAATAAATTTCACTGATTGTTGGGCAAACTCTTCCCTTTACTTTCAAGTTTTAAAATTTATATCCTGGGAGTCAACCATACCCACATACCCAATCATCAGGGAGCTTAGTATCCCTGGGGAAGAGTGAGATTATATATGGGTCTCTGGAAAGCACTAGTATAGGAGACAGTAATATCACAGCAGTTAGGGCATTTACCTTGCACACGGCTGACCTAGATTGGATCCCTGACATCCTATACGGTCTCCTGAGAGTCTGCTAGGACTGATCCCAGATCACTGAGCCAGGAGTAAGCCCTGGTACTGTGCGTGACCAAAAAAAAAAAAGGAAAATAAAAGAAAGAACAGTGTAACCTTCCTTTGGAGACAAAAATGTAATGTGTGTAGGTAGTCTGGGATCCTGGTAAATGTGTGGGCCTGTGCATAGAATGGAAGTGAAAATTTGTTACAGAAAAATTAAATTGTAGTTATCTGTGGAAAATAATTGAAAAGACCTGATTGGGTGTGGATTAATTTAAATGGGTCCAAAGTAAAGGGAGAGTTCCTAGGTGGGGTCCAACGCCCCACTCAGAAAATTCCTGTATAGATCTAAGAGCATCATGGGATGTAAGCCAAACACCCTTACTACCAAATAAGTCTGTGTAATAGAAGTTGAAGAAAAATTTAGTAAAATCACCTGTGTAACTGTAAGTCAGCTTGCTTTTCCCAAAAATTTAAAAGCAGCTTCCTAAGGTACATGCTGGATTTGCACATTTCCATTGCAAAATATCCAAATAATATTTGTTTCCATTTGACTACACCAATTGTTTCACTAAGGAAACCTTACACTAATGGCATCCCCAGTCCTAAATTATTGTAACAAAAAAACAGAAAAAATACTAGATCAAAGCTTGCAATACTAGGTCACACTTGCAATAGTGAATATAAAGTAGATGCATCTCTGTGGATGTTAAGCCTGTGACTCTTTCTGCCTTAACAAATGTTGGATGTAGGGGGAGTTAAGGCTCTAGACTAGTTAGGTAAAAAATAGGCAGTCCACGTGAGAGATAAAGTGACACTGGTGGCTGGAAATGGAATAGTGACTCAGAAAATAGAGACAGACAAATTCCAGATAAATTGAACAAGTTGACAAGATTTTCTCATGAGTCAGAGGTAAGGAGAGATAAGTGAGCATAATGTATTGCTGTTCACTGCTCTAGAGATGTTTGCAAGGGGGACACAGAGTGGGAAAGCTATGTCACGTGAAATATGAAGTGTACATGAAAAACATCAGTGAAATTGCCATACAGGGAAGCCAGAAAAATGAATCAGTTCACTCAGGTTTAGATGTCAATTAGAAAATGCATATCGGAGACATCATTCAGATGGTTGTCATAGAACTAGAGATAATATGACACAACAGCCATAAACCTGGGGAAGTTCACATTCAGAGAAGGATTTGAGGTACTAATCATTATTACCTCACTGCAGTCTGCGATTCCCAGTATCTGCTCAGAATCTACCTCAAAATCAGTGTGTTCCCTACTTCAATATGGCCTGTAGTTTCTCCTTTCAAGATGATGAGAGGAGTTGGCCTATTCCTTTGTCTTCATGACTTAGAAATACATTATTTTCCAGTAAAATGAAGATTCCTTCAGGAAATGGTGGACTTCCCCCCACTCCCTGTTCCCCTTTCCAAATAATCTGTTTCAATCAATTCTCTTTTTGACCAGGTGAAATATGTACTAATGTAAACTATAAGATTGTTCATGTCTGACCGCATTATACTTGGTGATACCTTCTCTGAATGTAGACTAGAGACTGAACACAGTGGCCACTCAACACCTCTATTGTGAACCACAACACTTAATTAGAGAGAGAGAACAAAAGGAAATGTCCTGCCACAGTGGCAGGGTGGGGTGGGGGGAGATGGGAACGGGGAGGGTAGGAGGGATGCTGGGTTTACCGGTGGTGGAGAATGGGCACTGGTGAAGGGATGGGTCCTCAAACTTTGTATGGGGAAAACATGAGCACAAAAATGTATAAATCTGTAACTGTACCCTCACGGTGATTCACTAATTAAAAATAAATAAATTTAAAAAAAGATTGTTCATGTCTGGAAAGAAAAATACTCAGAGTAGTTCTGTTCTCTATGCAGTCTACAGAGGTTGAAGACAAACATTTGCAGAATTTGTTCCTATAGTCAAAAACACATGGGTATCTTGAGACTTTTTAGAGCTTGCAGACTGCTATGTACATTTACTAAAATATGACAAGTTTAGCTACCCAGTACCTATTCTTAAAAATAATGATTTGTGGTCACATGAGTTTCAATTCTAGAAAATACTATTTTCCCTTTTCCTTTTTGTAGTCTTGGTCTTTTTGTTATTTCTTTCTCTGCCTACTGGAGATTATCTACTGTCTCTGATATTGCCTCAGGTTTTATATAGGTATACTGACAAAGCAATTAGCTGTTCTAGATTTAAGGAAAGACAGGGTGAATACTTCTAACATCTATAGATGAAAATTGGATAATGACTGAGGTTTCTGCTTACAACTGTATTTTAGAGAGGCAGGAGTTTTTCCTTGTTTTTCTGCTCTAAAAAATGTATTTTCATACAGCTGTTCACAATAATGGATTACATCCAATATTTCGACACCAATCCCACCACCATTACACCTTCCCACCATCATTATTTTGAATTTTCCAACCACCACTCAAACCTGCCGAAAAGGCATGTGCTAGATAACTTATTTTGTATTGCTTGTTATGAATAGCATAAGATGTCATGCGGCCACTAGAACGGCCATGCGCTCCTGTGATTCTAAAATTTTAGATAATTAGGGTCTGGAGAAATCTCTGCAGTGAGCTTCTCGGTTCTGAGATTCTCTTGTTTGTCTGTGGATTATAGCCATTAAGGAGCTTAAATAGCAGCCAGAGGCAGTTTGTGAGCGTGACCTCCAGGGTCCCATAGGGATAAGAAGTACCAGCTCTTCCACTACCCCTTGAGGCCTGGAGTTTGCTTGCCAGCATTGAACCCGTGTACCTACACTTCTCATTGGGTTCTGGAAGTTGGTGGCCACCAGGGTTCTAAGGGGCCAGGTCAAGGGATGAAGCTGCTCTTATCTGAGGCACCCTGGCCTGGCTTAAAGTCTGGAAGCATCTCTGCAGCAAGCTGCTCAGTTCCAAGATTCTTTTGTGTGTCAGTTTTTCCTTTTTAAGTAGTGGGCACTACTGTCAGGGGTTCTACCCAGTGTGTGCTGGCGATGAGTGCACCAGGGCCACACTTAGTGGTATTGGAGCTACCAGGGCTACACCTGACAGTGTTCAAGGGGCATGCCAGGGGTCAAACTTAGTCTTGTGCATGCTAGGGATGTGACTTACCAGTTGAACTATTAGCCTGATAATGTGTGGTTTCTTAACCACAGCTTGCATGGTTTCCAATCCTAGCTTCGCCAGTTACTAAATATGGTGAATTTAGGCAAATTGCTTAACTTCCCTGTACCTCAGTTTCCTCACATGTAAAATAGGGACAATCAGAGCATCATTCCCACTGGATTTCTATGAAGATTAAATGAGATGATAATTTTAAATTCTTACAGTGGCTGGTATATAGTAAATGCCTTGTATATTATGATGATAAATCAGAGCTTATCATCATCATCATCATCATCATCATCATCATCATCATCATCACCACCACCACCACCACCACCAATACCGTCATCATCAATCACTCACTTCTAAGTTTCTTTATGTTGATTTTGCTTTGGAGGGGAAAAATTTTCCATTTATACTTTGCCACTGGAGGTCTCTCTTGCACTTTGATCAACTTTGTCACTATGTATATCAAGAAGCTTCTTGCCTGTCAGATGCTACCAGGATTCAGAAGGGTACATTGCTATTTTCACTGCCCCAAGTGAAACAATTACCTTTATTAATGAATATAATTAATTATGAGTTTATAATTTAATCAAGCAATATAAACTATTTATTAAATAATATAGCAATGATATATCATATAATAAATGTTATTTATTATAGCATCTAATAACCATATTAATAGATAATACACAATATTGATTAATATAATTATATGTTTATATTATTTGCTATTTATTAATAAAATTTGGGTTTATCGATATGAATATCCAATTCAGTCCTAAGTCTGTAGGTAAGTTGTGCTGTGACAAGATTCCCTGAAAATCTTTGCCTTCTGTCTCAACCAGCTGCCTCTTTAAATTACCTCCTAGGGTACTTTGTACTTATTCTTAACAAACCCAGGTTGCCTGAGCTTCTTTTCTACTCTGAACAACCTTCTACTTTTTCAGAAGTGGAAAAAAAATCAAAGGATGAAAATACTCATCCTGATCTCCATTATTATATGTTTGCATCTCAGAACAACAGAAATAGGTGGTCAGAGAAAGGAATAAACAAATGGCTGAGTTATTGTGACAATATAATAACTAATATCAATCCCATGCATGCAGCTTTTTAAGTATATAAGCAAATAAATTGATGACAATAAATAAATGTATTAAAATTAAATAATTATAAATAAATAAATAAATAAAACCACCTGTAGAACTTCTAGAAATTTTAACCCCAGGCCAATTACATTAGTCTCTGAGGCAGAACTAGACATTCCTAAAAGGAAACCATTGCTAGTGCCTTGCAACTTATAGGGTAGGATCAGTATCATCTAAGAGGGTAGGATTGGTATCAGCTGAGAATTGTAAGAAATGCAAAATCTTAAGCACCACCTCAGGCCCGCCAATCAGAACTTATATTTTAACAAGATGCCAAGTAATGAATATAAAAAATTTGAGAGCACTCTTTTGCATCCTGATTGTCAAACATAGCAGCACTTTGATATCACCTGGGGAGCTGGCAAATAATACTGATGCCTCCATTTAAACTCATTCAGACATACTCTGAATTAAGCACACAATAAAAATTTTCGCTGTTTTTAACAAGAAATGAAAACAAGTATTTAGTCAATACAATAAATGAAACAATTATTGAATTGATAATTATTGATCAAATACATACACAAACATTCATATACAGTTTTTAGCTATTCTACTCTTATCTCATGAAGGTTTGTCTTAGTATGTGGTTTGGCAAAGTCAAATGTGCAAATCAAATCTGGCTCCCATGTTCTTATATACAAAGTCTTATTGGAACGTAGATACACCCATTCAGCTACATATTGTCTGTTGTTGCACATTCTATAGAAGATCAATTAGTTGTTGAGATAAATGTCATAATGGTCTGAGAAGCCATTTAAGGGAAACTCTTGTCAACCCACATATTACAGTCATTTTCTACAGGCTTTATATTCATATAATTCTGTCAGATACTTTAAATCATTCACCTATCTTTAGCACCCATATTTTCCCCCTTTAATTTGTTTTCCCATCAATACATACTTTAGAATGGTTTTCATATTTATAGTATTTTATACACATCCTTAACTCATGGCAAAGCATTTTGCAACTTCATCCCCTATCTTACCTCAAATGCCTAGGATTCTCTGGAATCAGAAAAAAATTAAAACCAAATTTCTGTGGTTTGGAAGGTGTAACAACTTATCACTAGAAATCACTTGTTACAGTCCCTTCACTGGACAAAGACAGAATTTTTTTTTGCTTTTTGGGTCACACCTGGCGATGCACAGGGGTTACTCCTGGCTCTACACTCAGGAATTTCTCCTGGAGGTGCTCAGGGAACCATATGGTATGCTGGGAATCGAACCCGGGTTGACTGCGCGCAAGGCAAACGCCCTACCTGCTGTGCTATCGCTCCAGCCCCAAAGACAGAATTTTAAGAATACTTTTGCACTTATAAGGACCTCAGGACCCTAGCTAGACAGTACCAGTCGGTGGAGACTACACAGTAGAGTCCTCCTCAGCCTCCACGCATCCTTCTAATTAACATATAAAACAAAACCCAATGACATTTCTCCACTATTTTCCATTCATGTGATATATGTTCATTGTCTGCTCCTTACTATGAATTCTCACCTTCTTCCTCATGAATATACATGAATTTCCAGAAAAGAAACTGGAATGTGGGGCTGGAGAGATAGTACAGAGGGTAATGTGCATGCTTGCCTTGCATGCACATTATCTGGATTAGAACCCTGGCATCACTTATGGTACCCAGAGCACCTCCAGGAGTGATCCTTGAACACAGAACCAGGAGGAAGCTCTGAGCAATAGAGAGTGTGCCTCCCCCACCAAAAAGAAAAACCCTATTGGAATGGGTATAAGCTATTTCATTACCCTAATTCTGCTGGGCATAAACTAGATAATCCCTTCCCCCCAACACTCATACTTTATCTTTCCCAATCTTGTCCTTTTATGCATATATATGTATATTTTAATGAATCACTGTGAGATACAGTTACATGCTTACAGACTTTTGTGATTACGTTTCAGTCATACAACGATTGAGTACCCATCTCTCCACCAATACTTGTTCTTTAGCATGTGTTGATATACAGCTGTTCCAATTTAAGTGGTTTTCTTGCCAATAAACCTCTATTTTCTATTTAGTTTAGTTTAGATTAATATGATTTAATCACACAACATTCTCACAGTTAACCATAATTGCAGTTGTCATCTTCCAAACTGATACCTTTGTGTATTTCACCAAATCAACCTGTTGACATTCTTTGTATCTTCACTTTTACCAAGTCCCCAATGTGCCTTTGTTAATTGAAGGCCATCAGTCATCCTGTTTCTGGGAGCATCAGAGTGGAAGAATGTCTGACTAGTCTTTTTTCAGACTGAGTCTCCATAATCACATATTCATCACAAAGGCTGTTAAAGTACACTCATTTTTGAGTTATTGCAATCTATTCAAATCATTTTTCTTACTGTGAGGCATTTAAATTTCATTAATATGCAAAGCAACTGCCTTGCCTGAGGAGAAATAGGCTCCTTCCATTTTATCTATATTTCAATGCTAATTTTTGTAATGTTGCTTTTGGTTTACAATATATTATAGATGATGTTAACTATGCAATGTGCAATACCGAGATTTATGATCACTTTTTTTTCTCATGTCAAATAATTCGCTTCATTTGATTTTTCTCCCCACAGTTTAACTCTTCTGTAAAGTTTGTCAAGAACTAAAATGGCAATTTAAATATATTGTATAAATGATTGGGCCAAATTGGCCACTTAAGAAAGCCCTGTGTTTAATGTCTCCTTTGGTTACAGCAAATCTGTGCCAAAATTTGGATAGCACCTAGAAACACTGAAGACAGAGATGCCCCCTCACTGAGGAAAGAATAGCTGACATGGGGCAACAAGCCGTAACCAGTAAGGGGCATCTAAAGTACAGAAATTTACCCTGGGGAATAGGATTCTGAATGCCAATCACCCTAGTTCTATGATCCTACACTTGCAATGCTGAAACAGGAATCAAGAAACTCTAAGGTACAAAAGGGATCAAGTCACGGTCAGGCATCATCATGTTTATCTCTGGCAAGCAACTTTGCTTGTAATAGTGTTGGAGGACACCATGCTGTACCACTTCTACACAAGTGATCTTGCAGGAAAATCCCTATGACGAGCTTCACTTGCCTTGCAAAAGAGATCTGAGCTAGCTGGGGGCAGAAAAGAAAAATTATCAAAGTGTTCTCTCCTAACAAATAGCGTTAAGCCCTGCCAGTTCACACTGGATGGACAGCTCATAAGCAAACTACACTCCTACAGCTCCCTGGTAGCCAGGCACTTGCAACTGCATAAAGCTGGTAGAAGTGGAAGTCCCGTTGAATGTAGCACACAATGAGTGCTGTGAGGTAACTGTGACCTTGAATTCATGGCAGCGCTCATATCCTCCCAAACTCGTGCATAGGCGCTGCCAGGTGTCAGAAATTATGAATTCCTGGTCACCATTTAGTCCCACTTGAACTTGGTGACACAGGCCTTGCCAGGCACTGTTGAATGGACAACACTGGATGTTGCACAGGTCCACTTGACATTAAAGCTGCTGCTGGCCATTTGCAAATATGAATTCCCTAATATTTGCCAACATCAGCTTAGTGCCATACACTAGTGACCATAAACCTTTGGTTGCAACACACATGTGCTGGATCTCAGCACTAAAGTTGCTATGAGACACTTGTAACCACTTACTTCTAGCAACTGTCTAGGTCCACCTGAATTTGGAGCTATAGTAACTACCTGGCACTTGCTAATGTGATGAATCCTTTTTACTTCCCAGATCAACTCAATTAAAGACCCCCCCAGTACAGACACTCATGTAGCATTAGACTATGAGGAAACAGAAGGACTCGGCCATACTAACAAATCAAGGCAAAAGATTGGGAGGAATCCCAAGTACTTAAAGCTTTGATGAAGTTTGGAAGATATCAAAACAATAATATGCATTAGGAATAATGAGACTCACTGAAATAAGCATATCAGTGGAAGAAAACTTTGACAAAACATAAATTGTATAAAACATGAGAAAAGTTCCAACAGAAATTACAGAGTTAAATAATACAGTAGCACAACTGCAAATTTTAAGAGGGATTTTATAGTAGAATGATAGAAGTCAACAAGTAAATCAATGACAATGAGGATAGGGCAGGGGAAACCACATAAACAAGAAGAAAACAACTTTTTTTTTGCTTTTTGGGTCACACCCGGCAATGCACAGGGGTTACCTCCTGGCTTTGCACTTAGGAATTACTCCTAATGGTGCTCAGGGGACCATATGGGATGCTGGGAATCAAACCGGGTGGGCCACGTGCAAGGCAAACGCCCTACCCGCTGTGCTATTGTTCCAGCCCCAGAAGGAGAAAACAACTTTTAAAGGATAATATAACAGATTCATGGGAGAACATTAGCAGAATAACATTTGACTTATAGTTGCTCCAGGAAAATAGAGACAGAAAGGGGAAAAAAAACTCGTTGGAAAAAAAAAACAACAATAGCTGTGAATTTCACCAAACTGAGGAAGGACAGGTACAATCAGACCCAGGAAGTGCAAAGAGTCTCTAATGAGATAAACCCAAACAGATACACAACAAAATAATTCAAATGTTAAAAACCAAAGTTCCTAAAAGCAGTGAGAGAAGCAAAAAATATCCTATAAGATAACTACATAAGACTCAGGCTTATCAACTGAAATCCTATTGCCTAAAGGTATGATATATGTATATAATAGTATACATATTATATAATATATAAAATGTAGAGTGCAAAAGTTATTATTGGTTATTATTACTAACCAATAAATTCTCTACCTACCTAGGATGTCACTCAGATTCAAAGAAGCAATAAAGAAGAACTCTTCAGATAAACAACAGTTAAACGTATTCATCACTATCAGACTGACACTCTGTAAACAATAATAAACTCCTTTATAAACGGAAAAAGAAACCTCAGTTGGAAGTGTCAACTACCAAATGTGGGAAAGCATAAAATGTGTGAAAGAAAAGTTATAATGAAGACTCAGAAAATATCTGAGATTTATTTGCTTTCAAAATAAAACAGGATATAAGTGAAGAACGCTAGATGTAAACTTCATAGTAAGTTCAAAACAAAAATAAGGAAAAACATGGAAAAAACAAATAAGAGGAGGCAAATGGAATTTGATCACTGTATAAAAGGCGGATGTCAAAGGACAAAAGAATAAGAACATATAAATCAGGTCAAGATACAATGACATGCAAAATTCACACAGAAAAATAGCACCAGACTTATATTAATAATTTCTATAAATATCAGTGGACTAAACTCATGGACCAAAATGTATAGAGTAACTGGGTGGATCAGGGAGTGAAAATAAATATTCTGCTCTATATAGGAGATGCACATGAGCGCTAATGAGAGACATAGGTTAAAACTAAAATTTAGAATACAATCACAAGAAATGGTGGTATAGAAAAGGCAGAAACAGTTATAATTATATTAGGTAAAATATACTCCAAGCTAAAAAAAAGTAATAGAGGCAAGGACTGACATTATATAATAAGAAATCAATTCATCTAAAGGACTAAACGAATGCTTATTGGCATACATGCACCAAATGAAGGAGCACCAAAATGTACAAAGCAATTAACTGACCTGATGAGAATGTGTGCAGCAACATAATAGTAATTGGGGCTTCAATATACCATACTCACCAATGGACAGATAAACCAGACAGAAAGTCAATAATGAAACAACAGCTTTAAATGAAAAGTTAGACAAACTAGACTTAATAGATATCATGGGATCTCCACCAACACAAAAAAAATACATTCGTATCTAGTGCACATGAAACATTTGCAAGCATAGACCACACACTGGGATGCTAAACAAGTGTTATTAAAGTAATGAGCAAAATCATATTAGGTTATCTTTTCAGATCAAAATGAAATATAATTAGAAAGCAAGAAAATGCAAAAAGCTAGAAAAAAATCAAACATATAGAAACTAAACAACAGACTACCAAACAAATATTTGGTCAACTAGAAAATCAACAAGAAAAAAATTTAAATCCTCAAAGATGAAAATTAAAACATGAGAACATATGGGAAGTAACAAAGCAATACTTGGAGGAAACTTCATAGGAATACAGCTTTACACTAGGAAATAAGAAAATACTAAATAAAAATCTAACATATTTACAGGAACGAGAAAAAGGAGAGTAAATGGATACCTAAAGATTATACAAAGAAGAAAACAATAAAAAACTAGAGGGAAAGTTAGACAGATAGCTTAAGGGGCAGGAGAACATGTTTTGCATACAAAAGCCCAGGATTTAATTCCCAGCACCACCAGGAGTGACAACCAAGCACTGCACCAGGAATAAGTCCTAAGCAATGCCAGGTATGACCAAAATAAGTTTAGAAGGAAACAAACCAGACATTATAGAGACACACATCCAGACCTTCTGCTAGCTCATTCATTTTCCAAGTAGATTGACCTCATAGCTGATACTTCCTAGACCTTTAGGTAACCAGAAGAGGGTTCCTTTCCTTTCCACCTGAGTCCTGGCAGCCTGCAAGCCATCTGTCATCTTTGCAGGCCCACATCCAGTTCCCAGATCCTCTGCTTTCACATTCATTTCCCAGAGAGCTTTCATGGTGGCAAACTACAAGTGTTCACCCTCAACAAACATCAGACACAATGGAGAAGTCAATGTAAAAAAAATGTCTATTATTGGATTATGTTCAATGGCTTCACTTTGGAGAACTAAAAAAGCATGGGAATTGACCAGAAGAGAGACCAGTACTTACCCCACTCCTATCTGACTTTGAGTGATGATCATTCTGTGTACTAGGTGCATTTTTCTCAATGTGTTTTGTTAGAGGACACTAAAGTCTTACCTATGGAAAGAGGAGGAGGAGGATTAGCAATAGAAGTAGAAAAATAGGTAATGGGGCAAGGCAGCAAGTACCTGAAAAAATCAGATGCAATTAAGGTTGGTAAGAAGTAGGGTGAATAATAATGTGGGAGAAATTAAGACAGATAATAAGCCTTTTCTGTCTCTTAAAATCTATTTTTCTAGATTATATCAATAACAATAGGGATCAGAGGAGAGTGTCAAAGGCTTGTTTTAAATGGTGGTAGTTATGGAAATATTCGGCATTAGATGTATACAAATTTTGGAATCTGGACTTTATTCTTATTGCTTTTCATAAGACTGCATTTTCCCCTTTAGGTTTGGCTGCTTGAGTTTATACTTTCACCTACAGGAACAGACTGCTTCTGATCACTGTAACTTATTCCAGAAAGAAGCAGGATAAATTAATTCCATGGTAACAGCTGAGCATAAGGATTGGAGGATCACAATGATCTCATTTTTTAGGTCAATGGATTCTTGAGGGTTTAGTAACCAGGCACAGTAACTACGGAAAACAAAAGTGAATGTGCTCTCTCTGGATTCACAGCTCAGTTATGGAACACAGTCTCAAAAGAGACAGAACCCAATAATGTTGGCCTACTTAGGTAAAAATTATTCTTACTAGAAACCAATAGTAGTATGAACCTTTCAGTTAATATCATGTAGATATAAAGTAGACAACTGAGCTAGCTACCTAAATCAACTACACAGTGTATACATACAGACATAACTATCAATATTGCACTGTGCAGCCCATGAAGAATTCATTTTCATAAAAGCATTCAAAAGCAATGTAGACTTGAAGATAACGAAGTGAATGTCAAGAAGGAATTTACATCATGCTACCCAAAATAATCAGCTTTAAAATCTCTATTTAACATTTATATTCTCCCCCATCCTTTCTGAGTCTCCTGATACAATGATATTTATTCTGTTGTCCTTCCATATAATGGTTGGTACATTGGCTCCATGCTGCTTATCATTGCCCTTATTTCACCACCACCTAGTACTGTAGTCGAACACCTCCTAATTCTCAAGCTCAGCAACATCAAAATTTCTCTAGTTAACAGGACTTCCTTAGAAGACTGGTGGGATTGAATGTCTTTGGTTTCAAAGAGCAGATTATTACTTACGTTTTGTGATTCCTTCGGGGTATTTTCCACATTTTTTTGTTTCTGTATTTTACTTTATTCCTTGATAAATAAATACATGTTATCAATATTTTCAATTTACCTCAGTCCTTTGTCCATTTCATACCGGGGTGAAGGAGTAACTTCTCTGAAAAGGAAAGGTGTATATGCAAACTGTGCAAGTGTGCCACTCAGATCATGCTTCAAGAAGGAACTTGCTTTACAGCTGCAATGAGTGCAATTAGCTGACAGCCTCTGTATTATGAAGGTCATGTTCTTTTGGGTATCCCCAACTGAAGATCAAGCAAAGCAGGTGTGCTAAGGCCTGGCCATTTCTGTATGGTTCAGGACTTCTTTGATAGGTAATGTCTGTTTGCTCTAGAGTTCTCTAGTGGGTTGGTTAAGATACTATTTTCAAATATGCATTGAGATTCCAGATACCCTCAGTCCAATTTTGCTTCTCCCTTTAATTTTTCACAGAATTTGCTCCCCAATAGGGCTTTTGTACAACTGAATCTCACCCTCAACCTCCCCTAAGACTAACCCAGTTGGCTCCACAGTTTTGCTCCCATTCTCTCCCATCCTCTTCATGTTCCCGATCTCTATCTAAGAATTACACATTCTCACAAACTCCCTTTACTGACTTCCAGAAAATAATTTCCCCTGCATGTAGGAGGCTACATTCTTAAATATACTGTTAGGGAAGGAAGTTTTAGTCAATGCAGTATAGTAATATATTCAGTTTAATTCTATGATTCAATCTTAGAGTGACAAAGTTGATATTTCTATCTTCATTTGAGTATTATGCCTTATGTCTCAATCAGTTTTTGACACAAGATAAAACAAAACAAAAAGATTCTTCATTTATTCTCTCTCAACTCCAGCATGTGTAGGAATACAAATTCATACCTGTGATTTGGAATACTTAAATAATTTTCTGGATGTAACAAGGGAAATTCCTTGTGCTCTTTTGCAATAAATTCATTTAAAAATTCATCAATGGCATGATGAGAAAAGTGATTAATACCACTGTGATGTACCTTGATTAAGAAGCTAAATAATCACTTTAGTAGATGAATCTTTTGCTTTCTTGAAGAGGTATGTACCAATAGAATGTTTGGGTCACAAGTACACTGGTGTATGTCTGTGTGTGTTTTTGTGTACATGTACATGATGGAGTTGTTTTTACATAGGTTGTAAAGAAAGGATCTTGTATAGATATGCTTTAGAGTACATGATCCCTCAAAATTCCTGTATTTGGAAACTTCCCAGAGTGTATTTATAGACTGTTCCTGGTTACAGTGTATTTATAGACTGTTCCTGGTTACAGTAGCATGCTAAGTCTACATGTGGTTCAAACCAGAAGTGCCAGAGAATATGCTGTTTTAATAATGAATCACAATTGATGAAAGGTAGGAGGTTGTGGATAAATCCTTAATTTCTTCATTGTCTTGCAAGAAAAATTCTGCAGCATAATCTCTAGTCTTTCACAGGGGTCCCTATAGACAGAGCTCCATAGCAATAGTCAACTTGTTAATACCTTTTTGCCCATACCTTTACATGATTACTGGTATCATTCTGAAAATAAATTTCTTGCCCTTTTTTCAGTACCTAATTTTAAGAGTACTCAAAAGAAGGAACACCCAATCCTTCATCTATCATATTTTTCCCAAGAAATTGGAAGAAAGGGATTTAGATGAGAAAACTGAACGTAATGGACTCATGGAGCACATCTAAGTTACAGAGATTGAGGTGCTTGATGGCGAAAAGCTGGGAACTTCACTTCTTATGTTGACTATTTCTACAGTGGCCTTCATTACTGAATCCCTCACTAGTTTCAACTCTCACGAGTCTCAGTTTCATATCCAGGAGTTGACCTGTTGCCAGTTCAAGAATGTTTCTGTTCCTTTTAATCTAAATAGCCTTGACAGAACAGGAAGACCAAATAAATACAAGCTTGCTCCAAATATGTCTCTTCTTATCTGATTATCCTAACTTGTAATGGAGAAAGTCTCCTAGGATGCTCATCATTCATGACAGTCCTTTTTAACCATAACACTCTCAAGAGTGGGAGAAGCTCTGATCCCAACAGCAACTCATTATTAAATCATCTGAAGTTTGGGAGGTAGGCCTAATAACATTTCTGTGGAGACCTACTTAATTTGCTTTTGCTTTATTTGATTCTTGTTAGTTTTCTATCAGGCCCCAAAGAGGATAGAGTACTATTGTAAGGTCCACAGTTACATATATTAGGCATTCTACTGATAACTGACAACAAATGAACATGTGTTCCAAGTATAATTTTTTTGTAGGTGTGGAGGAATTGGGTCAGACATGGCAATTTTCAGGACTTACTCTAGGCTCTGCACTCATGCTATCACTCTTAGCAGCCTTAGAAGACAATATAGGGTACTGGAGATAGAACCTAGGTCAATCAAATATAAGGCAAACTCTCTACCTGCTCTACTATCGCTCCAGCCCCCAAAAGTTTATTCTTTTTGTTGTTTGGGGGGAACACCCAGAAATCCTCATAGCTTACTCCTGGTTCTGCACTCAGGGATCATTCCTGGCAGGTGTGGAAGACCATATGGAGTTCTGAGAATCCAACTAGGGTCCACGGCATGCAAGACAAGTGCCCTACCCCCATGCTATTTCTTTGCTCTCCTGCCAAGAGATTTTTAAAATATTATTTTAGCTTACCAAGATGGAGGACAGGGAATATGATAGCAACTAGACAAGATCTATATCAGTGAGATTGTTCCCCTGAGAAAGTTAAACATAACAATGTCTATTTTTATTTGGAGGGCTTCTACGCAGTGCTCAGAGGACACGGGGACCACTCTTGGTGCTACTCAGCCAACGATATGAAATGATTCAATACTAGAACCCAGTGGTACAATGCTCCTTGGGAATACTGGTGCTGAGGACTACTGGGGCCATGCTTTCAGTGTTCAGGGAACTCCAGGGATACACCGGATAGTCCTATGAAAGTCACAAAAATGTTTTTGAAGATCCCTTCTATGAATCTACAGTGTAATTTTAGTTCAACATCATTTTGTTGTAACATTGATTAGAAAACAATCAACTCCCTTTGGTCACTGTCTGTAGAGTTTATATATTCACCTCAAGCTTCCATGAAGTATTTTTTATGGCTACTCCAGATTCCCGCCATGCCAAATATCCCACATCTGCATCAGTTTCATTAGTATCTCAGCTGCCCCAGTTTACGAGTGGGTATGTTTGTACACCTTACAATGAAAAAGCCCTGTCTAATGGGGGGACACTTGCCTTCTACTCTGAGCTGTTAAGATAGACTTGGGCCATACACTGTCTGAAAGTGCAACAAGCAGGAAAGAAGATGAATGAATAATACAAGCTCTATATAATATTACAAGTGTTTGAGGTTTTATTTGTAAGTTTTGTGATATTTTGTCACCAGAAGTAATATGCTATAGAACTTAGCTCTTATTTAGATCAATTAGCCTGGAGTAAAACTGGTTTTGTTATACATCCTTTCAATTAAAGTCAAAGTTTCCAAGAACCTATCAATGACATTAAGTAAGGACTTACTGTAATTACTCCAAAAGATGAGGGAGCAGGAGAATTAAATAGAGAAAGAAGGTCACTGAAACCATAATCAGTTTTAGAAAATATAATCCTTATGTTATTACATTGCCTATTCCATAAGTAAGCCTAAATAGACAAAGGCAGACTTAATAAGCAACCATCTGTGCAACCAATCAATAAAAGGTTCAGGTTACTGAGACTATTATTTCATCTAGCTTATGTGGTTTGGGGTACTGAAATAATGCTTTGTAAGTCCTTTTCCTTTAAAAAGTGACAATGCAATATTGCCTTCAAAAGAAAAAGACACAGAGCAAAGTTCTATCAAGAGTTGCTATACATGCATGGCAAACCATAAGGTAGGAGGATTCATGGAGAAATTAAAAGCCAAGATTCCTGGTGTAGACCCTTCTCTGAATGGATCACATTGGTTGCTACAGTGAGGAACCAAACTTAAACCAAAATTATGCCAAGTTTTATCTAGTTCATTATCTAGTTTATTATGCAGAGTCTCTTGCCCCCGAGACTGGCTGTCTTCACTGGGCCCCTTGGAGGGGGTGGGTGGAGTTTCCCTCCCCACCCCAAGCAGATCCCCAGCAGCTGAAGACCTCAGGAACCCAGCCACAACCATGCTCAAGGCCACTCTCCACACGTTCGGACATGCCTCACGCATGAAGGTATGGGCAGAGGAACCCAGGTATGCGGGACCCGGGGCTGAGATCTCCAAGCCTGCTCGGAATCAGAATGGGCCTCTTCCACCCAGATCCCCCATTTTCCAGTAGCTAAGTGGTCACACCCAGAAACTGCCCCTGGCACCGTGTAATCCCATCAATGGCCAATATCCGAAGACTATAAAACCAAGCTCCCAGAAGCACGCTTGCAGCTGCACGACATCTTATAGCCTAGTTCTCCCTCTCAGAGAACCTGGCAAGCTACCGAGAGTTTTCCTGCCTGCAAGGGAGAGCCTGGCAAGCTCCCCGTGGCATATTTATATGCCAAATACAGTAACAATGATGAGTCTCATTCTCCTGTCCCTGAAAGAGCCTCTAATGTGGCACTGTGGGTAGGATGAGTAAAAGGAGGCTGCTAAAATTGCAGGGCTAGGACGAATGGAAATGTTACTGGGCCCATTCAAGCAAATCGAGGATCAATGGGATGATAGTGATAGTGATAGTGATAGTGATTTTCTAGTTAAGGTTACAGGGGAATTATAAGTATCTCCTGGCATGCAAGCTTTCTTGATCCTCAAGATATTCTGAAAATATTCTGCTTAGAAACCTGGAAGACACCACTTAGCTAAACATTAAAGGTATTATTACCAATACCATACCAAAAAATGTCATATAACTCCTGATGCTATGATCTAAGGACACCATAACATCAGACAAACCCAAACCAAGATACTCTTACAAAAACAGTTGGCCTATTTCTTAAAAAATATCTAAGCCATGAAATCAAAGAGATGTTAAGAACTATTCCATATAAAAAGATGATAGACAGGCAAGACAATGCATTGCATATGCATAAATGCAATGCATAAAAGGGAACTGAACCTAAGAGGAAAAAAATTGACAGAAAGACTTTGTTACACCAACTAGTGAAAACTGAATATAGATTGTGTATTGTATCAAGAAGCACATATGTTGTATCAATATAATATTTCATGGATATGATGCTCATTTTTTGATTTCATAAGAGAATTTCCTTGTTTTTAGGATATGTATAGTAAAGTTAGCTATATCCCTCTACCCCTACAATTGGAAATACTTCGGTGTCTGTGTATGCATGTACACATACATAATGCCCACATGGAAGAATGCTAATTGATATAAAGGCAGAGAGTCACATGTAATATGTCTACAATTCTTCTCGTTTGAAACTATTCTCAGTAAATATTTTTAAAAATTTAATGTGACTACACATCCAAAAGAACAAAAGCAACCACTGTTGGAGAGGATGTGGAGAGAAAGGGACCCTTCTACACTGCTGGTGGGAATGCCAACTGGTCCAGCCCCTTTGGAATACAATATGGACACTTCTCAAAAAATTAGAAATTGAGCTTCCATTTGATCCAGTAATACCACTTCTGGGAATATATCCTGGAGAGGCAAAAAAGTACAGTCGAAATGACATCTGCGCTTATATGTTCATTGCGGCACTGTTTACAATAGCCAGAATCTGGAAAAAACTCGAGTGCCCGAGAACAGATGACTGGTTAAAGAAACTTTGGTACATCTATAAAATGGAATACTATGCAGTTGTTAGAAAAGATGAAGTCATGAACTTTGCATATAAGTGCATCAACATGGAAAGTATCATGCTAAGTGAAATGAGCCAGAAAGAGAGGGACAGACATAGAAAGATTGCACTCATCTGTGGAACATAAAATGGCAGAGTAAGAGACTAATACCCAAGAATAGTAGTTTATAATACCAGGAGGTTGACTCCATGGCTTGAAAGCTAGCCTCACACGCTAGGGGAAAGTCATCCCAGATAGAGAAGGGAACACCAAGTAAAATGTGATTGGAAATCCTGAATGGGGAGGGAGATGCACGCTGAAAGTAGACTAGAGATTGTACATGATGGCCACTCAATACCCCTATTGCAAACCACAACACACAAAAGGAGAGAGAGAGAACAAATTAGAATGCTCTGCCACAGAGGTGGAGTGGGGTGGGGGGATGAGATAGGGGGGTGTGAGGGATACAGCGTTCATAAGTGGTGGAGAATGGACACTGGTGGAGGGATGGGCTCTCAAACATCGCATGAGGGTAAAACATGCACAAAAATGTGTGAATCTGTAACTGTACCCTCACTGTGACTCACTAATTAAAAAAATCAATAAATTATAAAAAAATAAATTTAATGTGACTCGCCCTCAACACGCCCCCAGCACCATCTTGCCACATCAACAGTGAAGAATCCTGGCTGGTGGGCACCACAATGCCAAAGAATGCTCCGAACCCCAGACCGAGCCGATAATACCAGGGTGCCCCAGACGGAACAGGTGCAGTCTTTCTGCCTTCTCCATATGGAATCCCAGCAACCATGAGCTTCTACAAACATGGCTCTGGTATGTGGGGACCAGGACTATTTCTCCAAACCACACAGCCACTTATGTGGCCTCACGACCTTTCCTGATATACACAAAAATGCTCAGTAATGACTCCTCCACCAGTGAACAGCCATGATCCCAGAAGCACACAAACCAATCTCAGAATGAAGTGGCTGCCGGAAGAAATGCTCCTGGACTGTGAACTAAGCTATGGCCCTGTGCTGCTCCGGGAGGGGAAGAGTTTTTGTCCCTTGGCCTTTTCCCCTTTGTGGCAGCATGGCGACCGCCACCTTTCAGAACCAATTGGACAGAGAAGTAGGAGCTTGCAATGACAGAGCAGAACCAGCCCTGCTCCCTGCCCAAACGAGATCCCAAGCGGCTGCCCACGAATGGCTCCTCCGCTCCTGAGTGGCCATGATCCCAGAGGCACACAAACCAATCTCGGAACGCAGTGGCTGCTGGCAGAAATACCTCTGGACTTAATTTCTAAAATACCAGAATTCCAAAACCACGCGGCCACCATCACAGCTGTGCGACATCATATGCTCTTCATTATCAGCAATAAAAAACAAATTATCTAGTGATGCCTTTTCAGCAAGTCTGATTGTTGGGGGAAAACTCCAAATAATAATAGTGAGTTTTCTGTCCAAAATTGAATGTAATCAAAGTAAAGAGAGTAAAGTGAAAATCAGCAGCCACACAGGCAGGGCGGGGGCTGGGAGGGGGGTATACTGGTTTTTTTTGTGGTGGAACATGTGCACTGGTGAAGGGATGGGTGTTTGATCATTGTATGACTGAGACTTAAACCTGAAAGCTTTGTAACTGTTCTCACAGTGATTCAATAAAGATACACACACACGCACACACACGCACACACATATATATGGGCTGGACTGATAGCACAGTGGGTAGGGCACATGCCTTGTACCTTGCCAGTGGCCGACCTGGGTTTGATTCTTCCGTCCATCTCAGAGACTCTGGCAAGCTTCTGAGAGTATCCACCCACATGGCTGGCCTGGAAAGCTACCCATGGTGTATTCAATATTCCAAAAACAGTAACAAGTCTCACAATGGAGATGTTACTGGCACCCACTCAAGTAAATCGATGAGCAACGGGATGACAGTGATGATGACAGTGATATATATATATATGTATATATATAAAATGTGACTGTTGGGATGTAAATTAGTAGAGTAGAGGTGGCTTTATATTTAAGGATCTAGAGTCAAACCTGGAGCTATAAAAATATACTAACAAAAATACCAACTTATTAGTTTGTTAAAAATAAATAACAAAGGCTTTTTAAGAATACCACAGTAAAGTGGAAATACAGGAGATGTGGGAAACCTGAGAACACTTGAGGCTGCTAGCAAAGAACTGAGCATTGTGGGATAGTCATTAAATAACTCTGAGATTGCATTTTCTATAACATTAAGAACAGGTCTAGATAATCTCTGGGATGAGTTCTCTATCTCATATTCTGTATGACTTCTTTGTCTACTCTTCACTTTCACAGCACAAAGTCATAAACTCATTTTCAAGTGTATTTATTTTTTATTGATCAATTTAAAAATAGCAGACTTCTTAAGAGCAAAGCCACAAACTGGCAACAAGAAGTTTCATTTCAATAAGACAGTCTGGAAATGCAATTTACTACATTTTAGAGTAGACTTCTGCTGACAGTAAGTATCATGAATTCAGAGGCACTCTCATAGAGCAACTCCAGGTTTTGAGTCAAGATACAGAACTTCAGCAGCACATTGACACGTTTTAATAGGGAGATACAGTTTCTATTCCAAGAAAATGGAGAAATAGCAAAAATATTATGAATAGTTTCATAGACATTATCAACATATCATTATCTGTTGGCAGAATGAATCTGACTTCTAGTGATGCAATATAAGCTTGACAGCTATCTTTAAGAGCAATGAAGATGAGCAAACTTGGTTGTGAAAAACTCTTTGCTTAGATCTGGGGTAACCATCTGCTGACCTAAGAGAAACCTGCAGAGTAATTCACTTCAGCAGGTAAAAGGATCCAGAAACCCCTGCATCTAAAGGGTAAAGTATCATTTTCATTTTGAGAACTACATTTAGGTACTATATTTAATTTTAGATAGTCTCAGCATTTTTACCTGTCTCTAAAAGATTCTACTCACATATCTGTCAGGTCTCCAATTTCAGAAAGTTGGCAATAGCAGTCTTTTCTCAGATGAATTTCAAGGCTTGTTCAGCTTGGTTAATTACAGTCATTATCATGAAAAATACTAGATCACACAAATTTATTTTCTTTTTTTTTGAAGAAAAAGGTAATGTGTGAATTACCCTGATAATTTCATATTCATCCATTATCACCAGCTTTTATTGCTTGACTATGACACTGGTAGAGGTCACTGCAAAGCAAAGAGTAGGCAGGACAGAGTAACTTATGTCAGGGGGTGACAACTATGCAGTGTTACTGCATTGTTTTTCCCCCTTCAACACAAATGTACTGAGCTCCTGCCCAACTCCTAACTCCTAACTTGTCCTACTCATCTTAGAAAAATGACTTGGCTTCTTTCTTCCTAAAATTCTACATCTGTGAAATAGGAATGATTTTATTTCTTGATGATCAATAACTTAGAACTCTTCTTAGAACAAAGTTTTATTACTTCAGAAGGTGTTGTGAATTTGAAACTGTGTGAAGTTTCTTTGAATCCTTTCTCTCCACTAAAACAGGAAAGAAAATTTGCAAACATAGAAAAGATAAATGGATAAGTGCAATGGAGAGAAGTCAGGAATGTAACTCAGCATTAGAGTGCATGCCTTGCATGTGTGATGTCCTGGGTTCTATCCCTTGCACTGGAGGTGGGGTGAAGGGAGGAAGTGAAGTATAATAGGAGAAAAGACAACAGCAACATTTTAAGACAATATTTGACCTGGATAACCTGAAAAATTTGAATCCAAATCTGTTCATAAGGGAAAACTGAAAATCAAAATCATATATCCAACAGCACCTTGAAAATCTTAGGAATTGGTGCTAATAATGGCTAACTCCAGAAGTTAGTATGAAAGTAGAACTGAAAGCAGGAGACTGGGTAAAATTCTTCTTATGAAGAATTTAGTGTTCAGCACTGTAAAGTAAAGTGCCTAAAGGGAGAAAAAAATTCAAAGTGCCTGCCAGAGACACAGACTGGGGACCGGAGGACACTGGGGACATTGGTGGAGGGAAATGGACACTAGTGAAGGGATTGGTGCTGGATGCTATCATCCAACCAACAATAGTTCCAGAAACAGAGTAGTTGTATAAAAGATAGCAGGTGTGAGAGAAGTATTAAAGAAATTAGCTTTGCGGCCCTGCGTGAGATCGACCCCGGAGGCAACTGAACCACTTTGGACACGAGCGGCGCCCCCAAAATGCCTCCAAACTGTGTGCTGGGAGCTTCTGGCCCAGGCGCTGCCGACAGGGTATGGTCTTTTCTCTCTCAACTCTTTCTTTTTGAACGCAGCGAGGCTATAGCCGGTTTTTAGACTCTACAGGAAGCCCGGGATAGCCGATGGGCGGGACTTCCGGATCCACCCTGTGCCGGCCTACATTTAAGCACAGAGCCATGTGGGGACGCTCCTTTGCGGCCCCGCGCGAGATCGACCCCAGAGTCAACTGAACCACTTTGGACATGAGCGGTGCCCCCAAAATGCCTCCAAACGGTGTGCTCGGAGCTTCTGGCCCAGGCGCTGCCAGCGAGTGATGCAATTACCAAAAGAATTTTCCTTGGACTTCATATAGAAATCCAAGACCTAATATCTCTTGATTGTCAGCAACGTGTAAATGTTCCTTTTTGGCAGGGCTTAACGTGGGGGGAAACTCCAAACAATAGTACTAAGTTTTTTGTTAAAGGGTAAAAGATTGTAGCGATAGAATTTTAGGCAAAATTTTCCCTGGACTTTATATAGAAACCCAAAACCGCGCGGCCGCGGCAGCCTAATGTCATCTAATCATCAGCAATATGAAATGGTTCCTTTGTAATGGGTTGGACTTTGGGGGGACCATAATAGGGTTAAAGTTTGTAGCGATGTGTAATTTCTGGCTGTACTTTCCCTGGACTTTATACAGAAATTCAAAGCCGCGAGGCTGCTGCCATGGCCGCGCAACCTATTGTCATTTAATCATCACCAATATGAAATGGTTCCCTTTTAACGGGTCGGACTTTGGTGGGAAATCCTAACAAGAATAGTAAGTCTTTTGCTGAAATATTGAAGGCCACCAAAGTGGTAGCCATCTCTATAGACTGAACTAAGCCATATCCCCACGCCGGCTGAGAAGAAATATCCTTCTTTCTCGGGAAGAAACGCGGCGTGGCGTTAACCATAGTATGATGTCCATTAAGCTGACACGGACCTGGTGGCGTGGGAATCGTATACAAGGGAATAAATTATTATGTACTTGGAACAGCGGGACGCTGGTGGAATCTTGAGCCGGGGCCGATACCAGCATATTACTTTTGGTTCCAGAAACTGCTTGCAGACATTCTACCAGACTATCAACTAAGCCAGAGCCCCACGCCGGCTGATGACGAGAAATAACCATCTCTTTTGGTTTGTTTTCCCTTTGTCAGGCAGCGTGGTGATTACTAAACAGGTGTGATCTCGGTGGCGCGGGACGAGGGGGGAAAAAATAGAAAAGTTATGTAACAAACAGCGGGACTTAATATCTCTACATTCTCAGCAATGGAGAGCCATCAAATGCTTCCTTGACAGTGGGACTGTCTTCTCTTTTTTGGGGGGGAACCCTAGCAACAATAGTGAATTATGTGTTGAAACATGGACTGTAACCAAGATAAAGCGTAAACGAAGTGAAACTTATCACTTACAAGGGCGGGGACTGGGGGGGCGGGAGGGGGCGGGAGGTATAATGGGGTGGTTGGTGATGGAATATGGGCACGGGTGAAGGGAAGGGTGTTTGAGTACTGTATAACTGACATAATCCTGAGAACTTTGTAACCCTCCACATGGTGATTCAATAAAATTTAAATTAAAAAAAAGAAATTATAAGAATTTATCTGAGTTAAAGCTATAAAGTACATTGAGGAAAATATAGGCACAACAGTTCAAGACTTGGACTTCAAACATTTAGACTTCAATGATTTGATACCACTGGCAAAGGCAACAAAGTAAAAAATGAATGGGACTACATAAAGATCTTTTTCATGGAAATAAAAAACATGGGCTAAAAACTAAAAGACAGGTAACTGAATTGGGGGGAAAATTTGCATTTAACACTGCAGATAAAGGTTTCATATCCAGGATATATAAATAACTCACAAAGGCCAACAACAGTAAAAAAAATTCAAAAATCCAATCAATATATGGGGAAAGGAAATGAATAAAAACTTCGCAGAGGAAGACAGGCAAATGGCCAGTAAGCACATGAGAAAACACTTGTCATCAGAGAAATCCAACTCAAGATGTCAATGAGGTACTTTCTCACTGGTATTTGTCTCACATGCAGCCATGCCAGGTTTCATTCCTGTCACTTTGTGTGGTTCCTTGAACCTCTCCAGAAGTTATCACTGAGAACATAATCAGGTGTAAGCCCTGAGTGCCCACAAAACGAAACAAAGTAGATCTGATACAGCAGGATCTGGGGTGTGGAGCACCAGTTCAGTTTAAATCTATACCCAGGAGAGATGAGATCTGGAGCAGCCGTGCACACATGGCCCCTCTGCTCTTTAAAGACTATGATCTGGGAGGTCTACTAACCCATTTTGGCACCCCGTGGCTTCTGATAGGAATGAATCTAGATTGTGAACTGAGCTACAACCCCATGCCGCCCGGGGAGGGGGAAGGATTTTCTCTCTCAACACTTTCTTTCTATGGGGGACATAGCAGTAGCAGCAGTGGCAGCAGCAATGCCCATGTGGCATCCGCCATTTCCTAGAACTCACAACCCAGAGGTGTGAGCTCACAGTGACGTGGAGCACAAGAGATCATAGGATGGGGGTGTTACCGGCACGCTCTCCGCCCAGATGAGATCTGGAGCAGCCGCACATGCACAGCTCCTCTTCTCCTTAAAGACTATGATCCAGGAGGTCTACTAACCCATTTTGGCACCCCATGGCTTCTGATAGGAATACATCTAGACTGTGTGTGAACTGAGCTAAAGTAACAGAAATCTAAAACTGTGTGGCCGTGACAGCAGCCGCGCGAGCTCATATAATCTTCACTCTCAGCAATGGAAAACAAATTATCAAATGATGCCTTTTCAGCAGGTTTGATTGTTGGGGGAAAATTCCAAATGATAATAGTGAGTTCTCTCTTGAAATATTGAATGTATTCAAAGTATAGAGAGAATAAAGTGAAGATCATTAGCTACTCAGGTCAGGGGGCGGGGGCGGGAGGGGGGTATATTGGGGTTCTTGGTGGTAGAACATGTGCACTGGTGAAGGGATAGGGGTTTGATCATTATATGACTGAGACTTAAACCTGAAAGCTTTGTAATTTTTGTCACGGTAATTCAATAAAATAAAATTTAAAAAATTTTTTAAAAATTAAAAAATAAATCTATACCCAAGAACATGTAGTCAATCAGAATGTAGAATGGGATGGCTGAGGGTAGGATTTGGCAGCAGATTAAAGGAAACCCCCAGTCCCATCTCTCTCTCTCTCTGAGTACATCCTCTCTGGACTCTGTCCTCTCTCCCAGACCCCTGGGTATCAGGTAGGGCAGCATGCCCAGACACAGGGCCCAGTGCAAGTGGGCCAGTCAGGGCCAGAAAGGGGCAGGTATGGGCAGGGCTCAGATGCCCGGGAAAGCTCAGGTTCAGGCAGGGCTCGAATGCCTAGGTAGTGACAAGGTACTTTGCACAGCAGTCTCACCCACGTGCACATGACCATGACCAGAGAAAAGGAAAGCATACACTAGATAGAGCAGAGAAGGGAAAAGACAAGGAAGTCATTCATGAGACAGGGCAGCATCGGTCAGAACCAGTGACTTCATTCACAGGAGGCTAGTAGACTGCATGGGACAGGACAGGGAAGGTGTTAACGGAACCATGCAGCATCATGGATAGGACTAGTGATGTCATTCATGGGTAAAAGGGAAGCCTGGACATCTGGGGAGGGATCTGGACCCTTGAAACTTTATCTGTAACTTTTCATCTACTGAGTTTTCTATGCAAATCTTTCATATAATTCTCAAGAAACCACCAGTGGAGGAAAATCTACTTTCATGCTAACAGACTCACACCAACATATATCACCACTAAAGTTCAGAACCCTAGAGGAAAAAGAGAAATAGCACTTGCTTCTAAAGAAAGGAATAAGCTACTTAAATAAAAATACCAGAGAATAGGGGCCAGAACAAAATTTAGTGGGTAGGATTCCTGCCTTGTATGCACCCAATCTGGGTTTAATCCCTAGCACCCCATATTGTCCCAAGTCCTGCAAGGGATGATCCCTGAGCAGAATCAGAAACCCTGAGTACAACTGGGTGTCACCCAAAACCCCCAAATTAAATATATATGTATATTTAAAGATCATAGATTAGAATATCTGAAGTTCTTGCAGTTCTTCCAATAGTAACCTAACAGGTAGAAGGCAATGGGAAAATGCCATCAGGATTCCAAGGTTAAGTGTTAAACTAGACTACTCTTCAATTATCAATGAAGTGAAAGAGAGGAATGAAAATATTTCGTGTGCAAGAAATGTCCTGCCAAATTTACTCTTTTGGGGGGTGGGTAAATTTACTCCTATGTATCTTTTTTCAGGATCCTACTAAGACAAGCTTCATCAAAATGAGGGAATAATAAATCAATGAAAATGATATGAAAATACAGAGAACAATTGATGTAACTATAGAAGTTACAGAAATTCAAGGCTGATGGACCAGGGAAATGACAGAATGACAGGTGTCCACTGGGAGTAGATCTCCATTAGTCCATGTTGGAGTAAGCTGGAAGACTTCAGAGAGGTTACTCAAGATGTTCAAACGAAGAGAAAACCTGACTTATGTAAAATGTGAAGAGATATCTGAACAACTAATGGGATGGTGGGGTTGTAGAAAATTTGGGATCTAGGGGATAATTTTGTGACTTACAGCATCCATCTTACAAAGTGAAAACTGGATTTAACCCCTGGTTCCAATGGTTCTTCTATTTTGCACCTAGCAGCTCTGTTCACTATGATTCATACCTCATGTGGTAGGCCATTTCTGGCCACACTGGAACTTGGTGTGTGTAAACATTACAACTAAAGGGGTACTATCTCCAGCAAGAACCACAACTGAAGAAGATGTGAACTCACCATAGCCAGGGAGTCCTCTGGCTAGCCTGTGTGTGAATACAACACAGTCTCTGGAGAGTAATATAACCTGAATGTGTGCAAGCAAGAGAACTAAAAAGAAGTGTAACCCCTGATTAGCACCACAGCTAAGTTAATAAACACTTTAATCTGATGTGTATCCCATGGCAAGCATAACAGCTAACTGCAAGAATCAGAGCCAGGAGTGAGTGACCCTCAGTCACTGCAACAATAATGAAGAGAAGCGGGAATAATAATAGTAATACAGAAAATTAAACAAGCCAATACACAATGAAAATTAACTCCAGATAAAGTTAAAAGTTGTTAAAAATAATAAAGGACACCCCCATACTTCCAGAAGCCCCAGCAGTCACACCCACATCCCACAGTCACTGTCTTGTAAACTCATCACTAAATCTCTGAAGAGATGCAAGCCAAGCCACTAAAATTTATGAATACACCAGTGTCCGAGATAAAAACTCTATCTAGCCTTCTAAAGGGGATAGGCCAAGTCTCTACCCTGCCAAAACCCCAGCAACAGCCATACCCACACCCCACAACTGCCACTGGCCTAACTCCATTGCTTCTTGAGGCTCAGTTGTAAGAGTATTTAGTTGTTTATAATGGAAACCCATAATTTTTGCTGCAACCAAATGAAGATGAAAGATGAGAGATGATGGGCAAATATGAGTGGTTTGTAAGGCAGGATTCAGGAGAGCTAAATCTTCATCTACAGTAATGGAAAGTTCATAGATAGTACTAAAAACTGAAAACAAAATGATAAGCAAGTTATACATATCGAACTAATTAAGCGAGATAATTGAAAATTGTTGTTACTGGGAGGGGAAATGGAGAAATGACTTGACTTTTAATACTCTGAACAAAGACAGAATTTATATAAAGAACTCAATTATAAGGAAAAGGGCAACAATAGAATAATAACAATAATTAAAGTGCATCAAATATAATTAAATTAATGCTAAGAAAACAACTAATTATTTTAAAAACTGGGAAATAAGGGGGGGAAACAATCATTTATCTCACTTTTCCTAATAAACACTTATCTCAAAGTAGCCAAATAGTCAAAAAGAAATTTTTTATTGAATCACTGTGAGATACAGTTACAAAGCTTTCGTGTTTGAGTATCAGTCTTAAAATGATCGAACACCCATCCCTCCACCAGTGCACATTCTTCACCCCCAATGTGCCCAGTATACCCCCACTTCCCAACCCTTCCCCTGCCTCTATGGCAGACAATTTCCCCCATATTCTCTCTCTACTTTTGGGCATTATGGTTTGCAATATAGATACTGAGAGGCTATCACGTTGGTCCTTTATCTATTTTCAGCACACATCTCCCATCCCAAACGATTCATCCCACCATCACTGACTTAGTGATCCCTTCTCTATTCCAGCTGCCTTCTACTCCAGCTCATGAAACAGGAAGAAGAAAATTTTAGAAGTATTCTAGCAATAAATGAAGATGAAAAGAGAGTTGGAATATTATTATTCTGTGACTTTAAAAATACAATGACTCTGGAAAGTGATCATAAGTATCTACTAACTGCACAAAAAGTAAGGACGTCAGGTATTATAAGCCTCATGATGGAAGTATCAAACTTACCTACAAAGTATTATTCCCCCAAATTTAAATGAAGCAAACCAAAGCTCTAAAGAAATTTGAACACTGACTGATATAAAGGAATTGTGATTTAAATCTGCCAATGATACTGAGGTTATTTTTCCCCAAATGCTCTTGTGTTTAGTAAAGGACTTCTTAAGCTTGAATGAACATCAGCATAAACAGGAAGTCAATTAAAAATTAACTTAGGACCAATCTCCAAGGTTTCAGATTCAAAACAATCAGAAAATTAGCGTTTCCTGCTAGTTCCCAGATGCTGAGGCTGCTGATATGGGTATTACAAATTGAGAACCCCTGTTTAGACATACATTCTGAACCACTTGCAGAAGTAATTAAATGATGTTTGAGGTTTGTTTCAATCTAGAAGGGATATCTTGGAGTAGGAAGGAGGTAATATACTGATAGGTTTCACTATGAGTTGGTAATTTTGGAAACTGGAAGGTTAAAACACGGAGGGTAATTATACTTTCCTAAGTTTGTTATTTTATAATCAAAAGGTTTTTTTACAAGGACCAAAGAAAAGTCGATAGCAACCAAGATAAAATAAACAAAGTAAAAACTTTACAAGGATTGTCTCTGGCTATGCTCAGATTTTTCTAAAGAATGAACATGTGTTACATTTGTATTCAGAAAAACTATTAAAAGTTATTCATGCCTTAAGTATGCTACTAGATAGAGCCCCCGCTAGGGCCGGGGCTCGGCTCTGGCCGGCTGGGTTTTCGGCCCGGGTGCCCATGTCTCTGCAGAGCCGGTGGATGTGCAACGAGCGGGAACCAGAGACAGCTTTAGGAATTGGGGTTCCAGCAAGTGCTTGCACCCATGTATGGAGACTGTGAACTAAGCTTTTGCCCCACGCCGGCTAATGGAGGAAATAACCTTCCTTCTTGGTCTCTCTCCCCTCTGGGAGATGGCGTGGTGTCCGACATTTTGTGGGTCCGTTGAGAAGGTATGAATTTTTGGTGCGAGGAAAAAAAAAAATGTGTGCTTTGAATTTGAAACAGCCGCGGGATACAGGGCCAGCCCCCGCCAGGGCCGGGGCTCCACTCCCGCCGGCCGGGTTTTCGGCCCGGGTGCCCATGCCTCTGCAGAGCCGGTGGATGTGCAACGAGCAGGAACCAGAGACAGCTTTAGGAATTGGGGTTCCAGCATCTGGCAGTATTTTCCCTGGACTTTATACAGAAATTCAAAACCGACTTAACATTTATAATTGCCAGCAATGTGAAACGGTTCCTTTTGAACAGGTCTGACTTGGGGGGGGAAACTCCAAATAATAACAGTAAGTTTTTGTTGAAATGTTGAATGTTTTTAATGTAGCAGCCAGCTCTCTGGACTGTGAACTAAGCAAAAGCCCCATGCTGGCCGACACGGCGTGGCGTACACCATACTATGAGGCGCTGGAAGGAGGATGAGGGGGAAAAAGGAAAAAAAAAAAGGGAAAAGGACAAAGGGAAAAAAGAGAGAGAGAGAGAGAGAGAGAATTATGTACTTGTAGCAGTGGGGCTACATATCTCTTCATTTCCAGCAATGAAAAACTAATTATCAAATGTAGTAGGTCTGTCTCTCTTGCTTGGAAACTCTAACAACTATAGTGAGTTTTGTGTTGAATTATGGAATGTAATCAAGGTAAAGAAAAAATGAAGTGAAATTCATTAGTTATACAGTAGGGGGTAGGGGGTGAGGGCGGGGGGTATACAGGGGTTTCTGGTGGTGGAATATGGGCACTGGTGAAGGGATGGGTGTTTGAATATTGTATAACTGACATATAAACCTGCGAACTTTGTAACTTTCCACATGGTGATTTAATAAAAAGTTTTAAAAAAAAGAATGCTACTAGATATTCGAATAAATGAGAAATGTCCTTTTTATTTATTATTCTATAAATGCAAGGTTTCTGGACATTTAAACAATACACAAAAATAAACAGCATCTTTAAAGACCAGGGTTAGGGAAGTTAATTTCTGAAAATAAAAATTAGTAACACCAATAAAAACATAAAGTTTATCAGAGGTACAAGTAACAACATTTGTATAAAAATAAATAAAAACTAAAACTTTCATTTTAAAATTAAAGTTACTGAAAGGCAATAAAAGTCTAAGTAAATGGAAATAGATAATACTCATGGTTAGGAACATTCAATATTTTAAAGGTCTCAATTTCATGTACTGATCAATAAATCCTATGTAATTCTGATCGAGATTTCAACTGAATTTTCATGAGACTTAAGAAGCTGATTTCAAAATTAATATTCAAGAATAAAAAACAAAGATATCTAGAATTATTTGAAAAAAAAGAACTAGAATGAATGCCTTGCTTTGCAAGATATGAAAACTTATTTGAATTTAGAATAGTATCTAAGAGTAATACGGATTCAGAGATAGATAAGCACATAAATTGAACTAAGTACTCATATCAGAAACAGATCTATGAGCATAGAATAACTTTATATATGATAGAGGTGGTATGGCAGTTTGGTAGAAAAATGACATTTTAATAAATGGCAAGGAATAACTGGTTTGCAATACAGGACAAAAACTGAATCCATACTTCATACTATTCACCAAAAAATAAATTTAGTAGATGATATTTAAATGTAGAAAAGCAAAACCTTATTTGCTTATTTTGTTCCTGGGCCACACCCAACAGTATTCAGAGCTTACTGCTGACTCTATATTTATGGGTGACTCCTGGTGCTGCTCATAGGGGTGCTATGACGGTTCGTAAGGGGTGACAGGGATCAAACCAGGGTAGGCTGTGTGCAAGGTCTTAACCCCTGTACCAAAAAGCAAAACCTCAGAAGGAACTAGAGATATACTCTTTTTTTTTGTTTTTTTTTTTTTAGTAAATCACCATGGGTACAGTTACATACTTACAAATTTTTGTGCTTTCATTTCTGTCGTACAATGATCGAGCACCCATCCCTCTACCAGTGCCCATTCTCTACCACCAATGATCCAGGTATTCCTCCCTCCCACCACCCCCACCCCACCCCGCCTCTGTGGCAGGGCATTCCCTTTTGTTCTCTCTTTCCTTTTGGGTGTTGTAGTTTGCACTAGAGGCATTGAGTGGCCACTGTGTTTTATCTGTTGTCTCCTTTAGGCTCTCATCTCTCAACCCGAGTTGGTCCTCCAAACACCCTTTACTTGGTGGTCCCTTCTCTATCTGAGCTGCCTTTCCCCCCAGCATTTGAGGCTGGCTTCCAAGCCATGGAGTAGATCTCCTGGTCCTTATCTCTACTATTCTTGGGTGTTAGTCTCTCATTCTGTTATTTTATATTCCACAGATGAATTCAAGACATAGAAAGATAGAAGATATAATCTTTAAAAAGAAATTTCTTTGAAAATTATAAAGTTAAAATTTAACTACATTAAAATTTAAATTTTCTAAGTATCAAAATATATAGCCAAACATTAACAAGAACAGAGTAGGAAAAATTTTTGTAACACATATAACTAACTGGTAGGGTTAGTTCTTATGTTAAAATCTGCTATAAATATAGGAAAAATTATTAAAGGCAACTCATATTAAAAAGCAATTTATGCGCTAGTAAAATTCACTGACCAATGTTCAGAGTAACAACATAATAATCTGTGAGATGAATTCTATTAAAAGTTTATCTTAGGAACCAGAGCAATAGTGCAGCAGGTAGAGTGCCTACCTTGCATGTGGCCAACCCAGGTTGGCCTATATAGCCCCTGAGCCCCACCTAGAGTATCCTGAGCACAGAACCAGGAGTTAAATCCTAAGCACAGCTGAGTATGGCCCCCAAACCCAAAAACTTATATATCCTATTAAAGCACCATTAGATACAATATTTGCATCCACTAGGTTCACATAAAATGAAAGGCTTCATTGAACCAAGAGTTAATGAAGATGTACACCAATGCAAACTGTCATTTAATGCTGATGGAGATTATAAATTGCATCAGACAATTTGGTTTAAAATTTGGTACTATCTAGCAAAATATATGACATGTCTATATATATGATCCTGCAATTGCATCTGATCTTAGGTATATTCACTAAAAAAAACTGCTATACAGAAAAGAGTAGATGCTTAGAGCATTATTTTAGTAAAAAAGAAATGTAAATTTATTCTAATACTCATCAATAATGGTATATTGAGGTATAATACAGGGATAAAAAGAAAATACTAAGAGGCAATTAAAAAGATACATAATAGAGACCTCAAAAACTTTTGTTGAACCGATATATGAGCTAGAAATGTTATATAAATACAATAGCATTTTAATCTCAAAACATGTAAAATATATACAAATATACATATAACGAATTGCATATATGGTATAATGAAGTATAATATATGAATAAAATAATACAAAATTTAAATTTGCAATAAGTTCTTGAATGAGATGATACCTAATTCCCAATAGTGATATGTCTTAAAATTATCAAATGAAAAATAATAATTATGTTCACAATGTCATTTTCAAAATTTCATCACTGATTAGTTTATGACTGTGAAATAGGGAGCTTAAATGAAGCCACCAACTGCTAGACTTAGTAAATTGTAAAAAGCCATCACTAGCACCCTATCAAACTAAACAACAAGAGCTACTATTCAATAATTGCTAGCAATAATAAAGATAAAAATTCCTCCTTAAAACAACCTAATGCAAAGCTGATTACACCTTTTCTGCCAAAGGCTATTTCCATCCCTTAGCTTGAGCTATTTTAAGTATCTGTCAGGTCTTGAGCAATTTCTGTATATCTATTTGGCAGCCGTTCCAACATTCAAATTAGCTACTAGATGTACAAGCAAGATAAGAAATTGCTATGTGCTTTTAAGTTAAACCCCATTTGTCTAAAATGAAAATAAATCCAAAGCCACTAATAACAGAAATATTCCTGTATCATAACTTTGTTGTGCTGTCATTTTTAGAGTGATATAATTGTTATTTTAGACTTCACCATAGGTCTTTGGCTTTAGACATGAGAGAGGATGGCAACCTAATAAAATTATTTAAGTTCTTCTATAAAATGTGCTGTGATATTCTGCCAAAGAACAGAAGATATTACTTATGTTCCATATTGACTTAAAAATAATTAAGTACTAGATAAACATGAGAAATGGAGCCACTAAAAATTTAGTTTTAAGATAATACTAATAAAAATGCATCACTGTCACAGTTCACGAAAAAATCAAGTCACTGTTTGAATGCATAAAATTTATTAAAGAAAATAAAAAAAATGTTACACTTCTCTAGGAGTTAGGCTTGGGGTTATATTTTTTCAATTTTCTCTCATGAGCAGATGTAGCTTTAATAAATGAAAAAAATTACTAAGAATCCATTATTATGATGCATAAAATGTTTAAAGGACACACTTTCACTCCTAATTGTTGAGTTATTAATAGAAAGCCTAAATGATCGACTATTACAATGTGAAAGTTCATTTACATGTCTTGGCAATTTTTGTTTAAATATGTTAAGTGTTCTATTCCCATCAGAAGTGATAGCTCTTTCATTTTCCAAAGTCATCTCTTCAATTATTTTCTCCTCAGAGCTGCGCTTTGTCAACGTGTCAGAAATACCCTTTAGGAACTTACCTGTGCATTCAGATTTAACTATGATGGTTCTCAATCTTTGCTGCCTATTGGAATCATGTTGGGAATTTGGGGTCAGTCCTGGGGTCTAGGGTAATACCAGATGGTGTTCAGGGGCTACTTCTGGCTGTGTTCAGTGGACCATAAATATGTTGGGATTTTTTTCTTTCTTTTTCTTTCATTCTTTTTTAAGGCACTGTTAGTTATTAGGGGGGGGGGGAAGGGCTGTTAAAATTCCAAGACTCAGACTATCACCCTGACATTGACACTGAAGCACTAAGCCAACGTTCATATGCATGGAATCAGTCATTAGCAATAGTTTATAAAGTGTCCCAGGTGATGTCATATGAAAGTCTTGCTGACAATCTGGGAGCCAGGGTCTTAATACTCAAAGTATGAGTTATGTACCAGAACCATCAGCATTAGTATAGAAAGTACAGAATGTATCCCAAACCTATTAGACACTATCCCAAACCTACTAAAGCAGGTAATTACTAGCATTTGAATTTAATATTTGCCAATATTAAAGCCATGCTTTGTGGACAGTTGTTTGGGTTCATGGATAGATAGTGGCTGAAATCACTTCCTAAAGTAAAGGATATGTATGTTTCCGAATAGACGTTTCCTATTAGCCCCAAGGAAATCAGTTAATGATATCAGTCTGACACCAGTTACGAACCTTGTTACTCAAGTCTTTTCACAACCAGATTCTACCTACTAATGCTGCATTCTCCCTATATCCCAAAATCTTTCATTTTGATTTATATTTCACAGTGCTGGGCACATAGGAAATCCTCAATACATTTTACTATTTTTATATTCTACCTAATGATGGCAAATACTTTCCTCGCATATACAAACAATATCTAATATCAACTTCCTGGATAGTCTAACGCTAAGAATCCTCAGAAGAAGGGTCTCTTCTGTGTGGCCTTCTATGATTAGAATTCATCTGCCATGAGGCCATAGCTTCTCCAAGTCCCAGTGCTCTTTAAGGAGAAACTGAGCTTCCATATGACCCCACAATACCACTTCTGGGAATATATATTGAGAATGCAAAAGAGCACAGTAGAAATGACATATGTACCTATATATTCATTGCAGCACTGTTCACAATAGCCAAAATCTGGAAACAACCCGAGTACCCTAAAGCAGATGACTGGTTAAAGAAACTTTGGTACATCTACACAATGGAATACTATGCAGGTGTTAGGAGAGATGAAGTCATGAAATTTGCTTATAAATGGATAAACATAGAGATTACCATGCTAAGTGAAATAAGTCAGAAAGAGAGGGACAGACATAGAGGGACTGCACTCATTTGTGGAGTGTAGGGTAGCACCACATGAGACTGACACCCAAGGACAGTAGATGCAAGGGCCAGGGGGATTGCCCCATAGCTGGAAGACTGCTTCATGAGCAGAGGGGAGAAGGCAGATGGAATAGAGAAGGGGTTACTAAGAAAATGATGGCTGGAGGAATCAGTCGGGACGGGAGATGTGTGCCGAAAGTAGATAAAGGACCTAACATGATGGCCTATCAGTGTCTGTGTTGCAAGCTATAATGCCCATAAGTAGAGAGAGAGAGAGTATGGGGAATACTGTCTGTCATAGAGGCAGGGGGAGGGTGGGAAAGGGGGGGTATACTCGGGATATTGGTGGTGGGGAATGTGCACTGGTTGAGGGATGGGTGTTTGATCATTGTGAGATTGTAACCCAAACATGAAGGCTTGAAACTATCTCACGGTGATTCAATAAAATTTTAAAAAATAAAATAAAAAAGGAGAGACTCCAGATGTCCTTGAACTCCTAAGGTTTCCCAATGCACTGACTCTTATGATCTCTTTCTTGCTTCGCCCCCTCTCCACACACACATTCATATCCATAAAAAATCAGGAATACTCATCTCCTTTCTTGCCAAGTGCATAGTAGAGGTTTTATTCTGGCAGAACAGAAAACCACTAGAAATTATCTACTTTTGAAAGTAGATATGGAATATATTTTTATAAGGCATTTACTGTTTAAGGAAAAACATTTTAAATAATGCATTCTTCAAAGTCTTGAAACTATAAAGTCTCTTATTTCATATATAAGATATGACTTCCACTGAAAATTTTGTACAATGAGAACTTAACTTTTATCTCTTCTTTATGCAATAATTCATTCACCCATTCAATCAATAAATCACTTTAAATATCTGCTTTAAATATTCACTCTAAGGCACCACATGTTTTAAGTGCCTATAAGAAGATATAACAGTGTGAATATAACACCCTTTCTCAGGATTAAGAGAAAATATTGCCATCAGAGCATAACGTCTTACAATAGGAGATAATGTCTTATTTGCAATTAAGCAAAATTGCTTACACTTATTATAGAGGGATTAAAGACTTCTTTTTAATGGGGTTTTCTGTGTCTCTGCATCTACTTTGATGTGATTTCAACAGCTAGGCCATTAATGGCAGCTCTTCTTTAGGAGGATTCTTTTAAGGTACTGGACTGCACTGTGGGATGAAGTATGAAAGCCCAGCTTCTATGCATCAGGTTGGGGTAAGTAGGAAATGAAATTTACACATTTTTTCGTGGATTATGTTTGCAGTTACCCTCTGGAGATTTGGGCTAAAATGGCACTGCCCTTCTCTTTACCCATTCTGTTTCCTCTATGCCCCACTCTTCTATTCCTACCCTCTCACAGAAGCATGTGCTTAACACATCATTTGCATGAGAAGCCTCTATCAGGTCTGCTTCTAAGGATCATGACTAACGTCAGAGTTTAGAGAATATAAACATACATTCAGATACTTTCTCACCTACTCAGCACTCATTAGACTATATTTATTTTACCATTATTGGTCATTTGTATTATTTACTTCTATGTATTTTCTGTTGTGTTAAAAAGGCTTCAAAATTGGGGAAAATTATATTCATAGTGTGCTGCTTTCTACCTTCCTCCCGGAAAACACCTGATTGTCTACAACACAATAAAAAAGCACAATAATATTTGTGCTTCTTTCACACTAGATAGTATATACATATATCTGAGATACACATACCTTACAAAAGTAACCAAATGATTTTAACTCTGTATTATTTAAAGATTATATTTCTGGGAGGGTATAAATATATTTCAAATTCTTATGGCTTAAAAATAACCGAGTAGATTTTTCATTAAAATAAATTCACCATCAAAAGGGTTTTAAAGTAACAAATGGTAAAAATAATTATACCATGGCAGAATCTGTCTTTGACCATTTTATGATTAATGACTACTAAAATTACTCAAACATAATCTGATGCAGCTTTTCCAAATTGCCGTACTTTAAAATGAAAGAGGAAAGGTTTCATCAGGTCTCTTTACTTTGCCATCCAACCCATCCCAACCCAATTTCTTTTTATTAATTCTGTCTCTTGAGCATAACTCAGCTCCATTTGGGATATGCACAAGTAAAATTCTGAGAACAGGCAAATGAGTTCAGAACCTGACTTTCCTGAAAAATGATGTTTCTCATCATCCCCCAGTAGTAACAATCCCCAGAACAGGGGAAGCAGTCTTTCCTGTTTACTTTAACTTAGTTACCTGCAATGCCTTGGAATGTTCTTCCCATTGGGCACTTGTTTGTTGAATTTCAGAAGTCATCTTATTAGAGATAAAATTGATTTCCACCTTCAACCAATTTCCATGCAAATGAGGCTTGGCTACACATGTAGCCTATGACAAAATTTTAAAAAAAGAGAAAAAAGTGTCACAGAAATTCCAAAGACCTAAAGTAATTTCATGACTTATGAGTAAATTTCATCACTCATTTTTTCTATGAGCTTCCCATTGCTCGAGTTGCTGCCTCACATCAGATCTTTACAAATATCAACAACTACTTTAATGAAACTATTGTTATTTTATTTATACAGCTCTTTATTCCTCCAGCTGGTCTTTACTAGAGTACCTAGAGAACTCAGCTCCTAGCATTTAGGGTATGTGGCTGGAGGCGTGATATTCTAAGTCAATGTCAAAAGTGATGGTGCCTCTGTGCCAGAGAGAAGTGTTTCTCATTTACTTCCACAAATCATCTAAAGAAGAATCTTTTCAAAGAACTAGTTAAAAAATGGAATTTCCCAGAATCCACCTATTAAGCCAAATTTCTGAAGATAGCGCTCTTCCTTTTGGTAAGCTGTACCTGACATCACTCATTGGTTCAGGAGTGAGCTGTGAGTTCAACTCAAAGTTATCGAGCAAACCAGACTGTTTATCAGAGTTTTAAATTTGGCATCTCTGGACTGGAAGCTCCATGAAAAACAGGAAATTTTTGTTTTGTTCTGTTGTCTGACATCTAACACCTCAAATATATTAAAGTGTGCCACAGACATTGAGTAACTGTGTTTCATAAAGTTCTCCCCATAGCACCCAAGATTACTACTGCCCACCATCATTTCAGTATTTTTTGCGGTGGTGGTGGGGCAAATATCTCTCATTCTGGGAACCACTGGCCTGAACCAACATCTAAAATAGATTTTTAACTAAACCCTGAGAGTCTGGAAGATTGATTGATCAATGGGTAAACACATGCTTTGTATATATGAGGCCCTGGGTTCAATCACTGGCCTCAAAGCAAACATTATTGAAAAAAAACCCTTCAATCTGAAGAGGTTAAGAAAAATTGCCTAAGGTCACATCTAGTTTGCGATCCAACAAAGACTAAATATTATATGGGGTGTGTCTTCTTTGTGGAAAAGAATAGACTTTTAAAAATTCTAGGAGCGGCTGAGAGCTTTAAATTGTTTTTACCTCTAATGCTTTCCAGTTTGCTTAATATTATAACTGACTCGGGGATGAGGGATTGTTTCAATCACCAGGCATTTTCAGAAACTTCATTCTACAAAAGAGAGAATGTCTGATAAATTCTTGTCTAACCCCAGTGAGTGTTTGATCTGTCAATGTAAGGGTAACCAGGGAACTGCTGCTTTTGATTTAATTCTAACACTAAGAATAATTGGAAG
The DNA here is from genome assembly GCF_027595985.1 of Sorex araneus. Taxonomy (NCBI): domain Eukaryota; kingdom Metazoa; phylum Chordata; class Mammalia; order Eulipotyphla; family Soricidae; genus Sorex; species Sorex araneus. The sequence continues at coordinate 38,776,236 of NC_073313.1, forward strand.
TTGATAGTGGTGATGTAGAAGATGTAGCAGTATAAAAATCTGAAGATAGTGCCTTGTCTTAGAAACTGTATGACTTTAGACCCTGTGCATTTATGAGTATGTACTTGGGATATATAGATTTCAGCATTTTACAGGGGAAAAATGTAGAGATAAATTCTTTGAGTGTTATGCTATATGTGTAAGTGGTGAAGGACTTAGAGAGTCTGAGATGCTTTGTTTGCCAAATGTTGTTCACCCATGTTTGACATGAACACCCTGATTTCTGCTGGAGAACTCTCCTCTACCACTCCTAGGGCTACAGTATTTGATCCCATGCATAAATATTATTCAAATTCTGACCAATCAGACATGTTCTGGTATGACCATGTAACCTAAATATTTCAAGCTAAAGAGTGTCAAAATGTACCAAGAAGCACCATTTTCATTAGGATAATGAACTAGTAGAATTTAATTCTGTCTCTACCATCTGATTGTGGCTATTTATCATCACAGGGAAGAAACTGCCTCAGAATGAATCAGAGAAGGAGGAAGAAACAGAAGCAGCAGCCAGAGTGATACTACAGTAGGTAGGGCATTTGCCCATCATGAGGCCAACCCAGGTTCAATCCGTGGCACCACATACAGTCCCCTGAGGACACTGCCAGGAGTAGTTACTAAGTGCAGAGCCGGGAGTAATCCCTGAGCATTGCCAGGTGTGGCCCAAAAACCAAAAAGAAAAACTATGTGAGATGAGATGAATAATTTCAGGACATTTTGTTCATGAATCTATATATTCCCTTTTGGTGAAATCCAGGTAGACAAATTTATTTAGATTCAGCCAATACAGACATATCTAAAGAATTCAATGCAGTTGCACAGGAAATCCACAGAACAGCAAATATTTTTAAAACACAAGATAAATCAACTAACTAAATTTGAACAAGAAGCCTAAGAATGACACCAAATCAACATGGAGTATTCATGCTGAGTGAAATGAGTCAGGAGAGGGTTAGACATAGAATTGTTAAATACATTTGTAGGATATAAAAATACATAATATGAGACAAGGACCATGAGGACTGGTCCATGGTTAGAAGCCTGCCTCAGGTGCTGAGGGAGAAGGCGGTTGGCATAGAGAAGGGACCACTGTGAGAAAGATAGCTGGAAATGATCACTCTGGATGTGATCTGCATGCTGAAAGTGGGTGAGGGAGCAAGCATGATAACTTCTCAGTCACAGCGGTAGGATGTTTGCCTTGCACGTGACTGACCCGGGTCGATTCCTCTGTCCCTCTCAGAGAGCCTGGCAAGCTACCAAGAGTACTTTGCCCACATGGCAGAGCCTGGCAAGCTACCCGTGGGGTATTCAATATACAAAAAAAACTGTAACAACAAGTCTCACAATGGAGACGTTACTGGTGCCCGCTCGAGCAAATTGATGAGCAACAGGATGACAATGACAGTGACCTGTATTGCAAACCATAATGCCCAAAAGTGAATGATCTGTCTCCTTTTGAGAGAGAGAGAAAGAAAGAGGAAAGTGCCTGCCATATGTGATAGAGACAGGCTGGGGGAAGGGTGATGGGAGGGAAAATGGGGATAATGGTGGTGGGAAATATACACTGGTGGAGAGACTGGTGTTGGAACACTGTATGATTGAACCCCAACCATGCAAAACTTTGTAACTCTGTATATCATGATGATTCAGTTAAAAAAATAAAAAATAAAGATTGACATCACATAAACAGAGTGAGCATAGGCTAAATGTGCAAAAATAAGACTATCATTAAAATTTGTTTTCTCAGCAAAAGACACAGGAAATTATAGCATTATTTTCTGGGTTATAAGGAAAGTTAAAACTATTTTACTTCTATTATGTTTTTATTTTTCCATTGAGGAAATTTATTTTTAAATTGTAAAGGTTAGAATAATGAAGATGAGGAGATAATATAAATCCTGAACACTTATAAAAATTGGAGGTTAAGACACTCTGCAAACAACTTTGGCTGATTTAAACAGCAAAATTGATGATTAGCATGAAATTGGGTAGCTCTCAGAAACTCTGGGAGGTTGGAAAAATGAACTCAAAGACTAATGGTCAGGCACATTGCTCTAACTTACCAGAAGAGCCCTTTGAGGACTCAGCAGACACAATCAGGAAGAAGTAGAGGTTATAGCTTGTGCCACAAGTAACACTGCCATCAGGATTCTTTTTCTGCACCTCTGGGAACCCAACTATCTTGAACCCAACTATACTTTCCACACTAGATGACTATAGCCACATATTTTGTACATAACTGACCTTAATTCCAACTCTACACTCACTAACAAATGTATCTGATGATCAGACTGTATACTTATGTACATTCTAGAATTCTGGGGGAAATGCAACATTCTAAATTCTACAGGAGGAAGTGGGTTATGTCTCTCACCAAAACTCTAAGTGTGATGTCCTCAACAGAGGATGAAATACATATTTCAGCTAGTATGCACTCCAAATAACTGGCAACCACTCTTCCGAAAGGTGTACCAAACAGACCACATTGGAACTTATTTGTTTCAAAGCATTGTTTCAAAGAGCATTATTGACAATTGGAATTTTTAGGAGGACCATAAGTATTTGAAAGAAGTTTACATAAATAATAATTGAGGGAATCAGCAAACTTCATTCTAAGAACCATCCATTTCCTTTAGTACTATGACTTGTGAAATGACGGCATCACTTCCTCCCAGGGATTGTTAACTGTATTTCCCAATCAAAATCCTACAGCCATTATGTACCCAGATCTTCAATACTAGTCCATTGACAGAATATTTGTGTCAAAAAGAGTATAACTGGAGCATTTCAATATATACTATGCTATTTTATTACACAGAAATAGCCTATCCAAATTTATGAAGAGCTCCATTTCCAGGGAAGTATTTTTATTTAAAGGCCAAAGTTTCAAGCTCCTGGCAGAGACTAATACGTGGCAATATGTGGTATAATAAATAAGTATATATATGGAGATATGCTACATGGAACCTATAGCTGTATTCTTTCTCTCTTTGATCCTAGCTTTATATAGCATGTCAATGCACCTAACTATTTTACAATCATCCTAAATATGGTGACATGACTGAGTTCTGGACAATTATAGGAAGAAAATTTATTCTATGTGACTTCAAAGAAGTGAGCTTTAAAGAACTGACTGAACCTGGAAGAAAAATAATTTGCCTTCTCCTAATTCACTCTCTTGCTACAAGTCTAGAATTTAGATTTTGTTGCTAGGGTCACAGCCATTATCTTCAGCTATGAAATACCTCAGAAAGTGGAAACCATGTACTTATAATAGTGGATCAGCAATCATAAACCTCCTGGCAAATAAAGGTAGATTGTACCAAGAATTAATCTCTTTACCGTGAATATATTCACAGTTTGTATCTCTTTATGATTCTATTCTGGCAGTTTATGTGTTTCTAGGAGTTTACTCATTTCTTCCAAGTCACTTAATTTCTTGGCATATCATTTGGTCTCAGTAGTTTTTTTATAACACACTTTATTTCTGTGGTATTATTTCTTTTTTCCCATTTCTCATTAAGTTTTCCTTATATGTCCAGCTAAAGGTCTTCATTTTTTGATTTGGGGGTGAGGGGATCCCTAGCAATGCTAGGGGCCAGCAGGGCTCAACCAGCAGTGTTTAGAAAGTCATATGGAACCAGGAATTGAACCTGGGACCTTGTGCATGTAAGGCATCCACTCCAGCCCTTTGAGATATTTCCATGGTTTCAGCTTTACTATTCTTTTTTATAAGACCTGTGTGTATGTTTCCCTATTGTTTTTCCAATTTTTTTCCTTCTCTAATCTTACTTCTGGTATCTTTGGGCTTTGTTTTACTTTCGCTAATTCCTTGAGGTACAAAGTTAGGATTTTTGAGATTCAACTCCTTTTTAAAAAATATTTGGACTTATTTGTGCTATAATCCTCATCTTATGAGCTTTTGCTGTCGAACATTGGTTTTGTATGTTGTTTTCAGTATTGTATCAAACTATTTTACAATTTCTCTTTGTTTTCACTTTGACCCAATGTTTGTTCTACAAGTTATAGTTTAGGGCTAGGAAGATACCTCAAAGAGCTGGAGTACATGCTTTGCATATGATTCCCAAGCACCACCAACAATGACTCCTAAGCACTGCTGGCTGCGGCCCCCAAAAGCAGAAAAGAAAATGTGCTGTTTAATTTCCACCTATTTGTGAACTTTTCATTTTCCTTATGTTACTGATTTCTGGTTTCACTAGTCAGAAAAGATGATTTATGTGATTTAAATTTTCTTAGATGTAGCAGTTACAACATATTTTTGTGCCCTACCATGTGCTCTGTCCTGGAGATCATTCTCTCTGTGCTTGAAAATCTTGTATATTCCAATGTTGGAGTCAATGGTCTGTATATATCCCTTATGTCTTTTAGTATATAGTGTTGACAAGTCCTCTATTTCTTATTTATGGTCTATCTGTTTTGAAAGTGGAATATTAAAATCTCTTACTACTGTATGCTGCCAAGTTTTCTCCAGTTCTGTTTGCTTCATATATTTAGACGCTGTCTTTATCATAAACTGGTTGTTTTACCATTATGTAATGGCCTTCTTTGTCACTGGATAAGAGTATTTAATTTAAAAGTCTAGGTTGCCTAGTATAAGTGGGGTCACACTACTCCCTTTTGGTTACCATTTTCATGAACCATATTTTTGTTATCCTTATACTCTTAACCTATGCATGTCATCCAGTCTCTTATAGAATATAATAAAAGTTTTCAAACATTCATTCTATTTCTGATTGTAGAGTTTAATCCATTTTCATTTCAAGTAATTATTTCTAGGCAATAATTTATAACTATATAAAGTTTTTATTTTCTGGCTGACTGGCAGCTATTTTGTCCCTGTTTTTCCCTCTTGCTGCCTTCTTTTGTGTTTTGTTGATATTTTTCTTTGCACAGAGGCATGCTTTAATTTCTCATTTTCCTTTGTGTGTATTCTAAAGGTATTTTCTTTGTAGTTACCACAGAGCCATATAAAAACTATAATTTTATATTATAATCTATTTTAAGCTGATAACAACTCAACTTCAAATAACTTTCCCTACTCCACACTTGGTTATTTATGTGCCAAATTGCGTTTTACATTATATATCCATTAACATACTTTTATAGCTATTTCATACTTTCTATTTCAATTTTTATACCATAAAAGTAATCTGCATATATAAGACTATTTTAATATTAGAATATTCTGCATTTACTTATAAATTTACCATTAACAAAAACTGTATACTTTTACGTGACTTTCCATTGGCATTTAATATATTTCTAGTTGAACTTGAAGCATTTCTTGTAAGACAGATATAGTAATAATGAAATCACTTAGCTTTTGTTATCTAAAAATTTATTTATTTTTAAATGTTGATGGAAAAAAATGAAAGAATTTTCTAGGAATAGCATTTTTTGTGTGCCTGTTTTTCTTTCAGCAGTTGGACTATATGACATACAAGGCTTGCTTTTGTGGTTTTTGGTATTTTTGCAGAGGGGCACATCCATGCATGCTCGGGGCTTATTACTGGATTTACATTCAGGAATCACTCCTGATAAGACTCTGGGAACTATATGAGGTGGTGGGGATTGAACCTCGGTCGGATGCAAGCACCCTAACTGCAGCACTATCTTTCTAGCTTCATACAAGGATTTTTGAGGGGTTGGGGAGAATTTTTCGTTTTCTTGAATTTTGAGGGGGAGGGAGCACATCTGCCAGTACTCAGGGCTTAATCCAAGCTCTGCATTCAGGAATCCCTCCTGATGGGACTTGAGGTACCTTAAGGGGTGCTGGGGATCAAACCCTGATTGGCAGAGTGCAAGGGAAGTTCCCTGTTGGTTGTATTAGCTCTCTGGACCCTAAAGTTATATTCCTATAGAAAATTGGGGTGGTTCCTTATATGCAATGACTTGTTTTTCTTTTGCTGCTTTCAGAACCTTGTCTAACTTTTGGCCTTTTTATGATAGTATATGTCAGTTTGGGTTCTTCAAACATCATTTTAGGGCTTCTTGAATCTGGTTATTCATTTACTTCCTCAGATTTGGCCAGTTTTTCTTTAAATAATCTTACTGCTCCTTTTATCTCTATCCCCTCTTTCTGGGCCTACCATAATGCATATATTTATCTACCATTCTTATGTCCCATAATATCATTAATCTTTCTTTACTCTCTTTGGTCCTATTATAATTTCATATAATCTTTTGAGTCTTTATATTTTGTGACTGTAATATGTCTGGTATTGACTGTCTATAGGAATTTTCAATTCAGTTATCACACCTTCACCTCCAAAATTTGTTTGGTTCATATCCATATATATACATATATGGTATATGTATACATGCACCCATACATTTACAAATATATTCATGATAGTTACTTTGATTTCTTTGCCAGGGAATTCATATAATCCCTGTTTTGGGGCTGGAGCAATATCACAGCGGGTAGGGTGCTTGCCTTGTACGCGGCTGACCTGGGTTCGATTCCCAGCATCCCATATGGTCCCCTGAGCACTGCCAGGAGTAATTCCTGAGTGCCAAGCCAGGAGTAACCCCTGTGCACCGCTGGGTGTGACCCAAAAAGCAAAAAAAAAAAAAAACCAAAAACCAAAAACCAAACAAACAAACAAACATATAATCCCTGTTTCTTCATGGGTTCTTTCTAGGAATTTATTCCGTTGACTTCATACAGGAAGAAACTTTAACCAGGCAGTCCATTTAAAAATTCCATGGCGGAGGGGAACCTCTCAAACCTTTACTATTGATATGTCTTTTCTGGAATTCTAAGTGTAGATTCCTAATTAAAAGAAATTTCTAGTTTCTGTTTTCTTTAAAAAAAATAATAAACAAACAAAAAGTGCTTATTGTCTCATGCCCTCTAGTGTCTGTCTGCTAACACTACAAGTCCCCCAAAGCAGCAACATGCTGCCCTCTCCTTTTTAAAAAAGAATTATCTTACAAAGCTGTTCATGATTGGGTTTCAGTCATACAATTTTCTGACACCCATCCCTCCACTAGTGTAATTTCCCAGCACCAGTGCCCCCAGTCTACCTCCCACCCCTCCAAGCCCCCCACACATCCCACCCCTGTCTGCCTCTATGGCAGCCACCTCTCTTTCTCTTTCTCTCTCACTTTAAACATTATGCTTTGCAATACAGCTGTTGAAAGGTTATTATGAACATCCTTTTACCTAGTTTCAACACTCAGTTCCTGTCCAAAGTCTTTATTTCCAACTGCTGTTATCATAATGGAACCTCTCATATCTGCATCAGGTGCAGAAGCCTCTTAACTGGTTTTGGGTTATTCACGGAGAAAATTCGTTCATATATTTTGGGTTCATCAGTATTTTCCTGAAACAAAGGAAGATCTGGGGCTTTTATTCTGCCATCTTGCTGCTATCACTGTACCTTTGAATTTTTGATTGTTTAAATGGGAGAAGCAGACTTCTATGATAGAACTTTGGGGGATACTTTTCTTTTTACGGAGCTAAAAAAAAATCCTGATAGATGAAGATAGTTGTTTGGATTGTAGTTAATATTAGATTTAGTCTCAAAACTCAGTAAATCTAGGATGGTATACATATGATATTCAAGTACTTTTTCTTCTACTAAGTATTGAAAAGAGGAGTTTGGGGGCCATGAGACAGTACAGGGGGTAAGGTGACTGCCTTGTATGCAGTCGACCCGGTACTATACCTCAGCACTGCTAAGTGTGATCCCTGAGCACTGAGACAGGAATAAGCTCTGAGCACTTCCAGGTGTGACCCAGAGAACTTTACCTAACATATGTGAAGCCCTTAATATCATCCCTGGCACTGACTGCCCCATCCCTGCACTGCTGGGCATAGTTTTGGTGGCCTCCATGTATTGCTTGAAGTTGGACCAGAACTGTGGGGCACTGTTATGTGTCTCCTACAGAAACAAAATAAATGAAAGGGAAAGTCTTAAAAAATAATGAAAATACATAAAAGTGTTGCTCCTTGGGAAACATCAACCTTCTCTTTGATGTAATTTTTTTCTACCCATAGTAAACAATGTCTCTCCCCTGTTCTGATTAATTAGAAAAAAATTGAGCAGACATCCAGATGTGAACTCCTCAGCGAACTTCATACCTGACACTATCTTTCTTTGGTTTGGATATTTACTCTGTGTCAGAGACCAGAGTCACTTTGTACTAAATAAATGGTCTTATTTTGTTTATATTTAATCATTTGATAAACTAAACCAGCCACTAGAAGAGGTAATAGACCTCATATTTAAAAATAAATATTGAGACAAGATAAATATCTCTGCTTTTCCATGACATTATCTGGCAGCAAGAACTTATTAGACTGTCATGATATTCTATTCCATTGACTTATCTCTAGGATCCTTTTTATGGAAGCCAATCTTTTGGATGCTTTTACACTCATCATTTATATGTACTTACCTTCTTATCTCTTCTGCATCCCCTAGTACTCTATGTCTGAATTCCTTTATGTGTCCTGTAAAATTCAAAATCCAAATGCACTGTTCCTGACATAAAATGGCTAAATGTCACCATCAGAATAAAAGCAATTTTACTGAGTAGAGTTTGCCTGAAGATTCAGTTCTGTGGATGCTCTACTTGTGAATTTCAAGGGAATATGAATGAACCACTAATCTGCATGTTAAATAGAGAGATGATATTAATGATTTTCTGGAACAGCTTAAGCGAAAAAGGAAATATAATTAGAGATTTAAGATACTGATATTTTTCTTTAAAACTAAGTTTGTCTTCTGCAACTTATAATCAATAACAAACCATATTATCAATCTTCTAGAAGCAGCTTAACAAACCAACCAACCCCAAATTACAAAGTTGTGAGAGTTTGGTAAAGTGGGGAGAATGTGGAAAGCTTTTGTTGTATTTCAAAGAGAAAAACCACTTGGTTTGGGGCTGGAGTGATAGCACAGTGGGTATGGCATTTGCCTTGCACATGGCCGACCCGGGTTCGAATCCCAGCATCCCATATGGTCCCCTGAGCACCGCCAGGGGTGATTCCTGAGTGCATGAGCCAGGAGTGACCCCTGTGCATCGCTGGGTGTGACACACAAAGCAAAAAAAAAAACACTTGGTTATACACCCTCCACTTGAAATGCCTGCTTATCCTCTCTGCAGATCTGCTTGTCCACATGACTTTAAGTTACCTGTTTTTCTTTAATACTGACTTTGAATCAGATTGCCTTGAAAAGATATATTTTATTTTGTCTTACAAATCAGCAACACAATTTGTCAACCTGAATTTTTATTACTGGTGATCACATCAAAGCTGAAAAACATAACATTTTTTTACTTTAGAATTTAAATTTGTTACAGTGAAAACAAATCTTTAGGCTTGTAAATGGCATGGCTGATTTAAGAGCCATTGATAAAGCATAAGCAAAACAAGCAAGCAAAGAAAAAACCCTGCTTATGCCCGCTTAACACCTCGTCTCTGACATTTTCCTTCTTGTAAGCTGGTTCTCCTTAGAAAAAAGTTGCAACTATATGTTGAATAATAATGATTCTTAAGCAATACTGAAGTGCTCACATATATTCAAACTTAACTATTATACGCATTATCCCAACAATTCTGTGAGGCAGATGCTACTATGACCAATTTAGATGAGAAAACTTAGACTTAAGAGTAACTTTCCCAAGGTCACACAGCTATATTTTGGAGAGCAGGGATTTACCATTGGGTGTCATTTCAATGTCTCCACCCTATCACTGCTCAAGAGCTGTTCTCAATCATTGTTCTAGTCATCCACTAAACACAACTTCAAAAACCTTCCAAACTTTTTTTTGCTTTTCTCTCTTCCTATTCAACCTCTCTAAACTATAGAAAATTGCTTTAACTTACTACAAACCTGCATTAGTCCAGACATTTTTCTTTTGCAAGTGGCAGATAAATACTTGAGCTCAACTACCCATATGTCCTTCAGGAGAGGTCAATTACATGTGTGATCAAATGTCATGTCATCAGGCCACACATTATGTATGGCTCAGTTCTTTTGTTTCTTTGGGTGCAACACCCAGTGTTGCTCAGGGTTTACTCCTGTCTCTGCACTCAGGAATCACTCCTGGCAGATTCAGGATGGGATGTGGGGGATTGAATATGGGTCACCTACGTGCAAGGCAAGCGCCTTATCCATTATACTATCTCTCTGTCCCCTCAATTCTTTTTTTCTCTCTGTGTCTTTGTCCTTAGCTTGCTTTCTTTTTCTGATCATGAAATGGCAATCATGAGCTTTAAGTTTAACCTATTTTAGAAATCAAAGCTTTACAATGGTTCTAAATTAAAAAAAGAAAATCACAAAGTTGCTTCTCTTTGGGCAGGGTTGGCTTCTATGCTCACCTCTGGAGACACCAGGACGCTTTAACTCTTCTCAAATCACATTTTATAGGAATGGGAGAAGGATGTTCATCAAAGGAAATAACTGATTGTTGGTAGTAGAAGAAAATAAAGCTGGGTTAAAGTAGAAGAAAATAAAGCAAAAGATACCTCATTCTGAAGTCTAGATGCATACTTTTTCATATACTATCACCATATTAACCTGCTTCTCAGGCTTACGTGATCAGAATTCTTTAATCAATTTATAATTTTAATTGCCTCTTCATGATTTCTTTGATGAAAGTGTGTAGATTTTTTTCTCAAAATGGGAATGCAAAGTACATGATAAATGAATTAACTATTTTCATTCTTCTATTGCCCCATACCTATTCTACAATTCTGTTATGGGTCTGTAGAGAATCTCCACTGGCACATTTGTGGATAGGCATGTTTCTCAATTGGGGGCCACATGACCCTCCCCATGATCCCCTAGGATATTCTAAGGGGGCCACAGGTGAAAATCTCATAAATGTTGGGGGATTTTGGCATGAGAATAAGGGTAGGACAGAGCCTCATATTTAGGAAACAAGGGTGGAAGGAGGTCATGGTAAGAAAATGGCTGAGAAACACCAGTCTCGAGTACAAAGAAGCTGTAGTCTTTGGCTACTCTCATACCTTACTCCTACATTCAGATGGTCATCAAACCCTGTCAATTCTACATGCTCAATATTTCTTCATTCATTCTAAGTCCACCCATCCTTCCTGCTCCTTCTATACCTCAAATTCCCTCATTTCCTTGCTTGCTTACTATTTACTTACTTTCCTGATGCATCTTCTTCATTTCAAATATATTCCCCACTTTTGTATAAAAATTATCTTTCCAAATTTCATACTGAGTTCATCATTCACTTTTTTGCACCCACTCAGTGGTCCCCTATTATATTACTGCCCTGGGCCTCAGTTTACTCATTGTTAAAGGCTTACCTCAACATTCTCTTAGATCCCTCCAGACCCATGATTCTGTTAATTCTTCCCCTTTTTGACCACACCAGGCAGTTCTCAGGGCTTACTCCTGGCTCTCTGCTCAGGGATCACTCCTGAAAGGCTCCAGAAAGCATATGGGGTGCCTGTGATCAATCCCACATTGGCCGTATGTAGGACAAGTGCCCTACCCTCTGTACTCTCTCTCCTGCCCCCAAATCTTGTGAAACCTAAAGCAGTTAGCTTTCTCTGGTCATCTGGTAATGGATTTTTCTGTCTTTTGAATAATTATGCTCAAGTTCTTTCTGGATATCACTCCTAATTATAACTTATGGAAAGACTGCTCCAAGATATTTTGAGTAGTTATCTCATATTGAGGACAGTTGAAAAAGTGTGAGCATAGGCAATTCAGATCATAATCAACATAATTTGAGACATCTGATCTTTTAAATGACCACATATTGCTTTAATGCAAGTGTCTAAAATTAACTTTATAAAAAATAAACTCCAGGGCCCTGTGTGCTAGTACAGCGATGCACTTGCTTTGTACATGGATGATCCAGGTTCAATACCCCATATCCCTTTTGGTCCCCTGAGCCTTCCAGGAATAATCTCTGAGCACAGAACCAGGGGTAGGTAAGCCTCAAACACTGCCAGATTTGGCCTCCTCAAAATAAAACCAAAAAGTGAAAAGTGAAAAGTTAACTCCATATTTCTGAATTAATTTCAACAATAGATATAGAAGTGGAAATGTTGGTTGTCATAAGACCAAAAATGAGAGTGTGGATGCATTATTAATTTCTAGGTTATTATTTAATAGCTGTCGAATGATAGCACCTAAATATAGGTGAGTCTCTAAATATAGGAATTCTTACTCTTTTCCTCCTAACACTGTAAATATTGAGAAAATCTTAGAAATGACTACATGTAGGAAACAGTTATAATTTTCAGATGAAAGACTTTAACAAAGGAATGAATCCATATCCACTTCCCAACTTAAGAAAATTTTACACAGATCCATATGTTGAAAATAGAGACATATCTGATTTAGCAGTACCCACACAGCAATGATTATAGTGTATTCAAATCATACACACATATAAATATATATATATAATAGGACTCAAGGATATAATTGCCATATATTTTCTCATATTCAGTAAGCTAGCATGAGCAGTATTATTAGCTCTTGGCCAATGGGACTAATTAAAGTGGTATTCTGCTCTTTTTGGTACAGTGATGAGTGCCATTTCATGTTCTCATTGCACCTGGCTTGTAATTCTACCATTATATTGTGTATTGGTGATCATGTTCAACTATAATGACTAACCATTGCTCAAAATTGATAATACTTCATTTAGAGAAAAAGACAAGAAAAATAATCAGACCCTATGTTATTTTTAAATGTATATTGCATATTTTTATGGATGCTTGTGACTGAGAAGCACAACCAAGAAGCCAGTCAAGAAAACAAACAGCAAATGTCAGCTAATTGGGAACCGGTAGAAGAATTTGACAGTAAAACAGATATAACAGACAATAGTAAATATCTATTGAGGACATATTGGATGCCAAACTTTAATCCTGATAGTAGGTTTATAGTAAGAAACAACAGAGATGAAAATATTGTATTTATGGAGATTAGGAGACAGACAAGGGCAACACAAATCAGTACATTATGGTGTATTTGCGATCAATAGGAAGAGATGTAATTTAAAGAAAGGACCTCATTGTGTAAGGAATGGACAATTATATTTTATTTTTCATGCCTTTGTGGAGGCATACTCAGTGGTGTTCTGAGGTTATTGCTGGATTTGTGCTCAGAAGTGATCCTTGATGGAACTCAAGGGACTATAGGTGGTGTGGGGATCAAACCAGGGTCAGCCTCGTGCAAAGCAAGAACCTTACCTGCTGTACTAGCCCTCCAGTCCATGACTATATCTTCCAAAGAATATTCTAGAAAAAGAAAACTGAGAAAGAAACTTCAAGATATAATTATGTCTAGTTGAGGAATATCAAGGCAGTCAGCATAACTAGAACTGAAGGAACAAGGGGAAGAGTTAAAAGAAAAGTCAAAGAAGTAACGAGGGCTTCATGACAGCAACATTTTAGCCTATCCTATGGACTCTGGATTTTCTTTGAGGACAGAAAAAATATTGCCATTAGTCAGAAGGCGATATCTGATTTCTATCATTCTGTTTCTCTTTTGATAAGGTCCTGTAAGGGCCTACAATAAATGGAGGAGCAGAATACACGTAAGTCTCCAATTAAGTTGCTAACAAACCAGAGATGTATCACCAAAGATAAAGTTCTATAAGAACTCGACAGAGGCCAAAGAGACAATACAGTGGTTGGGGCATTTGCCTTATACATGGCCGACCCAGGTTCAATTCCTGGCACCCTATATGATAACCTCTAGCCTACCATGAATGATCCCTGAGTGCAGAGCCAGGAGTAAATCCTGAGCATCACCAGGTGTGACCCTGAAACAAACAAACCAAAAAATGAACTTGACATAACATGATTCAGTTACCTAAACAATTTCCAGGAGGCATGCTTTGAGCAAAACTTTGTAAAACTTTTGAAAGTATTTTTCAGATGGCTTATTTCATAAAATGTATTAAACCTTAAGTGTTGAATTTTGACAGTTATACAATTACTGATTTTTCATATTCATCCTTAGACAGCAATAATTTACATGAGAGGAACCCTTTGATTTTAATACATTTTCCCTGGATAGTTTTGCATAATTTTTGTGATTTCCTTGATGAACCTGCTAAAACTATTTTCCACCCATAGTTTTGCATAATCTGCATAAAAAGGAAACACCGAGGAAGAGCTAGGAACTGGGCAATTCAGCAAGATCACAGAAACCATGTGCTGGGAGCTGCCTGTCAGCAAAAGCTGCCTGAGATTCTGTAAATATCAGGACAAATATTGCAGATAAGGGCAAAATAGATGGCTTTGGGAAAACTTTCTATAGTCTGCAAATTTCTTGTGTGGTCATTGCTTCTTCTAAAGAACCAAACTACAATTACTATTATTATTTGAAACATACTTCCTATGTCTCAGTTTAGATTCCATCACATGCCTTTCTCCAACTGTTTGTTGTTTCCTTGAGTAAGCACAGCTGATCACAGGGGTGCTTACAACATTGGATGAGAAGCTAACAAGATAGGCCAGTGTGACCATTATCCTAAAACGTAGTGCCTAAAACAACTGTTTTATTTTTATTATAATATTTTGGGTCCGAATTCTTGAAGAGACTGGGACTGATGTTCTCATGGATCTGCAGTCATTTTGGAAGTCTCAGTTTAGCTCTGTATATCCAAGGGGACTCATATGGCTTTCAACTTATGTCAGCTGGGGTGTTAACCCAAGCAACCTACAAATAACCTCTTCATGCTGTCTTACTTCCTCATAATATGGCAGCCTCAAGGCAGTCTGATTCTCATAATATAGAACAAAATTCCAAATAAGAGTGTGTAAAATGGAAGCTGCATCCTTTTTTTTTAATCACCTAGACGTCATGCAGCATCATTTCTATCCCACTACTGGGTACTTAAAAGTGAGTTATAAGCCGCTCAACATCCAGAAGAGGGCACACATAACCTTAACTCCTTAACCCTTAGCAAGAATTAAGGGTATCAAGGTCATGTTGTAGAAGATGTAGTATAGGAGACATTGCTGGGACCTTATTTGGAAAATATAATCTGCCACACAGGCTAGCAAAAATAGAATGTGTGAAGTCACTGAATTCAAGGTATAGAGGTCAGCAGACAGTGAAAGGCAGAAACTGCAGAATGTTTACATCTGTGCAATCACAAGAGCAAAAGGATTCAAGAACAGAGAAATTAATCACATCAGGCTAGTTTCAATAGAGATCCCATTCTGGGCCAGTGTCAGTGAAACTCCTATGTCAATTTAGTCATTCCACAAACTTCTGCGTGCCTCCTTACTATGTATAGCAGGGACTATATTAGACCCTTAGCACATACCAATAAATACAACCCCAAAAAGCCCTATCTTCAAGGAGAGTGCAGTCTAGTTAAAGCTATTGAAAGAAGTCTCAGGGCTCACGACTAAAGTAGAAGAGAAAGCCAATCATCCTCTAAATTATTTGTTCTGCCCTGAGGGATGCTTGGGGCTAAAGTTTTGGCACCTGGTCCTGCCACAAAGGCGTGAGGTCTCTGTGAAAGAATTTTTATATACAAAAAGAATTAATTTGGGGGTGGAGAGAGAGTACCACAGGTAGAATGCTTGATTTCCACACTGTGGACTGGGTCAAATCCCAGCACCCCACATGGTCCCCGAGCACCACCAGTAGTCTGACTGCAGAGTCAGGAGTAACCCTTGAGCATTGCAGGGTATGGCCCAAAAACCAAAAAAAAGAGTTAATTTGTCCTTGAGTTTAAAGAGAGCCACTGGAAATCACTGACCTCTCACTTTTCTCTAAGCGAGCTGTTTTGTACTCATCTTGTGACCTCTATTCTGCCTCCCAGTGTCACAGTCAATATCCAACGGAGCCCTGTAGCAAGCATACTGCTTGCCATCCTCTCCCCATAAGCACCCTTTGTCATGTAACTGTGGAGTCCCCTAAGACACTCTCTACTCCCTTCCCATTTGATTTGCCAATAGAACAAGGCTCTTATCTAAGAGTGGTTTGAGACCACATCCCAAGAGGTGTTGCAGATTTCTTCTGTGTCCTTACATTTCTGCCACTGCTGTGCAAGCATACTGGTACCAGCCTGCTGCAGAATGAGAAATGTGGGGAGTACAGCTCAGTCGTACCCCTGAGAAAACCGGGTTCAATTCCTCACATCCCCCATGCTTCTGCGAGCACTACCAGGAGTAATTACCGAGTCCACCGTCAGGAGTAGCCCCTGAACAACAGCCAGCCCAGCATCAAAACGTGAATAAGCTAAGGCAAGATTTCAAAGCCATGAGCAAAAATCTTAGAATCATATGCTACAAAATTGTGTGGTTGTAATTAAGGCAGCATTTGGGGAACAATAGCAGGGTCATCCAAAGGGAAAAGGTAGAGTTCTTGCTTCTGGAGACCTATTTACAGTTCTATTTTGAAGACAGTCAGCACAGGTCCCTGTCATTGCCGGTGCTACCTTGGTGCTGGGTTGCGTGGAAGGAAACCAGAGTCAGAATTAACAGAGGTGCCTCTAGATTTGTGACAAGGGTGAGGTGCAGTGGGCTGAAATGAATAAGGTTTCATTTCTCTCCGTGAAAGGCTGGCATTTTATGTCTCCTTATCTGAAAGGACAAAATTCACTCCCAGAGCCTACAAAGATCAAGGGATGATGAAGAAGCTCCAAGAAGAAAGTAAATATTCCAGTTGCCCCCTTTGATATCTTTTACCCAACAAGACCCCTACCTGAAAGGGAATTCACTGTCCTTTCTTTGTTTGGGGGTGTTTATTTTTTGCAATTTTAAGTGTTAATTTTTATTTAATGCTAACTGTGCAAATGACACCAATTCAATACTATACAGTAAAACAGATAAATCCAACATCAAACAAGAGCATATGGAACAAATCTAAAGCAGAGCATTTATGTGCCTTCAAAATTGATAATTATTGAGGTTAACTCTTTCTTTTTGTTTTGGTTTGGGGGCCACTCCAGGCTGTGCTTGGGGCTTGCTCCTGGCTCTCTCTGCTCAGGATCTCTTCTGAAGAGCTCAGGGGAGCATATGTGGTGCGGGAAGCCTGTTGGCACCTTGCAAGGCAAGCAAATCCCCTCCGTGCAGTCCTCTCTGGCCCCTTCACTTTTCTGTTACTAAATTAGAAATAAAAGTCCCAGAAGATGGCACAATGACTTAAAGTGATTGTTTGGGCAATCACAAAGCCATGAGTTCAGACTCTGGTGCCACTGACAAGCTGAGGTCATCAGGATGGTCCACCTGTTTCTGAGCCCTGGAAGTAGGGCCTGAAAGATGGCTCAATGGAAATGCCCAAGGTGTGACGTCCTGAGATTAAGCCCCAGTGCGGCCCATGCTACAAGGTGATACTGATGGGGACTCTGGTGGGGAAAAGTGTTTTTTTGAATAGGAAAAAAAAACTGTGTAGGGAATATTATTAGGAAGATGGAGCCCTTGCCATTCACTCAATGAATCTGTCAGCCTTGGCAGTAATCTTGGCAAACCCAAGTTCTTTTTTCTAAAATGTCATCAAGCAAAGGCAAAGGGCAGGCAACTTAACAGTTTCCAAATCATTGTGGCAACACGTTTGAGAGTAAAATTTTTAAAATGCCTCAAAAAGAGGCCAAACAAAATCGACCTCTTAAGAAAGTGGAGTATGGAGGCCAGAGCGGGTAGGGGCTTGCCATGCACACGGCTGCCGGGGGTTCATTTCGGCATCCTATATGGTCCCACAAACCCCTCCAGGAGTAATTATGGAGTGCAGAGCTAGTAGTAAGCCCTGAGCTCCACCGGGTGTGACCCCAAAACAAAAGCAAAAATAATGGAGAAGGGCCTCTCCCAACAAGTGTCAAGCTTTCCCATGAGCCGCTTGTCCCTTTGTGTCTTGCGCAGTCCCTATCAGCATGCAGTTAGTCCTGGGCTCACTGTCTTGGCCACTGGAGGTCTGGGGCCACACTTTTTTCATCCACTATTTCCAGTCAAAAACACTTGAGAGCCCCTAAGAACGCCTGGGAAAGGAAAGCAGATGGGAAGACAATTTCAAAGGGGGGGGGAAACAAGAGACTGGAAGGGGCCTAATTAAGTTTCTCAAACGGCGCTGACCCTTTGATCAACTAGTTCGTGACCTCAAGAAATTGTTTAGCCCCTACCTATGCATGCACGGACAGGGAGTCTCTCTGGAGGTAGGAGAACGACCAAAAGCCCAATCCCTTACCTTTACCTGGTGTGGCTCTTTGAACTTTTACTCCTGTATACGCCAAGAAAAACAACGCGGGCGATCGAGGCCAAAAGAAAAGAAAAAAAGGAAAAACTCAAAAAGCAAAAAAGCAAAACAAACAAACAAACAAAAAAACCCTTCCCTGTCGGAGGGGGGGGGGGACTCTCTCTCCGTTAGAAAACACAAAACCTTCCTTTACTCGCCAAACCCCCCGCGGCCTTGGCGATTTGCAAACATTCAGAACGCCAAGTCCGAAGTAGCAGGCGGGAGGCAAACCAAGTTTCAGGGCCGAGCGCCGCTCCGTTTGGGGGGGACTCTAGACTAAGTTCGGGAGCCGCTCGACCTTTCGGCTGCCCGCGAAGCACCTGGCGATGTCGCCTAACGGTGCACAGCCAAAGGTCGGGGGGGCCGGAGGCGGAGCGGCCGCCTCGGGACACAGGTGAGGCTGCTCGGTGGCCTCGAGGGCCAGCCTGGGAGGCGCCCGCGCACGCGAGCCCATGCCCCTGCCGGGCCAGGTGGCCGCACAGCCGGCGCCCGGGTTCCGGCGGGCTGTCCCGCACGTCCTCGGCCTTCCGCCGGGCGGGGAGGAGCCGGGGGCGGAGCGGGAGGAGTGGCGCGGGCCCCGCGTGGGTCCTGCCTGCGAGCACCTCGGCCCCGTGGCGAGGCGGCCGAGCTGCGGCGGCGCAGGAGGGGGCGGGTTCGGCGAGGGCGCGGCCTCTGCGAGGGGGGCGGACGTCGCGCATCCCCCGCGCTCGTCCCGGCCACTCGGGAGCGTCGCGGCAGCCGGCTGCCCCACTTGGCCATCCGCTCCGTGCCGGCGTCCTCGCGCCCGCCTCCTCTTGTCACCTCCCGTGCCAGCCTCCCCGCCCGGTCCTCGCCGCAGCCGGCGCCAGCGCCGAGCGCCCCGGAGAGCGAGCGAGAGAGCGAGAGCGAGAGGTGGTGCGCGGGGCGGCCGGGCGCACCCTCCAGCGGACTCCCTCGCGCGGCACTTGGGGCGGCACGGGCGGCGGGCATGGATACCCAGCGCTGCTTCGCCAACCGCTTCGATGACTACCAGGGCAGCCTGCTCGGGGGCCAGTGCGAGGAGACGGTGGCGCCCTTGGTCACCGCCACCATCGAGCGCATCCTCCAGGAGATCCCCCCGCTCGGGGGCGGCGCCGAGGCCGGCGGGGCGGCCGCGGCGGGCAGCTGCTGCCAGGGGGGGCTGTACAGCGGCGTGGCCGGGGTGGCCTACATGCTCTTCCACGTCTCGCAGAGTCCGCTCCTGGCCGCGGCCCGGGAGCGCTACCTGCGCTCGGCCAAGCGCCTCATCGACGCGTGCGCCCGCGCCGAGGAGTGGGGCGAACCGGACGCCGACACCCGCGCCGCTTTCCTGCTCGGGGGCGCGGGCGTGTACGCCGTGGCCACGCTCGTGTACCACGCCCTGGGCCGCTCGGACTACGTGCAGCCGCTGGCCAAGTTCCGCGCTCTGTGCGCCGTCTGCGCGCCCGTCTCCTTCCTCGAGTGCGGCTCCGACGAGCTGTTCGTGGGCCGCGCGGGCTACCTGTGCGCCGCGCTCGTGCTCAAGCAGAAACTCGCCCAGGAGGTAAGGCAGCCCCGGCCGCCGGGGGGCGCTCGCCGCCGCCCCGCGCCCCCCCGCAGAGCGCTGCCCCGGGCTAGTCTCCCCCCCACCCCCGCCCCGTGCTTTGTTACTCTTTGTCTCGCGCCGTCGCTTCTTCTTCACTCTCACGAGGCTTCGCTCCTGCTTTTGTCTGGCCGCCCTCCTCTCTCACACTTGGGTCCGTTGCGATTTCGCGGTTTTGTGCTTGGCGGGCGTTTGACCGTCAGCGGGGCCCTCTCCCCAGACGCCTCTTTGCCCAGTGAGGTCCTTTCAAGTCAGATTAAAAAAATAAATAAATAAAAAGAACGCCTCGACAAAGAAAGGGAGTTCCCCTGCCTTTGACGCCCCTTTCAAAAGCTGAAGCTCCCTGGGTTATTTGAGTACTGGGAAAGTGATGGAAGTTTTGGGTACTGCTGATGCTCGCCTGGTTGCCCTCGCTAACGTGGGGAGGAGTTGCTCCCGGGAGCCCTGGGTTGGCAACTCAGAATGACTGCCCAGCTGTAGGTCTGACGTGCTGTGTTGCTTACAATGCATCCCTTCGGCTGGTGTAAAATGCATGTCTGATGGGGGCATGTCCTTTAAAATACAAAAATGTAGATCCCGAACCCCATGATGGTTTGGATGCGCGGGGATTTGGTGTTTTTTTTTTTTTTTAATTTTCAAACGCGTACTCGGGGTTGTCCGGATGAGAGCGTTCTTGAGAGGGCAGCTTTTCGTAATGAATAGCTTTCCAGCGACTACTTGAAATGAACTGGAATTTACAACTATACTTCTCTCCCAGTCCCTCACATTCTCTGTGCATATCGTGTGTGGGTAATAGAAGCGAGTGTGCCAGTTCCCGTGGTGTAGGGTGCATAATCCTCTAAGGCATCGCCGTAACTAGAACGGAGAGAGAGGTACTTTCATTCATAAGCCACTAGAACCAAATATTGTTCCAGGGAGGAAGTGACACATTAAACTTGGCTGTCTGGGTGAGCGAGGCGTTTGAAGGAAAATTAAAGGTACACTGTTTTAGAAGTGTAATTAACTTAGATAACCTCTCTGGAGGCTACCTTTATTTTTCTTTAATTTGTAGCAGGTGAGGTTGATTCTAGTGAGAAAAAAAAAGATTTCTAAAGAATTTGCACTGTGCTAACAGGGCAGCAAAGGTCTGTGTGACAAAGTTGTCTTGAAATAGTTCAGTGGGCCTCTGAGTCACTGTTATCTGCTAGCAGTTTCCCAAGGGTCCTTCCAGTTGTATAAAGCCTTTCAAGAGGCCACAGACTATTTACATATCATTTGCATTATATTTGCATCTGCTCAGCCCTTTCAGTCCAGTGGGTAGGCAGTTTTCAATTTTTTTTTGGTCGGGGTGGGGGGACTGTTTTCCTTAAGCTTGCTTCTTTTCATTTCTATGCCTTGAGGCATTTTCTCCAGACTGGAATGGCAAAGAACTGGAAACTGATTGATCCATCACACAGGTGGAAGTCCCCGAACTGGTGGCCCAGATTGATGGTCAAGATCATTATTAAACCCTCTCGTTGACCTTCCGGACAAGCCAGAATAGTCTTTGTGCTCTAATCCAGTTGAGGTGTTTTGACCCCTGCTTCTTTCCAGAAAAAAAGAATAAGCTCCAAGGGTTTAAAAACAAACCAAAAAAGCAGTTTATAAACTGAGCGAATCCATCTCTGTGCCAGCCTCAAAGGCAGCAATTCAGAAAGTTTAAGGTTTCCAGGGTGCAGGGCAGGAGCCAAGCAGGTCAGGATGGAAGCCTTTTGAAAGAACACGTCTAATGCACCACCCCCCATGTCCTAGTTAGCATATGACTTTGCCCTCAGTAGATGATACATAAACCTTAATTAAATTGAATTGCAAACTTCTGTCATTTCTCTATAAATCTGTCATTATGTTCCAGGTTTCTTTCCCTCCAATGTCATTCCTGTTCTCTTTCCTCTGGCAGTTCACTCAGTTATCACCCTAGTCAGTATCTCTCCACACTACTTGGCACATCTTTGGCACCTTGTAAATGGCTGAATGAGTGAATCATCCTTTGCTGGGATTAGTACAATGTTCTCTGAGTTGGAATTTCCTACTCAAGCCATTCCTTCTCCCTCTGAGAAACACTATTCTAAAAAACATTTCTCAGAGTCCTGCAGTGGCTCCCTATTACCTTTTCTCCAGTCACATCTCCCAGTTAAAGCTACTTAAAATGGCTGACAATGCCTCACATGATCAGGGCCCCTCTACACCTACTCCCCATCTTGCTTGCTCTGCTTCAACCACACCGGTCTTCTTGCTGCTTCAGGCATTCTCTTGTCTCGGGATATTTGTACTGACTGTTCCCTCTGCATGGAATCTGCATCCCCTAGCTATTTTTAAAGCTAGCTCCCTGACCTTGCACATGCTGTTACTTCCTCTGTGAGTCTTCCCTTGTCCACCCTATCGGGACTTCTGCCCCTTTCTTACACCATTTTATTTCTTGTGTCTACTTATATCTTCACCAGTTAGAACGTAAGTTCCACAAATGTAAAAGGTTTTGTTTCATTGTGTGTCTCTAGCATTAAGACATTTCCAATCACATACTTTGATACGCACCATGTATGTGAGTGTGTGTGTGTGTGATTATGCAAATATTGTCTGCTCTGTGGCTGGCTTTAGTACTCAGTTTTGTGTTCTGTATACTAGTATTTTCCTTTTTGGTGTTATTTTAGAAATCCTTTCTCACCATTAAGGTCTTGGTAAATGTAAGTTGGATGACTACCAGTTTCTTACAAATTTTTCCTCAAATCAAACTTAACCATTAAACCAGTATTTCTTAAACTGAAATAGAAGCATTGCTTCTTTAAACATCACAGTAATTATCTACAGATTTTGTTAATAAAACAGGCTTTGACTCAGCACTGCTGGGGTTGGATCTGAGAAACAGGTCCCCAGAAAAATGCTAATGCTTCTGGCCCTGGGACTACTCTTTGCATAGTAAGGCAATATAGCACCACATCAGTGTTGGCATCATGCCAACAACATATTTTAAGGTATGCTTTAACACACCATTCTACAAAGCCTGATGTATTTATTTAAAGGTTATAGTTTAGAATACTGATGACTATATTCTGGCACGCATTCATTATAAGGACTCACAAGAGAAATTCCTCTCAGGCCTTAGAAATTGTAAGAGCTGTGCTCCTCCTGGCAATTGCTTTAAGTGTTTAAATCTTCAGAATATAAGTTTGTGTAACTGTATTGCTCACTTTTTATTGACTGCCCAGAAATATATAGAGGATAAACATATTCTCAGAATATCAAATATATAGAGAAGTACAGAGAGACAGGTTTATAGAGATGGTAAGAATCAGTCTGTCTAGAAACAAGGGTCAGGATGAATGGTTCATGGTTGGAAGCCTGCCTCAAGGTCTGGGGGAGAGAATAGTTGGGACAGAGAAGGGATCATTATGACAATAATTGGTTGGAAGGGATTGCTCCAGATTGGAGATGTGTGCAGAAAGTGGGCAAATGACCGAACATGAACATGATGGCCTTTCAGTATCTGTATTGCAAATGATAAACAGTAATCCCCAAAAAGGGGGAGGAGGAGGGAATGGGAAAGGGAGAGGGAGAGGGAAGGAAAAGTGCCTGCCATAGAGACAAGCCCTGGGGGGCGGTAGTGGCAGGAGGGATATAGGGGATATTGGTAGTGGGAAATGTTTTCTGGTGGAGGAATGGGTGTTGGAACACTGTATGACTGAAACTCAATCATGAAAGCTTTGCAACTGTGTCTCGCAGTGACACTATGATTCAATTAAATTTTTTTTAAAGAATCATCTGTCCATGTAATATATTTTCATTTAACTCTGCCCTCAAAAGTCAAAAGAAATAGATTAGAGGGTTTGTTTAGCAGAAATCCTTGAGTGTGGGGACACTAAAGTTCAAAGAAATCATGCCATACTTGCATTGAGTCTATTCTGCTTTCTACTGATTGGTGGGAAGGTCACAGGTAAAGAAAGTTAAATAGTGTGCTATAGTGACTGATGGAAGACATAGGGGCCATAATTAAAACAGTAACATTACCACAAGGTGATCTTTGAGAAAAGATTTAGCACCTCACATCCTCAGTTTTCTCAGAAAATAGACGATTAGGGTCCAAAGAGATAGTGGAGCAGGTAGGTGCTTGCTTTGCTATAGTTTTGATCCCTGGCACCCCAGATGGTCCCCCAAGCCTTCCAGGAGGTATTCCTGAGTACAGAGACAGGAGTAAGCCCTAAGAACTGCCAGGAGTGGTCCCAAACAAACAAAAAAGATGAGTGATAGTTTCCTCAATATTTATTCACTGACTGAACATCAGATTTTCTCACGTGGTATCTTGCTAGATGTTAGGATTTACTGGTGAAGAAAGATCTATACAGTCGTGTTATTATATGTACTCTGAAGTAAGTGGGGATACGGGAACTAATCTGGAGTGAAGTGGAAAAGAACTTGGCATTGGTTTGTGAGGAAGGCTTCTCTCTGTGGAAGTGATGTCCCCGGTTCATCACTGAAGCATAAGAATGAAGAAACTACTTTAAGACATTTTAGACAAACAGAAGAGCAAAGACAGAGACCCTCATGGTGGGAAACTGGAGATTTCAGAGAAATGGAAGGCTACCTGCATGGCTAAAGCAGAGTGGCAGGGAACAGAGTGATAGATGTGTATAGGAGCAGGTAAGCACAGGTGAAATCAGAGTCTGCCAAGCCAGGTCAAAGTTAGGAGTTTACACTTGTTTCAGGTTTCAACAGGGAAATGTCACCTTACTTTCACAAAGAACACCCTGATGTCCTATATGGACCATGGATTGAGCAGTAATAAGGGTGGCACAAGTGGAAATGGCCGCAGGGGTGGTCTCAACCCCTTTTATGCCAAGAGATCCTTTAGAAATCTAGTGAAACCTACAGTACCTCTTAAATAACGTTTTAGATGCATTAAGCACACATAGGATTACCAAGGAAACCAGTTTTTTCTACATCCTGTTACAACAATGCTTTTTAAAATGTGTGATAACAAGATCTTACAACAGGCCTAAGTATTACGGTGCTTTGAAACAGTTATAAGGGGCAATGATATTTCAAGATATCATCAACAACCACACTGTGATACGAATATATCTATGACTTCTATAGGTGGCAAAGTCAGGACTACTAATGGTTTGTGGTCGGCATTTGTAATGAAAGGACTTGCTAACTTGTTTTACATTTGAAAAAACAGAGCCGTAATTTTATTTTCCCAGCCCAAGGGTCTGATATGGAGGTTACTTTGATGATTCACCCTAGCTTAAGTGTTTGACACATAGTAGATGCCAAGTGAAATCAATGTTAATTCCTTTTCTGTCTGCTAATAGAAAATCAAAAGCAATTCTAACCATCACATAGAAAATTAGACCCAAAATAAGAAATCTATCTTCCTGCCACAATTTGTTGTTGCTACTGCAGTGCTCAGGGACCTCACCTGGCAGAGCTTGAGGGGGGATCGAATCCAGAGCCTCATCCATGCAAAGCATGTACTCTACCAATTTAGCTCCGTTCCCCCTGTACAATTATTATAGAAAACATGATTGCAAGATTGCTCATTGTATTTTAGCTCATTCCTGAGGTAGATAGTTGGCAAGTGTGTGAGTGGTTATGCTTTTAGCTGAAAATTTTAGAGTATCAAATTTAAAAGGGTCTATATAACAGGAATGATTATTATGTCACAGGGGGCATAGAAGTAGGCCTCTCCAGGATTGGTTCAGTAACTCCTTTAGGTCATCATAGCCTAAGTCCTTTCCAACCTTTTTCTCTCTTATTCTCAGTGTATGAGCTATATCACTCCTCAAGCTTGTAAGATTATTGCTGCCATTTCAAGCTTTGTGTTTCCACAAAGCTGAAGTGAAAAAAGAGGATGTAAAGCTTTTTTTCTTGCATATTTTATTATTCTTTTCTTGAAGAAATTCCCTTCTGACCCATTGCTTAACATTTAGTCACGATCCACTTTGAGTTTCAGGGAAAGGACGCTAGAAGGCTGGTGTCCTTTACTTTTTGGTTTTGGGCCACACTTGCCTCTGCTCAGGGATTCCTCTTGTTTCTATGCTCAGGATCACTCCTGACGGTGTTCAAGGGACCATTTGGGGTACTAGGAATTGAACCCATGTTAGCTGTATGCAAGGTAAATGCCTTACCCACTGTACCATCATTCCAGTCCGTCCTTTACTTTCAATCTCTCCCCTTAGGTGCAAGTTTTGATAAGACAAGAGTCAAGTGGAATGACGGTTGGAGGGTGGTCAGTGTCTGCTCCTTGACATACCATGACATGACCTCCCACTTCCTTGTCTATTGTGACTAATGCTACAGTGAACATAAGGATGCAGATAATTTTTTTGAAGATCCTGTTTACATTTATTTTGGATAAAATACCCTTAAAGTGGGGTTGCTGGATCATATGGCAATTCTACTTTTCTTTGTTTGAGGAAGCTTCGTAATGGTTTTCATAATGATTGTTCAAATTTACAGTCCCACCAACAGTACATACGGGTTGCTTTTTCTCTACATCCTCACCAATACTTATCTCATCTTTTGTTCTGGGAGGGTGCATACCCAGAAGTGCTTGGGGCTATACCCGGCTCTGTACTCAGGAGTCACACCTGGTGGTGTTCAGGGGATCATGCAGTGCTGGGAATCAAATCCAAGTCCTCCAGTATGCAAAGAACATGTCCAGCCCATTGAACTATCTCTACTGTCCCTCTTCTTATTGTAATAGGTAAGAGCTGATTTCTCGCTGTGGTTTTGATTTAAATTTTCCTCAGAGTTCTGAACTTTATGAACCCATGGGTCATATATATAGATATACATATATATATATATACATATATATCTTTTTGTGAAAAGTCTAGTTGCTCCACCAACTAGACATTTTTTCAACTAGACATTTTTTAATCAAGTTGTTGTTTTGCTGGTGGGCTGTGTGAGTTCTTATATGTATTGGATATCAACCTCTTATCTAAAATATGGACAGCAAATAATTTCTCCTAGGGGCTGGAGCAATAGCACAGTGGTAGGGCATTTGCCTTCCATGCAGCTGACCCGGGTTAAGTTCCCAGCATCCCATATGGTCCACCGAGCACCGCCAGGAGTAATTCCTGAATGCATGAGCCAGGAGTAACCCCTATATATTGCCAAGTATGACCCCCCAAAAATACCCACATCCAAAAGAAAAAAAGCAACCGGTGTTGGCAAGGATTTGGGGAGAAAGGGACTCTCCTTCACTGCTGGTGGGAATGCTGACTAGTTCAGCCCTTTTGGATAACAGTATGGACGATTCTCAAAATTAGAAATTGAGCTCCCATTTGACCCAGCTGTGGGAAATAATGAAATTATGTCAAATGATGTGACATAATTTTCCACAGCTTATTGCTCCAGCCCCTTCCTACTCATGTTTTATAGTTTCAGGTTTTTATCCTGAAAGTCTTTAACCTTAAGTCTTCACTATATTTTAAATTCATGTAAGAAATGTGTCCAGTTTCTGGGCTGGAGTGATAGCACAGCGATAGGGTGTTTTCCTTGCACGCGGTCGACCGAGTTCGATTCCCAGCATCCCATATGGTCCCCTGGGCACCGCCAGGAGTAATTCCTGAGTGCAAAGCCAGGAGTAACCCTGTGCATCGCCAGGTGTGACCCAAAAAGAAAGAAAGAGAGAGAAAGAAAGAAAGGAAGGAAGGAAGGAAGGAAGGAAGGAAGGAAGGAAGGAAGGAAGGAAGGAAGGAAGGAAGGGAAGAAAGAAAAAGAAATGTGTCCAGTTTCATTGTGCTGTATTAATATATCAGTTATTCTAGCACCAATTGTTAAAGAATTATACTTTCCCAGTGAGTGTTCTCTATTCAATTATTAAATATTTATAGACTGTATAAGTTGGTTATATCTTGGTATACTATTGATACTATTCTATTGATATATATATAACTATATTATGTCACTAATATACTGTTTTGGTTACTATAACTTTGTAATGTGGTTTGAAATAAGAAATTATGATGCCTCCTCTTGTATGTACTTTGCAAAATTGCTTTATCTACTTAGGGTCCTTCATGGCCACATAAAATTTTCAGATATTTCTCTATCTAGTGGAAAATGCCATTGGAATTTTGATAGAGATTGTATTGGTTACTTTGAATGGCTGGGCATTTTAACAATACCATTTCTTATCTATGAATATAGAATATCTTTCAATTCATCTTCAACTTAATCAGAGACTTAATAATTTTCAGTGTAAGTTTTTTGCTTCTTTGGTTAAATTTATTCTGATACTATCATAATTGGATTATTTCCCTTATTTTTAGGTGCATCATTTTTTCTTAGTGTATAGAAATAATTGATTTCTGTATTCTGGCTTTGTATTCTGAAATTTTAATTAATGTTATTATTATAACAGTTTGTGGTATGCTAAAATAACCAATGTATATGAACCAATATATATGCAAAAAGAGACAGCTTCTTTCTGACTTGGACACCTTTTATTTTGTGACCAAATTGCTCTAAAATTCCCAATACTTAGTTGAATAGCAGTGGGTAGACTAGACATCCTTATCTTCTTCCTAAGCTTAGAGAAAACCCTTCAACCTTGCACTACTAAGGTGTTAACTGTGGACTTCTCATATTTGGCATTTATCATGCTGCTGTATTTCATTCTATATCAAACTTAAGACTTTTTCATTTTGCGATGAATTTCATAAAACATACTTTATATGCACCTATAAGACCCCATATGATTTATATATTTAGTTTATTTACATGATATATCACATTATTAAATTTTATTGATTTATTAGTGTACAATACTATAACACTTGAGTTGGAGAGCTTCATACCTATCAAGCCTCACCACACCCACAACCAAAATGTCATTGCACTGTCAGAATGACCTCCTCTACTCATTACTCCCACCATCCTCCTTCCTTTTCCCTCCTGGTAACCACCATATTTTTTCATCAAAACATTATTTTTATTGTATTTTTTCAGTTCAGTTCTTTAGTAATTTATGTTGCATGTATGAGTGATATCATCTCGTAAATGTCTTTAAATTAATAACTTACTTCACTTAGCATAAACACTTGCAGTTCCTTTAGTGTTATCACAGAAAAACACTTTCATCTTGGTTTAATAGCTGAGTAGTATTTCACTGAGTATATACACTGCAACTTTTTATCCAGTCTATTTCCATTCTTCAGTTGTCATTTAGGTTGATCCTATGTTTTGCCCATTGTAAATAATATGTCTTTTAATTTAATTTTTTTTTTTGCTTTTTGGGTCACACCTGGCGATGCACAGGGGTTACTCCTGGCTCTGCACTCAGGAATCACCCCTGGCCGTGCTCAGGGGACCATATGGGATGCTGGGATTCGAACCCGGGTCGGCCGCGTGCAAGGCAAATGCCCTACCCGCGGTGCTATCGCTCCAGCCCCAATAATATGTCTTTTAAAACATGGATGCAAAATCCTTCAAACAAATATTTTTACATCCTTCAGATAAAATGCTTAGGGATGTTAATGCTATGATATTTCTACTTTCAGTTTTTAAAGAAATTTCCTAGAGGTTGCACCTATTTGCATTCCCATCAACAATATGTAAGACATCCTTTTACTTGGGCTGGAGCGATAGCACAGCGGATAGGGTGTTCGCCTTGCACACGGCCGACCCGGGTTTGATTCCTCCGCCCCTCTTGCAGAGCCCGGCAAGCTACCGAGAGTATCTCCCCTGAACGGCAGAGCCTGACAAGCTGCCCGAGGTGTATCCGATATGCCAAAAACAGTAACAAGTCTCAATGGAAACATTACTGGTTCCTGCTCAAGCAAATCAATGAGCAACAGGAAGACAGACAGATATCCTTTTACTTAAGCATCATCACTTGTATCTTGTCTTTGAATAATATCTATTCTCTGGTATGAGGTAATATACTGCTGTATTTTTATTTGCATTTACTTAACCTGAGCATTATTTTGTGTCTAATGGTCCACTGTATGTCTTTGGAGAATTCTTTATTCAGATCTGTGGCCCATTATGGGTTTTTACTGTTGAATTGTATCAATTCTATTTTTGCCATTTTTATTGAGGTTCTTAGATTTTTGCATACCTTTTTCAGATCTTATCATGTGTAAATACCTTTTCCTATACGTTATATTTTCTTAGATTAAACTATTAATCTTTAATTATTCAAGTATTTATTGAGTGTACACTACATGTACAAGCTGTCTTTTGTACTGCATATATATTTTAATTTTTATTATCTTCAGCTTTATTGATTGACAAAGTTGTTATATCTTTGAATTATACATGGTAGTGATCTGACCTACAAATAAAGTATGAAAGGATTTCCACCACCTTCTTTAAATGTTTGGTGGGTTAGGAAAAAACAATATTTAGTAGAATTTACTGATCTAAGCATCTGGTCATAGATTTTCTCTGTTTTGTTCTTCTTGATTCCTGATTACTCCACGTTATTGATCTGTTCAAGTTTTCTATTTTTTTCTGATTCAATCTTGTACTTTCCATAAAATTATCCATTTCATTTTGCTAGGCCAATTTTCTATAGTATAATTGTTCATAGTAGTGTCTGATTCTTGGAGTCAATGTGATGCCAAGTTGTAATCAAACTGATGACACAATAATTAATGCCACAGAGCCATATATAGCTATGCTCAGGGATCACTCCTGCTGGTGTTCAGGACCATATGGGGTTCCAGGGATTAAACTAGGGGTCAGCTGTAGGCCACACAAGTGCCTTATCCACTTTACTATCTCTGCCACATCTCTTCTTATGATTGAGTCCTTTCACTTATTAAAATACATTTAGTTTGGGCTGGAGCAATAGCACAGTGGGTAGGGCGTTTGCCTTGCACGTGGCTGACCCGGGTTTGATTCCCAGCATCCCATATGGTCCCCTGAGCACCACCAGGGGTAATTACTGAGTGCAGAGCCAAGAGTAACCCCTGTGCATCGCCAGGTGTGACCCAAAAAGCAAAAAAAATACATTTAGTTAAAATTTTGTATATACATATATATACATATATATAGATATATTTCTCCACTAAACTAATTCTTAGGGGCTGGAGTGATAGCACAGTGGGTAGGGCATTTGCCTTGCACTCAGCCGATCAGGTTCAATTCCCAGCATCCCATACAGTCCCCCGAGCAACGCCAGGAGTAATTCCTGAGTGCATGAGCCAGGAGTAACCCCTGTGCATTGCCGGATGTGACCCAAAAAGAAAAAAAAAACCTAATTCTTAGATTTGATCTTTTAAATTGTTTTCCTAGTCTCTATTTTATTTACTTCTACTCTAAGTTTTGTTATTTCACTTTACTAACTCTGGGTTTAGTTTTTTCCTTTTTTTCTAATTCCTGGAGGTGTAATATTAATGTGTTTGTTTAAGATCATTCCTTTTTCCTTGTTTTCTTTCTTAGAAGTATTACTCTCATGTCCAGGAGATAGTACAGCAATTAGGACATATGCCTAGTATGTGTCTGGCCTGGATTTGATTCCTAGCAACACATAGTCTCCTGAGCATTGCCAGGGACAGCTCTTGAGGCCCTCAAGTACTGAAGAGTGTGCCCCTGGATGTCTCCAGCACCATAGGGGTGTTCTAAGTCTCCATGGCATCACAGGGCCTGATCTGCATTCCATAACAGGCCCTTGCATTGAGCCTCTAGCCTGCTTGGCTGAGAATGAGCTCTGCTTGGGAGGCCCTCCAAATTATTACTGTCACACTCACAAGGTAAAATCAAACAATAGTAGGATACATAAAGATGTATAACAAATGTCTTATAAAGAATTTGATTGAAAATTATGTTCATTGCAGCATATTCATTATGTACACAATCACCAAGATCTGAAAATAACCCAAATGCCTAACAAAAGAGTGGATAAAGAAAATGTGATATAGGTACATGATGGAACACCACTAAATTATGAGAGAAGATGAAATCATGGTGTTTTCTGCAATCTAAATGGGATTGAAGGGCATCATGATAAATAAAGAAGGTTGGAAAGATACAGATGAATATTTGTATGACCTTGCTCAAATGTAGAGTGTAAAGATGCAAAGCAAGGGAATAGACCATCCCAAATGGAAACAAACCCTGAGATATTAACAATAGAACAGTGAACTGAGGCTGCAAATTGGGTGGGTGGGTGGGGAAGGGACCTTGGGATGGTGGTGGAGGGCTCTTGACACTGCTGTTGGAGGTGGTGAAGTAGCCTTGCAAGTGTAAAAGATTAAAATGGAAATGTTTGCTAAAAATAAAAAGAAAAGGGGCCAGAGTGACAATAGAGTGGGTAGGGCACTTGCCTTGTACGTCGCTGACCTGGGATTGATCCGAGAATCCCATATAGTCCCCAGAGCACTTCCAGGAATGATACCTGAATGCAGAGCTAGGAGTAACCCCTGAACAACACTGCCTGTCAGGTGTCGCAAAACAAAAACAAAACCAAAAAACACCAGAAACAAAAAGAAAAGAAAAAGAAAAATGTCTTAAGTGTCTTTTTAAAATGTAGTTAAACATTGTTAATGTTTTCTATTTTTAGAAATATTCTGTCATAAAATGACTCTTCACCATTTACATGAGAACTATGTGTAAATATCCATATCTATGTGGATATTCTATATATTTCTTTCTTGCTGGGCCTATATAATTTATATAGCAATAACTTTTTATAGACACATCTTTATTTTTTTTGGGGGGTCACACCTGGTGATGCACAGGGTTTACTCCTGGCTCTGCACTCAGGAATTACTCCTGGCGGTGCCCAGGGGACCAAATGGGATGCTGAGAATCGAACCCAGGTCGACTGAGTGCAAGGCAAACACCTTACCCGCTGTGCTATTGCTCCAGCCCCTAGACACATCTTTATACTTTTTTGGAAAGAGAAATGTCGTATTCCATATGCTGGTTTAATTTAATAAATATACCATAATTAAAACATTATTGATAGGTATTATGTTGATTCAAGTTTATTTTTATGCTTTCAAAACCAATACTTTAATAGGTTATATACATAATGTGCACATATACCTGTGAAATGTTTAAACAAATATGTCCATACATAATACACCTTCCTAAACATGCATCTTTACCTTCTGTTGCCAGTGTACAAGAAGGATAAAGTTTTTGAGATACAACTTCTGAGTCAAAGCATACTAACATTTTTCATTTGATAGAGATTATCACAGTACTTTCCAAAAAGTTTACATCAGTTTCCATTCCCTTCACCAATGTTGGGGAGTGCCTGTGTTCCACGTTATTTTTAACACTATGTCTCATCAGACTTTGTAATATATTGCAATCCACTGGGTAAGATATGAAAATGGAGATTTCTAGGATGAAAATGTATCCCTTTATTATTTCCTTGTTCAGAATTCAACTATTCAAAATACACATGCAGGTTTTTATTTAGTCTGGATTTAAGTGCTCTCTGTTTTGTAAGTAGCCTTGTATTGTGCTGTGCATACATAGGTAAACCTTGAAGTTTGGCTTGAAATGACACAGGAATGGGGAATTTGGGATTTTTGTAAGTTTAGTTCCTGTCTGATTATAGAACTTCCAGAACATGGGGCACTCCTTTTGATTACAGTTTATATTCAGTTTTACTCTTGACTTAGTGCCCTGTGTTTGCTAGAGGATATAAGAACTAAGTGATCACTTACTGTGAACACTGTCATACTTTGTTTTATGACACTTAATAGTAGTCTCAGTAACTATTGTGGCATAGGCATCACTACCCTCTCCATCATACCCGTAAGAGAACGGAGGCACAGAGAAGTTGTAGAACTTTTCCAAATGACATTGTTCATCGGTAGCAGAGATGTGGTGCCCTCCAGCACAGATTGATCACCAAATATTCCTTCACTTAGTGCTCTTCACATTTCAATATGTACATCAATGTCTTGGGAATTTTGTTAAACATCAGCTTTGATTCTGACTGGCTGGAATGAGGCACCAGATTCTGCATCTCTAGCAGGCACCAGGTGATGCTGCTGCTGGCTCATTGAGCAAACGAGGACAAAACACCAAATCACTATTTTTTTCCTATACTTTTTGGTGAGGGGGCACATCCAACCATTCCCAGGGGTTACTCCTGGCTCTACATTCAGGAATGAATCCTGTGGTGTTCATGGGACCATATTGGATGCCGGGGATCAAACCCAGATCAGCCACATGCAAGGTGAATGCCCCACCCATTGTACTATATCTCTGGTCCCTATTTTTCCTATTTTTAAAAAATGGACTTTCCTATCCACAAATTTGATTGATCTCCCAAACTTTATAATTTTCATTTTGTAGTGAAAATGATTACTGCAAATGCCAGAATGCCTGCTCTTTAGTTTGTCATTTATGCTGAAAGCAATATTCACTGCTGGGACATCTCCCTGCACATTTAAAGACCTTAGCCTCTATAAGTGAATGTGTGGATTTCTTTTTGCGATAAATTTTGCATCAAAGGTTTTTGAGCATTTCTTGAAAGGCTAAAATAGACCAAATTCAGTGGTTTTAAATAATAACAATAGAAGATGCTTTACTTCAATATTCTCAGAAAACATGATTTTCATACTCATGGCACCAGTCCCATTTTAGATTCATTCCATTAATTTGTATGTTGGGGTTGGAGAGTTTATACAGCTAGTAGAGCTCTTACCTTGCATGTGGCTAACCGAGATTTGATCTTCATCATCCCATATGATCCCCTGAGCACCTCCAGGAGAAATTCCTGAGTGCAGAGTCAGGAATAACCCCTGAGCATCACCAGGTGTGCCCCCTTCCATTAATTTGTGTGACATGGAGTAATGTAGATCCCCACGCTAAAATTAAATTGAAGATGCTTAGACATTTTCCTCTTATTTAAATTTTTCTGATACTGCTTTACTAGACCTCAAGATAATGCAGATTTCCTTATATACAATTTATTTACACCCTTCTATCTAATAACTTATTTTACACTCAAACCTAAATGCATATTAACTATTAGAAGAACATATGATCTTGAATCTGCAAGAAGAAAACATCCAACCCCATCAAAAAATGGGGCGATGAAATGAACAGAAACTTTCTCAAGGAAGAAATATTATTGTGAATAAATAAACGAGAGAAACATGCATAGCAAAATTATTTTAACTATACTGAATTATTTTACCAATAACTGAACCTCCCATTATTCTATAAGGAGGAAGTTTTAATGTAATTAATCTGTTTTATTGACCTCTGAATATGAAAATGATATACTGTACTAATTTCTTATTTACTTGACTATTTTAATTTTTGCTAGTTAATATGTTGAGTTACGCTTGTCATGTGATGAGTTCCTACACAGTATGCAACATAGTTCCTCCATGTAGCTTGGAAGTCCTTTAATAGTCCCATAAAATGGTGATCTTTTGGTAATCTATTTGAACACATGATGTGTCCAAATAAGTGTTTCTCTTCATGATTCACTTTTACTGATTGATCTCTGACCAGCTACATTTATTACATACATAATAATTTGTGGGCTGAAGCGATAGCACAGCGGGTAGGGCATTTGCCTTGCATGCGGCCAATCTGGGTCCTATTCCTCCTCCCCTCTCGGAGAGCCCAGCAAGCTACCAGAAGTATCTTGCCCACACGGCAGAGCCTGACAAGCTCCCCATGGCGTATTCGAAATGCCAAAAACAGTAACAACAAGTCTCACATGGAGATGTTACTGGTGCCTGCTCGAACAAATCGATGAGCAACGGGATGACAGTGACAGTGATAATGATTTGTATGTTTGACTTTTCTGAGAAAAATATTATCTTCATGCATTAATATATCCCTAAGTACAACTTATTTAAAAGGTATTTCTTAATTATTTTCTTTGTGGTTTTAGTTACTTAGGTAACATTATTACAGACTCATTATTCTTATGGGGCTAGACACTTGGACAAATTGAATTTTCAAGAAGTCATTTGATCCATTCTTTGAGCAAGCTGAACAACAAAAAAAAGGTGTTTTGTATGAAATCAGACTTCCTTGGTTGAATAGCTTTGCCCATTCAACAATCCAGACAAACAACTGACTTTGACATGATGAAGTGTGAATACTGCTACCTGGTCATAAAAAAACTGTTTCCAAGATGAGAGGCAGTCTTAAAGAGACTTAATGAGTAAGAACATAATTTAAATGAGAGTTGGCAAAACAAATATTGGTCATAGCATTATATGCAGTTAACTGCTACTATCCCCATATGCTGGCTCCATTGCTTTCCTGGAATGGATTCCCCTGATCAGTGGTGTGTTGAAATCTGGTGTCCATGGCAACAAAACATCATCAATCATAAAGAGAGCACTGTGGGGATCAGCTGAATCTCCACTTTACAATGACTTTGGGAGGGAGCTGAATTCCTATCGTTCATCTAAGGCTAAAGAGATCCAATGCCTGACCAAAAAGGATTGTTCTCATGCACATTTTAGTAACATAATCTTGCTATTTGAAAATTTGTCTTTTTTCCTTGTGAGCAAAGAGAATTAACATGCATCAAAAAATTCATCTTTTGAAATAGGTTAAACTCTCAATGAAAAAATTAATGAAGGAATTAAGACATGGTGGTTTGGAACAGAGCTTTCAGAGTCAGACAGCTTTGGAATTGAATCCTGACTACCACTAAGCTGGTTGACCTTAGGCAAGTTACTTAACATCTTTGAGGCTTAATTTCCTTATCTGTAAAATGCAGTACAAGCAGCATGCACCTCTGAAGGTATATTACGAAGATCCACTGGGAATGTGCATGTAATATACTTAGCAGAGGGTCTGCTAGGCAGATAGTAAAGACTATATAAATAAGTCATTATTTCATTAATATTTTGAATACTATAATCATTAATGTAAAATTACAGTCTGCATTGACTGAATAATATAGGGTGTTTTTTATATTCAGCCAGTCTGTCTAACATTTTTCTGGAGTGGTATTCAGAGCTGTCATGTCCCTGATCACAACAGCAAAGCTTTGAGATCTTTATACAGAGGCCATAAAGGGCTAGAGGGAAATATCCTCTGCTCTGCCATATGGGAGATAAAGCTGAGTAGCTCAGAGAAAATCTGTGGTAAAGTAAATTGAGTGGTTGGTCATCACCCCTGAAACAGGAACCTGTGTGAGTTGACCTCTGCACTTTGCTTCCTCTAGTAAAAGGGCTGTTATTTTCTCTTTTTAAGTTTTCAGGCATTTTGTGGGTTTAATCAAGGAATTAGCTTTCCCATCCCTCAGATTTGTACTCTGTGGAGTAAGCTACTTAATTGGCTTTACGGGACTGTAAATTGCTGTGCAGGTGATGTCAGACTGTTTGTTTATTACTTCATTCTCCAAGATTCTGAGCTACACATTCAAGAAACTCTTTCCTGCTCTTAAGCCCTTCTTTGCTTCTAAAACTCGTTTGCTGGCATGACACTAATTCAAAATTTCAGGCTAATTTCAACAGTTGTGTTTTTGGCAAAGTGACAACTTCAAATGAGTTTTCTTCAGCAAATGTTCCAGATCATGTATATTTGGTAGTTTGTTTCAGAAAAGGATTAATACAATTAAGGATTCTTTCAAGTGTTTTATCAGTTTCTGGGCCCAGAAATTATGGTTTTCTTGCACTAATGCACTTTTCTGTTTGTGCTTCAAGACTGTGTGGTATTGAATCACAGTTAATTTTTTTTCTTTTTGGGTCACACCCAGCGATGCACAGGGGTTACTCCTGGTTTTGTGCTCAGGAATTACTTCTGGCGGTGCTCAGGGGACCATTTGGGATGCTGGGATTGAACCCAGGTCGACCGCGTGCAAGGCAAACACCCTACCTGCTGTGCTATCACTCCAGCTCCTAATCACAGTTAATTTTACAGGCTTAAGTCTATATCTTTTTCACTCTGAACTTCTTATATATATTCATTTATAGCACTATGATATTAATATTTGCAACTATACTATAATAATAATGGTATAATGTCACTTCCCCTATTCCAATCAATGAAATATAGATTGATTTGTTCTGCATATAGTCTTTAATACTGTACCGAGTCTGTGGCTTAACTTTTGTCTCTATAGGAGTCTATTATATTTTTCTCTAATATGTAGCCTTAGGTCAGTGTTTCTAACACTTGACTGTCGATTAATATATTCTAAAGAATTATTAAAATACACATGCTTGAACTTCATATGAAAATTTCTGATGCATAAGTCTGGAACAAGGCCTAAACTTTGTGTTGTTAACAAGCTCCCGGTGATGTTGCTACTGGTCTAGGGACTGTATTTCCAGAACTGCTACCTTAGACTTTACGCTTCACCTTGACCAAACATCTTAAATGTAGAAACTAGGTAAAGGCTTCTCACTATCAGAAAATAACTCCCAGGATAGGACTTATTATATAACAGGCATTGCAAACAGATTCTTATATTAAATTCAGGGAAGAAAAGTTCAGACGTTGGAACTTTTTCGCAGTATCTAAAGCAGCAGAACCTAGGTTTGTCTTTTATAGAGCCTCTTCTAAAGAGTTAAATCAGGTAAGCTCTCTGGCATGTTTTTCTACTAAAGTAGGCTGTCAGGCAGAGAGTGAGTTGTACCACAAGACATTTGGAAGAATAGACTAAACTTGACTCTGGAGATATTTCTGAAGGTCGAATTGTTTTTAAAGTTTCAGTTAAAATTGAATTAAAGTGAGAGGATGGGAGGGTGCTTCTCAGATGCCCCAGACTGAAAGAAACCTCATGACTCTCAACTTCCTGAATGGCTAAAAGATTTGTGCACTGGAGGTTCTGGATATTTCTAGTTGTAGTTTGAATATGGGTCAGGTATAAAAGTGGAAGAACTAGAGAACTAGTTGCAAGTTTCATAGAATATTTAGATTCCTGTTTCCTTTCTTAAACCCAAGCAGCCAGATCGGTGTTTCCAATGACGAGTGGAATTGCACCTCTAGACACATGGGGAATCTCTGGCGGGGGGTGGGGGATAGGGGGTGGGGAGTGGGCAGTGGGCAGTACTAACCTCGGTATAATTGCAGCACACTTTCTGTTTTTTTTTATCTTATATGCTATCAGTTTTATTTTTTTATAATTTATTTATTTTTAATTAGAGAATCACCGTGAGGGTACAGTTATAGATTTATACACTTTTGTGCTTATACTTCCCTCATACAAAGTTCGGGAACCCATCCCTTCACCAGTGCCCATTCTCCACCACCCGTAAACCCGGCATCCCTCCCACCCTCCCCAATCCCATCTCCCCCCCACCCCACCCTGCCACTGTGGCAGGGCATTCCCTTCTGCTCTCTCTCTCTAATTAGCTCTTGTGGTTTGCAATAAAGGTGTTGAGTGGCCGCTGTGCTCAGTCTCTAGCCCTCATTCAGCCCGCAACTCCCTTCCCCCACATGGCCTTCAACTACAATGTAGTTGGTGATCGCTTCTCTGAGTTGCCCTTTCCCCGGAAGTGGGTAGATATAGGGGGTTCTGAGTGATTTTTATCCTGAAAGAGGGGGATATGTTAATAAGTGTTTAAATCTTTGAACTAGATGGTGATCTTACTCTAAGATTTCCAAAAGCTGATCCGTATATAAAGGCACCTGGAAATGCTTTATTAAGGAAATGCCCCAGTGGGAATGAGAAAAAGAGTGAAGGGTAGGAAGCTAAGCACAGGTGTGATTTTAGCTTAAGTCCCATCCAACCTCTGTTCATCATGAAGGAGCTCTAAAGTGTACATCTCAGCAGCTAATAGTCTCACTCTTGAAGCCAGGGAGTAGGGTTAGAAATTTCCAAGTTCAGCCTGGAACTTTGTTGACATGTTATTGCACCCCAAAGTAGAAAGGGGTGCTGTGAAGAAGGCTCTAGGTGAGGATTGTTAGGGGAGTGTAGTACATAGATACTAGGGATGGATTCATAGAACCAATGAGAAAAACCTGAGGGGCTCTAGTAGGAAGAGCCAGTTGCCAGTTTCCACACGTGCATCCTAAAGACCTTTCTTTATGTTTTAGAACCTTTATGCTTTCTTTGGGGGGTTATGGCCGTGCATGGCAATGCTCGGGGCTTACTCCTGGCTCTGCGCTCAGAACTCTTGGTGGTATTTGGGTGACCATATGATTTGGCATGGACAGAAATGGGGCTGGCAACATGTAAGACAAGTGCCTTAATCCCTGTATTATCTCATAAAACTTGAAGCTTTTTTTCTTAACCAGCTAAATCCAAGAAGTTCTGGATTTTGAGGATAAAGACACAGTCAAAGGAAAAACAGTTAAAGTACTTCACTAAAAAGCAACAGGATGTGCCGGAGCAATAGTTCGGTGGGTAGGGTGCTTGCCTTGTACATGGCTTACCCCAGTACCTCATATACTTCCTGCCAGGAGTGATCCTTGCATAAAGAGCCAGGAGTAAACCCTGAACCCCACTTGGGGCTTATATTGTTTTTTAGTGTGGCTCAAAAACAAAACAAAACTCCATCCCCAAACAAAAACAAAACAAACAGGATTACTTGCTGAGTGGTGAAGATATTCTACCCTCTCCCCCAACACTCACACCTACACCTACACCCCCATACACTCCTAGCCTTAATTCAATTCTCAGAATACTCGCAGACACACATTTACACATTTCTACCAAGAGGTAGATTAAAGGAGTATCCTATGGTCGTCAGATTCAACAAAGTACAACAGTTCCTGTTAGGAATACTTGGTCATGACAGTTCCTGTTAGGAGTACTCAGTCCCAGTAAAAACAGTTACATTCTCTTGTCACCCTATAATAAAGCCTGACAGTTGGTTAATCTTCTCCCACATCCAGAGTTCCCAGTGAGCTTTTATAGGTTGAAACTCTAAAATGAAAACTGTAAGTCAAAAAAATGTTTTGAGAAAGCCTCTCAGGTAGTGATCAAAACAAATAAGAAGACTTAACTGGGAGTAAATAACTAATACTGGAAACAAAACACACATCCCAATTGCTCAAATGTCTAATTAATTTTGTTATAGAAGGGGGGCAGTGGTAGATTGCCTGCCTTCTATGTATGGAGCCATGAGTTATGTCCCTCGGCAACACCACCCCGATTGCTGTGTGAACCACTTAAATAAAAATGTGTGTCTCCCAACACTGCAGCAAAATAATAGCACATGAATTGGAAAATACTGTCAGAGACTAAGTGATGGGTATATGTGTAAGAAATGCATGATATCATTAAAAGAATAGAAAGAATCTTAGAAGTTCAAAGTGTGATACCAAACAATAACTCTATAGAAGGATTAGAATATTAAGTTGGGTAAATGTCCCAGAATTTCAAGGGAAAGACAATGAGACTGATAGAAAAGTCTAAAATTTGAGGTCTGTCTAGTAGTTAGTCCCAATAAAAAATAACAAAGCAATGAAAAAGTAAAGGTATGAATGTCAAGAATTTTTTGACAAGTGAAACACTTGCCAGATTTAAGGATATTACCACCATGTTTGATGGGAAAAGAGAAAGGAAATTGCTAAGGTTTCCAAGAAAAGAATCTAAACTGGTCCTACGGAAGTATTAACTCTTTTCATAGCAATTTAGGAAACTTCATAGCAATAGAGCAATGCTCCAAGACTCAAGGAAATTATTTCTCAAATATATTTCTTTGATAGACCAAATTATCAGTCAAGTGTGAAGATAGTAAAAGTATTTTGAATTTGTAAGATCTCAAACCAAACCAAACAAAAAAAATATTCCCCTTTTCTTCTTCTGGCTGTTCAGTTATAAAAGGGGAATAAAATAAATAAGAAAATATGTGATAAAAAATTCTTAGAGTTTCAATACCTGTGGAGCCACAAGAATCCTCTAGAAATATGGTAAAGGATAACAGCCAGGTATCAGGTATTGAAGGCGATTAGGGCACACTGAGGGCAGAGATAAAGCTGTGAAATTACCAACAGAAAAACAAAAGAGAAAACTTACCCCAGGTGTTTGTACAAGAAAAGTTTTGACAGTTTGTCAGTATGATTGGGCATGAATTTGTTGACAAATAGGAAACCAAACAACATAAAAATAAAAGACCATTAACTCAGTAGAAGTAGGAGAAGAAAGTGGTAATCATGGGTCTGGAGAAATAGCACAGTGGGTAGGGCATTTGCCTTGCACGTGGCAGACCTGGGTTCAATTCCCAGCATCCCATATGGTCCCCTGAGCACTGCCATGGATGACCCCTGTGTCTCGCTGGGTGTGACCCAAAAAGCAAAAAAAAAAAAAAAAAAAACAGAAAAGAAAGTGGTAATCA
Source organism: Sorex araneus (assembly GCF_027595985.1). Lineage (NCBI taxonomy): Eukaryota > Metazoa > Chordata > Mammalia > Eulipotyphla > Soricidae > Sorex > Sorex araneus. Next base: position 38,818,280 of record NC_073313.1, read on the forward strand.
CTGCACATGATTTTTGTTCAGTTTCTTGATTTGAGCAAATAGTGTTTTGGGAAAAAATATGATAATATCTATTTTGGGTGTTTGAGAAAGGAAAGATGTATCTATGCAGAGATAAAGGAACTGAATCTTTTATATTCCATGCTAGATTAATAGATAATGCCTAAAATGGAAAAATCAAGAAATAAAGAAATAGCTATATAAGAATGTCATTTAGAAATATGACAATAAGTAGCTATAAAAACATACCGATGAAAGTGCTTTAAATTTTTGCCTTGAATAATTGTGGATGGAGATGGATGAGAGAAGAGCTTGATATTTTGAGAAACTTCATTTTTTAAACTATATACATATATTTCTTGGGGGAATATTAACACCAAGGAAATACTCTTTTTTGTAAAGCAAGATAGTTTTTATTGAACAAAATTTTACTTAGATATAAAGGGGAAGAAAGAGTAAAAACACGAGTGCAAGAGAGAACACAGGCTTCTCCAGAATGGAAAAAAAACAAGCAAAGATACATAGAAACAAGCAAGCAAGATCCTCAAGGGAGAATAAGGACTTGAAAAACAATCTTTCAAACACTCTTTCTTAATTAACCTTACCTGTGATTTTTAGCTGTGATTTATCCATAGTCTGTTCTGTTGTTCACACTTATCTTACTTTTGTTTGATGATTTTAAAATGTTTTCAGAAAACATTTATGGAATGTTACTAAGTAGCAGATTCAGTGTATTCATTATGTACATAAATTTCACTCACAAATATGTCTCCATCAAAAAATGTGGCTTGATATATCCCTGTATTCTTTGTAAGTAATACTATATTAGCATTTAGGGATTATATGGCATTAGTCTGAATGCTCCTATAGCTCTGTGTCAATTAAAATTCTTATATGATTTAATTTAAATAATTAATTGTGTCTTCCTTAATAAATGTTAGATAAAATAATGATGATCAGAATTACATTTATAAAGCTTCTAACCTGAAGGAAGAAGGAGAAAACACAATAAAGTGAAAAGATAGAGAATTAGAATACAATAAAACTAGTTGTACCATTATGTAAAGTAGAATGAGAAGTACTTTTTTCATGGAAGTGACTGAAATGCTTTAGGGTCCTAAAATGCATCCAAGTAATTGTAAGCAATGGTAACTAATAATCATATAAAACACTAAGTATTCTAAGTACTTTTTACATTAGCTATCCCATTTAATTCTCATCTCTTCAAGTTAGATATTATTACAACTTCTATTTTCAAAATAGAAATTAGAAAACATTGCAGAGGTTAAGTAACTTTCCCAAGGTTATGTGGTTGGTAAGTAAAATAATGATAACATCTACTGCCCAAGCAGCATCTTAATAACCATCTTACTGGATTTTCTTGAGTTTTATTACATTTTTATTGATACTAAAATAGGTTTTATTGAAAACTATTTATTGTATTATAAAATAAGTTTTTATTGCATTGTAATATAAGTTCCAGGTGTCTATCATTTTGTATATATATATGTATATATATTACATATATATATACACCACAGGTACTTTTAAGAGGAACCCACCAGTTGGGAATATAAGCAATATGAATGATATACATAGCAGTATAAACCAAGATTTACCTATGAGATTTATGACTCTCAGTGTATCAGAAATTAAAGTTAGTGTAGAATTGAAATTCTTCACTAAAGTTTTCATTTTATTTTCTTGGGTTGGTGATACCATTAGTGTTAAACAGAATTTCCCGTGCCTAAATACATCAATAATTGTTAACTGACAAATATTTATTTGTTTGTTGAGAAAACCCTCACAGCATAGGCAGAGCTTCTAAATCAGTTCTGTAGATTCAGGACTGAGTTACTTGCTCCCTCTTATCCCACATTCCTCACGATAGCTTGAAAACTAAAAAAGAAAAAAAAAACTCTCTGAGAACTTTGAGTTACCAGTGAGAAGTGTTAATACAGGCAGGTTTTCCCTGCTATCTGAAGGTAGAACATTTATATTTGGTTAGTTATTCGGAGGTGGGGGGAGCGGGGGTTATTACTACTAATATATGGAAGAAACTTAAAATTTAATTTAATAAGTACATCCCACAATATGTGGAAAAAGTGAGCAATCCCAAACCCAGAGAATAACTTGCCAAATCATACCAAATAGGAATATTACACTTTAGGATGCTACAGGAGACCTGTTGTAGAATATGATAAAAGATATGGTCGTGCAATATTGGAGATGAGTATGGATAATTAAATGTGAGAAGTGAAAAAGTAGGCAGCAAATTGTGAGATTTACAATCCTGAGCAGAAAGCTTCTAACATCACATTTATTTCCTGAATTCTATTCTCACAAGTTCCCTGGAATCTCTGGCAACCCTTTTGGGTGTACTCTTCAGTACATATCGTGTTTGTTTACATCTACATGTTTCTGAGGGACTCTTTTCTACAGTAGAAGTGGAGCAGCTCCAGGCTTTTTAATTTTTAATCTCTACTACTCCTGAGATGAGAAGCAGACATTCCTGGCAAACAGAATTTAAATCCAGACTTACTGATGGAAGAAATACAGATGAAATTTATTTTTAAGTAAATGAGGCTAAATAATCCCTTTTGAGTCTCAAGCAGGGATAGCCCATCCTTTAAAAGGAGCTCCCTCCTAAATGTGGTTTAGTTTTTATGGGCCTAAAAGATTAATTTAGGATTAAGAAGATGGGCAGGATACTTGTTTGGTCATAAATATTGCCATATATTCACTCAGAATTGGCCTTTTGACAGCCAGAGGATGATAAAATTCTACCATTTTTTCATTACAAGATGTAAAATGTGCCTGGTTTTGACAGGTTAAAATGATCCATTCACTTATGCCTTTCTGACATGTTGACATGTTGAACTCTCTGATTGTTAGCATTGTGGGACTATTTAGGAAGGTATAGTTTTGTCTTTGTAAATGCTGGACATCTAAGAAGGGTTTTGAGGACCGGAGATGTAGCTCAGCAGTAGAGTACTTGACTTGCATACGTGAGACCCTGGATTCAGTCCCATTAACCACACACAGAGGAAAAAAAGACAAGAAAAGAATACCTAACAGAATAGCAATGCTTTTGCTTTGCTTTTCAATTATTCCAGAGCTTTATCTTCATACAGGTGATAAAATCTTCTGTATGTCCCTCAACCTGTGTATTCCTCTGCTTAAAGCTTGAATTAATGTGGTAGATAACTCTGGCAGATGTAGACACTAATCAACTATTAGAACTATTTCATTCATTTTGAATGACTATGCTTTTCCTAGAAAGGAAAACAATGTAGAAACTTTCACCTTAATTACATATTAAATTTCTGTTCCTCAAACTATTGTTAAATATTTACAAATCTTATACATATAGGGAATAGAAGGCCACAGCCAATTTTCACTAAAGTATAATTTTACTGCAGTCAAGAAATGAATGCTTAATTATGTCCTTCCCATAGTGAATAAACATATGTGGAGAGATTGTTGAATCAGAAATTAGAAAAAAATGAACTCTTGAAATTCGGCTGTAGCATATTATTGTCTAAAGTGAGATTGGTACCCTCAACCTCCATGCAGTACAGGTCAGACACAAAGAATGGAGACAAACACATAAGAAGATAAACACACACCATCCAAGCTTCAGGTCACCTGGGCAGCTTTAGGTCACCATAGTGCGTGCACAGGCCGGCCACTTATTTGATACAGTATTGCTCCCTCACCCTCATTCCCAGCACATGAGTTATTGTTTAAGTTGACAGACACGAAGAACAGAAAGCACATCAAAATTCAATAGGTATATTAAGAGCAAAGACTGAGGTATTTTACATAGCTAAGCAGCAGGCACCCTTAGATTATGGTTACCTATTCTATTTTTGCTCATGTTGCCCTATACATCTATAACACCCTAAACTGTTCTATTGTATTCTTTCTTGGGTGAATTTTGCTTGTCCTGTAATCTATTCTTTTCTTCTATGAATTTTTGTTCTGTTTATATTCTAAGACCTAAGCTGTTAGCCCAAGCATTGGGCTAACAAGGTTGGGATATTTGGGAGATGATCTCCCACATACTATGTCAATGTAGTATTTTTTTCATCTTAGGTGGCACAAAGTCATAATTGTTGAGGTGGTATTATCCCAATTGGCACAACTATATCTGCTTTGATTTCTATAACTGCTAAATGTTTCACTTTTCCTAGAGATTTTAGGCCAAAGGCAGTACCTTCTCTGAGTGGTGCTTTGTTCTGAAGTTGTGTTCTCTGGCTGCTAATATGCTTTGATTCTTACAGTGGGTTTACCATGCCTTCTGAATATTGAGTGCCAGAGATTTCTCTGTTGACCATCTGTAGTTTTATCATAATGTGTAATAGAATACATTTCAATTTCATTTTCCTACCTCCTGTGTGTAGTGCTTCTTGTATTTGTGGATTCATGTCTTTAATCAGTTCTGAAATTTTTTCAACTACTGTCTATCCAAATATTGCCTCCTCTTTATTTAAAAATTATTAAAATATAATTTATAAAATTCACCCATGTAAAGTAGATAGTTCAGTTGTTTTAGTATGTTCTCAGGGTTATACAACCATTTCCACAATGAATTGTAGAAGATTCACATAAACACAAAAGGAAACCTTGATGTCATTATCAATTACTACTCCTGCCCTATTTCCCTAGGCAACCATTGGTCTGCTTTTTTTATACTTTATTGGCTTTATTTAAGCATAGGATCCACCATCCAACTTTGCCTCTGAAAATGCCTTTCATCCACTGCTCTGCTTGGCTGCCAGTCTTTTGTCTCTCTCTTCAGCAATGGTGAGGCGGATGTCTTGACAATCACAAAAATGTTGGAGAGTCGGGTGGCAAAGCTATTGTCATTGGCATCTTTCATATGGATGACATCAAAAGAACCAGGATGTCTCTCTCTATTGGTGATCACACCAATTCTTCCCAAATTAGCACCTCCAGTCACCATGCACAGGTTACCAGTGTCAAATTTGATGAAATCTGTGATCTTGCCAGTTTCCAAATCAATCTGAATGGTGTCATTAACCTTAATGAGGGGATCCGGGTATCTAATGGTACGAGCATCATGTGTCACCAAGTGAGGGATTCCTTTGGTGCCCACAAAGATCTTCCTCATTTTGCACAACTTGTATTTAGCCTCCTTAGGAGTAATGCGATGAACAGCAAAGCATCCTTTGGTGTCATAGATCAGCTGGATATTCTCTCTTGTCTTATCAATACTGATGACATCCATAAAACCTGTCGGGTAGGTTATATCAGTTCGGACCTTGCCATCAATCTTAATGAATCGCTGCATGCAGATCTTCTTCACCTCGTCTCCTGTCAGAGCATACTTAAGTCTGTTCCTTAGGAAAATGATGAGTGGAAGACACTCTCTCAGTTTGTGGGGGCCAGAGGATGGACGAGGAGCAAACACCCTGTCAGTTTATCAAGCATCCAATGCTTTGGAGCTGCCACACACTTCAGGTTCTTCTTGGGATCACGAGCCATGGTTGCGCTAAGCAAGCAAAGAGGCCATTGGTCTGCTTTTTGTTTTTATAACTTATCCGCTCTTCACATTTCACATAAATGAAATAATATGTGATCCTTTGTGACTGACTTCTTTTACTTACCAAAAGATCCATTCATGTTTTAGCATGTATTGCTTTTTCATTTCTTTTTCTTGTGAATAATATTCCATTATATAAATACTTACCATTTATTCTATTACCAGTTGGTGGATATTTGAATATATTTAACAGTTATTGCCTATTATGAATAGTGCTTCTAATATGGGGGGTTGAAATGGGAACTGTTCTGTTTTTATTGACTTGAAATTTTTTAATTGAATCACCCTGAGATAGTTACAAAGTTTTCATGTTTGAATTTTAGTCATAAAATGACCAAATACCCATTCCCCTACTAGTGTACATTTCCACCATCAATGTCCCCAGTATCCTTCTCAACCCAGCCTTCCCCCTACCTCTATGGCAGACAATTTCCTTCTTACTCTCTACATTTGGGCATTATGTCTTGCAATACAGATACTGAGAGGTCATCCTGTTTGTCTTTAGTCTACTTTCAGCACACATCTCCCATCCTGAGCGATCCCTCCAACCATCACTGACTTAGTGATCCCTTCTCTATCCCAGCTGCATTCTTCCCCAGCTCATGAGGCAGGCTTTCAACTATGGAGCAGTCTTCCTGGCCCTTGTCTCTACTGTCCTTGGGTTTTAGTCTCATGTTATTTTATATTCTACCAATGACTGCAGTACTTCTATGTCTGGTACTCTCTTTCTGACTCATTTCACTTAGCATGATACTCTCCATGTCCATCCACTTATAAGCAAATTTCATGACTTCATCTTTCCTAAAAGCTGCATAGTATTCCAGTGTGTAATACAGGGGGGTTTGGGGGGCCATATGTTCTCCCTTATGGGGAGGGGGATACTTACAAGTATAATTGCTGATCATATGGTAACTATACCTATAACATTCTGAGAAACTGTCCACGTTTTCCAAAAAAGCTATACTCTTTTCTATTATCAGTATCGGTAATGTATGAAATGCATGAGGGTTCTAGTTTCTCCACACCCTCACCAACAATTATTATTCAGACTTTTTGATTATAGTCTTGCTAAGTGATTGTAAAGTGGTATATAATTGTGTATTTGGTGTGTGTTTTCCTAATGACAAACATCTTTTTATATGCTTATAGACCATTTGCATATATTTAGAGAAACATCTCATTAGATCCTTTGTCCATTTGGGGGTTGTTTGTTATTAAACTATAAAAGTATTTTATTCATTCTGGATACAGATTCCCTAATAGAAAGATGATTTGCTAATATGTTCTGCCATTGTGTGTGAATTATGATTTGTGGGCACACCCAATAGCGCTCAGTCCTGAGTGTGTGCTCAGGGACCCATAGGTAGAGGAGGGCATTAGAACCAGATTGCTGTCATCACAAAAGCATGCCAGGCAAGTTGTATTATCTGTCTGGCCTCAGTAAATTGTCTTTTAATGTAATTCTGGTTTTCTTTGAAGCAGAAGGTCTAAATTTTTATAAAACCTTGTTTTATCAAGTTCTTTTTTCACTTATAGTTTTGGTGTCACACCTACAAAACTTCTTAAACTAATTTCCTGATTTTTAAAATTTATTTTATATACATACTTCTCTAACTTAATGCACATTAGAATAATGCAAGGGAGCTTAAAAACTTCCTAAAGCCCAAACCATGATCCACACCGATTAAATCAGAATCTCCTAGAGTGGGACTGAGGTGTCAATAACTTTATGGTTCCATACATGATTTCTGTGTACAGCCAAGGTAAGAACCAATACTCTATATGCCTTTGAGATCCAAATGGATATGTATTACACTATTGTACAGTCTCATATTGTATGTCATATTACTTTTTCATTTTATTTTGCTGTGTTCTGCTGTCCATCATCCCATTAGCCATTTTTCTTTTTAGCATTCTTTCAACTGATATTTAATCCATCTATTGTATTTTATATTTAAAAATTTACTTTGCCTCTTCTTGATAATTTCTCCTGATTTTATATTACTCACCAGTTTAAAATTTATTTTATCCTTTTATGCTTAAGTGATGAATATTTTTATACTTTATATTTTGTAATGTCAGTATTGGACATCCTTGGTGATCTCATTTTCTGATTTTTGCTTCTCAATACTGTCACTTACTGTAGCTTTTTTCCTTGAAGCTCTGATCTTTCACTATGCACACATATTGGGTTATTTTTAGTGTGTTTATATTGAAGATGCTTTTCTAAGAGCTTTTTGTCCTCTGCTTTTTGGATTCAAAAAAGCTGGTATCCTGTAACGATTTTAGAGTTTTTCCAGAGTCTCAAACTTAACAGGAGATGTCAATATTTACCCTCAAGGCAACCTTGTCTTGCTTATCTTGTTGAACTTCAGTTCAAGTTTATTTGGTTTAGTTTAGGGGAATATAGGGATTCCTCTTACTATATTTGCACCTGTGTGTTGGGAAAATGATTTTTAAAAGAGATACAGTATATAATTCTAAGATTCTGCTGTGTGGTAGATGAATTTTTGTATTGGTAAGGTAGAGGAAAAGCAGACAATTAAATAGAGATAAGAATCATCACTCAAGACGTTAGTTATACTTGTTACTTTAAATCTTCATTAGATCTTAACTACTTTCTTCTTGGTCACTGATGCCTGATCATAAAACATCATCCTTCATGCCATCAAAAAGCACTGGTGATATATCATTTCTTTCTTTTAAAAATATTTTATTAATTTTTTAAATTTATGTAATAAATTTTAATTTAAGCATCATGACTTACAATACTACTAATAATAGTGTTTCAGGCATAAGGGTCTCCAACACCACACCTAGGGATCAAGATATAGAACAGTAGGTAAGACACTTGCCTTGTATGTTCCTGACCCCCATTTGGTCTCTAGTACCATATATGGTCCCCCAAACATTGCCAAGAATAATTCCTGAGCACAGAGCCAGAGTAAACCCAGAGCAGTGCCAGGTGTGACTCCCAAATCCAAATCAAAGCAAAACAATAAAACACCATCACAACATCCATCAATGTCCCCTTCTTGCCCATCTCCACCCTCTCAGTAAAATCAGTTTTGTAGATTGGCTTTCGTAGTCTGTCCCCACTGGCCATTTTTAATTCTTACTGTGTCTCTTAATATTTCACATATGAGAGATTTTTCTTTATTTGCCCCTGTCCTTTAAAAAACATTATTTTTTAATTAAGGCTCCATGATTTGCAAAGTTGTTAACAATAGAGTTTAAGGCATGCAATGTTCCAAATACCTTCTGACTTTATTCAACATGGTACCTTCCAGTTCTATCCACACAGTAGTAAATCACATATTTTTATCTTTTCCTATAACTAGTATTTATTTGTGGATGTGTATATATACATAAATATAAAAGTTTCTTTTTTCATTATATGTTCCTGGGGACTTGAATTGGTTCCATAACTTTGCTATTGTAAATATCACTGCACTGAACATAGAAGTGCAAATGTTTTTATGAACTAGTGTTTTGGGGCTCTTGCCTAGATGTTACGAAGTAGAATGATAAGTCATATAGAAGTTAAATTCTTAACTTTTTTATTGTGTCACCATGAGATACACAGTTACAAAGATGTTCATGATTGGGTTTCAGTGATATAATATCCCAACACTATCCTTCAACAGTGTACATTTCCCACCACCAATGACCTCAGTTTCCTTCCTGCCACTCCCCACAACCTGCCTCTATGGCTCTCTCTCTATCTTCTTCCCTCCCCCTCTCCCCCCACACTCCCTTTAGGGCATTATGGTTTGCAATACAGATAGTAAGAGGTTATTATGTTTTTCCTTAACCTGCTTTCAGCAAAAAGTTCTTACCCAGAGTGATAATTTCCAACTGTCATTGCCATAGTGGTTCCTTCTCTATCTTGTCTTCTCTTCCCAGCACCTGAGGCAGGCTTCCAACAATAGACCAATCCTCTCTGCCTGTGTTTCTTTTTTTAATATTTTTAATTTTATTGAATCACCATGAGATAGTTACAAGCTTTCATGTTTGGGTTACAATCTCACAATGATCAAACACCCATCCCTCCACCAGTGCACATTCTCCACCACGAATATCCCTGGTATACCTCCCCTTTCCCACCCTCCCCCTGCCTCTGAGGCAGACAATATTCCCCATACTCTCTCTCTACTTTTGGGCATTATAGCTTGCAACACAGACACTGAAAGGTCATCATGTTTGGTCAATTATCTACGTTCAGCATGCATCTCCCATCCCAACTGGTTCCTCTAGCCATCATTTTCTTAGTGATCCCTTCTCTATTCCATCTGCCTTCTCCCCTCCACTCATGAAGCAGTTCTCATACCACTTCTGGGAATATATCTCTAGGATGCAAAAGAGCACAGTAGAAATGACACCTGTACCTATATATTCATTGCAGCACTGTTCACAATAGCCAAAATCTGGAAACAACCCAAGTGCCCTAGAACAGATGACTGGTTAAAGAAACTTTGGTACATCTACACAATGGAATACTCTGCCCGTGTTTCTACTGAGTCACATGCTATGTTTCCCACAAAAACAGCAGAAATGCCATCTGAATTTCTATGCTTATTCCAGTACTAATCACAATAATCAAAATCTGGAAACATCCTGAGTTTCCAAGAACAGATGACTGGATAAAGAAACTGTGGTGTTTCTACGCAATGGAATACTGTTCAACTGTTGGAAAAATGTATTCATGAAATTTGCTTAGAACTTGATGGACATGAAGGGTATTATGCTGAATGAAATGAGTCAGAAGGAGATGGACAGACAATTCTTAATTTTTAAATAGGTCTCCATACTGTTTCCCAAAGAAGATGGAAACAGACAATATCCCACCAGCAGTGGATGAGGGTTCCTTTTAACCCACATCGCTGCCAGTTTTGGTTATTATTGTTTGATGTGTGTCAGTCTTACAGGTATTAGGTTATATCTCATTATTGTTTTGATTTTCATTTCCGTGATGATTTGTGAGATAAGTTATTTAATTTGCTTTATCTTTAATTTATTAAATTAATAAAATTTGTTTACAATGGTAGTGATATTTATGGTCTAGTTGGTGTACCAACAGTTACCTCATCTCACCACCATCAAAATGCCCAAGACTTCTCACACATGCTCTTGTGTCACCTCCAGCCCACCCACTCTACCCTAATGTGCTGTTCTCAGTTGACCTATTATTTCTAAAAAGTCTTCCACTTTGTGTCTGGCATTGTTTTCAACTGGTTGACACCCACTTGGGAGGTTTTGATGGACATGCATAGACCCTGAGAGATAAGTCCTACTGCCTCCTAGTGCATAGTGATTTCAGATGTATTTCAATTTTAGAGATGTTTAAATGTAGGAAAAGGATATCATAGAATTGATTAAATTATATGTTTGTTTTGTTAGAGGATAAAGATCTAATTATCTATATCACTGCTACTCAAAGTGTGGGTGCAGGCCACTGCCCTTTGGCAAATTTGTTACTGGTCTAAAAGGATGAGTATATAAGATTTAGGCTAAGCATTTAGAAACATTTCTTTTAAATTTTAAGTACATTTGTCTCTTTTCTCTTTATAAATGTAGACATCATGATTTACAGAGCTCTTGACATTGAAAATTCAAGTTTCAGGCATTCAATGTTCCCAACTCCAATTCCACTCCCAGTGTCTGCATCCTCCATCAATAACCCCGGCCTCCATCCTCTCCCCCCTGCTGCTAACCTGTTTCTTTGACAGACAGATTTTTCAGTTTATTGTAGTTTGGGTCCCATGTTTACAGTGATGCTGCTCTAGTAGTTTAGTTATATATAGATACTTTACTTCTACACAACAGATGAGCCCTAGACCCCTGAGCTTTCCTTTAGGACCACCTTTTCTCACTTCTACATCCATCTCTCTCTTTCCCTGACCTTTTTCATTTCTTTAAGCTAGAGTTAATGTTTTCTCCCCTTTGATATCTTCTATTCCTCAGGCAGGTTATTGTCTATACCACAGATTAGTAAGAACATTTGGTATTTGCCCTTGTCCTTCTGGGTTACTTCACTTAACATAAAGTCCTCCAGTTCCATCAAAGTTGTAGTGAATTGCATTATTTCATCATTCTTGTAGCTGCATAGTATCCCATGTGTATTGGCCACTTCATAATAAACTCATCCATCACTGAACACTCGGGTTGTTTTCACATCCTGGCCATTGTACTCAGTGTTACAGTGAACATCGGTGTGCATATATCTTCTAAAATGAATGTTTTTGTGTCTTGGAAATATCAAGCAGTAATCTTCATATTGTTTTATACAGGTACTGAACTGGACAGCATTCCCACCAGCAGTGCATGAGAATCGCTTTCCCCCCACATTCTCACCAATACGGGGTGTTCCTAGACTTTTGTTTTGTTTTGTTTTGGGACCATAACTAGTGGTGCTCAAAGTTCCTCCTGGTTCTGCACTCAGGAATTACTCCTGGAGGGCTTAAGGGACTATATGGGATGCCAAGGCTTGAACTCCTGTCAGCAGCATGCAGGTCCCCTAATTTTTTTGATACATGTCATTCTCACTGGTGTGAGGTGACATCTCATTGGTATTTTAATTTGAATTTCTCTGATAATAAGTGACAATGAACACCTTTCCATATCTCTATCAGTCATCTGTTTGTCCTCTGTAAAGAAGTGTCTGTTCATTTTCTCTCCCCATTTTCTATAGGGTTATTAGATATTTATTGTTGATCTTTACATGCGCTTTATATGGCTTAGCTTTGAACCTTTTATGTGATGTGTTGTGTGTAAATGTTTTCTCCCTTTCCGTATGGTGTCTTTTAATTTTAGCTCACATTAATTTTGTCAAGCAGAAACATTTTCAATTTAGTTTAGCCCCTTTTGTTTATTTTTGTTCCTGTTGTATTTGCCAATGAAATCACATTACTAAAAACACCTTTGAGGTTCAAGTCCTAGAGTGTTCTGCCTATATTTTCCTCTGCATTTCATGGATTCTGACCTAATCTTAAGATCTTTGATCTACTTCAAATTGGCTTTTGTGTTAGTGTGAGATGCAGATTCAGTTTAATTTTTATGCATATGGCTAACCAGTTTTCCCAACACCATTTGTATAAGAGGTTATATTTAATCCACTTCCTGGACCAGATCCCTTGTCATAGACTATCTGTCCATGTATCTTGCCTTCATCATTGGGTTCTAAATTATAACCCATTGGTCTGACAGTCTGTCCTTATTTTAGTACTCTACTATTTTGATACTATAGCTCTGAAGTACAGTTTCAAGTCAGGTAATAAGTTACCTACCAATTTCTTATCAGAATTACTTGACTATTTAGAATGTCTCATGACTCTGTGTGGATTTTATTAGTAACCTTTATAAGTATTTGAATAATATCATGAATTGCATAAAATACATAATAATTTGGGTATGATGGTCATTTTGACAATATTTTGTCTTTTAATATGGGAACTTGGAATATTTTTCCACTTCCTAAGGTTCTCTTCCATATCTTTCATAAATGAATTGTAGTTATTTCCTAGGTAAATGTCCTTCGCCTCTTTTATTGATTCCTAGATACTTGATTTTTGTCATTGGTTTGAATGGAGTAGACTTTTTATTGAAGTATGAATCAGTCTATAAGTCTAATGTGTTAGACATTAAAAGGAAAATATCATTCTTCACTAAGTGATCCTTTGCGTAACTTTTATCTTTGCGGTTCTCAAAATTTAGCTCCCAGCAGAATCACCTGCAGGTATTGTTAAAAGGGATGGTTGTTGGAATACTGTATGACTGAAATACAATCATGAACAGCTTTGTAAGGGTATATCTCTCAGTGATTCAATTTTTAAAAGTTTAAAAAAAACATTGCTAGATCTTAAATACAACTGGGTTCAGCATGAACATTTGCATTTCTAACAAGTTTTTAAGTGCTGCTGCTGCTGTTATTGATGGACCACACTTTCAGAACCAGCACTTAGACCACTGTACTGTGGAGGTAGAACTTTTATCACCAAGGATTTCTGTTTTGCGTGGAAGGATAAAAGTTCTCATGCTCTCTTAAAGTCCATGCTTCCAGTGTCATTCTTACTTTAAATGAACTTAAAATAATTTCTTGAAAATATTCTCTTTTCTTTGATGCACTGTTAGAATACCACTGACTTTCAAAGCCGAAACAATCAATTCAGGCAGCAGGGTATATGTAATTGCATTTGATTGGATGTTCACACTCATTTCAGAAGATCAAGCTGTGCATTTTACTTTTTAAGTGAATTGGTGCTATTACTGGGTATACATAATCTCCCACTTTTATTGATAATGCCATGTACAGTCTGTTAACAGAAATCTAGGGTCTGGTCAAGTAACTCAAATGCCTAAAATAACCCTTTACAGTGGTATGACTGGACAGTGATATTTGTGTTGCTTCATTGAGGTGACAGGAGGAACGTCTTTATGAAAAATATGTATTGTATATCCAGAGCATGGTTCCCAGGAACAAGTATTGTCATCACTGTCATCTTGAATAATATATATTAACCTTAGAGACCTAGTCAAATGGCCTTTTAGGGGGAATTAATATCTTCATATGAGCCACATACACTAATCATTCGTGCCACAGGTACCATAAATTTCCTTCTTTCTGCAAATGCTGTAAATCTTTGCAGTGCCAGGCAATTTTTGTGGCCCTCTAAGTATTAGTCAATGCCTTGCCATTTACTGGGGTGGGCATAATTTTTTATTTCAGGTGTCATAACATGCTCAGAACAATCTTAGAGCTCTAAATCTGTGCTTCTCAAAACCTTAATGCAAAGGTTCCTAAACTTATTTAGCCTACAACCCCTTTTCAGAAAAAAACCCTCATTTAGCATCCTATTCCTGCCCTACCCCACCTCTGGAAAAGAAATCTACTTTTTTTTAAAAAAAAAAACACAACAAATTATCAAATGCTTCCTTTCCAGCAGATCTGACTCTGGGGTGAGGGGGGGGACTCCAAACAATAATAGTGAGTTTTTGTTTGAATGTAATCAAAGTAAAGAGAAAGTAAAGTGAAATTTATCAGCTACACAGGCAGAGTGGGGGGCTGGGGGGTGGGGGGAGGTTTACTGTGGTTCTTGGCAGTGGAATATGTGCACTGGTGAAGGGATGGGTGTTGACCATTGTGTAACTGAGACTTAAGCCTGAAAGCTTTGTAACTTTCCACATGGTGATTCAATAAAAAGAAACCTACTGGGTAACTAAGAACAAAATCAGAAAATGAATATACAATACAATATATACAATATATTTATATACAATAATATATATATACAAATACATATGCAATAGAATTATTTTTGTTTTTTGGGTTTTTTTTTTTGAGCCACAACCAGCAGTGCTCAGGTGATTCTCCCTGCTTTGTGCTCCCAGTGGAACTGGAGTTCAAGGGACCATGTATTTACAGGGATTGAACTCACACTTTCTGCAGCTAAGCATATGCTGAACCCACCCAACTATCTCTCTGGCCTGTAAATCTATCTATTTTAAGTAAAAAAATAGAAGGCACACCAATTACAATGCAAAGCTGCAAAGCTACTTACTCCACTGGATGTTTCCAGAACCCCACAAGGGGCAGTATTTCCTACTTCAGGAAACACTGCTTTAATGCATCTGGATTACCTGGAGACATATTAGACAACTAAGGTAGGGCTTGAGAGTCTATGTTATTTAGAATATCCTAGGTGACACCAGTGTTCCTGGTTTGAGGACCACACACATTGAGTGGCAAAGGGCTAAACATATTTCAACCACTTGTTTTCATAGGGTACACCCTTCTTGCATGCTAGTAGGTAGGATACTGATATAGCAAGTCACGCAGAAGCTTAGTCTGATCACCCAAGGCATACTTATGCTCACATAGTTTACATTCTGTCCAATATTCACATTGGAAACTAGGTTTTATGACTGTCATTTAACATCTTTTCCCAAGGTCATTAAAAATGTCATTTATTTTTGTTAAAAAATGCTGTTGGGGAAGAGTTGTCTTGAATGTTTAATTGAAGATAATTTCATAGTAAGGTATCAGACTCAAATACTCCCCACTCAAATCTCAAGAAGAATTAGAATGCAAAGCTTTATGATATGCTATTCAGTGACTTTCTCAAAAGACCAAAGCTTTCACTCGTAAACTTAGCTTGTGATTAGTGGGTGGCCAGTGGAGCTTGTGGATGAGTACTGCTTTATTAAAATCATTTTATTGCTTGCTCTATTATGGGATGAAGCAGTAGGGATATGAGATTATTAAAGCCTATATGTGGCCATCACTCACCATGAAACCTCCTATGCCTCTATTCACAAGGAGAAGACAAATTACAGTCAGTACACAGGGATTATTTTAGACAGTGAAATCTATTCATATCTGATGATGAAGGTTGCCTTCCTTTCCTGGCCACTGTATCAGGCAACAAAGATGCTTATTTTTAAATTCTTAAAACTTAAAACTGTGGCAGAAAAAAACCTGACTTGCAGTAATTTAAACAGATATATTATTCTACCTTATAAAGAAATCTGCAATTATGTGTCACCTAGCATTTGTTCACTGAGTTAGAGGTGTCAGGATCAGTGACTCTGCACACCTTTTCTGTACCATGAAATGCAGAATGCATGTGAACATTCCAGGTACCATGTCTATGCTCAAGGGAGGGAGAAGAAGGAAGAATTTTGAAATTCTTAGGGAAGCAGAAAATGCCCAGGAAATCTAGAGCAAATTTATCTTTTCTCTATTGACAAGAATTGTCACAGGGTTGCACAAAGAAGACTAAGAGAGCTTGTATTTGTATGTGTCACCCTGAAAACGTTGGGGGTTGTTAGGAAGAAATAAGGAGAAATAGATATTGAATAAGCCACTGTTGTGTCATGCCTACAGTAACTAAAAGTAGAAATTTCCCTTCTGTGATTAAACTTTGTTCTTTTCTTAGAAGAATCCAATATTCATTACTAAGAAATACAGTGAATAATGGCAAAGAGAGGTTTTGTTTTTGTTTTTTTTTAATTTTTTATTATTTTATAGAATCACCATGTGGAAAGTTACAAAGGTTTCAGGTTTAAGTCTCAGTTATACAATGGCAAAGAGAGATTTGGCAAAGGAAAAAAAATGAAGGTCAAACAGCTTTTCTACATACAAACTTCATTCCTTCTTATACACAAATGCGCTGGACTTTGAAGGTACAATTTTACCTAGATTCAAAAGAATGGACAAAGAGCCATCATTGTGCACACATCGCTGTTTGGAAACTCAACATGGTTTCCTATGTCATAAGTTGATATTCTCCTTATCCTGCAATTATATTAGAAAGTTCAAGTATTTAACAGCTTATGTTGTCAGCTTAATGAATCCCTAATGATTTTGAAAGAAATCCCTGTACTATTAATTGTAATTAGAATGCCTCTTGGGATCTGTCAAGATTCAGTTCTTGGTAAGAAGCGATCAATGTCTTTTGATTAAGAAGCAGCATGTAATGTGAAAATATTAGGAGTATATTCCTTTTAAAAATGTTCTTTGGACATTGATTCTTAAATGCCTTTCCAATGATGTTACTATATTTGTGTGTATGTGTGTGTGTGATTTTTGAGACTACCGTTTGCATCAATTAAAGCCAACTAGACCTATATTAGGTTAGGATTTTGCACAATGTTGAGATAGATAGCTGCTATTCTCTTCGTGTTGCTGTTAATTTAACCTTTCTAAAATAATTTATTGCTACAAGTAACTCTTTCTTTGAAGATGAAGAAAAATGTAACTTGGGGATGGAGTGATAGTACAGTGAGTAGGATGTTTGTCTTGAACACCAACAACCTGGGTTCTATCCCCAATACCCCTTTATGGTCCCCTGAGATTGCCAGTAGTGATTGAGAGCCAGAGTAAGCCCTGAGAACAGCTAGGTGTGACCCAAACAAACACACATACTATTTGTAATGGAGAAGGGCAGTATATTTCTCTTTCCTGATGAAAAACAGTGTATGGGCAAAATCAGTGTGGCTTTGTGAAGTTTTGGTTTGTACAGGCAAGTTGTAACAGGGGTACGAGTAGTCTTCCTCACACCCATAAGCAATTGTAGAACACCAATAGGATGTCCTGGAAGTAGTGTCAGATTCCATGGGATAAGGATTTTTCTCCCCATAAAGCCCTCCAGCTTCAAGCCCTAGGCAAACTCATACTTCTAACCTGCTAGAGACCAGAGATTCCCATGACACTTTCTCAGACTTCAATTGACTGTCACAAATCCAGATTGACATCTAGTACTTCTAACTGGCTGACTAATGAACTGACCATAGAATCACAGGACACCCTCCTCATAGAACTAAAGAAACCCATTTAACTCACTAGATCAGCAGTTTATTATAAAGCCTATTACAAAAGGATATAAATCAACAACCAAATGGAAAGATGCATAGGGCGAGGCATGGAGCAAAGGCGGGGAGCTTCCATACCTTTGCTAGATGTGCCAATCTCCCCAAGTTTCTCTGTGTGGGACAACCTGAAATCACTCTGAATTCCCTCCCCTTGGATCTTTTTGTGGTGGTACTCAGGGGTTACTCCTGGCTCTGCACTTAGGAATCTCCCCTGGTCGACTCAGGGGACAATATGAGATGCCAGGGATCAAACTCAGGTTGGCTACATGCAAGGCAAGCTTTCTACTCACTGTACTATCTCTCCAGCTCTTCCTCTCGGATTTTTTTATGGAGTCTTCATTACATTGGCATTATTAATGAACTTATTGGCCATTGACATGGGAATCCACTTCCTGCCCCTTTCTCCTTCCAGGGAGTCATAGGAATGGGACTGCAACTTTCAACCCCATTCAATCTGGTTTCCCTGGCAACCTGCACCCATTCTCATGTGTATTCCAAAAGTTGCCTTAATTAACATGGCATATTTATAACTCACTACACTTAGGAAATTGCAAGTGTTGATGGAGACCAAAAACGTATAAGAAATATATTTTGGTCATCTAAATATCTATTTCCTGTAAACCATACTGTCATACTTTGCTATATTTAGTTTTTTTAGTGGGGAGACCTCCCAAGCAGCCCTTATGGGGCTTGAATACCAATATTGGGGAGCACCAGGACCACACCCAGAGGTACTCAGGGGATCATGCAGTGTGAGAGACTGAACTCAGGGCCTCTGTATGAAAGTGATGTGCCTTTTGAACTATCTCCCCAACACCTACTTTGTTACCTCTTGAAGGCAGTTACCTTATTCAGTCCTTTCTCTATACTTTCTGGATCTGAATTAGCTTATACGTTTTTATCTGTCGCCTAGTCAGTAGATGAAAGGGAGTAATGATTTCTGTGTGTTGTAAATTTTAGAATGTGGGGGAGAAAAGTGAGATAAAAGGCAACTTTCAATTTTGTCTCATTCATCTGAAGGAGTGTTTCTCAGAATCCCATAGAATGTCTGGCAGAAGATGGTGATTGTGAAAAGATATGGGTGGCCTCCTTTTGATTTATCTTGAATCCAGAGATTAGTTTTTACAGAGAACTTCTTTTCCTGCTTTCACAAGAGATTATAAAGTAGCTATTGTACAAGCCCTTGGACTTTGAATATTGGGGTTACCAAGTGCCATGTGGGAGCTTAGGAGAAAAGAGGAGGGGTGAAATAAGGCAGTGGTGGAGAGTCTTTGGCACTTTGATAGTGGTAGAAGTATAGTAACTTTGTACACCAAAACTATTAGCATTAATATTATTGTAATCATGTTGCCTAACTATAATAAATAAAGAACTCAAAAATAGCCTGTATCTGGGCCTAAGGTATAGGTAGCATCCTGGTGGGATTTTGTGAGAAAGATATGAAAAGGTAGAATTTTAGGGGTAGAATTTTAGGGAATTGTGTGCTAATCACCAAGTGAATGAACTGAAATCACATATCCTGGGAAATGTGAAACACTGAAATAAAATGCTATGCTCAAACTTCACATTGGATCTCAGAGGCATACTAGTATGCAGTGACAAACTGGTAAGCACTATACCTTTTCTGTTTGTATATAACTTGGAACCAGCATTTACCATAGCACTTGGCACTTTGGGTCCTGAAACTGCCAGGCTTGTGAGTTCTTTGAGGGTAGATCCAGAAACTCAGACTACAAATAGTATGGAGTGTGTCCTGTTTTGTTCACCATCATAATTGATTTGGTTGGAGTGCAAAGGAAATCATCCTGTACCCCCTCCAGATTTTTCAGAGATTGAACAAGTAGTCAAAGATGCATCAGGAAGATTTATAAGAGAAAATATGAAAAATACAAAGTTGACTTAAAACAGTGACTCCTGTATACATGGGAGAGAACCAGTAAGATTTGAATAACTTGCCCACAGGAGAAGGCAGCTCTGTTATTCTTGGCTTTATAAAATGAGGCCATAATATTGAAAGAATGCCCACCTCCCAACTTGGCAGCCAGCCTATATTTACCCAGACCCTGAGATCTTTCTCAGCTGCTTTGGCATCTGTGCCCTTTCTGCGTTTCCCCACTTTGCCAAAAAATAAGGCTTCCTGATCCAGGACATGAGAAACCATCTTAAAAGACTAAAAGAGGATAGAAAAAGGGAAGTTTAGATACAGAGATTACCAGAGAGGCATAGTAAACAGGGGCATGCAGACTTGCAGATTTTAACTCCTACCTTCCCCAGTGAAAAGAGGTGAAATTAGGACTTCCTGAAGTTCCTAAGGGAGAATACCTCCTTAATAAAGGTGAATTACTTTCTCAAGGCAACCACTGCCCAGCCTTCAGAGCCCCTGCAATGAAATGAAACTTTTCTCAAAAACTTATTTGGGAGGTGGCATAGTTTTGCTTTCCTATAGTACAAATTAATGAATAAAGAACCTCGCTGTAGATCTTAGATTTGAGTTTGTGTCTCATTTTAGGATCTAAATCATTATTGTCAAGCATGCCCGCTTTCATTGTCCTTAATTCAACTTGCATTCAGAGAATTCTTGGTATGACTTTGAAATATCCTTGATCTATTCTGACCTTTTCTTCTCAGGGCACAGTGATTAGAAAGGATACCTGGTATAGCAGTAAAGCTTTTTTTAAAAAAAAAAAGAATGGGCATGATAAGAATGAGAAAGTATTGAGTTGGATGGGCTTGGATACATTCAGGTTTTAAATTAACTTTACATGTTTCTGCTTAAGAAGCACATAATAAAATAGGCAGCTCTGTTATTCTTGGGAGATGAAAATATTCTCGGCTTTATAAAATGAGGCTGTAATATTGAAAGAATGCCCGCCTCCAAGCTGGGCAGCCTGCCTACATTTTACCCAGACCCTGAGTTCTTTCTCAGCTGCTTTGGCATCTGTGCCCTTCCTGCTTTCCCCCACTTTGCCAAAGACTCAGCTTTCCTGATCCATGTGAGAATCCGCCCTCTGTTGTACTGCTTCAGAGTGTTTCCAACATTTCAATTACTCTTCTCCTGGTGAGCATGAAAGAGAACAAGCCAAAATGTAAGGGCTGTTGTGAAGTTAAGCATCCCATCTTTGAAGTGAGTGACTGGCCTCCTTCCAAGTCCTTATTTGAAGTATCAGATCTTCCTGTGTCCTAAGAGATGCTGTGAAAGATTGTGCAATGGTTATAGCTTTAGCTCTCCTTTTATCAGTCACTTAGAGGACATTGTTTGAGACATTCAAACTTGGGCATATGTGTCAGTCATCTACTGCTGCAAAACAAATTACTTCCAAAATGTAGAGGTTTATGTTTTATTATTATTGCTCACAAATCAGTCCGTCAGGTACTTCATCAGTTTTGAGTCAAGCTTGACTAATATTGACTTGGTCTTGCTTCTTTATTAGACCATGAGATAATCAGACTGGTCTGGAATGGCTTCACCTATGTTTTCTCTGTTGGACAGATGTTAACTGGAGTGATAGGTAACTGTATTCTAAAAGCAGGTAAAGAACAATGGAAGAACCATGGAAGATATCTCAAGGCTTAGGTTCACAAGTAGGGTGTCATCACCACCATGGCCTTCAGTTGAATAAAGCAAGTCATGTAGCCAGTTCAGTTTCAAAGGATGTGCAGTGATATTCTGCTCTTGATAGGAGGAAAGTAAAATCGCAAGGCATGGATACAGAGAAGGAATGGCTTGGCAGGTTTTTCAGGTCTTCACAGCAAATGATGTTGGAGAGGGTAACAAGTAACATGTTGGGCATAGATGCATGTTCTCAGGATTCTAGACATTGGAGATGTATATGTTGGAGATAAGATGAGGCAAAAGAGGAGAAAGGTATTTCCACACCCCACATACCCTTGGTCTTGAAGAGCTCTTATTAGTGCCACCATAAATATTCCCAAAGAGGTTTCTTCACCTAACAGATATCTTAAACTATTCAGTTCAGTTCTCTGCACCCCCATAAAGTCCACTAAAGTATAAGTATCCACTAAACTGTACAGTTATGCTAGTTAGTCATTTGGTGATTTTTTGGTCATTTGATTTCTTTTGCTATTTGCTGTTCATGTGTAAAGGAAAATAATGTAGCCATTCAAGCCAATTATTAAACTATTATGCTGCTTTTGACGTAGCTCCTACATTAAGGTTGAAATATAAGGGCTGAAGCGATAGTATTGAGGGTAGGATGTTTGTATTGCACATAGTCTACCTGGGTCCGATTTCTGGTATCCAGTATGGTCCCCGAGCCCTGCTAAGAGTGATCCCTGAGTGCAGAGCCTGGATTAAGCACCGATAAGCTGGGTTGGATCCAAAAACCAAAAAATATTGAAATGTGTCAAATATCTAAGATTTTCTTCTTTAAACCAGTAGAGAGATACCACCTACGGTTCATGGTGCATGTATTTTGGTATATTCATATTGTGTTTGACTTCATTTTAGCTAGTCTTAGGGGTGCTGGGGGTTCAGGGAAATGTGCCATATCCAACTGTGCTCAGGGTTTACTCCTAACTCTGGGGTCAAGGATCATTCCTGTTGGAATGGTTGAAGGACACTACATGGTGCTTGGGATCATATCTGTGCAAGGCAATCACCTTACTTCCTGTACTATATCACCATCCACAGTCTTATTTTTGTTTGGTGTTATCCTCACAGTGGGCTGGAGTGATAGCACAGCAGTAGGGCATTTGCCTTTCACGCAGCTGACCTGTGTTCGATTCCTCCGCCCCTCTCGGAGAGCCTGGCAAGCTACCGAGAGTATCGCGCCCGCACAGCAGAGCCTGGCAAGCTACCCGTGGTGTATTTGATATGCCAAAAACAGTAACAACAAGTCTCACAATGAGAGATGTTACTAGTGCCCACTCGAACAAATCGATGAGCAATGGAATGACAGTGCAACCTCACAGTGACCTACATGGCCCAAATGATGGATATCCTCCCTCACTGTCCTCACTTCTCTGGCTTCATATCCTGCCTAACTCACTCTGGTCTTTGATTGGATAGTATATTTTTCATGAACACTGACTCTTCAATAGTATACTGACTTCCTTCACTGCAACATTCCAGTCCCCCTACCCTGCTCTACATTTTTGTTTTCCTTAATATGGATCACTTTTTAGTATATTAAATAACTTGCCTACAATATTAATGAAATATTTAATGAACCTATTTTTGTTGGGGGGTTTCCCCCAAGTCCCCTGGGATTGATAATGATTCATGAGGAAAATTTAAAGAACTCAGTATTTAGTCATAATTATAGCTAAATACTGAATCATTTGTTTCAGAGAATGATTTTAGAGAATAATTTCAGAGAATGATTTGTTTCAGAGAATCATTTGTTTCAGAGAATCATTTGCTTCAGAGAAGGGACACAAAGCAAAATCAGGGAAAGGAAGTATGGTGGGAAAACAGGCATAAGCTTTCAAGGATTTTTCCTATTAGGTTTGTAAGTAATACCCTGCAAAAAACTGTGACATGTTTGAAATGTTGTCTGCCAGGGAAACCTATTAAAGACTTAAAGCCCAGAGTTTTTAATGTTGGCTTGTCACATAGGTATCCAGTGTGCGCCAATATTTCAGACTCCCAGAAGGAGAGCAGGTGTTCAAAATGACTATACAGTTTGCACAGTTTAGACAAATAAAGCCACTCTTAGTAGTTCCAAAAATGGTTGTCTAGATATCCAAATTCCAAATGCCAGTCAAGAACCACCCTTGAAAGCAGACCATTCTAAGGATGGCATTCCCTAGCAGGTAACATTTTTCTTCACACTATACAGGAATATAAGCACATTAAGGACAGAGACCTTTGTTGTTATTTTTCTGTCACCCTATAAAACAGTGTCTGGGTTGGCTGGAGTGATAGCATAGCAGGTAGGGCATTTGGCTTGCACTCGGCCATCCCGGATTAGATTCCCAGCATCCCATATGTTCCCCTGAGCACCGAGAGGGGTAATTCCTGAGTGCAGAGTCCCTGTGTATTGCCGGGTGTGACCCAAAAAGAAAAACAACAAAAAAAAGAACAGTGTGTGACATATAATGGCTGCTAAATAATTTTATTGAACGAAGAGATAGAACCCAGCTCTTTGAGTGTACTTTCTCTGTGGCAGAAATACTACACAAAGGAAGCCCAATCTCCTGATTTATCTTTACAAACCTTTACCCAACCCAGCAGGCCCATATCCTCCCACTCAGATAACTCTGCGTCTAGGCGGCCTGAAACAAGTCAAACCTCAAAATTCTAATTCAATTCTGTGATCGTTTCATATGAATTCTATCACTTGAACAATGTGCCCAACTCTTTAGATGGAATCATGCTGCCTAGAAGTTGGAAAGGACATTCTTCCTCATTGGTCTCTTCATCCAGGTGTAACATGTCCATAATAATTAGTTTAATTCCCTGGTGAGGATCCAGATATCTCTTGATCCATTTTTCCTATTCACTGTGTTTACCACCATTTCACAGTACCTAGAACAGTGTCAAGTAAATGTTATATTGACTTTAAGCAGACATTCACTGGTTTGGACTGAATATTGACCTACGTGGAATATTTGATTCTACCAGTATCAGGTTTGACATTTATGCAAGCAATGTCTTAGTTTCTTTTTTAATGTCTTGTTTTTAAAGGGAAATTGTGCTGTATTAAAGGACTTTCCCCCTACACTACATATATTTTCCTTCCTTTTCTCTGTTTCTAGATGCTGACCATTTTTCACTGTCACCATGTAAGCCTTTTTACTTTCTATTATCAGTAGCTCTTCAGGTAAAAACCGCAGTTTTCATCCCCACTCCCTTAGTAATAGACAAATTAAGCTAATTCCAAGACTACTTGTGCCAGGATTTCATTCCATCTGGAAAGTCTATGTCATGAGAGGCTTGTTCGTCCATTCTGAAGTTTGACAAATTGAGGGAATGAATCATTTGCTGAAACTCAACAAAGAGCACATCCAGCCCATGTTCTTTGTGTCTGCTTAAGATGTGTGTCAACTGGGGCCTAAGAAATAGTATAGAACTGGGGCTGGAGTGAGCACAGCAGGTAGGGTGTTTGCCTTGCACGCGGTCAACCTGGGTTCGATTCCCAGCATTCCATATGGCCCCCCGAGCACCGCCAGGAGTGATTCCTGAGTGCAAACCCAGGAGTACCCCTGAGCATTGCCGGGTGTGACCCAAAAAGCAAAAAAAAGAGAAAGAAATAGTATAGAGTTTAAGGCACTAGCCTTATATGTGGCCAATGTTGGTTTGATCCAAAGAACTGTGTATCATATGGTCCAATAAGCACCACTTAGAGTGATCCCTGAGCACTGCTGAGTTTTGACCCTACACCCCCCCAAAAAAAGACTAAATGTAGATTAGTATCAACTCAATTGAAAAAATAATTTTCAAAACTGAAGGCAGTAAAAAGTAAAAGAGCTTCCGAATGAATATCATACCGTCATCTTAGAATACAAATCTTATGTAATGTTTGTCATAAAAAATAAGTTTTATTGCTGTTGCAAGAATGGATTAAAATATCATTTCTATCAATATAATATGCTAGATTGGCATCTTAGTAACAATCTTAACTAATGCCAAGTCACTTCTGTAGAGAGAGAATATTCTTCTAAATGAATAGGGAATTGCAACTGTATTCTTAGGCAAATAAAAAATAATTGCACATCAAGATCCCTTGACTGATGAGATGAATTAATATTTCTGTCTGAGAAAAGATAAATTCCAAGGGCGATAAACTGTCAGGGAGCATTCACCAGCAACTTTAACAAATGACTTGGTCTTGACAGAAATGTTTTAAATACAGCTTCTAGCTGTTTAAAGTATTTAGTCATTTTGACAAGATTGGGCTAGCCTTTCCTTAAACTTTGAAAAATCTGACATTAGAAAAATGGAATCATATGCCAAGATATTATGGTACACAGCTAGTGCTTTTGAGGGCAGTGGCTTTGTTACTTTCTAGAACTGTCAAGGATCTAAACAAATTTCTATCCCAAGTCCTTTATTTTATAGATGGGAAAACTGATGTTCACAGAGGTACGGTGGTTTGATGAAGGTCACTTGGTAAACTAATATCAGAACACAGCAGAATTGAAGCCCTTTGACTTTCAGGTTACCATGCCATTTTGACCCATTATTATGGTCTAAGGTATTAGTTTTTAACTTTGCCACCTCTGTGGACCAAAATTAGTCTACACACTGATCTGTGGACCTGTGATTAACAAACACTGAGGTTAGATCAATGGTTTTCGACATGTTTTTGGCTTTTTGGGTCACACTTGGTGATGCACAGGGGTTACTCCTGGCTCTGCACTCAGGAATTACTCGTGGCTGTTCTCAGGGGACCATATGGGATGGCGGGAATCGAACCCGGGCTGGCCGCATACAAGGCAAACTCCCTACCCTCTGTACAATCACTCCAGCCCCAGTTTTCAACATTTTTATGCCTGCACAACCAGCATGTGTCCACACTTTTTAAAAATCATTGGTCTAAGGTAGTGTGTCTCATAATCTAGGCACCAGGATCACTTGGAGTGCTTGCTGGAACTCACTACAGCATTTGTTTCTATACCTCTGGGGTAGAGACAAGGAATTTGCATTTCTATCAAGTGTCCAGGTTATGCTAATAGTCCAGTGACCACACTTAGAGAAACACTGGACTAAGAGGTAGAGGAGATTGGCAAGAAACTAATAAATGGAAAATTCTCCGTAGCAGAAGAGATAATGATTGAGATTAGTTCTGAATATCTTTGTACTCGAAGAATAAAAAGCCTGTTAATAATTTTGCTTTATCTATTGCAATTGTAATTATTGTTCAATAGCTTTCCACTGTTAGTACAATTTCTTACCTGATTCATAATTACAGTCTACTGGAGGCCAGGATAACTGATAAATGGAACCATAGCAAACCATTGCCAAGGAAAAGAAAATATCTAGGAAATAGTTAAAGATATGGAATAATGGTTAATTTTAAATGTATCTTCAGCATCAAAGTCCTCACCAGAAAATTATCAAATTGCTTTTTATCTTCAATATATACATTAGGATGGGGGAAGAGTCAGAAATGATGACAGCAAAGAACAACAGTCAGAATGGGAGACTGAGTTGACAAAGAGTATTGGACTTCAACAGTAATTTGATCCCCTCAAATATTGTTGTTCTCTGCTTGCCTAACATATTCCTTGCTCAAAATGTGCTTTAAGTATATTTGTTGCCAGAATAATGCTTTAATGTTTCTCTGATGCCACAGAATGAGTGGAAGGGCCTCCACTAAGATTAATCTTAAAAATAAATTGTCAGATTCTTTATTTTTGTTTTGGGTTTTTTAAATTTGTTTGAGGGCCACATCCACTGTATTCAGGGATTATTCCTGTAATACCCAACTGTGCTCAGAGATTACATCTGGCTATCTGCACAGGAATTAGATATTCCCAGCAGTAATAGGGACTCATATGAGGTGCTGGGAATCAAATCCAGGTCAGTCATGTACAAGGCAAGCACATTACCTTTCTATACTATCCCTCAAGCTCCAATTCTCAGATTTTTAATCACATTAAGTTTATCTTATGTATAACTTGTATGACTTGTCATCTCGTTGCTCATCGATTCCTCAAGTGGGCACCAGTAAGTCTCCATTCGACCCTGTCATGTGCTAGTGTAGCCCAGTGGAGTCTGCTCACTGCAGGAACATGAAGAGCATCAAACCATTTGTTCAGGGTCTTGACGAAGAAGTCTGACCACCTCATAGGTGGGCGGTCAGGCGTTCTTTTGAGGTCCCATGGAATCCAGTCGGTAACAGTTCTACTTCATTGATTGTCTCCAAATTGCATTACATGTCTGGCCCATATGATTTTCAACACCTTGGCAAACGAGGCAGCGTTCCTGATCCTCGATCATCTACAGAGGTCGAAACTCCAGATTCTTTCTCTCACTTGAGTGAAATGTGATACTCCAAGCATAGCTCTTTCGATTCCTCTTTGGGAGCCTGGAATAGCGTTCTCATCCTGTTCTCAGTAGGGCCCAGGACTCTGAGGCATATGTTATGTATCTTATTTTATGTATTGTTCTTAGTCTTTTGTTGTATTCATTACCTAGGTATATTAAAATGGATTCCCTGTAATATTGTGGCATAAAATAAAAATTGGTGTCATCTATTTCCTTTCTTCTTCCAGAAACCTCCTACCTGCTATTAAAAAAAACTAAATATGACTTCTCAGAATCCTTCTTTATCATTGCTTTTGCCTTCCTAGAGTAAGTAAAATTATTCCTTTATCACCAAGGAAATAAATCAAGGTCTTCGGAGAAGGAGAGAGAAGAGAGGCAGGGGAATAGGAAGCAAATGGATTCTGGAACTCAAGGAATCATTGATGTCTAAAAGGATCTGAAGCCACTGTGAGGAACAAAGGAACTGGAGACTAGGGAAAGGGTCTGAGGAAGTGTTATTGTGGATTATAAATGGATTTCTATTATTGTACTTTGAAGTACAAGAAAAGAAAGTAGCTGCTTTTTATGATCTGTAGCTGCTAAAAAAGACATTGCTCCAAGATTGTACCACATGAGCTCTTGGAATTGTTTATCAAAAGTACTTAATACTTAGTCTCTCCTGTGATCAAATTTCTTTGCAAGAGGAAATCAAGAGAAGTAATGGAAAATTAGGTTTCCAAGGAAACCAGTCTGGATGGGATAAGAGGGATACTCTGCCTATTAACAAATATTTACAGTCACATGAAAGCTTTAGCTGTTGGTGAAATGGGGAACTTTCCCTGTTGCTCCAGAAGAATTCATGGAAAACACAGGGGCATGTGGGTGAGTGGTATAGCCATATATTCATAACAGACTCCACAAAATTGAAATCATGAGATCTAAGTTGCAACCACTGAAACTTTGTAATATTTCTATTCGTTTAATAGGCAGGGATCAGGTAGGGGTTGGGTGGGAAATATTGTATGCCTAAAACTCAACTATCAATAACTTTGTTAATCACAGTTCTGTTTGAAAAAATGAAAAATAAACAGGACTTGGGACATTGTTCCTGAATTAAAACACAAACACACACACACACACAGAGGTATGGAGGTCTAGGAAAGAGCTTGAGATTGCATGCTTCAGGGTGGGGAGGAATACTGAGACTTAAAAATAATTGCTAAAAATCTCTGAATTAGATATTCATTCTGGGAAAACTAAGTGTCTCTGTTCCCTATTGCTGCATAGTAAACTGCCTCAAAACTCAAAGTTTAAAACAGCAGTGAGTATCCTGCTAAAAACCCTGCAAGTTGGGCAGGATTCAAGCGGGGATGGATCAGTCTTGTCATTCAGAAGGGCTCTTCTGGGATCTTTGGGCAACCATTTTCAAGATGGCTTCCTCACATGGTGGCAGTTGGTACCAAGAGCTCATCTAGGATTGGAAGTCTTAGTCCTGCTCTACTTTACCCCTTCTGTGAATTACTTGATCTTTCTCATAGCTCAGTGACTGGGACAACTGAGCATCCTAATATGGGAAATGTGTGTGACATGTCAGGACCTGTCTTTTCATGCGATGCAGTGTGACTTCTGATGGTCAGAACTGTCAAGTAATCTTTGAGGCTCTAGAAAAGCATGTACATGGCTTCTCTGGACATCTTTTCCAAATTAAGCTGTGTCTGTGACTAGAGAATCTAAAGACATATTATGGGTTTTCAATTAATGTTTACAGAAGTCAAGCAGACATTTCATGTTTTTCAACTTGCTTCTCCTCTCCCCCACACTTTTTAATTTTGTAAACAGAGTGCTCAACTCTTTCTAAAAGCACAACTAAAAAAAACTTGATTTCCCCCATCTTCGTTTTAGATGCCAGTTTTTACTGTTTTTTTAATATTTATTTTTTTTACAGTTACAGATTTATACATTTTTGTGCTCATGTTTCTCCCTTACAAAGTTTGATAACCCATCCCTTCACCAGTGCCCATTCTCCACCACCAGTAAACCCAACATCCCTCCCCAGTCCCGTCTCCCCCCACCCCACACTGTCACTATGGCAGGGTATTCCCTTTTGTTCTATCTCTCTGATTAGGTGTTGTGGTTTGCAATAAAGGTGTTGAGTGGCCATTGTGTTCAGTCTCTAATCTATATTCGGCCCGCATCATCTTTCCCCCACATGACCTCCAACCACATTTTACTTGGTGTTCCCTTCTCTGAGTTGCCCAGAATGAGAGACCAGCCTCCAAGCCAAGGAGACAGCCTCCTGGTACTTATTTCTACTATTCTTGGGTGTTAGTCTTATAGTCTATTATTCTATATTCCACAGATGAGTGCAATATTTCTATGTCTGTCTCTCTCTTTCTGACTCATTTCATTTAGCATAATTCTTTCCATGCTGATCCACTTATATGCAAATGTCATGACCTCATTCTTTCTAACAGCTGCATAGTATTCCATTGTATAGATGTACCAGAGTTTCTTCAACCAGTCATCTGTTCTAGGGCACTCGGGTTTTTTTCCAGATTCTGGCTATTGTAAACTTTACTGTTTTTTTTTGCTTTTTTTGGGGGGGGTCACACCCGGTGATGCACAGGGGTCACTCCTGGGTCTGCACTCAGCAATTACCCCTGGCGGTGCTCAGGGGACCATATGGGATGCTGGGATTCAAACCCGGGTCGGCCGCGTGCAAGGCAAATGCCCTACCCGCTGTGCTATCGCTCCAGCCCCCAGTTTTGACTGTTTTAAAACATTTAGGTCATACCGATGGAGAGGAACATGTCCAAAAGAATTAAACACGAGAAGCAGAAATTCAAGTGGTGGTCAGTGGTCTTTTCAATCAGTGGTAGATCCCCGAGCATAATGAGTTTTGCCAGTTTTAGACTTCACCTGTAGTAGCCTCTCATTTATTGCATATACTTTAGTCTTATATGTTCCCATTCAGACTATATACTTATAGTCTTATAGGCTCCCATTCAGTACACCTTGGGACATGGATTTGGGAGCAAGTAGTTTAGCTGGTAGGTAATCACAGTGAGGGAGTGAGATAGGGAAGAGGTAAAAGCCTACAAAGCATGTATTCATGAGTCAGAATCCCTAGAGAGGTTACTATTCTGTGGGGTCTTGGATAGATGATGTATCACATGACATTCAACCATCTGTCTAAGGACTGGTGCTTGTTTCAAGGGTAAGTGGTAGAAATACACTGTCCTATCTCATTATATTTAGAGAAGTGGTTTTTAACCACCTGCCCATGACTGTGTGCTGATCCACACATGTAAAACAGTTGAACATCACATATGCAGAACACACCCCAAAACACACTGTGAGCACAGTGGAGTATTTATCCACCAATTTCTATTCCTTACTAGTTAGAGGGTTTGACTTCAACACTTATAGCCTGCCCCATGGTGAAACCAAATTCATTCATGAAACCAGAGACAGGCTGCCAACAGAGAGAGCCAGTCTCATTATTCCCCAGATGTAGCTGCTCTTCAGTCCAAGACAGAGGCAGAATGCTGACAGCTGATGAGCTTACTTTCCTTGTCCTCTCACATAGAGCTTAAGAGCATTGCTTTTCAACTTTTTCACACCTGCAGACTGGTGAAAAGAGGAGAAATATTTCATAGGTCATTGAGGCAGAAATAAGAAAGCTATGTATAATAGTGTTTAATATATTATTTTAAAAACATAATATTACAAAGTGAGGTTTTATCTAGAAATACCGTGGGTTAATAGGCAATAACTTTTCCACAGAGCAACAGAACATTTTAGTGGACCTCACTGGCTCATGAACCAGTAGTTAAAAACCATTGGGTTGGAGTGATAGTACAATGGGTAGAGCACTTGGCTTGCACAAGGCTAACTCGATCCCCAGCACCACACACAATCCCTGAGCAGCACCAGTAATGATCTCTGAGCATAGAGTCAAGAGTGGGCTCTGAGCACTTTTAAGCATGCCTCCTCCCCCAAAAAAATAACCATCACTGACATGGAGGATATAAAGACTCCTGAATTCTGTGGAAAATCCTAAATTGCAACTTGATTTCTCTCAACTCCCCCTGGAGAGCCTTATTCATGAATATCAGGAATTTTTTGAGCTATATTGGAAAACCTAGGTACATCAGTCTTTGTCTATCTCCTTCGTCTCATGGCTTTGGTGAGTTCTTCTCTTTTTTGTCTCCATTCAAACTTTGCATTGCCTGTTTTACCACAATTTGTAGCATATGCTATTCTTCTCATGACTGTAGACCTGCTCATTTTAAGGGTGAGGTCTGTGGTTTTTCTTCTGATTTGGTAAATCTGAGAGTTCCCTGTGTGATAAAAGTCGGGAAAATACTAATTATCGAGGGCATAGTCACTGTCACTGTCATCTGTCGCTCATCTATTTGCTAGAGTGGGCACCAGTAACGTCTCCATTGTGAGATTTGTTGTTACTGTGTTTGGCAAATCGGATACACCATGGGTAGCTTGCTAGGCTCTGCCGTGTGGGCGAGATACTCTCAGTAGCTTGCCGGACTCTCAGAGAGGGGAGGATGAATCGAACACAGGTCGGCTGTGTGCAAGGCAAATGCCCTACCGCTGTGCTATTGCTCCAGGAGGGCACAGTAATTGAAGGAAAGAGGTGTATAGACCTGTTTTTCTTTTCTTTGAGCGGGGCTCTCCATAGCAGTGCTCAAAAGGTTGGGGGGCCCCATCAGTGATTCTCAGCCAACCTGAGTAGGGGTTCATTATATAGTACTGCTCAGGCATCACGATGACAGAGATACCTGGACCACCTTGGGATGCCAGGATCCCACAGGGCTGCACCGGGTTATGCTCAGAGAATTGCACGGTACTGGAACTCAAACCCAAGTTGGGTGCATATACCCTAACCACTGTATATACCCTGCATATACCCTAACCGCTGACCCAGGACTGTTTTTAAAGTGCAGTTCCCAGACCACCACCATAACTGATCTTGATATAAAAATAGGTTGATGGTTATCAACTGAGGTACTGCAGAGCCCATCTACTTACTAATTGTGTGACCCTGGGCAAGCTATCTAAGGCTTCTGTGCTTTATTTTCATCCTCTTCAAATCAAAATGTGCCAAATGGTTATTTTGTGGCTCCTATGAGCTCAAAAGTAATTGCATTTAGAATGATGTCTAGGACCAGATCGTACAGCTGGTAGGGCACCACAGGAGTGATCCTGAGCACAGCCAGGTGAGCTCCCAAAACTAAAAAGAATGATGCCTAACAATTACAAAACATTCAGAAATGCCATTTTTTCCAATTATTCCTGTTCATAACCCAGACATTGTGAATTACAGTCTGAAAATGGAGCCTGAAAATCTGTGTTTCTAACCAGCCCCACATGTGATTCATATACATCCTCCCTGAAGTTTGAATACCCCTGCTCCAGGCTGAGCGGCAGAGAAATCAGGTGATGTCAAGACAAGATTGATTAGCACAGTAACACCTCATTTCCTCAGCAACTTTGGGAAATGAGGAGTTTCCTATAAGTGAGTTCTCCAGATGGCTGACACTTTCCTCTTGTTTTAAACACCCTGTCTTGAAAGTTAAAACTTGATGTATTATTCATTTTCTAGCCTAAATACTATTAGATTCTTACACTGAAAATTCTGGAAAGAGTAGTGTTGCAGCAATATTTTCTGGGTGACTCAATATCAGACAGCCAGACAGATAGTAAAGATTTCTTGGCTGTCTTGCTATAGCCCCTCATGGTGGTAGATGCTGAGGATACAATGACAAATAGCAACAAATCCCTGCTTCCAAGATGCTCACTTCCTAGTGGAAGAGAAGCCAGGAAATGATGATGCCGCAGTATAAGAAATAATAAAATAAATAAGTAAATAAATAATAAACAATAGATCTTTATAATAAGGATGCTCTCGGGGCTAATGGAATGGGTAGCCATGTGGCCCGTATGCCAGGCCCTCTGACCACTTTCCCTGTTAGTTGATAACTCCTGTGTCCTTCCCTTGCTGTTAATTGACACTTCTTGCTTCTATCAATTTGTCTGCCTTCAAATGACATTGTCATCCTCTTCTCACGCACTGCCGATAATCTGCTATGGGCTGGAAACCAGATACCCTCAACTTTCTGGAATGCTGCCCTCTCAGCAAGGCCTTCTCTGACCTTGTCAACCAAAATAGCATGTCCTACTTCCCCTGCTATCCTGTGTACACACACACACACACACACACACACAAACACAAACACAAACACAAACACTGTAGCCCCTTACCTTAATATTTTTTCTTCGTGGTATTTTTCAGTACCAGACATCATGCAACATCTATTTGTCTATGTTCTGTGCTCTACCTTCATCAGAATGTACATACTAAGGAGGCAAGGATTCTGTTGGTTTAACTGAGGTTTCCAAATTTATTTGGCTTACTACCTTTTCTCAGACTAAAAAAAAAAATTGCTCGGTGTCCCTTTGCAAATTTACCTTCTTTAATTGAACAAAGTGCCCTGTAATTGCACATAAGGCTATTACTGGCCCTCTGGATCCTTCTAGCAAATCCCCCAACAGGTGGGCATAGTATAGCCCACTTGGAAACACACTAGTTTAATACAACTCTCTAGCACCTAGAACAGGACCTAGCTCCAAGGAGACTTTCAATAAATGAGGTTGAGGGCTGGGGAGTTGCCTCAAATGGCTAATGCATATGTCTTGTATGTGAAAGGGTTTGTTCCCTGCACTTAAAGGTCCTCCAGCTACCACGGGGTATGGCACAACCCTCCCCCCAAGTCTATAAATAAAGCAATAAATATCAAGTCACTAAAATAGCGAAGAAGTCTCTAAGGAAGTGTATCTTGCATCTTGTAAAGGGTATCCATGAATTAAGTCAATGAATAGTGTGCATGTACACACATTTTAACACTCCCCTAATCCAGATGTGTAGCATTTCTGGCACCCACCCAGCAGGCTCCTTCAAGACCCCTCACAGTTATCAGTTATCACCTTCTCAAAACGGTAGATATTCTTTTCACTTCTGTCACCATTCATAGTTTTGTTCAGTCTTTAAATTCATATAAATGCTGTCATGTCACTTGTGCTATAATGTGCTGACCTTCTCAGAATTGTATCATTAGGCTCATTCCTATTGTTGTATTGAATGCAATGGCAATTAATGCGTTTTTTCATTGCTCATAACATTCTGGTGAATTTAATAGAATATATAAAGTCCATTTTTTATTTTTTTAAAAAAATATTTATTTATTAATTAGTGAATCACCATGAGGGTACAGTAAAAGATTTACACATTTTTATACTTGTGTTTCCCTCATACAGTGTTCGAGCACCCCTCCCTCTACCAGTGTCCATTCTCCAGCACCAGTGAATCCAGTATCCCTCCTACCTCCCAGTCCCATCCTCCCTCCCCACCTCTGTGGCAGGGCATTCCCTTTTGTTCTCTCTCTCCTTTTGGGTGTTGTGGTCCGCAATAGGGGTATTGAGTGGCCATCGTGTTCAATCTATAGTCTACTTTCAGCACATATCTCCCCTCCCGAGCAGGTCCTCAACCAGAGCTTATTTGATGTTCCCGTCTCTATCTGAACTGCCTTTTCCCCCAGCATGTGAGGCCAGCTTCCAAGCCATGGAGCCAACGTCCTGGTACTTATTTCTACTATTCTTGGGTTTTAGTCTCCTACTCTGTTATTTTATATTCCACAGATGAGCACAATCTTTCTATGTCTGTCTCTCTCTTTCTGACTCATTTCACTTAGCATGATCCTTTCCATATTGATCCACTTATATGCAAAATTCATGGCTTCATCTTTTCTAACAGCTGCATAGTATTCCATTATATAGATGTACCAAAGTTTCTTCAACCAGTCATCTGTTCTTGGGCACTCGGGTTTTTTCCAGGTTCTGGCTATTGTAAACAGTGCTGCGATGAACATATAAGTGCAAATGTCATTTCAACTATACTTTTTTGCTTCTCTGGGATATATTCCTAGGAGTGGTATTGCTGCATCAAATGGGAGCTCAATTTCTAATTTTATGAGAAGTGTCCATATTGTTTTCCAAAGGGGCTGGCCCAGTCGGCATTCCCACCAACAGTATAGAAGGGTCCATTTCTCCCCACATCCCCTCCAACAGCGGTTGCTTTTGTTCTTTTGGATGTGTGCCATTCTCTGTGGTGTGAGGTGGTATCTCATGGTTGTTTTGATCTGCATCTCTCTGACGATTAGTGATGCAGAGCATTTTTTCATGTGCCTTTTGGCCATTCGTATCTATTCTTTGGAAAAGTTTCTGTTCATTTCTTCGCCCCATTTTCTGATGGGGTTGGTTGTTTTCTTCTTGTAGAGTTCAACCAGTGCTTTATATACCCTTGATATCAACCTCTTATCAGATGGGTATGGAGTGAATATCCTTTACCATTCTGTAGATTGTCTTTGTATTCTGGTCACTGTATCTTTTGCGGTGCAGAAGCTTCTTAGTTTAATATAGTCCCATTTGTTTATCTCTGTTTCCATTAGGTTGATCAGTTGCATGTCATCTTTGAAGATACCGTCAGCTTCAATATTGTGGAGGGTTTTATCGACTTTGTCTTCAATGTACCTTATGGATTGTGGTCTAATGTTGAGGTCTTTAATCTATTTTGATCTGACTTTTGTGCATGGTGTCAGGTTGAGATCTAAGCCCAGTCTTTTGCATGTGGTTGTCCAGTTGTGCCAGCACCATTTGTTAAAGAGGCTTTCCTTGCTCCACTTCACATTTCTTGCCCCCATATCAAAGATTAGATGATCATATATTTGGGGTTGTATGTAGGGATATTCCACCCTGTTCCATTGGTCAGCAGCTCTGCCTTATAAAATCCATTTAAATTACAGGTGGGTTGTTTCCAGATTTTGTCAGAATGGAAAAATGAGGTCCCGCAAGGCTCTGTGAATAAAGGGCATGGATTTTGCGGAAACTATTTTGAATGGTTAACTCCTTACCCATCTTCCCAGTCCTGCAAGTTTGGGACTATTCCCTCTTCCTGCTTTTATGGGGCTCTGATTTATGCTTCAACCTGTGATGACTGGAACAAAACCAGATTTACAAACTCCTAGTTGGTATGGTAGAGCAAAGCCACATTCCTGGTGGTTCATCCCAAAAGATAGATGCAGACTGCTGATCACCTCTCTTTTCTGATAGCTTTCCCTTCACATCCCTTTTTTTGTCCTTGATTCTTGTTCACTTTCTGCTAATTCCCTCCACTCACTGGGGGCACCTTTGGGCCTAATGTCTTTTATAGCAGTGGCTCTCAACCATGGCTGCACATTATAATCACTTGGGGACCTTTAAAATAATACCCTTGCCTGAACCCCACACTAGGGCAATTAAATCGGTTTCTCTGGGGGTGGGACCTGCGTATTCTTGCATTTGAAAAGCTCTCCAGGTGATTCTAATAGGCAGCCTAGTTTAAGAGCCATTGCTGGACACAGCTCAGCCTAAGGAAATAGTGCAGATGTTTATAATCAACTTATCCCCTTTCCTTCCATAAGGCAGAATGAACCTGTTTCCACATAACTTACTAGCTAGGGCTCTTTTGAATGCCAAAAAACTTTATACATCTGAAGGAGCAATTTATGTGAGATCTACTTGGGTATAAGGAAGTCAAGGAATATAATTTTTTTCTCCCACCATATTAGTCATTCTGTGGTGTCTAGAGCAGTCTTAAGTCAAGTTTGGCTCACGAATTACAATTTAGATCCATCCTTCAAACTCCAGGCTGTGGCACTAATGCCTTGACAACCATTGAATGGGTACTTCTGAAGGCTGTTATTTGTGATTTCTGTTTTTTGTATGGGTTCCACATATAAGTAGAATTAGCACCACTACATCACAAATAGCATGATGTAATTGTCTATTTTTAAATCTGTTTCCTGACAACACCCGAGAGTACTTACAGTAGTTTATTCACTGCAGCTAACAATTTACTAAATATTGCACTCAGCATTCAGAACCTAATTTCTGTATAAAACAGATTCACTGAACATTTATGTGTTATGCCCTTTCTAACCTGTATACATGTATTCATTTGTTTACCCTTCTCATTGACCTGTAGGCTGAGTTCCTATTATTAATTCCCATTTTCTGGGGTTATAAACTAAGGCAAAGGAGAAATTGTTTAAAGACCATGCCAAGGACTCACCTATAAAGCCAGAATTCAAGCAATTGAGCTCAGACCCCTGCCTTACTAACTGCTGAGTGCTTCTCAGATTTAGTATGCATGGAATTCACTTTGAGGAACTTGTTAAAAAGGCAGATTCTAGTTAACTAGATCTGGGTGGGGTCCGAGATCTTGCATTTCTTACAAGCTCCCAAATGTTGTTGCAGGTTCATGGTTTATATTTTGTGTAGCAAAGATATACTCTATAATTTCTGTGATTGCCCCCATTTTCAAATGAGTAATTTTGAGCTCCAGAACCCGTAGTTGTTTCACTGGCTTATTAAAGCGATTGCTTGGTGATGCTATAATTAGAATTCACACAAAGGTGGTCTCAAAGATGATCATTTATCCCACTATGCTTGGGTGTTTGGTAAATGGCTATTGTATGGATAAGTAAACTGGTACTGGGTGCTGAGTCCAGCGGATCACAGTGATAGAGTAAAAATTGGGATTCAATAAACAGAACTCAGGTAGTTATATGTATTTTGCAATTACCTTTATAACTTAGAACTCAATCTACTTTTTTAAAAAAATTTTTCTCCACACTTTCTTCTCATGACTGAAGCAGGTTGTTCCACTTTCACTGTTAAGGGGAACAAAGAGGAAAGAGCTCAGCACTTTTTTGCTGAGGACATTTTTCTGTGTGTCTGTTTACAATTGCCTTTGCTTTTAAAAACGTGGCATAGACCGGCCATCCTGCTGATAGGAATATTTCTTATTAAACAGTCTGAACAGCAGTACCGGCAGGTATATGCATTCAAAAATAATGCCACCATTTAAGGCTTTCTCATCAGCAAAAAGATTATTTTCTACTTTGGGGATGAAAGGAAATATTTCCACCGGTAGTTTTGACCCCCTCACTCAATGCAATTGTGTGGCAGATGACATTCAGACTACCTCCCTCTCCCACTCTGTCCTAATGCCATCGATTTACTCCACGAGGGGCCTCCTGAGAACAAAAAGGCCCATCAGAGAACAAAATAAGAATCAAATTTCATGTTCCTTGCAACAATTCAACCATTACAGATTCCAGGAAGAACACTTACTCATTCCTATCACTCTGATAATGTTTTCCAACTAGGTAATGCTTATATGTGACAAAGACTGGAAGAAAATTTATTTACTTATTTGATTATTTTAAGAGGCATTTCTTGGCTCAGAGAACCAAAAGGAACAAAGTGTGAAATATAAAATATATGACTCATAAAAAATATGTGACTTCAAGTAATAGAAATCAGGATGGAATCCTAGCCTATCTATATTGTAATGGGGCCCAATGTTAAGAAATGGACTTGGCTACATTTTATTGGCTAACATTCTGTTACTTCCTCTACAGAAATGTCAGTTGAAATACTGACTTGTCTCATATTTATCACTGATGGGAATATGAAACCAGACACGAAGATTGGCTGCTGTATTCACTCATTCACTTACTCATTTCATTCAGTTACTCAATAAAGGTTGAGTGCCACTCTGCTGGATATTCTGAAGATACCAATATGCATAAGATATGGTCTTTTCCCTCATGGAGTTCACAAAATTATTGGGGATAAAATACAAAAGTGAAAGAGGTTAACAGTAAAATATGGTGTGTGGCAAGAATAATTGAAGTGGTACAGGGTCTTAGAACTGTGTTTTTTAAAATAGTGGCTCCCAGATCAGCACATCAGGATAATCTATGATCTTGTTTTAGACGCAGGTTCTTGGATTCCATCCCAGGCCCATTGAATCAGAGGCTCTGTGGGTTGGGGCCCAAGAATATGAATTTAAAATAAGGTCCTAAAGCGATTTGTAATTTTCTAAAATTAAAATTTTTGTGGCACTGTTTTAAAATATCCTCTCTTTAAAAGGAAGAACACATTAAGGTCTTATCCTCAAGGGTATCTAATTTAAAGGGGAAAATGTAAAATTTGAATATGAAGAATCAAACTTAATAGGGAACAAGAACAGATATGACTATAGGAACAAAGGAGAAGGAGGAATTTTGCCTAGTAGTAGGCCGGGAGTTAAGTGAATACTTCCTGGAAGGGCCATGAATGACGGAAACCCATCAGTGAGGAATACATATTACTGTCTGTAATAGAAAATCTGATTGTGAATGATTTTAAAAGAGTGGTTGTTCTTAACGCAGAAGGCAGCAACTTGCAGTGCTGATTCAGGCATTAAGATGTGAGGGTTCTGGGTCAGTACTCTGTGACCCTCTATTTTTCTACTTATCATCATAGAATTGTTGTTGTAGAGCTTAGAATTATATCCTCATTCAGTTATATTCCATTGCAAGAAGCAGATGGACATGGGAGGCAGCAGTTCTTCCTTATCAAGGATGTAACATTCTACGCAAAGTGTGCCAGCTAACCTCCTTGTTGTCTTGTTAACTAAAATTGGACTACATGACCACCAGGGGCTGGTCTAGACTCAATGACTCCTATGCATTATAGCTCACTGCTCCTTCAGAGTTGGACTTCTTTCAATAGGGAATACACATACACACACACACGTGTGTGTATATTTGGTTTAGGGCCACATTCAGCAATGGTCAGGGGTTACTCCTGGCACTGAAAGCAAGAATTACTCCTGGAAGTGCTTGGGGAAACATATGGGATGCTGGGAGTTGAACCCAGGTCAGCCATGTGTAAGGCAAGTGCCCTATGCACCATACTATCTCTCCAGCCCCAAGGGAACCTATATTTTTATGTGGCAAAGTGTTTGAGTAGGCCACCAATACCCTATGACGCCAGAGGAATTCAATTGGTGTAATCAGGATTAATGGGAAGTCCCAGGAGGACAAAAGACTTCATTGACTTTATCAAAGGCATGAATGTGGTTTGTGTGTAGGTAGGTAGGTAGGTAGGTAGGTAGGTAGGTAGGAAGGAAGGAAGGAAGGAAGGAAGGAAGGAAGGAAGGAAGGAAGGAAGGGAGGGAGGGAGGGAGGGAGGGAGGGAGGGAGGGAGGGATAGTAGCTGATTTTGACTAAATTATAGGACTCTTACAAAGAAATTCCCAGTCCTTTGTTGGGTAATCTCTGGAAGTCTTAGTTCAAATAAATCATATGTGGAAGAAGCCCAATTCACAAAGGAGAGGAAAGCAGAGCTTTCTTTGTCATAAGTAGAGAGGAGAGGCCAGGAATCTCTGGCAAACCTCATCTGAAAGGCCTTTTAAAGGTCATACCAAAAAACAATGCCCAGTAATTGCTGCTTTGAAGCTGCCACACTAAAGTTTCTCTGAGCCCCTTTCTTTGCTGGAAGCCATGGAAGTTTTAACAAGGTGACCCATGTGGGCCTTAAATTGAAATTTAACAGCTATGAATGGGAAATGTAATAGTACAATCTGAGTGTGGTTTTGTTTTAGTGTTGTGTATTTCTCTTCGGGTTTTGCTTATCATCCACACCTGGAAGTTCTCAGGGCTTATTCCTGGCCTTGTGCTCAGGGATCACTCCTGAAGGTGTTTCAGGACCATGTGCAATTCAAGGGATCCAATGGGGATCTTCTGCATGCAAGAACTTTCTCCAGCCAGGTCTTCAGGTGAACACCATATGTTGCTCTGCATCCTGCAATGTCCTTGACACTGAATCACTGAAATGAGAGTTGAGATCATTGTGGGCTAACAACCAGGGAAAATGGAGCTGTATTTCTTGGGAGAAATGGCTCACATTTCATCTCACCTTCTGCCCTTACTGATCTGTGATAGAAAGTCATCTTACAATTCTGTTTTTTTAATTTTTTTAGTTTATTTTTTAAGTTTTATTGAATCACTGTGAAATTGTTACGAACTTTCATGTTTGGGTTACAATCACACAATGATCAAACATCCATACCTCCACCAGTGTACATTCCCCACCCCCAATATCCCCTGTATACCCCCCTTTCCCACCCTCCCCCTGCCTCCATGGCTGACAATATTCCCCATACTCTCTCTCTACTTTTGGGCATCATGGCTCGCAACACAGACACTGAGAGGCCATCATGTTTGGTCCATTATCTACTTTCGGCATGCATCTCCCATCTGACTGATTCCTCCAGCCATCATTTTCTTAGTGATCCCTTCTCTATTCCATCTGAATTCCATAAATTTAAGATAAAAAGGAGAAGAGGGAGGGCAAGTGGAGGGAGAGTGGAGGGGAGGCAAAAGAGAGAGGGCCATAGAGGCAGGCTGGGGGTAGAGGATGGGAGGGAAACTGGGAACACTGGTGGCAGGAAATGTACACTGGTGAAGGGGGTTGTATGAGTGAAACTCAATAATAAACAACTTTGTAACTGTGTATCTCACGGTGAGTTAATGTAAAAAAATAATTTTAAAAACTTTTAAAAGATAATGGCAGACTCGGTTCCTTCTGAGGACTGAATCAGTTCTATGCCTCTCCCCTAGGGCCTAGTGATTTGCTGGCACCCTGGGAAGCTTTGACTTCCATATTGTCACATAGCACTGTAGTACTGTCGTCCCGTTGTTCATCGATTTGCTCAAGCAGGCACCAGTAACATCTCCATTGTGAGACTTGTTGTAATTGTTCTTGGCATATCAAATACGCCACGGGTAGCTTATTGTCACATAATGTCACATAATTCTTCCCATTTTGTCACATAATGTATTCTTCCAGTAACTTCACATTGTCAGTGTCCAAATTTCCACTTTTTAAAATAAAGATCACAGTCATATTAAAGTCCACCATAAAAACTCATCTTAACCATCCATTTCCAATAAAGTCATATTCACATCTACTGGAATTTGATATTTTAACATCTCATGGGGGGTACAGTTTATTCCATAATGAATTTCATCTTCCAAATATCCTTTCCCTTTCTTGGTAACTTTTGTTTCTGCTCTTTATCCAAGTAGCCACAAATCTGTCTTTATTTTTTCCCCATTTTAAGTCTACACCAAGTGGTACTCAAGATTTACGCTTAGATATCATTCCTAGCAGGTGTAAGGGGACCATGTATGGTTCCAGGCATCAAAACTGGTCAGCCACATGCAAGTCAAGTGCCTTAACTTCTGTACTACCTTTCTGGTCGACAGGCTAGTCTTGCACCAGTGAAATTCATGAGGAAGTTGAATTATTTCAAGAAATAGTTCATCATCACATTTCTGTTTGGAGAATGAATTGTATGGAATAGTCTGTGAAAAGAAACAGTGGAACTAAATTATATACCTACATTCAGTTCTGTGTATGGGATACTAACTTTGAATAAAAAATAGTGGAGTCAAAAGACTTAATTATAATTATTACTATTATCATTTATATGGCATGTTCACAGAGATTTGCATTTGAGACTACATTACTTTCTGCCTATAATCAAGATCCCTTTTCCACACCCACTTTTTTGCCATAATGCTCCTTGAGAATGTTTTCTGACAAGATTGTCCGCAGAAAACTCTTTACTTAGAGATGTAACCGGATCTTCCTAAATTTAGCAAAGTTCATGCAACACTGAGCTGAAACCCAAGGAAGAGAAACTGGAGAGAGCTAATAAATTGGTACATTGAAGAAAAATGAAACAGAATTTTTTAAAGTTATATACAAATCTATATATGTATGTGTAGGTTTTTTTAAAGTGGAGTTAAAATTTGGCTGAGCCAAGTCAGTTTTAGATGATATGATTCTAATTTGGTGACATAAATTATTATAAAAATTTGAAACTTGCTAAATAAATATTAGTATTTAGTGGCAAAGTCTGTCCTTGATTAAGGAAGTTAGTTGCTCCACTTTTTTTGCATGCAACCATGATGTCAGATGACAAGATGGTTTCCTCTTAGTGGAAATTTCCTCTTAGCCCATTTTCCCTGAAAATAGTAAGTAGCCTGCACAAAACCCCCAATTAACCCTCTTTTACTTACTCCTATTTATATCATCAACTCTTATTTCTTCTCTCATAATCTGTCAACAGTCATTGTTCACTTCTCTTCTTCGGAGCATTTTGACTATGACACTTAGTCATTGCTCACACTGTCACTCCAACTCAGGATTGTGTCTCATCTTAATTTTTCTGAAAAAAAAGTATGTTCTTGTTCCTTTAGGATTTAGTTAAGGAGAGAACCCTGGAATGTGTACAGAAAGGCATAAAATGGAGAAACTTCCGTAAAAGCAGGTAAACAAATCTTCCGGTGACATATCTTGGATTCCTCCTATCTATTGTTCTTCTAGTTTCTCATGCTTTGAAGTGCTCATCATTATTGAATAGTTGGTTCTCTCTGGAATTCTGCACTCCTAAGACACACTTCTTAAAAAAATTCCCCACTCCCCCCAGTGCTCAGGGCTTACTCCTCATTCTCTATTCAGGGATCACTCCTAGCAAGGTTCAGGGTACCATATATGGTGCTGAGGATGGAACCCGGGTCAGCTGCATGCAAGGCAGGTGCCCTACCTGCTATACTATCTCTTTGATCACTAATACCCAATATCCACCTTTATGGTGAATTAAAGAGGCTTGGGGTTGAGTGTCCACATTTCCAAGGCAAAACGTACATGAATTATCAGGTCTCAAGCATGAGAAGCCAACTACCGCCAAGGGATCACACATGTAGGTCTGGATATCATTTGGCTTTTGGAGGAAGAAATCTCTCTTAAAGAACAAAAGGAGGGGTATCAGCGCAGCATGAAGGGCACTTGCATTGCAAATGGCTGCCCCAGTTTCAATGACTTGGCACCGTATATGGTACCATATATGGTACCCTGAGTCTGTCAGAAGTGATCCCTCAG
This sequence comes from Sorex araneus, assembly GCF_027595985.1. Lineage (NCBI taxonomy): Eukaryota > Metazoa > Chordata > Mammalia > Eulipotyphla > Soricidae > Sorex > Sorex araneus. The sequence goes on from NC_073313.1 coordinate 38,863,048, forward strand.
CACTGAGCCATGAGGATGGCTTGAGTACCAAAAACTAGATAAAAATGGAAACTTATACTTAGGCCTGTGATTGGCTCAATGAATTTAATTTATGCAGTTTCCATCAGGTCTGGGGAAATGGGGGTTAGGCCCAGGGTCCCTATAGTGATACAGAACTGAGGCAAGTTTCCGAGAAGTTCTAAAAACCCTTGAGTCTTTGGACTTGAGGTGCCACTCTTCCATGCCCATGCAGTTCTTAATTGCTGATAAACCAGAAATTATAGCATTCCTATAGCTATCTTCTGATTGCAGCAAGGAAGGTGGGAATAGGCTAAACTGTTGGAGTGACCTGGAGAATCCCACCAATTCCTTAGTATTGTCGGACCAGTGATAAGAAAAGTTAAGAACTGGTGTGAGATCTTGTCTCTAGAACAAACATTTGAATTTATTCTTTAACATCGACCCCCTTGAAACTTACAGGAACCTCCTTGCCAATATGAGAGACATTTGCCATAGCATGTGCTCTCCCCAGCTACTCTAGAATGACTCCAAAAGCTGGGTAAATGGTTTCAGACTCTTAGCTCACAACTTCTTAACACAGATCCCACAGATTATACCCTTGTTTCTGTCACATCAGTCTCCCCATATTATTTAAATCCAGGTGAATGTCTTTATACAGTTTCATCCTTTCTATTTTTTTAAAATTTTTAATTAGTGAATCACCGTGAGGGTACAGTTACAGATTTATACATTTTTGTGCTCATGTTTCCCCCATACAAAGTTCGAGAATCCACCCCTTCACCAGTGCCCATTCTCCACCACCAGTAAACCCAGCATCCCTCCCACCCTCCCCAGTCCCGTCTCCCCCCACCCCACACTGCCACTATGGCAGGGAATTCCCTTTTGTTCTATCTCTCTGATTAGGTGTTGTGGTTTGCAATAAAGATGTTGAGTGGCCATTGTGTTAAGTCTCTGGTCTGTATTCCGCCCGCCTCACCCTTCCCCCACATGACCTCCAACCACATTTTACTTGGTGGTCCCTTCCCTGAGTTATCCAGAATGAGAGACCAGCCTCCAAGCCATGGAAACTATCTCCTGGTACTTATTTCTACTATTCTTGGGCATTAGTCTTATAGTCTATTATTCTATATTCCACAGATGAATGCAATCTTTCTATGTCTGTCTCTCTCTTTCTGACTCATTTCACTTAGCATGATACTTTCCATGCTGATCCACTTATATGCAAACTTCATGACCTCATTTTTTCTAACAGCTGCATAGTATTCCATTGTATACATGTACCAAAGTTTCTTCAACCAGTCATCTGTTCTAGGGCACTCGGGTTTTTTCCAGATTCTGGCTATTGTAAACAGTGCTGTGAGTTTCATCCTTTCTAGATTGGACCAAGCTGGATTTGGATCTCTCAATAACAAGAACTCTTGCCCATTTTCCTCCATTATTTTGCTCCTCAGGCAGTCTGTGCAGCCCCAATAGGGAGTGCAGTATTTGTGTAGTTTTTGTTCACTTATATTTACTTTTAAGGTCTTTCACTGTGTCTTTTGTTAGTTTTTTCTGATTCTACATGGAGTTTGACACAGCATTTGCAGAACACACAAATACTACTTCTTGACAAGTAAATTCATGATACTTGGTAGATTCTGAAGGACATCAATTCTATAGTCTTCAGCTGTAGGTATTAAGTTTCACAAAACACCTCTTCTAAAGGAAATACTGGTTGAAAGTTATATTTATGGTGGGAATTAAGTGTTGGTGTATGATGGCAATCCATTGCAGATGTTTTCACTTTCATTGAAATAAAGCCTTAAGGGTAGTTTTCTAAATAAAGAGACCAATAATGACTTTGAATCATCATAAATGAATGATATTTGATATTTTTGCTATTCTCATTTTTTCTCAGTTCACTTGAGAAATATATCTTCTCAACAATATTAGTAAAATGTTTTTCTTTGCTTCAAAAAGGTTCATTTGTTAAAAGACAAGTTTGGACTGTAGAACTATGTCCAGATGTTCAGTCTTTCTGATTTTATCACTTGAAGTTGTTAACCTTGAATTCCAAGTGGTCTAGCTTAATAAATTACCACCATAGTCCTGGGATGTGGAGGCACTTGGAAGCCTGAGGTGGAAAAACTTGTGTTGGTGTGGATGCAACTTCTCCCCTGCCCCCAGGGTTTGATGTCAATACTTTAGCCTATTTTATATTCCACAGTTTACAGGCCTTGTGAAAATTCTTCTTTTACTTCTGTGTCTGGAATTAGTAGGGGTTCCCTCATTCTTTCTTTGTATTTTTCTAAACATAGATGTGATAATTTTGTAGGTTGTACAAAAAGAAGGATTTTCTGTCAGATATTTTCTTTGCAGGCTCTAACCCCTCTTAGAGATTCATACTGCAATGAAAAATCCTACATTGAAAACCCTCTGTAACCTAATGCTTCTCAAAATATTTAGCCAAAAAATCAGGACCCTCCTCTTTTCCTCTTTTACTGGTCATATATTTTTATCTGGTAGAACGGAAATTTGTAAATACATGGTTTTCACATTTTGACATAGCTTACAAGCCTGCTGCAAATTGAGCGGCTCCATTCAGCTTGAATATTCTCTCTTTCCTTCGCAACACAGTATGATTCCACTGTATTTATGTTGTCAATTTGCTGGTGACCACGAATAGACCTTTGCTCATGTCATTTTATCCATGTGACTACTCTTACCTTTAGGCACCACTTATGTCCCAAATCTAGTGTGAAGCTGTATCCAGCTTCTCCCTTTTCCAACTGCCAGTGTTCTTTGCCTCTGGTACTGTGCCAATTAAAGCCTAATTCTGTATACAGAATTTACAATTTACAATCAAGCTGTAAATTCCTGTTAGGCATGACCATATCACATCTAGCTGCACTATTTTTTCCTTTGCTCCTTTTGAGGATATAAAGAATGCACTCAACATCTCTTCAGTGATTGATGGATAGCAAGGATGTTCATTGGACCATAGAAATGGCACCGTTTGATAGACAGGTGGTTTTTGTTTTTGTTTTTACATTAAGTGCATTTTCCTTGGCCAGGTACACTTGAGTTCTTCCTTGAGAATGCAGCTTCTCTGCATTTTCTTCCATGAAAACCCAACACACTTAATTTTACTGTATTTTAAGGAGTGAATGAAGGTCATGGGTTTTTCCCCTTAATTTGACAGAAGTGATGCTTTGAAATTTCATAATGGCTCAGTGCCTCAGAAACACTTTAATTCTCCTGGACAAGTCATACTATAAGCATAGCTAGAGGGTCCTGTCCTTCATCCTCTGCAGTAGAAGATGAACCATGAAGATAATGCCGACATTATCTTTCCTGTGTCCTCAGAGTTATGTAAATAACTCTACCTCCCTTACCGAGTGAAAAACTGTCATTAGTTTGCTTTTCAGGTCATTCTCTGTCTACTGAACAAAACTCAATAGTCCTTGAAAATTCAACCTTTCACAGTCTAATCAGTAGATCATTGTTTAAAAAAAAGTTATCCTTTAAAACACATTGATTTTTCGAGACTAACAGGGTAACTGTTAGGTTTGATTTTGTTTGTTTTCCTGTATGCCTTTAGGGACTTTTCAATTTATTATATTATCAACAAGATGTTTGCTTTTAAAGCATTGCATGCACTTGGTAAAAACATACAAGTACACTGAAAGATTATATTAAATGTGAAACTGTCATGTCAGATTCTAGTCTCTAGTTCTCATCCACGTAGGAAAGCAATGTTCTGTTTCCTGTAAATCTTTGTAGGAATGTTTTAAACATATCCACAAGCATGCATGTGTGAATGGGACATTCTACAAATCCTCTTACCCAGTCCATTAAAAAATTACAGTATATGTTGGAGAATTTTCCGTATCTACACAAATATATCTACTTTATACTTTTCATAGCCAAATCATATATTCAGTGCTATGGATATTCATTGTGTGGATGGTACAGCATTTTACTTAACTTGTCCTCTATTAGCAGGCATTTTGGTTGTTTCTAGGCTTTTGCCATAGTAGATAATGCAGCAGTATATTACATATCCATCTTTCTACTCCCTGGAAGAAATATTTGTTAGAATAGCTATAACAGTTTTGGATCTATGTTTCTAAATTGCTTCCAAAGAGAGCCCCTACTTACAATTTCCATCAATAGTGTATAAGAGTGCCTGTTTCTCCACAAGTTGCCTGTTCTAAATTTTACTTACCCGTTTTTGTCCCTCTGTCAGATTAAAAATGGTATCTCATTTTAATTAGCATTAATTAGAATGGAGATAATCTTTGCATGCATATCAGGTCTTTTGCATATCACTATATGCAAATTTCTTGTTCCTGTCCTTTTCTATTTTCCTTTGAATTATTACTCTCTCAGATTAATTTGTAAAATTAAAATATTGATATGAATTATATTTTGCTAACACAACGCCATTTCTTTCCTATACCTTTAGTGATTACTTTTTAAAATGCTTTTATATTTTCTCCCTCTGAAAATTACTTTATCATGCTAAATTATTGCAATAATAATACCACTTATGTCATTCTGGTTCCATGGAAACAGAGACCAAATTCTTTTATTAGTTATTATATACCTGGGCTGGAGCGATAGCACAGCGGGTAGGGCGTTTGCCTTGCACGTGGCCAACCTGGGTTCGATTCCTCCGTCCCTCTTGGAGAGCTCAGCAAGCTAAAGAGAGTATTCCTCCTACACAGCAAAGCATGGCAAGCTCCCCATGGCGTATTTGATATGCCAAAAACAGAAACAACAAGTCTCATAATGGAGAGGTTACTGGTGCCTGCTTGAGCAAATTGATGAGCAACTGGATGACAGTCATACAGTTATTATATACCTAGTACTTGACGTATTTATTTATTACCAGCTATGGCCAGAATATGATTACCAACATCTTATATTTTCTTTGGTCTTCTTACCAACTTTCAAAAGATTATGTGAACTTATGTGTGCTCATAAGCAGTCATAACAGTCTTTACTAATATGCCATCAATTGGACAACAGTAGTTCCGTTGACAGTGGTGGATAAGGAGTAAAACTCATTCATATCTTTCATTTCTTCTACCTCATAATACCAAGGGCTTTTTATAGCCCATCAACTGTATTAGCACCCTTTTAGCACCTTTTTAGCATTTCATATTAGATATGTTAACCTTTAAATGATCTCTGAGTGGAGGAGGGCTGGAGCGATAGCACAGCAGGTAGGGCGTTCACCTTGCATGAGGCCAACCTGGGTTCAATTCCTCTGCCCCTCTCAGAGAGCCCGGCAAGCTACTGAGAGTATCCTGCCCACATGGCAAAGCCTGGCAAGCTATCCGTGGCGTATTCAATATGCCAAAAACAGTAACAACAAGTCTCACAATGGAGACATTACTGGTGCCCGCTCAAGCAAGTGAGCAACGGGAAGACAGACAGACAGAGTGGAGGAAAACTTAAAGTATTTTTAATCAATCTGATAACACTGAGGAGAGGGGATTTCCTAGAAGACTCTATGGCTATGATAACTACTCTGAAGTACAATGTGCAGACAACCCTGGATAGCTACAAATTGAAATTTGCCTTTCCATTAGTTTTCAGTCTGAAACTGATAGCCAGGTAGGGTCGGTGAGCCTTAAACCATTATTTCCTTCCTTCCTCCCTTCCATCCTCCCTCCCTCCCTCCCTTCCTCCCTTCCATCCTCCCTCCCTCCCTCCCTCCCTCCCTCCCTTCCTCCCTTCCTCCCTTCCTCCCTTTCTCCCTTCCTTCCTTCCTTCCTTCCTTCCTTCCTTCCTTCCTTCCTTCCTTCCTTCCTTCCTTCCTTCCTTCCTTCCTTCCTTCCTCCCTCCCTTCCTCCCTCCCTCCCTCCTTTCCTTCCTTCCCTCCCTCTCTTTCCTCCCTCTTTCCCTCCTTCCTTCCTTATTTCCTTCCTTTTTTGTTTGAAGGGCACACCTGGAGAGCATGGGTGTTAGTCCTGGCTCTGCACTCAGGGATCACTTCTGAAAAGGCTAAGTGTACCATATGGGATGCTCGGGATCAAATCTGGGTCAGCCACATGAAAGGCCTATGCCCTATCTGCTGTACTACTGCTCCATGCCCCAACTGTTATTTTTAAATGAAAAACAAACACCCCTACATCTCAGTGAGTCCCAAAACAAGCATTTTCTTTTTTCTCACTCAGAGTGCAGATCTATGTGGGTTTAGGTTGGCACCATGTCTGTCCTCCTCCTCCTTGAGTCATCAGTACATGTTCTTCTCATGGCAAATGCAGAAGGAGATGTGAAAACATGCAACCACATTGTGCTCAAAAGATCAAGTTGAAGAGACATATAAAAGTCTCTGGCTTGCAGTGGAATAGGTCTATGCTAGGGGTCTCTGCTGCTCTCTGCTGGCCACCGCCTATGGCTGTAGTGTAGCACTTCACTGTAGCACTGTAGTCCTGTTGTTTATTGATTTGCTTGAGTGGGCACCAGTAATGTCTCAGTTGTGAGACTTGTTACTATTTTTGGCATATTGAATACACCACAGGTAGCTTGCCAGGCTCTGCCTTGCGTGCGGGATAATCTTGGTAGCTTGCCGGGCTCTCCGAGAAAGATGGAAGAATTGAACCCGGGTCAACTGTGTGCAAGACAAATGCCCTGCCCACTGTGTTATTGCTCCAGTCCTGGACTGGTTTTGGAGCAAACTTCTGTGGAGCTAGAAACAAATTCTGGCCCTTGTCCTTGGTAAACTCAGTCTAGTGGGAAAGTCAGAAACTCGAGCAGAGCATTATTAAAAAATGCAGTGTCACAAGAGAGTAATGAAGAAGATCCCTGTGCTCCTTCAGTTGGCAGTACTAAGCCAATTGTGTCAACTGCCCTTCGTGTCAACTGCCAACTGAGGTTCTGGGCAACAGTTATGCCACCTATTCCCATTTGCACAGAGCTTTGTTGATTTAACCATTCACTAAGTACACAGTGCATTTCTTCATCACAATGAGACTGGGTTGTACAGAGCAAGCATTAATTTCACTGGTACAGAGCTTAGGAAATTGGGGGATAGAGAGGTCGGTGGAAGCACCAAATGTAACTTAGCTAGCTGGAAAGTTATAGAGCTTATACCTGACTATTAACCTTTGAAGCTTGGTACTTCCCACTGAGAGGTTGGTTTTAGTCAAGGCTCTTCTGGAGTCCTCAAGCTTTCATGCTCCCATGCCTGATTTCCTCCATCTTTTAGATGGGAAGGATAATAATACTTATCTTATATAGTTTTTGAGGACCATAACAATAAATGCTCATGCCAGTCATATAGTAAACATTTAAAAATAAAATAGCCTCTAGCAGTCTGATAGAGCGCAACATAGTAAATTCAGTACAATTCTGGTAAAGATCATGGACTTCAGAGTTTGACAGACACTGTTAAAATGCCAGACACTGCTCAATGACTACTCAAAAATCATTTATCTTCTATGACAGTAGACTCTAGTCCTCACACTGGAGACTCCTAACACCAGTTACTTCTTCAGTATGCCTTGCAACTGTAGGTAGTCTTATTGCATGGTTTTGGCCAAGGAGACATCAGGACAACTCTGCTGGATGTCCCTGGGAAGTTATTTTCCTATTTGAGCAAATCACTTCTCAACACTTCACAATTATCACTTGCTAGTTGAGTCTCAGTGTAATTCAGAGTTATTTTGTGTTCGTCAAAATTACTTTGTAACAAAGAATCTCAAATCTCAGTCACTGACAATTTCAAATACTGAGTTTTCTTTCTAAGGACCTACAAGTCATTGAGAGGCAAGGCGATTAGGCTTCAGGGTGGAGGTAACCTCATTCCAGGCATTTCAGGCCAAAACCAACCTGAAAATCTGCTTAAGGCTTCTACATTACATGAACTTGATATGTAGATGAAGAAGTCACTGAGAGGAAGGCTCCCTGAGGGAGGAGGCAAACCATTTATACACTGTCATATTTTCATGCTTCAATACACTAAGGTAATATTTTGCAAATAGGCCTTAATTCACTCTGAGAAGGGCATAGGAACTCTGGTATTATTTTTTCCTCTTCTTTATTAATTTTATTGAATCACTGTGAGATACAGTTACAAATTTGTTCACTATTGGGTTTCAGTCATACAATGTTCCAACACCCTTCCCTTCACCAGTGTACATTTCCTACCATTAATGTCCCCAGTTTCCCTCCACACACCCCCTGCCAGCCTGCTTCTGTGGCAGACACTTCTGTGTGTGTTTGTTTCCTTTTGGGCATTATGGTTTGCAATACAGGTACAGAAAAGTTATCATATTTATCCCTTTACCTACTTTCAGGACTTAGTTCTTGTCCAGAGTGATCATTTCCACCTATCACTGTCATAGTTGACTTCTATCCTAACTGCCTTGCCCTCTCAACCACTTGTAGCAAGTTTCCAACTGTGTTCCAGACCTCCTGGTCTTTGTTTCTACTGTCGTTAAGAATTAGTCTCCTGCTATGTTTTATTATATCCCACAAATTATTTCAATTATTCTATGTCTGTAATTCTGACTCATTTCACCCAGCATGATACTCTCTCAGGTCCATTCATTTATAAGCAAATTTCATGACTTCATTTTTCCTGGTGGCTGCATAGTATTCCACTGTGTAGATGCACCATAGTTTCTTCATTCAGTCATCTGTTCTCAGGCCCTCAGATTATTTACAGATTCTGACTATTGTGACTAGTACTGCAGTGAACATAGAAGTGCAAATAGCATTTCTGCAGTATGTTTTTGGGTCCCTGGGATACGTTCCCAGAAGTGGTATTGCTGGATCGTATGGAAGTTCAATTTCTAGTTTTTTGAGGAGTGTCCATAAACTTGTTTTTTCAGAAAGGCTGAAGCAGTCAGCATTCCCCCCTGGTTTTCCCCCGCATCTGCACCTGCACTGGTTGTTCTTGTTCTTTTTGATGTGTGTTGGTCTCTGTGGCGTGAGATGAAGGCATCTTCAAAGATGATGAAAACCGCTAACCAAGCAAGTGGAAGCAGAGATAAACAATTGGGACTACATTAAACTAAGAAGCTTCTTAACCTCAGAAGAAATTGTGACAAAGATACAAAGACAGCCACAGATTAAGGAAAAAAATATTTACCTGCTAACCATCTGATAAGGGGTTAATATCCAAGATATATAAGGTACTGATAGAATTTTACAATTCTATCAAGGGAGAAAAAATGAACAGAAACTTCTTCAAAGAAGAAACACAAATGGACAAAAAGCACATAAAAAATGCTCTACATCACTAATCATCAGGGAGATACAAACTAAAATAACTGATATTTGAGGACTGTTTTAGGCTATTTCACTGTCTCCCCCTGCTGGAGTAAAACGGCATGCACTTTTTTCCCTCTCAAGACTAAGATCCTTTCCCTTTAATTGAAAGCAAATGTAATCAACAATTTGCTGCATTGCCAAACTGCTTTTCATATAGTATTTCTGCTGCCATGTCCTAAATTTACTTGCCAGAGAGCATTAAACTAACCGGTATGTCTTGCCTTTTCAAAACAGCCTTACAAAAACAACAACAACAACAACACCAATTGTAAAGAATTGGCCAGAAATGTGAATTGTTAATACTAAGCAGGTTCTTGTTTCCTGTGACTAATGCCCTTGTTACTTCAATTCTAACCTTCTAGTTTTAGAACATCTGGGAGTATTATGGGAAGACTGTGACAGGCCTATTTAGAGGTGCTTGATAAAAGGAAATTAGTCTGAGTCACCAGATTTGTTGTGTAGGTAGACTATAATTTTCTATAGAAAAGGTGAAGTTTGACACAAAGCCACCAAGTCTTCCAGAGAGATAGAGAGACACCTTTTCTTGGGACACATGTTTCCAGGGATCTCAAATGAGATTTTAATGTGGTTTTGAAAATAAAGTCTTTATTTATTGCTTAAAGTCCATGTTTATGGAGTTTCCCCTTTTCCTGACTTGGCATTATGCCAAATATGCCTCCCTCCCTCCCTCCTTCCCTCCCCCCTCTCTCTCTGTTCTTTTGAAATCTAAATGACTTTAGTAAGATTTTTAGTATTGGTTTGTTCGGGGATCACACTGGTAGTACTCAGCGGGTGCCAGGTTCTGTGACATGCAGTGGCTCTCTGTGATATCATGAGGGCCATGCAATGCTGGTATTGAACCCAGGCCTCTTGCAAGCAAAACATGAGCTCACCCTATTGAACTATCTCTCTCAACCCTTCATAACGTATCGTAGTGTGTTCTAACTTGCTTGACCAAAAGCCTCCTTCCTGTGATGATACAGAAAGTGAAGCACAATGCCACAATATACTGACTCCAATATATGTGGAGTAGCTGTACCGTGTTCATTTCTACCATTGCCCAAAGTAGTGTTTCCTACCTGTAGCTGTGAAAGTCACCTGTGGACTTGTTCAAATGCTGTCTCAGGCCTCACCACAGAGCTACTGAGTCAGACTCTGAACATACACAAAATTTTCAGGTAATCTGTACACATGAAAATTTGAGAAGTACTGGTCTAGAATAATTGGAATTCACACACTAATACCAACACTGAGGCATGTGAAATAGTATTGACATCTCAGAGTCTGCCATAGCCAGAAATAACTTACTCCTGGGGTCTTACTGGGGTCTGCCACCATTGGCCAAGATTTGTCTCCTCCCATTAGCTTTATAATGCTGGGCAATGATCCCACAACTCTTGCCCTGCTTTGCTATCTTGCTCTCCTTCTTCACTGCTGTTGCCAACTCTAACCTCAGGTACTTTGACTTGAACCTACCCATCTACCCTACTGATTTATTAATTGATAAGCTAATACTTTCCGGCTGATCTTTTTTGACCCAGTCAAACTCACTAGTCCTGGTCCTTGCCAGCCTAAAAGACGACACACCTTACTGTTGAGGGCATATTTAAAAAATCCTCTAGGTCATCAGCCACTAAAGCCTTAAATGAGTTATACTTTAAAAATATATATATTCAACTTGAAGTAGCTTAGTTTTAAAAGGGATGCACAGATATATATGGATCAAATGTCATGTCGCAGGACAAGAGAGATAGTACAGCAGGTAGAGCATTTGCCTTGCACATGGCCCACCCAGGTTTGATCCCCAGTATCCCATATGGTCCACTGAGTACCATCAAGAGTAATTCCTGAGTGTAGAGCCAGTATTAAACCCTGAGCATCACTGGATGTGACCTCCCCAAAAAATGTCATGTAATTCCCAATGGAATGTTCTTCAAGGACAGTGGCATCATTTCTGTGATAGTCCTGTCCCAAATCCATAATTTGAAGCTGATCAAAAATAACATGGTACACATCCAAATGAAGGAGCAGCCTATAAAATAAATTGTCTACACTCCTCAGATACATGTCAAAGTCAATAAACAAACAAAAGTTTGAAAAGTTGGGGTCTGTTCCAGGTTAAAAAGTACTAAAGGACATGACTACTAAGTGCAGTACATGAATCTGGATGAGATCCTGTAACATAGACTGTTGATTAGATAATATTGGCTATGTCAGTGTTGAATTTCCTGATTTTGATCATTATACTGGAGATAGGTAAAGGTTATAGTTATTATAGGAAATACACTGAAGTATCTCTGAATAAAGGTGTGTTAAGCCTTTATCTTATTCTACTCCAAGTACTTACTTACTCTCTAAAAGCAAGGTTAAGGCAAGAGTAGCAGAAAAGTTAACAAAGGATAAAGGTAAATTATGTGTGGGAAATTTTTTTTTTATTGAATCACCATGTGGAAAGTTACAAAGTTCTCAGGCTTATGTCTCATACAATATTCAAACACCCATCCCTTCACCAGTACCCATATTCCACCACCAAAAGCCCCAGTATACCTCCCGCCCCCGCCCCCCCACCCCCAACTGCATAACTGATGAATTTCACTTCATTTTCTCTTTACCTTGATTACATTCCATATTTCAACACAAAACTCACTATTGTTGTTGGAGTTTCCCCCCAAGAAAGACAGCCCTACTACCAAGGAAGCATTTGATAATTAGTTTTCCATTGCTGAGAATGAGGAGATATGTAGCCCCACTGCTCCAAGTACATAACTCTTTTTTTCCCCTTTTTCTTTTTCCTTTTTTTTCCCTCATCCCCCTTCCCACGCCTCATAGTATGGTGGATGCCACGCCGCGTCTCTCCCCGAAAATGGGAAACAGGAAAGAGGAATATTTCCTCTTCTCGGCCGGCGTGGGGCTGTTGCTTAGTTCACAGTCTAGAGAAATGGCTGCTACTTTGATTACCTTCAATATTTCAACAAAAAACTCACTGTTATTATTTGGAGTTTTCCCCCCCAAGTCAGACCTGCTAAAAAGGAACCGTTTCACATTTCTGACAATTACGAGATGTTGAGTCTTAATCAAAAGGTTAACCTTAATCTAAAGGTTTTGGATTTCTGTATAAAGTCCAGGGAAAATTCTGCCAGAAATTGCATAGCCCATCTCACAGTCCCAGTGTATTGCTGTAAGAAGCTGCGCTGGATGCCCAAATGTGTTAGGTCTCTGGAATCAAAGTCTTTAGGCACAGAGGTTCCATTTCACTCTCAGCAGCTCTGGATTTATCTGGGCGGAGGGCGTGCTGGTTACAACCACTTCCCGTGATTCCCAAGGAGCCCCAAGTGTAAAAACCATATACCTCTGGATTAGGAGTCTTAGAAGATGGTTCCTGCCATGTGGATGTTGCTGCACCGCCATTTTCCGTGCAAAAAGACAGGGTGGAGAGGAAAGATCCATCCCTGGGCAGCACGGAGTTGTAGCCCAGCTCACAGTTCCAGCGCATTGCTTTAAGAAGCTGCACTGGATGCCCAAAAGTGTTAGGTCTCTGGAATCAAAGTCTTTAGGTGCAGAGGGTCCATTTCGCTCTCAGCAGCTCCGGATTTATCTCTGGGTTAGGAGTCTTAGAAGATGGCTCCTGCCATGTGGATGTTGCTGCACCGCCATTTTCCGTGCAGAAAAACAGGGTGGAGAGGAAAGATCCATCCCCAGGCAGCACAGAGTTGTAGCCCAGCTCACAGTCGTAGTGCATTGCTGTAAGAAGCTGCGCTGGATGCCCAAATGTGTTAGGTCTCTGGAATCCAAGTCTTTAGGCACAGTGGGTCCCATGTGTGGGAAATTTTGTCCTATTCTTAAAACACCAAGAAATTTTATACTAGAAATTTATAAAAATCAGATTTACATTTATAAGGCTGCACACATACACCTATATAAAGTTGTAAGCCAATTATACTTCAATACATTTTAAAAATCTTAAATGAAAATTAATTTAAAGTAAATTTTAATTTGCAAAATACTGAGGAATACCACAGAATTAAAATAAGATATATAAAATCCAGCTATGTTACAGAGCAAAGACTGGTCTGAATAAAAATTCTCTGGCAGAGAATATAAACCTGGGAGTTTAGAGCAAGAAAAATATTTTTAAGGTCCTTGAATGTCTCCATTTCATGCATGAGAAAACTGAGCTCTAAACAGCAGAAGAGATTTATTTGCCCAAGGACTCGCCGGAAATTAATACAATTTCCAACATAAAACATTTAGAAGTCTTTTGCTTGTTGGTTTACAAATGAATCCCCAAGTCATATTCTTTTCTTCATGTTTAAAAGTTAGAGTATGAGCAGAAAGAACAAGATTGACATAGAAGATTGACATTAACATATAAAACATAATGTGAACATAATATGGTCTGTGAACAAATAACTAAACAAGATATCCTCCACATTAAGCTGGTTCCTTCAAGTTTTTCCATTAAATGTGTATGTGATATCTAAAGTATTTAAACCTAAAAATCAATGGTATTTGTCCCTTAACACATTTTCATCAGTGAAAATCTGGTATATTTGAATTTCTCTGTTTCTCATGCAGGTGAGTATGTTCTGTCCTTTTCCGAGGCATTGTTCTCCTCATAGAATTCATCGCCTCCTGGTTGAAAAGTAACACTAATCTGGACTCAATTTTTGGAAATGTCCCTTGTGATTTGGAGAGACTGTGATTGCAGTCCATTTAGAAAGCGTAATATCTGGCATGGAGGGACACTTAGAAGCCATCTAGTTCTGCTTATTCCTTTTAAAGGTGAAGACTGCCTGCGGTTGCTACTCAAACATTTCCCCTTCATCTTTTGCACCTGTTTCACACTAAGGAACACATTTAAAATGGAATCATATCTATTTGTGTATACTGAAATCATTATCTTTGAGATTGCTTCTGAAGCAGCAGTATAGGTAGAGAAAGCAGAACTCTTTTAATCATGCTTCCTACAACCCTATATTGTTTTTCAGAGTAGAAAAGCCATTTGTATAGAGGTTGTGTAGTTATGTGGGAAGCCAATAAGCCTGCCTTAACCAATTACCTCCATGACAGCTTTTGAAATAGAATGCAAATCCTAGCCGAAGGATCCTAGGTGGTGAAGTGCAAAATTGAACATGTAGTGACTTAGTGTGTTGCTGGGGGCAATGAATTAAAAAAGAAAAGGAATTAAGTGTGTTTTCCATCACCTGTGTTCAGACACAGTTGTGAATGGCTAGCAGAAATGTTCCTGAGATTTGAATTCCTCCAATTCAGGGTAGTGACTGACACTGTATGCTGCTTATGAGACATCCATTTTCCACATTGTCTTTACTAATGGAATCCTAATTTTCGTTGGCGTAGCAGTTTTCTCAGATGATTACTTGATTTTCCAACTGAGAGAGTGACCATGTGAAACAGTGCTACGTAACGGCTTGTCCATAGAAGTCTACTGGGGAAGCCATTCTGGGAAGCCATGAATAGATATAACAGCTGCTTCCCTTCCCGGTTTCTTCCTACCTTGATGGCAAACATGTTTTCTGGGATAGTAGCCATTGTGTACCTGTCGGCCCAAGGGAAGCAACAGAGGATGGCAACATCCTGGCTCTAACACCACAACCACTAAACGATCAGAAGCTGGCTCCCAGACATTTTGTCTTATGAGAAACATAACCTTTTATTTGATTGAGCCACTGAATTGCTCTCTGTAAAACACTGCCCCCCTTTCCCTTAGATAAATCTTTGTAGCCATGTTGGACTATTTGGTCCCACCTCTTCACCTGACGTTCATGTAAATGTAAGGGGGGGGGAGTTAAACACATCTGACTGATGCTGAGCCAATCAGATTCATCAGTAATTTGGAACTGAGTTTCTAGTCGATCCTGCAGTGTTGGCTAACACCGAGGAACAAGGTGAACTTTGGAGACTCTGTATATATTATGATGGAAGGTCTCCTTAAGCTATAGGGAAGTAGAGGAAATGGGTCCATAGAAAGTAAGAAATGGAGCTAAATGTCAAAAGCTTTTGATATCAGTGCCTTCACCAGTCTGGCTCCCCTCTGATTCCAGGAACTGTTCCAGCTTTCTTCTAGAGAGTTGAACAGCCTTGTGTGATTGGCAGGGTTATTGTCTGTACAAGGGCACCTGGTCAAAAAGGAAAATGAAGTAAAATCCAGTCTCTCGATTCTGGTCTCTAAGCCTTCACCAAGAGCCTCTTCAACCCAAACTATGTGTTATTTTTTCTGTACTTCATCTGCCCAGAAGAGGGCACACCTTTGCTACAACAATGAGGACTTAAGAAGGTCGTTCAGGATAGCTAGTTAAATTGACATCTTATATTCAAAGAACCTTGACATTCAGACAAAGTCTATCAGCAAACAGGTACACCATTTGTTAAATACACTATTAATTTGCTTTTTTTTGAAAGTACACACCCAGCTGTGCTCAGGGCTTAATCCTGGCTCTGCACTCAGGGTTCTATCCTGAAGGGGCTCAGGGAACATATGTGGTGTTGGGGATAGAAACCGGATCGTCCACGTGCAAGGCAAGAGCCCCACTTTTTGGACTATTGCTCTGGTCCCTACTGTTAATTTTATTTTGAAATAAGAGAATTCTGGGGCTGGAGAGATTTTACAGTGGGTAGGGCACTTCCCCTTGCACACAGCCAACCCTGGTTTGATCCCCAGCATCTTTTATGGTCACCCCAGCATTGTCAGAAGTAATTTCTGAGTGCAGAGACAGGAATTGCCCCTGTGAATTGCTAGGTTTGGCAAAAAAATATTAAACAAAAGATTTCAGGGGAGTGGGTGGGAAGAATAGGTATAGAGCTCTTTTAGGTGATGGGATAGCACAGAATACCACACATATAGAGATGGTAAAATATACACCTGAAATCCTATATATTGAAAACTAATGATAAATCTGGTTTTTAAATAACAAAAAATTACAAATCTAAAATACATAGTTCAATAATTGTGTTAGGTAACCCATATATTCACTACCCAAATTAAGAAACATAACATTTGGGGGGCTGGAGTGATAGCATAGCAGGTAGGGCGTTTGCCTTGCACGCGGCCGACCCGGGTTTAAATCCCAGCATCCCATATGGTCCCCTGAGCACCGCCGGGGGTGATTCCTGAGTGCAGAGCCAGGAGTAACCCCTGTGCATCGCCAGGTGTGACCCAAAAACCAAATAAAAAAAAGAAACATAACATTTCCTTCTTCGCAGAAAGTACCATTATCCCAATTATTACTACTTTCCCTCACTAGCCTGTACCCATGACACAGGGAGATAGCCACTCTTCTGATCACTTGGATATTTCCACAACTGATTTATCCATTTCCTATTGATGAACATTTGTGATGTGTCTAGCTTTTAACTCTTATAAATAAAGTTGCTTTCGACATGGGAACTTACTTCCCTTGAACACTGATGTAGTAGAATTCTAAATTATATATCTTTCACTATATATATATATAATCTATGAGCAATGGGATGACAATGATACAGTGATACAGTGATATAAAATGTCACACATGTAGTAAGCTAAATTTTGAGTTCATTTACAGGGTAGTTAGGATTTATTCCATAAATCCTTCTTCATAATTCACTACATATTAAACATGAGCATAATAATTCACTGCATATTTACATATTAAACATGAGCATAATAAACTCTCAGTATAATGGGAATGCATGCTTATGTTTATTTTAAAGTGCTGAATAGTCAGTAGTATTTTGTTTTAAAACTAATGAAATAAATTGAAAGGAAGACTTCCTGCTATTAAGTTTATTAAGGTCTAGTCTGTGACCAGTAGTAAATATAACAAAGCTATGTGAACCATGTAAGATTAAGCTTACTTCCCTGTTCCAAAACCTGTGTTATTTGCAATACTAAATAGTGCTTGATTAACAATGCAAAGTCATTTAAAGTAATGTGTGTCTCAGCATCAAGACTAAAGGTTTTAAAAATTTGAATATCTGGTTCTACCTTCCCTGAAGTCATGGTGTAGAGTAGTTCTTTTGTTTTTAAAATTTCTCAGCTATTTTTGTGATATAGCAGCTAGCCAGCTGGCCATTTCTTTTCTATATCTGTCCTTACAATTCTGGTGAAATTACCCTCAGTTGAACATTGAAGCCTGTGAATTAGTTTCCTCTGTTCACCTTTCCCCAGGCAAGGTGAGTTGAGGCTAACAATTTACTTAATATTGATTTCTTCATGAAGACATTGCCATTAACATAACGAGAAAGTACAGAGGATAACTGAATAAGACATATGTGGGTGATAATATTTGGAGCATGATATGAGTTTATCAGAGTAGAACTCAAGACTGACTTTTACAATGCATTTTTCTTTTGTCCTCTGATATTCTCCTTGTGAGCCATTGTAGAGCACAATAAATACTTAGCAAACAAACTTTTGTGTGAGATAAAGACTTTAGTTACTAATATAAAAATACTTTCTTGCTTAGCACTGGTAACATAACCCTGTTGCTCACCTTGGCTCTTCTGTGGACCTGGAAGAACCCTCCTAACTGTATTCATCTGCATGAAATAGAAGAACAATATTTTAACTATTGCAATTTGTTGTTATTTGCAATTACCATTGTACTTGCAATTTATGAAAACTCAACTCTAAGGGCTACTTGTAATTTATCAAAACTCAACTCTAAGGACAACTTGGAATTTACTAAAACTCAACTCTAAGGAGGAGACTTTGGGAAACTTCTTATTCTTTACAAAGTAAAGGAGCTGTTTTGCTTCACTCTTTTCTTCAACCACAGAGTAAGAGAAGCTTCTCCTGAGCTTTTTTATTCCTTCTTCTTCCCCTTGTTGTAAACTGAAAATTGAAACCAACCACAGTGACTCTTGTGGTTATCATTCCTGCCTGATCCTGAATCAAGTGGTGATGGTGGTAGTTCCCTTTAGTATACCATATGTTCAGATCACGCCAAATCTTCCTTTTTGTGTTTTTGGGGCACACCAACTATACTCAGGGATCACTCCTAGAAGGACTCTGGGGGGACGCATATGAGATTCCAGGGATTGAACTTCAGTTGGCCACATGCAAGATAAGTGCTTTACCTACTATATTATCTCCCTAGATTCCCAGATCTCCTTTTTAAACACTAAATAGAATGAGTATTTAGATTGATTTTATAAAGACTCTGACATATACTATTTCTGAAAAAAAAAACAAACTAGAAAAACAAGCCAGCATCATTTTCCCCTGAAAGTACCTGAAAGCACGCAAAATGACACACAGTATCAATACTACATTGGGCGTGATTACATAGTAGATTTCCCACATTATCTAAATGAATGAGGGGAGGAATAAAAGTTCTATACATATTGATATATGAACCACAGCTATGCTCAAGGCCACTTTCCACGCATTTGGTCAAGCCTCATGCATGAAGGAACCAGCAGAGGACCCAGGTGTGCCGAGATCTCCAAGGCTGCTTGGATCGGGACTGGGCCTCTTCTACCCAGATGCCCCATTTTCCAGTAGCTAGGTAGTCACACCCAGAAACTGCCCCCGATGCCGTTTAATCCCATCAACAGCTAACATCCAGAGACTATAAAACCAAGCTCCTGGAAGCGCCTGGCCTCGAGACATCTAGTAGCCTAGTTCTCCCTCTTGGAGAACCTGGCAAGCTACCGAGAGTCTATTGCCTGCATGGGAGATCCTGGCAAGCTCCCCGTGGTGTACTCATATCCCAAATACAGTAACAGATATATACATACCTCTTAGAGAGCCCTGCAAGCTACCGACTCTATCACACCCACATGGCAGAGCTTGGCAAGCTACCCATGGCGTTCTCGATATGCCAAAAACAGTAACGATAGGTCTCATTCCCCTGGCCCTGAAAGAGCCTCCAATATTTGGGAAAGACGAGTAAGGAGAGGCTGCTAAAATCTCAGGGCTGAGTGTAATAGAGACATTCCTGGTGCCTGCTGGAGTAAATCGACGAACAATGGGATGACAGTGATACAGTGATACATATTGATAAATCATGGCCCAGAAAGGTCCTGGGAAGTTACTTTATTAACTACCTCATTTTAGAGATGAGAACAATGAAGCCAAGACATTAAATCACTTGCTCAGGACCATAGAACAACAGAAACAGAAATTCTAAATTTCTAGTCACCCAGTCTAGCCACCTACTGCCCCGATAGATTTGGGTTTCATTTTGCACACTGACAGGTACCACTCCTGACCAAACCCATACTGATCATATTATTTCACATAGCCCCAAGGAGCACATTTGTTAAAATATTTTAAAGTATTAAAAAGAAAAAAAGATCTAAGATTTTCAAAGAAACTCTGCCTTTATTCCCTGATGTATGACCTTCAGGGCACCCATCAATTTCATAGACCCATGCCATAGCACATGGCAAAAGAAATCTCAGCTTGTTCTGTTGCAAGTGTCTAGGTGAAAGAGTTAAGCTTTAAAGTGTCATAAATTGTTAAGATATTGTTCTTCTAGGACCATTTTTGTAACTAGCTTTCTAAAGTGACAGGATAGGTAGTATATAATACGGTCCCTTAAGTTAAGGTGACAGCAGTTCCTGGAAAAGATGATAATTGCTTCACAGCACCTGTTGCTAAGGCTCCCACAGGCCTCTTCTCTGTCTTCCCAAATCATCTCTGAGCATTTGAAGATACTATTGTGCTTGCAGTTTGGAGAGTGTCCATTGTCCCAGAGCTAGAACAGAGTAAATGGAGAAAGTAGAAAAAAAAACCCACAGCAATGATAGCTAAGGTGACAGTGTGTTTTTCAAACTTTGTCTTGGGGCATCAGAAAAGCATTTAACAAGGAAAATCAATCACAACCATGCGAGTGCATTCAGAACTGAAAACTGCCTTTGAATCTCCACTCAGGATGTCAGTAACACTTTAAAGAGCAAGAAGCCTCTGTGAAACACTGGTAATGTAAACCAAAGTTGCGTTACAAGGAATGATAGCAATGGTGTTCAGTTAGCACGTTTTGACTCACCAGTATTGTACATTTTGGTAACACACTGATCAGCGACGTCTTTTCTATTTTATTATAGTTGATTGAGACATTATCGTTACAATAGTATTACTGTTTTATGCTTTCTGTATACAAAGTTACTGTACCTTAATAACCACCAAAGACTGACTTTTATTGGAGCAAGATTTTGGGTCCATACTCAGTACTCTTGCTGAGCTGAGTGATAGCACAGCGGTGGGGCATTCACCTTTCATGCGGTCACCCCGAGTTCGATTCCTCTGCCCCTCTCGGAGAGCCCGGCAAGCTACCGAGAGTATCGAGCCCACACGGCAGAGCCTGGCAAGCTACCCGTGGCGTATTGGATATGCCAAAAACAGTAACAATAAGTCTCTCAATGAGAGACATTACTGGTGCCCGCTCGAACAAATCAATGAGCAACGGGATGACAGTGACTCAGTACTCAATCCTGACTCTGTGCTCACAGATCACTCCTGACAGTATTAGAGATCAAAGTGGCAAAGCAAGAGTCTTAACTCTTTCTCTTGCCCAAGAACTCTGACTTTTGCAAAGGAGAATACTTTTGCCTCTCATAACAAGTGTTTTGAGATAAGTAGTCCTGATTGGCCATAAAGTTACTCAGTGGTATCCACAAACCTCAGCATCTCTTTTTCTCCTTTCTCATTTTTTAAACATTGGCTTGTCATCCACATGTGTATTATCTTTGGGTGCAAACGACTGCTACAGCTCCAGACCTTACATAAATATTGTAAAACCAAAAATAAAAAGGTAGGCAACAGTCATATTCATCCATCTAATTTAGTTTATTATTAAACCAAAAGCTATAGAAGAGGCTTCTCTTCCAGGGAATTTCCCTGTTAATCAAAATGAGGCCACCTTAGTAAAGGCTAAGAACTAAAGATGTGGGAAGAAACGATAGGAATGGCTAAACTGGCTAAGCACCTGGAGCTAAACACAATAGATACTCTAACAAAAATGTCATCCAGCTAGAAAAGAATAAGGGCAGATTGGTTGCTAAAAAGCAAATAGTTTGGGTGTTTGCAAAAAGCAGAGGATAGGGCATGTGTCTTGCATGCAGCTGACCCAGGTTTGATCCCTGCATCCTTTATGGTCCCCAGAGCCCACCAGGAATGATCCCTGAGATCAGAGCCAGGAATAAACTTTAAGAAGCACTGGGTGTGGCCCAAAAATAAAACAAAAATACTGTAGACCACAAATATATAACCATAATGAGCTTTTCCAGGTAAAACAGACATTTACTACATCCCTCACTATAAACAATTACTCATCTCTATATTTCTGCACTCTCCAACCAGGTGTCACACACCCAGCAAGAACTTGAAAAATGTTTGTTGAACAATGACTTAAGGAGACTGCCATAGTCACTCATTATTGACTATAGCAGGGCTGAAATGGCAGTTACTTGTCCAGCCTTAATAAGGCAATATCTTCATTCTAGGGCCATTGGGAACATGAAGACTCCAAATACTCAGGTAATCAGTGCCAAGCAGCAAAACAAAGTTCGAATACTTTAAACAAGTTCTCTAGTTCTACTGGGAAGAAAGTACATGAGAGAACATTTATGTTGATAAATAAAATTCCTGGACTAGAGGACAAGTTAAACATGTGCTACAGTTTCACTGCAAAGAATATTTTGTTTCACTGCTAAGAAAAGAACCCGTTGAAACCTGCAGTCACATCCGCATGCTAAAATTATAGCCCAATTACATGTGTACCTAACATATACAGTGAAAACTTGTTATAAAGTGTGGATTCAAAATATACTCCTAAAGGATTGCTGTAAAGAACATTTAAAATACCCTAGCTTAACTCCTTGCTGTTTTTCAGATGAAGAAATCCAGAGAGGGCCATTTGTCTGGTTGCAGTTAGTGACAGAGACTTGTCTCAAATCCAGAGAAACTTGAAATATTTTGAAAGAGCAAAGAAGTATGGTTTGAGATTATACAACAGTGAAAGGATGACAATGTGATGATGGGAAAAACAAAATAAATACATAGACATGAAAGGCCATATGTTCCTAGTTTGTGGCTTACAAGAGTGCAAACTGGCATCAGCTGGTCCTTGGGTGATGGGGATGAGAGTTGAGAGTGAGCATCATCTGGATCTTTATGAAAGAGATCCTGAGCACAGAATCACCAGTTCTGTGGTGTTGAATGGTGAGGGTTGTGTCACTAGAGATTTCAAATGTATATTTTAACTATAGCTTGCATGTATTCCCTGTGTGCTTTAATCCAATAACTGAACTAAGTTATAGACTCCCCATTGCAATAAGTTGATAGATCTTACTATTGCTACCTTTTTACAACTGAGAAAATTGAGGCTTAGAATGGATAAAGAACTTACCCCACTGCTATAAAGTGGTGAAACTGAGTTTGGAACTTGGATTTTTGATCATCGTGCTATGCTCTTTTTTTGTATATTGAATCACCATGAGATAGAGTTAAAAAAAAACTTTCATGCTTAAGTTTCAGTCATACAATGATCAAACACCCATCCCTCCACCAGTGCACATTTTCCACCATCAATATTCCCAGTATCCTTCCCCAATCCCAACCCTCAACCTGCCTCTATGGCAGACAATTTCCCCCATACTCTCTCTCTGCTGTTGGGCATTATGGGTTGCAATACAGATACTGAGAGGCTATCATATTTGGTCCTTTATCTACTTTCAGCACACATCTCCCATCCGAAACGATCCCTCCAACTATCATTGACTTAGTGATCCCTTCTCTATCCCAGCTGCCTTCTCCCCCAGTTCATGAGACAGGCTTCCAACTATGGAGCAATATTCCTGGCCCTTGTGTCTACTGTCCTTGGGTGTCAGTCTCAGATTATGCTATTTTATATTCCATAAATGAGTGCAGTCATTCTATACCTGTCTCTCTCTTTCTGACTCATATACCTTAGCATGATACTGTCCAGGACCATCCACTTATAAGCAAATTTCATGACTTCATCATTCCTAACAGCTACATGGTTCTCCATTGTGTAGATGTAGCAAACTTTCTTTAACCAGTCTTTTGTTCTTGGGTACTCAGTTTGTTTCCAGATTCTGGCTATTGTGAACAGTGCTGAAATGAACATACAAGTGCAGATGTCATTTCTACTGTGCTTTTTTGCACTCTTGGGAATATTCCCAGTAATGATATTATGGGTCATATGGAAGCTCAATTTCTAGTTTTCCCAAAAGGCTGGAGTAGTCGGCATTCCCACCAACAATGAAAGAGAGTCCCTTTCTCCCCACATCTGTGCTAGAACTGGTTATTCTTGTTCTTTTTGTTGTGAGCCAGTCTTTGTCGTGTGAGATGATATCTCATTGTTGTTTTGATTTGCATCTCCCTGAAGATTAACTATGCTCTTTATGAGGGTAGGTTTAAGAGGCTAGAAGTCTCCAAATGCCTAAAAGGATTAGAGCATTGGGACCCCAGAGATTTGTATTTATTTTTTGTTTTTTTAGGCCACATCAAGATGGCTCTGCACTCAGGAATTACTCCTGACAGTGTGGGGGGGACCGTATGCAATAACAGGAATAGAGCCCAGGTCGGTCTCATGCAAGGCAAGCACCCCACCTGCTGTAATGTCACTCTGGCCTGAGATCCCAGAAAATCACGGAGGTCATCTGGTATAGTGCCATTCAGCGGGTGACTCCTAGACCAACAGCATGCCCACGCTGGACAGCATGTTTTTTTAAAAATTTTGTTTTATTTTTGAGCCATATCAGGTGTTGCTCAGAGTTCCTCCTGTTCTTGCACTCAGGAGTCACTCCTGTGGTGCTCAGGGGACAATATAGGATGCCAGGGATCAAACCTGGGTGGGGGCAATCGAGGGAAGCACCTTACCCACTGTACTGTCTCTCCAGCCCTCACCTGGAGCTTGTTAGAAATGCAAGATCTCAGGCCCCACAGCTAATTGAGTCATAATCCACGAGGTTTTATTTGCCCAAGCCAGCTTGGTGGGTTTTAGTATTGAAGTAGTGGAACGATTCTAATGATAACTTTATATTAATCATTATAATATATTTATTACATTCTTGTAATAAACATGCATGTACTATATTTATGTCATATCTTCCTGATGTAAAGATATTATTGATGAGGAAATGAGTCTAATGATTGTGGCAAACTTGTACCTCAATTCAGATCTCCTGAATTCTACCTAGGCCAGTGCAATGTCCATTGCATTCACTGGTTTCTCCATGACTCTCACATAAAAATGAGCTTTGAAGACTGTCTGGAAAATACTGCATAAAGTTCACTGGAGGTCTGGCCTGACCCAATATGTACATCTATGTGAAACAGTGAATTTTTCCCTTCCACTCCTCCATGACTCAGACAAAAAGTGTTTCTCTATATCTCGGAGTAACTTTTGCTTCCTTATAGCAGTCTTGGTTATCATCATCATTGTAGTCATCTCATCATTGTTATATGGTTATGACCTTGTTTTCAAAAACAGTTTTTGCATTCACTCACTATTCCGTGGCAGGAATTATCCAAGTTTATTGCACTTTGGAATAACCTGGAGGTCTAGGGTCTTATATCCAGCTTCTAATGTATTTGGTTTGGGGTGTGGTCAGTTTATACAATCGCTCCTCAGGTGATTGCAGTGTATAGCCAAATACTGAAAACAGCTTTCTCATCAGAGTCTAAGGTGGGGAGAGTATTAGAGTCCCCTGCCCTTTGTGATTGGGGTTAGGCAACACCTAGTGATGCTTAGGGCTTCCCCCTGGTGTTGTGCTCAGGGATATGACCCCCATTTAAAGATAAGGAATCACTGGGACTTAGACATTTGGTGTCTTACAGGAAACAGAATGAAATCCCCTAGTGACACTTGGTACAGAATGGGTTGCCAGGTACTTTTAATAAATCCTTAAAGCCAGCAGTGTGCAAGAATGGGGTAAAACCTATTATGCTTTCCTTGTTCCCATCATTTCTTGTGTCTCTTGACATGAGAAGGGGAAAAAGAACAACTCTGAAATGGTATCTGAGACCAAATGTTTATAACTGAATTTCTCTGCTCAATCCCTTCAGTGACTGTGAGATAATCATTAACTAGAGCAACTGGCCTCCCATTCCTCATTGTGCAGCATAATAATGGTCAGGGAGCATCAGGAAAACCAGATGGAAGGGACTTGCTCATTCTGCACAAGCACACGTGTTCCATTTGGATACTAATTAAGAAAATAACAAACTTGACCACATTGGCTTAGAGAACTCCCCACTGGGGTTTGCAAATTTGGACGTGTTTTTTTTTCTTTTTACACGTGGCATATTGGAAAAGAATCTCCTAATGTTACTGCTTTTCTTTTCTGAGTACTCTGATAATTTAAGTTACGGAGTGTCATTTCCTTGTCTGGTACTCCTTCTTGTTCAATTGACTGTCTTGCAAGAACTTCCTATAGTTATTTCTCTCTTATATTTTTTACTTCAGTCTAATTTCTTATACTTCCCAAGAGAAATCCTCTTCTACAACAAACCTCTTCATTTCTACAATCCCTTGTGACTTTGGGTGGTGTTCCATGGAGCAGTAGCAACAACAGCATCACCTGGAAGTTTGTTAGAAATGTAGAGTCCTAATCCCAGCCCAGCCCACTGAATTAGAATCTTCATTAGAATGAGAGCACCGGGTTAAATTCATACACATTTCAGTCTAAGAAGCATTCCCCCCGCCAAAAAAAAAGCACCCAAAGTTTCCCCATTATTTTATAACTTAAAAAATGCCCTATTTTCTAAGTACTGGGAGGATTACTCCACAGCTTAGAAGCTGGCCTCACATACGGGGGGAAAAGCAAGTTCGTTAGAGAAGGGTTCACCAAGTAAATGGTGCTAGGAGGATCCAATTGGGATGGGAGACGCACCCTGAAAGCAGACTATAGACCAAACATGATGGCCTCTGTTGCAAACCACAACACCCAAAAGGAGAGAGACAGCAAAAGGGAATGTGCTGCCACAGAGGCGGGGTGGAGGGAGAGGGGTGGGGTGGGGATGGTGGGAAGGATTCTTGGACCATTGGTGGTGGAAAATGAGCACTGGTAGAGGCATAGATACTTGACTATTATATGACTGAAATGCAAGCATGGAAGTTTATAAGTCTGTAACTGTACCTCACGGTGATTCACTAATAAAAAATGCTCTATCTTTGACATATTTTCTTTTATATGCTTTCCACATGTCCTACAAAGTTAATTTATGGTGCTGAAAACATAGTTCAGTGAGCTGGAGTGAATGCTTTGCATATGCAAGGCCCAGAGTTTGATTTCCAGCAATCTATGTCCCTCATCATCTCCTCTAATGTCAAAAAACTGAGTATAGCATGGAAACCCACAGACACCAATGGATGTGGTTTTGGTGGCCTCCAGTAAAACTGGATCCTGAGCAGCACTGAATTTCTGGGCCTAAGCATTGAAACATCTAGTTGAATTGGTCAAGTATCACAGGAAGTGCCTCCCCAAGCCTCTGAAAAAGCCCTTAGTTCACATCTCTTTCCCACTTTGAAGAGTATTTACTCCCACCACCTTACTCTTCCCTCCACCTAAATCCTATAGGTTATGACTCCCATGGGTTAGGACTACCAGAATTTTAAGTGCAGAACGTTTTGTTATTTAAATCATTCCTATGCTAACTTAATCTACTTATTAAGATTACATCGTCCCTCAAAATTTCCTATCACAGGCTTCTTACATAGTGTAAAGTGATTGATTTACCAAGATCTGTTACCTGATCTAAACTTTTTCCTTCACCCTACTTTGTGTCTTTTATGCTTTTACCTTAGAGAAGCTCCTGTAGGTTTTAAGTCTTCTTAAGGTCGGTAAATCTCTACCCATTCCTGATATTTCCTAAAGGCCTGGCTCTCTCCTGTTGCCTGATGCATTACACCTGAACCATAACCTTACAGAAACACCAAAAATAAAAATCTAATAAATTTCAAATGTTAATTTTTATGCTATAAATTTTCCCTTTTTATTTAAAGTAATTTGGGCAAGGAACTAAAAATAAATCTATGTTGCAGGATCAGATATTTCCTGTTGCCCTGGGCGCTCTCTCTCTCTTTTAAAAAAATGCCTTTTTAAACGTTTTTATTGAATCACTGTGAAACAGTTACAAGGTTTTCAGGATTGGGTTTCAGTTATATAATGTTCCAACACCCATCCATTCACCAGTGCACATTTCCCACCACCAATACCCCAAGTTTCCCTTTCACCATACCCCCACCTCCACCCCAGCCTGTCTCTATGGCAGGTAGTTTTCTTCTTTGTCTCTCTCTATATATTATACATATATATGTATATATATATATATACTTATGCTTTGCAATACAGACACTGAGAAGCCATCATATTTGGTCCTTTACCCACTTGCAGCACACATCTCCCATCCAGAGTGAACCCTTCCAACCATCATTGTCATAATGGTCCTTTCTCTATCCCAGGCTTCCAGCTGTGGACCAATATTCCCACCCTTGTTTCTACTGTCCTCAGGTGTCTTTTTTTAATATCCACAAATGAATGCAATCATTCTATGTTTGTCCTTCTCATTTTGACTCATTTCACTCAGCATTATATTCTCCAAGTCCATTCGTTTATAAATGAATTTCATGACTTCATTTTCCTAACAGCTGTACAGCATTCCATTGTATACCATAGTTTCTTTAACCAGTCATCTGTTCTCAGGCATTGGGATTGTTTCCAGATTCTGACCATTGTGAACAGTGCTCAAACTTTGCTATATTTGTTTATTGCTTCTACGAGCATTTTAGTGTACTCTTTCGGGCTTCTATGCATACTATGTTTTCTGCAAATAGCAATAGTTTGACTTCTTTTCCATTTTGTTTCTTGGTTTTGGTTTTTGTACTACTCCTGGTTGTGTTCACGGTTTACGTTTGGCTCTATGCTTACACTCTTGGTAGTGTTTGGACAACCATATGTGGTGCCAGGAATCACCAGTTTCCCAGTTTCACATCTGCCACCACCCCACCTGCCCCTGTGACTCTCTCTCTGCCCCCCTCCTTTTGTTTGCAATACAGATACTGAAAGGTTATAGTGTATATCCCTTTGCATATTTTCAACACTGGCCCTGGGCTCTCTTACAAGGACGTGCCATGTGTATTCTTTTTATTTCCTCAGACCCTGAGACAGTAGACAGCTTTTATGATAGCATCTCACTCCAGATCGGAATGGGGGGTGGGGTACAAATTCTGTCTGTAAATCCACCAAACCTACCAGGCGATTAAAGAATCTCTGCTAAAGCTTGGCACAAGTAAGTGGAAGTAGCAGAGCAAGAACTCTATGTTGATTTTCAACTTCTTGTCAACTCTTCCGATCTTGAATTGCTTTAAGTCCATCCATCCTGACTCCACATATACTTCAAGTCTATATTGGTTATGGTATAAACTTAAAGTACTGAAAAAACCCAAGCTTTTGACAACTCAGAAGCCTCTTTCCTCAAAACTGTTGTCCATGGGTGTCAAAAGTCATTTTTATGTCCACTGTGAGTCAAATGGCTTATTTCATCCTGTAAGCAGAAGGAAGAATGGCCAAAGAATTGGGGTTTAGTAAATTGCTTAAGGAAAATATCTAAGTGAATACCAGATTCTTCCTGTGTCACTTGTGTTTGATGTGATGTGGAGTGACTTTGTGTGTTACATGCAGACGGATAGTCACATATGCAGGACAATTTGCACTACTGCTTGATAATGTTGGCAGTGGTTGATATACAGCTAGCAAAGACTGCTATTTCACAGGGACTGTGGGCAGACCACTTGCCCTGGAAAGGAGTCTGTAGGGTAAGGCAAGCTTTCTGTGGCTTGGTCCACTTAATTCATTTCCTTAACAATGACCATGTCTCCCCATAAGGGTGGTTCAATCATAGCATGACTTTCAGTCAGTTGGTTAGAAACAATTAAAAAAAGTGACAGGTGAACTTTATAACTACCTTAAACTACTGAAATAGGTCATCTTAAAATATATTTGTCTAGCTTTCAGCCACTTAACTTTAGCTAATAGTTTTGTAAATGTTACATGTTAAAAAAATTCTGTGTAAGAAAATATTTTAATTTTTTGAAAGAATACCATGTCTAATATAAAGTTGAAATTAACAAATTTTGAATTTGAATTGAAATCTTTTATCTTTACTTTGATAGGGCCCTTTCAAAAATTCCAGAAAAAATGTAATATTAAAATCCTATTAAAAAATGAAAGCAGAACTGACTTCAAAATGAATGAACTCTGTTGTGACTATTTCTGTTTAAAAAATTTAAAAAAGCAAACCAAAAAAAACACAAAAACTAAACAAAAAAGAAACCCTGTATTGCTGAGGTCAAGGGGCAGAAGCAGGAAGGAAACTGGGAAGATAGGTAGCAGGAAATGTACACTGGTAGAGGGATGGGTGTTAGAACATTGTATGACTGAAACCCAACCTTTAACAAGTTTGTAACTGTTTATCTCATAGTTATTCAATTTTTAAAAAGTGAAAAAGACACCTTTATTGTTTCCTCATCATATCATACCTAGTGTAATAGGAATATTTCAAAACAAACACTTCTGTTTTGGGATCACTGATGGGAACTGATTAAACTACTGAAACAACTGTTTAAACCAAACCACCACATATTTCTTTTGTACTTTTGAGATATCTAAATTCAAAGTTGTAGAAAGCTTATTTAAAGAAGAGGGGTTTGGCAAGATAGTACAGCGGTTAGAGTGCTTGCCTTACACATGACTGATCAGGGTTATATCTCTGGTACCACAGTCACCCAAGTGCCACCAGGAGTGATCTTTGAGCACAGAGCCAGTAGTGAACCCTGAGCAGTACCGATATGGCCCAAAAACAAAACTGAAAAAGAATCCATCCAGATACCACCTCATGAATAGGCCTTAGGTTCTGTAACAATAGGTGGGGGAATCTGGGTTTGGTTTGATAAAGACCTAGTGGACAGGGATCCTCTTGAATTGTCATTCCCTCATTTCAGAAGCGTGGAGGCCATCTTCTTGGGCATAGTGTGTATGTGCCCATGAGCCTGCTTCTTTGTGCTGGGAGCTGGGAATAGCAGGCTGTATGTGAAAGCAGACAAATAGGAGAGCCACAACATGCCTCTCCCTCACATCTCCTCTCCTTTCTTCTTTTTGTACTATTTGTTCACGGGGAAAGAAAGGAACACACTCTTTCTCAGTGTTCTACTCCACGTACTCTCAATAAGTCCTCTTTCCACTTTCTATTTGCTGATCAATAAACCCAAGGGTATGTCTTGTCTGTTCCTGGAGATAAAGAACTGTGAGCATAACTGGTCTTTATCCAGCCGAACAAGCGTCGGTTTTTCTTTGTTTTTCACAGTGTTTCTTAGAGATAAGAGAAGCCACTAGGCATGATGCATGATTGGAAACGGTTTAAAAATACTTTATAAATTCATTCTCTATGCTGAGCTTTAGATTTATTTGTAAAGATGGACAAAAAGGGAGAGGAAACCACATATAATTTAAATTGTTTTTCCTCTGGATTAAAAAGAAGCAGGTAAACACACATATAATAAGAGGAAGAGAAGGCAGGCAGAGGGAAAGAGGAAAATATGAATAAATGTTGAACAAGGAATGAATATGCAGATTTTTAGTTACTGGCATAGAATTCAAATAGGAAGAATTTCTGTGATTCAAATGAGGTTATAACTCTCACCTCCCCCTGCCAACTCCACCTTTTCTTATGACAAAATACTGTCTTTAGCATATGGATTCAAGACCAATATTGGCAGATAGAACCTAAGTTCAGTTGAGGACTAAAAAAATATTTCCAGAAACAAACATGGGATGGAACCTTGACTTCATGCCCTTAAAGACTCTTAGCAAGTTTCTGCGAGCATAAAGACACTGATGATGCAATATATTAGAATAAAACAACATAATATAGTAAAGCTGTAAGTTTGGTACTGATGAAAGACACTGATTATTTTAGTATCAAATGAAAAATTGGCAACAATTTGAGTAGATTCAGGGTAGGAAACCACTCAGGAGAAAAGCTATAAAGACCTTAGGTTGAGCACCCTGAAATGATAAATGTGGGAGTGCTTGAAGAGATAAGAGTTTTGTAAATTTAGGTAGAAAGGAATAAACAGTTAAAGAAAAATTTAAGTAGAAAGCCATAGCATAGTTGTTTCTGAGCAGCCAGATGAAAAACAAGGAGAAAGCAGTCTAAGTGAGGCTGAGCCATTGTCTGTGTTCCACACCCTGAATTACTCTTTTTTTCCACTCTTAGGCTCATGAACTTTAAATACTCAATTGTAGATTTTTGTCCTGTGTCACCTTCAGTGCTGGTATTAAGTGCCCTATAGGGGGAAATGTGTCCCAGGCTTTCCAAAGCTTCTCCCATTGTACCCAGCACAGAACCTTATCAGAAAAATAAGTGTAAATATTAACTGGCAGAATCAATGAACAGATTCCTGTTTATGTAATGAGTTTTTTCCAAAATTTAGATTTGAGGAGGTCAAAGCCTGGGTTATATTGTACCTTTCTAACATTGGGCAAATCAGAAGAGCAACTAATAACAGAAAATTAGTGCATTATTATTTCTGTGTATGAGACTTAGGAAAGAGTCCCAAATCCAATAAATATTCTCCCAAGTTCATTCGGATTCATTCAGTTAGACCTAACCAGAGGTTTAGGTAACTGTCCGGTTCTGTCATTTTGGTATCTTGATTTTAAGAGGAAAGAGATCTTATATATTTTATTTTCTGTGATACCACCAGCATTCTAGAACAAGCTTTCCCATTTAGTGGGGCCTTAAGAAATCACTGTGGAAATAAGGGAAACAGAAGGAGGGAGAAAAGGAGTAAGGGAAAGATGGGATGTCCGACTCTGTTTTTCATGCTGGTAAACTTGGTACTTGTTCAATTATCAGTCACCAAAGGTCACCTCAGTTTCTGGGTTAGAAACAAAGGGTGCCAACGTTATGAGATGAAACTATCTTTGCCATAAGAAAACTGATAATCTGGTACAGCATGACACAGCACACCAGGTGGTAAGCACTAAACCAGAGAGTCAAAGGAAGTGTCTAATCGGCCCTGAGGAAGAGGCAGAGGCAGAAACATCACAAACCTGAGCAGAATTCTAATAAACTCAATGATGATTTTGTAGGCTGGAGAGTATTTGAATCTCTATAGTTCTAAAACCAAAGTACAATAAAGTGCCCTTTTAAGAGCAAAATGACTGACTAGAGAATGGCTAACATACAATGATTTGCAGTTTTCTATATTTTATTCAATCTAGCAGCAGTCAGTTTTAGAACTATGGGCAACAATGAGTCTGTCACACAGCAGCTTGTCATAGAATTGTGGCTTTATAAGCACAGTCTAAGTGATACAAATCGAAGGCCCTTTGTCTAGGCCAGAGCTGCACCGACCGCTAGGAGTAACAGCTTTGTTAAGCATGATTAGTTAGGACCAGTCTTTGTTCTTTTCTGAGCAATTTCTTGTTCCTGTGACAAGGATTAATGATATAACAGCTGAAAAGTGGTCTTTGTATTTTATAAAAGCTGAGAGGAGTAAAGGTGTATTTCTCATCAAAACAGCAAAATTTCTGAAGAGGGTAGATAAATGTGGCAACAAAGAGGGAGAATCAGAAGTTGAAAAATGTATGGTTGACTAAGCTTATTTACATATAGAAAAAAGATCCTGATGGACTTTTCAAACAAGAAAATACAGGGTGTGGGGTGGGGTGGAACGCGGGGCTGGGAATTATCCTGATTTGACTTCTCTTCTTGATTTCCTTACTCAGATACTGACCCCAGCACAGATCAAATCAATTTGCCAGGCAATTCTGGACTCTGGGAAGCAGTATTCCATAAAGAAACGGAAGCCATTCCCTCTTATGTATTCTTACTACGGAACTGAGTACTTGGGTAAGTGGAGATGTTGGGAAAGGCCTGAGGATGGCGGGAATCTCAGACAACTAGGTTCTGTTTATGACATATGTTATCAATATGCATTTAAGTAGGAATACTTTAAAATGCCATTTTAAACCGAGGATTTTTCTAAAATTCCATTTAAAAGTAAATAGGATGGACAGTGGTAGAGGGATATTAGTACTTTGATGGTGGGTGTTGTGTGGTAGGTAACATTGTAACTCTAACATAGAAATATTTACATTCTTATAAATCTTTGTGACCTCAGTAAGTTTCCCAACAAAGCAAA
Organism: Sorex araneus; assembly: GCF_027595985.1. NCBI lineage: Eukaryota > Metazoa > Chordata > Mammalia > Eulipotyphla > Soricidae > Sorex > Sorex araneus. Next base: position 38,896,500 of record NC_073313.1, read on the forward strand.
ATTAATACACATTATAAATCACAATTTAATATTTCTTTTTATAGTCACAGGAGCATAATTACTTTCACTAAAGCCTAAAATCCTTCTTCAAGATTGTGAGTACACTGACTGATTTTGCTTAAAGTTTGGGAGCAGTTAGCAGTGTAAATAGTGCTTCTGTACAACAAACTGGATTCAACGAGTAACATCTTAAAGATATAATGGTAGTATATTAACAATAGACTAAGGAATCACAGAGGTTACCTTTAAAGTAGGAGGCACACAAGTGAAAATTACCACTCTTTTTTTTTTAATCTTTCTTCACTCCTGAGCACCTCCTGTTTCCTCTTCAAAGCTTTATCTCCAAGTTTTATATCTCCCTTCCCTGGCTTTATCTGGTAGAGTCTTGAACAAGCAAAATGTCTTTGTTACATTTGTGCCTTTTCCTTTCTAAATATTTATTTATTTATTTGGTTTGGTTTGGGTCCACACACAGCAATGCTCAGGTGTTATTCCTGGCTTTGTAGTCAGGAATTATTTCCGGTGATGCTTGGGGACCATATGGGATGCTGGGGATTGAACTTTGGTCGGTCACATGCAAAGCAAGTGCCCTACCCACTGTACTATTGCTCCAGTGCTAATAGTTATTCATTATTTTTAATATCTGTCATAGCTACTTCTTTTTAAAAAATATTTTAGGCATTGTGGTTTACAATACTGTTAATGATAAGGCTTCATGCCTACCACATTTCAGCACCACACCCTCCACTGGTACCCGCTCGAGCAAGTCGATAAACAATGGGAAAACAGTGCGGCAGTGCTACCCTCCACCAGAGTGCCCACTTCCCACCACCATTGTCCCAGGGTCCTCCCCCACCATCTTAAACCACTTTTTTCTCTCCCTTGTAGTAAGCTCACTTCTAAAGTCTGTTGCTTTGGGGCATTTGTCATACCCCTACTTTGTTTCTTTATATCCACTTACAAGAGAGCTCATTCTGTTCTAGCCCTCTCCTGAATAACCACTCAGCAGGGTACTCTCCAGATCCATCCGTGGAGCAGCAAATTGAATGACTTCATCTTTTCTTAAAGCCAAGTAGTGGTCCATTGTGCATATGTAACCATCATTTCTTTATCCAGTCATCTTCTCTCGGACACTTGGGTTGTTCCCAGGTTTGGGCTAATATTAACAGTGCTGCAGTGAACATAAGAGCACAAATGGCTTTTCTGAATAGAGTTTTTGGGCCCTTGGGGTAGATGCCAAGTGGAATTGCCAGATCATGTGGCAGCTCTCTTATTAGAAGAATAGAATTTTTAAGTGAAGTAAAATAGTCTTATTTAAATGAATGTTCAAACAGAAGTGTGAGTGACAGGAAGAGAGAGATATTCTAGAGAGAACATGACCTTTTTGGGGGCCGGGAGGAGGGGTGTGGAACACCAAGAAAAGAATTTTTGACTGCATACAACTGTAAGGCTTTTTCTGGGGATTTAAAAGTTCTGAATGCCTGAGAACAAAGAGAATACTTTAATATTATACAGTTAGGGGCTGGAGCGATAGCACAGCGGGTAGGGCGCTTGCCTTGCACGCGGCCGACCCGGGTTCGAATCCCAGCATCCCATATGGTCCCCTGAGCACGGCCAGGGGTAATTCCTGAGTGCAGAGCCAGGAGTAGCCCCTGTGCATCGCCAGGTGTGACCCAAAAAGCAAAAAAAAATATTATACAGTTAAGTTTAAAGAGTAAGTCCTCAGAATATATTGACCAGAGCACAATCTGCCAGTTAGGATTCTATGAATGAAAAATCAGTTAAAACTCCTATAGGGCTAGGGCTGACTTTTTCCTTAGTTAAGCTAACTCCTCCAAGGTGAAGCTCTGGTCTTGGCTAGTTCACTCCCCTATGCTAGGAATTCTTCATGACTTTGTTCGGATATCACCTGTGTGGTAATTTCACTGCCCCCTTCGATCTGAGGCCAACTTTAGCACTCATTCCTCAGTTCTCTCTTAACTTCTGGTACGTGTCTCTGATAGAGTAATTTATAACCTCATGTTCTAATGATTAATTTACAAATCTGGCTTTTTTCACTGCACTGGATGGGAAAGTCTTTTTTTCAAGACCATAACCGTAAGGCAAGTTATATTCATCTATGTATCCCCTGGGCTTAGACAGTGTCCAATTTACAAGTGTTAGGTGTGACAGATTAAGTGAACTAATGTCAGTTACTAATGTCTAAATTTAACCTAAGGCAGCATTAAGTCTGTTTTGTTCACTGATCTATCCTCAGCACCTTGGGGACATATAGTAGGTTCTTGGTGCTTACATGTTAAATGATTGTTATATTTGGGATACTTAGAATAAATTATATCCAAATTAGCAATATTTCCATAAAAACTATTGGTATGTTAATTAAAAAGCGTTGAGGAGCTGGAGCAGTAATGCAGAGGGTAGGGTTTTCCCCTTGTACTTTTTTTAAAATGTAGGATCGGGGCTGGAGCAATAGCACAGCAGGCAGGGCATTTGCCTTGCACATAGCCGATCCGGGTTCGATTCCCAGCATCCCATATGGTCCCCTGAGCACCGCTAGGGGTTATTTCTGAGTGCAGAGCCAGGAGTGACCCCTGTGCATCGCCAGGTATGACCCAAAAAGCAAAATAAATAATAATAATTATGTAGGATTACTGCTATTTGTTCCTCTACTGATAAACTGATTGAAGCACGCATAAAATCCACATTACATTTTTAAAAACTGTTTATTGAATATCTGTGAAATATGCCATTACAAAGCTGTTCATAATTGAGTTTCAGTCATAAAATGATACAACACCCATCCTTCCACCAGTGTGCATTTCCCAATACCAGTGTCCCCATTCCCCTCCCACCATCCCCAAATGCCCCACCCTCCACCTCAGTCTGTCTCTATGGCAGGCACTTTTCTTTTATTTTTAATTTTATAATTTAATTTTTATTTATAACTGACAAAAGTAATTAACAATTGTACCTTCTAATATCCCACTATTTTTTAAAATTTTATTGAATCTCCATGACAGTTACAAGCTTTCATGTTTGGGTTACAATCACACAATGATCAAACACCCATCCCTCCACCATTGCACATTCCCCACCACCAATATCTCCTGTATCCCCCCTCTTTCCCACCCTCCCCCTGCCTCCATGGCAGACAATATTCTCCATACTCTCTCTCTCTCTACTTTTGAGCATCATAGCTTGCAACACAGATACTGAGAGGCCATGTTTCGTCCATTATCTACTTTCGGCATGCATCTTCCATCCTAACTGATTCCTCCAGCCATCATTTTCTTAGTGATCCCTTCTCTATTCCATCTGCCTTCTCCCCTCCGCTCATGAAGCAGGCTTCCAGCTATGGGGCAATCCTCCTGGCCCTTGTATCTACTGTCCTTGAGTGTCAGCTTCATGTGAAATGAATGAGTGCAGTCCCTCTATGTCTGTCCCTCTCTTTCTGACTCATTTCACTTAGCATGATACTCTCCATGTTTATCCATTTATAAGCAAATTTCATGACTTCATCTCTCCTAACAGCTACACAGTATTCCATTGTGTAGATGTACCAAAGTTTCTTTAATGAGTCATCTGTTGTAGGGCACTTGGGTCGTTTCCAGATTTATGGCTATTGTGAACAGTGCTGCAATGAACATATAAGTACAGATGTTATTTCTACTGTGCTTTTTTGCATCCTTGGGATATATTCCCAGAAATGGTATTGTGGGGTCATATGGAAGCTCAATTTTAGTTTTTGAAGGATTGTCCATATTGTTTTCCAGAAAGGCTGGACCAGTTGGCATTCCCACCAACAGTGAAAGAGCGTCCCTTTTCCCCTATATCCACGCCAGCACTGGTTGCTTTTGTTCTTTTGAATGTGTGCCAGTCTGTGGTGTGAGATGATATCTCATTGTTTTTATTTGCATTTCCCTGATGACTAGGGATGTGGAGCATTTTTTCATGTGCCTTTTGGCCATTTGTATTCCTTCTTTCTCTCTCTCCTTTTTCTTTTGTGCACTATGGTTTACAATACAGGTGCTAAGTGGTTACCGTGTTTGCTCAGGGTGTTCAGTAGTTCGGGTAAGTAAGGCTAGAATAGCTTTTTAACTGGGTGGCCGCTTTGCGGTGTGGATGTGACTGCTGTGATTTCCGGAAGTACAGAGAGGTGGAGAGAAGTAGCACATCCTGACCCCGAGATTGCCTGGAGATTTCAGTCACAAAATTCGCAACCTGAATTTTCAGCAGATTATATCTCATATTATATCCCAGCATCTCCATTCCTTTGGACTGGAGTGATACACAGTGGGTAGGGCGTTTGCCTTGTAGGCAGCCGACCTGGGTTCAAGTCCTCTGTCCCTCTCGGAGAGTTCGGCAGGCTACCAAGAGTATCCCACTCAGCAAGGCAGATCCTGGCAAGCTACCCGTAGTGTATTCAATATGCCAAAAAACAGTAACAACAGGTCTCACAATGGAGACATTACCGGTGTCCGCGCGAGCAAATTGACAAACAACAGGACAACAGTGCTATAGTGCTATCTCTCAGTGAGTTCCGTGCTGAGACAGCAGAGTTCAGCAGGAGGCATGGTGGTGCTTTGGGATTGTGGATCCAAGTGACTGCCAAGGGCTCTCCTTGGACGGGCACCAGGCTGACCCTCCTCTCCTCCAATTTATCCCAGTCTGTTTAGCCTTGCATGGGTTCGAGATTAACTGCAGATTTTGATCTCTTTCGAGATTTCTGGGTCTCTGAAGCAAGGCTGGTAGAAGATCTTACATGAGGGAGCTGGAGTTGGTTCATGGGGGTGACTCCCTTACACTTTCTCGGCCCGGGAGCAATATCTGGAACCCAGCACTACATATAGTCCTGGAGCCACCTGGAGTGATTCCTGAGTGCAAAGCCAGGGTTAAGTCCAGCATCACCAGGTGTGGCTCCAAAACAAACAAACAAAAATTCAAAAAGAAATTTCCTCTAAAATGAGCCTGACATAAAAGTCATTTTTTTGAAAAAGAATGAATAATACCTGATAAGGCTCTTCAGGTCATATGCTATCTGTTATACATAGATCACTGCTACTGTCACACAAACACAGACTTAGGTAATAAGCAAGAAAATGAGCATAACTGTGTTCCAATTAAACTTTATTTATAAAAAACAGGCAGTGAGTGAGTGCCAAAAGGAGATAAAGTGATATGCATCATACATTTTCAGTAACAGTATTGGAAACCACAGTGTCTAAAAGTAGAAGAGAGGGGCTGGAGCAATAGCACAGCAGGTAGGGCGTTTGCCTGGTATGCAACTGACCCAGGTTCAATTCCCAGCATCCCATATGGTCCCCTGAGCACCACCAGGGATAATTCTTGAGTGCAGAGCCAGGAGTAACCCCTGTGCATTGCTGGGTGTGACCCCCCTAAAAAATGTAAAAGAGAAAAAAACATAAAAGAGAAGTCAGCCATAGAGGCTGACTGCAGGGCGGGGCAGAGGGAGATGGGAGGGAGGGAAACTGAGAACATTCATGGCAGGAAATGTGCACTGTGAGGGGATGGTGTTGGAACACTGTATGACTGAAACTCGATCGTGAACAACTTTGTAACTGTATATCTCATGGTGATTCAATTTTTAAAAATGGGGTGACTAACCCACAGTTATAATCTTCTATATTAAAAATCAGGTAGTGACTCTGAATTGGTCTGCGTGCTGGAGTTTGTCAACCTCTGCTCTAATGTGTACTCGCCGAGTAACACAGTTATTTGGGAAGCCAATTATTCCATGATTCTGTGTACTTCTAAGAAATATGGCCATTAATGTTTTGATTATATTTTCACTAAATTAGACCAACTGTCCTCCCTGGTGAATGAATGCATTTTACTTTGTTTGTCCAATAGGAGCAGCTCATGGCCTGTCATCCATTCTCCAGATGCTTCTTTCTTATCATGAGCACCTGAAGCCCTCTGATCAGGAGCTGGTGTGGCAGAGTGTGGATTTCCTTATGGAGCAGGAACAGAACTGCAACTGGCCACCTGAACTGGGCGAAGCCATCGAGAGAGAGAATGAGCTCGTGCACTGGTGTCATGGTGCCCCAGGTCTCACACACACACACTATTATCTGAGAACATTGCCTTCCATCAGTTTTATCCAAGGAGGGAGGTGCTATTTCTGAGAACTGAGGATATTTTTCATTCTGTGTCACGACTAATGAGATTTAAAAGGAAAAAAAGGGTCAAGATGAAACTTGCCAATGCCCCAAAATTCTCAGTATGGAAAGTACATCCAGAAATTTGTCCTGCATTAAAAAATATTTGCTCTAATGTCTGCTTATACATAAATTCAACTGTCACTGACTATGGAAAATAAGAATCCCACATCAAATTTAAATTTTAGTAGCCTCACTAAAAACATAAAAAGAAATAGGTTGAATTGATTTTTGTAATATATTATAGCCTACTGTAGCACTGTAGAACTGTCATTCCACTGTTCATCGATTTGCTCGAGCGGGCACCAGTAATGTCTCCATTGTGAGACTTGTTGCTACTGTTTTTGGCATATTGAATACACCAGGGGTAGCTTGCCAGGCTCTGCCTTGCGGGTGGGATACTCTTGGTAGCTTGCTGAGCCCAAAATATTATTTCAAGATGCAATCCATTTTATATGGAGTGGTTTTATTCTTCATGATAATTCTTTGATATTTTGTGCATATTTTATATTTGCATCCCATTTCAATTCAGCTATTTTGCAAGTACTCAGTTGCTACATTAAACAGCATATATCTGGAACCTAAACAGTTTTAGTAGTTAAAAATATAGTCCACAGAATAAGAGCCTGGGCTGCCTGGTAGCTTATTAGAATACAGAATTGTAGGCTATATTGCAGACCCTTTTAATTAGAATATACATTTTAACAAGATTCCTTATCAATTTGTATGCACAGTAAATGTTTAACTCTTCTATAATTCTTCAAATGCATATCCCCACCATCATCTAACATAAAATCATGTATAGTGAACTCTGTTTAGCCTAGAATTCTATCAGACCTCATTTCCCCCCACCACCACATTTTCTTCTTAATCCCAGTGCCCTCAGGAAAGGGATAATTCAGAAGTTAAATTCAAATAAACTAATTTTGGTTGATTGACCAGGGGAAAGAGATAAAATACCAAAATAACACAAACACTTTGGATTAGGAGTGGATTTCATTTTCAATACTATGCTTCAATGCAGTGAGCACAGCTTTAAAATACATTTGATTTCTCTTTAGTTTTTTACCTGATTTGTATTACTTCCTTTCGCTTCCTTACCTAATTAATGTGCTTTAATCCCACTGTAATTTCATTTTCTTCCATGGGTACACTTTGAGTTCATGAATAATGGAAGTCTTAGTCCATTGGCCTTATTTTCTTTGCCTGCCACATTTACCAAAGGAAGGGACTTCAAAGGCTCCTGTGTGTGCTTGTACCAGTGCCAAACATTGTGCTTTATGTTCAGATGAACTGCCAATTATAATTGGAGCCTATTTCTATTTGCTTTGAACTTTTTAGAGAAAAACAAATTATTTACGATCATAGAAATTAAATAACTTCATGTTATTCTCAACACTTCCATTTCCTAGAGACTCTTCAGTGATTTTCTATGGATGGTCTCTGGTCATCTTCCAAGCTCCTCAGAATCCTTGAGTTATGGAAATGTCCCAAGTTAAAGACTATTTTTTAGAATCAAAGTGCTTAGTAGAAGCCCTGGAAGAAGTAGGTAGATTACTAAATGTGTGATTCAGTCAGTTAAAAGATGTGGATGAGTCAGAGAAGTAGTTCAGTGGGTAAGATACTTGCTTTGCACACATCCAATCCAGGTTTGATTTCCAGAACTGTTGTTCCCTGAGCACCATTAGGACTGATCCTTGAGCACAGAGTCAGGTTTAAGCCCTGAGAACAGTCAGGCGTGATTCAACCTCACTGCTCCCCAAATGATATAGGTATCTTCAAGTATAGTTATTCCATATACTTTTATATGTCATCTATTTTTGGAATTCACATACCATAACACTACAGCACAGAATTCATCACCTTGGACATTTTTATTTATCCTCCTACATCCTTTGCGATTAATATCTTGCTAAGATGAAACATAGCTTCCAAACAAAATCATTCAACCTACACATTCACTGGACTGCCAAAAATAAACCAATTCACAAATGTATTTTAAAATACCAAATGAGGTCCTTATTGCTGCCAACCTTCATTTCTACCTCAAGGGTATTGATCTTCCCTTAAAGGGATGTGCTAAAAACAGTATCAAGAGATTATAAATCTTTTAAGTGCGGGTCGAAGATCATCAGGATTCCTCTGAAGTTGGCAATAGTAAAGTCTCAAAAATCTCTAAAACAGAAGAGATCCTAGAAAAATCATTTTCTCTTGTTTGGGAAAAACCTTTCTTGAGAGTAGATATATGAACAGCACAGATGGTTTGGGGCAGCAGACTGATCCTGTGATTGAAAACCTGCCAGAGACAATCTACAACGTGGAGCTTCATCAATGACACCTCATTTCTCCCTGTGATTGATTCCTGTTGATTTTCCATCAACCCACTCTTCAGGCGACAGCTTTAGCTATCAGTTAGGCAGTGCACGCAGAGTTCTTGACTCCCAACTAATGCATCTGGGTTCTAATTGTAACTCCAACACTAACTAGCCATGTGATTTTTGAGTAAACCATTTGGTTTCTTTTGTGCCTCTGTTTCTTTATTGACTCTTTGCAATAGAGTAGTGAGACCTCATATCTTTGTATCACTGCAAACCCCTTTTGCCCTGTGGACCTTTGCATTTATGAGAACTATGTACCAAAAGAAGAATTGCAAATGCCCACATTATTTAATACCTGGTGTGGTGTATCATTTTTCTTACTAAATGCAATGATGTATAGTGAGAGACTCTTATGACCTCTTCATAGCTTTAATGATTCGGAAATACAAGATGAAAGTCATTTTTAAAAATCATTAAAACAATTGCTGTAGCTAAAATAAATTCTCAGTTGCAATATGATTCATTATTACTGTGGTAACACTGACAGTGCATTTCCTTTACGCTGTGAAACACAGGTGTGGCTAGTTTTCAAAATTCATTCCACCAGGACTCCTGGGCAGATGACTTTGAATTGATACCAAGAAGGGCTTATGCTACGCAGGTTTCAGTGGTCAGTATGCTTTAAGGACACACTGTGTGCCTCAGTGACATTATAGATCCCAGAATTCTCCAAGATATTGAAACTGTCAGGCTGGCATTTCAAGGCTAGCTGTAGCACTGTTGTCCCTTTGTTCATCGATTTGCTCGAGCGAGCACCAGTAACGTCTCCATGTCTCCATTGTAAGACTTTTTGTTACTTTTTTTTGGCATATTGAATATGCCACTGGTAGCTTGCCAGGCTCTGCCATGCAGGCGGGATACTCTCGGTAGCTTGCTGGGCTCTCCGAGAGGGACGGAGGAATTGAACCCATGTCAGCCGCATGCAAGGCAAATGCCGTACCCACTGTGCTGGGTACCCACTCCAGCCCAAAGCTAGCTAAGATCACATTTTCAAGGAATAAATTTATTAAGCCATATATCTTAAGCGATAATTAATTTCTTTTCCCCAATTGTATTTCATGAAGACATACATCACTGCTGACTGTTATCAATGACAATGATTAGTGTTCCTATGACAAAGTAATATGGTTCCTATAAAAGCCAAGAAGCACCAGAGTCCTTCCTTTTCAATTAAGCAACCAGAATGTGTATTATGTTGGGTTGTGAGGCAGTAGATTTAGCAGTATCTCTAAGTCTCTCATGTACTGTTCTGTGGTTTACCAGGCATATAAGGCTGCAGGACTTGTTTTATTTGGCCCAGACCAGAAGATCAACACTTCTTGACTTGCCTGACACTGAAGATACAGTGTAGGAGTTAAGTCATCTTTTCTGAAGATCATCTTTTCTTCCTCACATCTCTCATGTCAACTTCAGTGTCACTTGGTTCTGTGGTGAGAAATGAGACCTTCTAGGGCCATTAGCCATTTGTGGATCCCTTTCCATGTGTGAAACACCAACCTAGTGACAATAGGGAACAAATGTGAACAAGAAAAAATTCCTGCCCTTGGTTAGTTTGTACTGTACTAGAAGAGGTAAATATGTATTCTGGTAATTTTAATGATACAGTATAAGTGCAAGAGGCTTGTGTAAGGAAAAATGCAATCTCCAAGGAGGGCTTTCTGGTGCTCCTCTGAATGCAGTTCAGGATTCCTGAAGAAGGAATTGCCTGAAGTAATTTGGCTAGACCTAGACAGGTAGAATGCTTGTCCCAAGAGAAGTGAGCATGGGTGGTCAGAAGCATGAAGCCACGTGGTGAAATAAGGGGGAAAGCAGATGTTTTGGTTCTACCGAAGTGAAAAGCTTCAACTAGGCAACGGAGAAAAGACTGGAGACAGAGTGAGTCACAGAAGGCTTTGTGTGTCATGCTAAGGCATCTGGATAATAGGAAGTCATTTTCAGTGGGTTCAAGCAGAGGAGTGGCATGGTCAGATTATCATCTTAGAAGGGTCTCCTCACCCTGCCACAAAATGAATTCAAGGGGTTCAGATAACCCCTATCTAGATAACTAGTTATCTAGACAAGTGGTAACTCAGGCTTGAGCTCAAGGAGAGCTGGGCCTTTGTACATGGCTAATTTTCCCTGGCTGGAGCACTTCCCTCTTCCACCAGCTCTTTGGGTGGATTTTTGTTTGTTTGTCAGGGGCGGGTGTTTGGTTTTTAGCCACACCTGGCAGTTCTCAGAGCCTACTCCGGCTCTACATCCAGGGATCATTCCTGGCGGGCTCTGGGCAACCATATGGGGTGCTGGGGATTGAACCCAGGTTGGCCACATGCGAGGCACACACCCTACCCACTGTACTATCTCTCTGGCCTACCACCAGTTCTTTCAAGGTGTCCAGAAGCAGAGCCAAATCTGGGGAGGAACCTGTGGGGGAGTAGGGAGTCAGGATAGAGCAAGGGTGGAAAACAAATGTGTTTCTCATCTGGAAACCTCACTTGCCCAGATTCTGAGGGAATGACCACACCATGAAGCCTGAAGACAGGAGAGCCAACCTTTTGGAGACAGGAGCCAACCTGTATTCGTTGTTGGCCAAAATCTCTAAAGGTAGAGTGTACAGTGTAGCCTCTGATTTGACTGAAGGCAAATCTAAAGAGGGGGAAACCAACCAACCAACGTAGAAGTTGGGGCACTAGCCGGTTAGATAAAGGGAACTCTGAGTACAGAGGGCTTTTAGTTTGCCTGGCAAATTCCTCCTTGCCCTGAAGTACTCAGGTTCATGTTTCCACTCGCGTCATGGGCCTTACCTTTCTCTTAGAGTGGGTCAGTGGCCTCCTGTGTATGTCCACAGAACCTGTTTCCCTTCATGTAGCCTACTTAATGCATTCTGTCATGCTGTAAATACCATGAAGGCAGAGATTTTAGAAATGTTTGTACCTACTAGTATGCCTGATTTTTAATTGGTGCTCAATGTTTAAGCAGCCACCAAATCCTTTGAGCTCTTCTTCGTGAACCTCTTTGCCATCTTTTTACCAACAGAATCAGCTCACAGCTACTCAGATGCTCTTCTTTGGAGGTGGGGAGGGGGCACTTTCAGCAAAGTTCAGGGCTTACTCCTGGCTCTGTACTCAGGAATTACTCCTGGCAGTGCTTTGGGGATCATATAGCATGCCTGAGATGGAACCTGGGTCAGCTGCCTACAAGGCAAAAAAAAAAAAAAAAACATTAAACTATTGCTCCTTTCCTGTCTTTGGGTCTCTTTGGACACCACTATTGGGCATTTTTTCTGCAATGCCAATCACATCATAAAGCATGAAAGCCGGGGCCGGAGCGATAGCACAGTGGGTAGGGCGTTTGCCTTGCACGCGGCCAACCTGGGTTCGATCCCCGGCATCCCATATGGTCCCCCAAGCACTGCCAGGAGCAATTCCTGAGTGCAAAGCCAGGAGTAACCCCTGAGCATTGCTGGGTGTGACCCAAAAAGCAAAAAAATAAAAAACATGAAAGCCATTCAATCCCTAACAAAAACACTGCCACTTGGTTCCCTATTGCCTAACAGAATATAGTACAAGCTGCATAAATGGACTTGCAAAGTCATCCATAGTGAGAAGCCAATCCACCCTATTATCTTATTTGTTTGAATCCTGCCCCACTGGTTTTCAGTGACTTGTTTGTCCTAGCTCCAAATATTTGTAGTTAGAATGTGCTCACCATCTCATCCTGGACCTGAAGTTTCCTATACATCCTACAAGTTCCTCAAGAAAGTCCTACATCCACTCCAGACTTCAGCTGATATCCAAGTCCCATCTGATCTGTCTAGTATTTACTGATAGTACCCTTCTTTTTTTTTTGCTCCAACAGCATCATGAGTCACAAGCCATATCAATCACACATACATGTTTTTGTCTCCTTTCTAGTCCGTGCCTTCCAGAGTGGCAGGAGTTATTTTTAGTTTTGTTACCTCCCTAGACTAGGACTGGCCACCTAATTTGTAGGACTGGGTATAAAATGAAAATTCATACCCTATTTAAAATATGGTCAAATTTTGAGATGGCAACAACAGAGTGTAATGCCCAGCAAAGGATACTTCTAAAGCTCAAATGCCCAGAAACCTGCCCTGCCTAGTGCTAACCACAAGTTTGGGGACCTCTGTAGTATAAAATAAATCAATATGGTGAATGAGTAATCATTTAGGTTCAGTTATTTTAAAATCATCCTTTTGTTTGTTGGAGACACCTTGTTCCTAACGCAAGGACAGTGCTATAGGTGACCATTGTCACTGGTTGACTGATGGAGGAAAGAACCTTTTGTTTTGTATATGTTGATCATAGAGAGCATTAAAGTATATTTTTTCAATAGAGGATAAGTGCATGTCTTTCATAAAATATAAAATCAACATGTCACCGAATGTTTTAGATTATTGATAGATGAAGGAATTTTTTTAAGAGGTGTTACAACTGATTCAAATGAAACCCCGAAGTGTAGACATATTTAGGGTTATTACAAGAGTAGACATGAATTTGATCAACAGCTGCAAAATTGGCTTCTTTGCACAGACTGAGGGGAGTCAATCCAACTTCTGCTAGCCAGGATGTGGGTCTCTAGAGACAGGGATTATTTGCATTACTATCATTTTTTTGGCAAGGTAATTTCTGTCTCTACAGAGTTGTGAAATAGTCTTGTCAAAGACAATGAAAGAGTAAGCCTGATGGATGAGCTAGTTAAGATACCTACTAAATTCAAGTCCTTTCCAGTTTTTATATAGGAGAAAGTTAGAATGCACAAGAGCAAGAGTGGCGTTGTGTTACTAATCTCCCTGAATATAAGCACCTGGAACTTGGGGGAAATTGTTTCTATTAAGAGCTGTCACATTTTTTTCTGTTCCTGCCTGTGTAATTACCTTTGTCGAGGAGTTTTGAAAGAGAATGTCCTTCCTTGACATAATCAAGTTGAGAAGAACTTATTGCACAGAGAGAAGTCTTGGCCAGGTCATTTGGAATCTTTGTTGGTTTTGGACGGACTCCCAGTTTTGCTCTTAAGAAAAAGTGTACAGTTATAAGTATTTAAACATTACAACTTCTGAACTTCCGTGGGTGGACTGGGCAAACTATAAACATTTTGTCATATAAGAAGACAGATATGCAAATTGTTGACTGAAGTATGCATATTAAATATTAATCCATTTGTACATGGTACATTTTACTACTTCAGGGACCATCATCAATTCCAACAACTTAGACTAAATCTCATAGATTAAATAATACTCTCTCTTATAGAAGTTTCTATATCCTTGCCACTCAAAATGTTTTTCTAGGAGGAATTTGTTACAAATGCAGCTGTATCTTAGGCCCCACCCCAGACTTATCAGATTAGAATGGATATTTTAACAATAGCACAGAGATGGTTTGTAAATATTTTATAGTTTAAGATGTTCAGCTTTATCATATTTAACCCCAAGAGTCATCTCTCATGTTCCTCATGTTTTCCCAGGAATTGCCTATCTCTTTGCCAAGGCTTATCTGGTTTCCAAGAAACCACAGTACCTGGATACATGCATTCGGTGTGGAGAACTCACGTGGCAGAAGGGCCTGTTGAAGAAGGGGCCAGGAATTTGCCATGGTGTAGCTGGCAGTGCCTACGTGTTCTTGCTGCTGTACAGGCTCACAGGAAACTCTAAATACATCTACCGAGCCCAAAGGTCAGCTGTCTTCACATATATTTTTCCTTATTTTCATCTCACTAATGTTCTGAATATGTAATAGAGTCACATAATTTTAAACGTGTAAAAGACATACCTCAATTATATTCTCTAGAAGTTTTGTTCTCAGTTTCTCTAGAAATTTCTCAGGAAACAGTGTCATCAACTTTTATAGTTCCCCCTGCCCAGGGATCTTCTGTGTGGATTCAAGCTAATAAGCCTATTTATGTAAAGTGTTGTCCCTTTTGCCATACAAATGGCAGCCTTGCTATCTTAGCAATAACCCTATACTGGTATATAAAATACTTTTTTATTTTTTGTATCCCTTGTTATTTTATGGTATAAATGAAGCAGAATTTATTGAACAGCTGCATTAGAAAGATCTAGTTGGATTGTTTCCAATATTTATAAATAATGCTATGATGAATAAACTTATATAAGTATCATCTTACAAATGTATGTGTATATTTTAAAGATAAATCACTGGAAGTGGAATTCCTGGGTTAAAATTACATGTAAATTTATATATATATTTTAAAACAGTTAACCTGAAAGCTGTCCTCAAAACATTTAAAAATGTATGATACCATGGATGTAGTTACAAAGTTGTACAGTGGGTCTCTAGATCTGTTTATTCATTTTATATAACAAACTTTGTGGTCATTGAGCAACAATTCATTTTCCCCTCCCCCAGTCCCTGGCAACCACCACAGTTTTCTGCTTCTTTGAGTTGGCCACTGCACCTATCTCAAATAAATGTTATCATGCAGTATTTGTCTTCCGTGACTGGCTTATTTCACTTAGCATAATGTCCTCATTTATATTTAGAACAGTGCTTGGCACATAATAACTTAATGTAAATGTTCACTATTATTACTAAAAGTTTTAGTTATTTTATTCCAGACATTTGTCTGTGCATAAATGCATATTCACTTATCTATGTGATCTATGTGTGTATGTAATTTAATATTCTATTTGTGTGTATGACAGCACTAATATAATATTTATAGCTTAAATTTTTAACATTTAAAATTAAATTTTTTAAATTTATTTTAGACACTGTGGTTTACAGTACTGTTCATGATTGGGCTTCATTCATAATACAATCTTTTTAAATTTTTTTTAAAAATTTCATTGAATCACTGTGAGATAGTTACAAGATTTCATGTTTGGGTTACAATCACACAATGATCAAACACCCATCCCTCCTCCAGTGAACATTTCCCCCACCACCAGTATCCCCGGTATACCCCCCCTTTCCCACCCTCCACCTGCCTCCATGGCAGACAATATTCCCCATAGTCTCTCTCTACTTTTGGGCATTATGGTTTGCAACACAGACACTGAGAGGTCATCATGTTTGGTCATTATCTACTTTTGGCATGCATCTCCCATCCCAACTGATTTCTCCAGCCGCATAATACAATCTAGCACCACTCCCTCCTCCACAGTGTCCACTTCCATCCACCATTGCCCCAGTGTCAACCCCCTCATGCTAACCCCCCTGTAGAAAACTTCCTATTGTAGACCAGTTCTTCATTATTATTTCCTTGGTGGAATTGTTATCATTGTATCACTATCATCTCATTGTTCATCGATTTGCTCAAGCAAGCAAGTGCCAGTAACTTCTCCATTCGTCCTAGCCCTGAAATTTTAGCAGCCTCTCTTTACTCGTCCTTCCCAATGGTGCCCCATTGGAGGCTCTTTCAGGATCAGGGGAATGAGACCCATCATTGTTACTGTTTTTGGCATATCAAATATGCCACAGGGAGCTTGCCAGGTGCTGCCATGTGGGCAGGATACTCCCAGTAGCTAGCCAGTTTCTCTGAGAGAGAGAACTAAACAATAAGTGGTTGCATGGCCTCTCTCTTCCAGGAGCTTTGTTTATAGTCTCTGGATCTTGGCCATTGATGGGATTAAATGGCTGCTGGGGGGCAGTTTGTGGGTGTGACTGCCTAGCTACTAGAAAATGGAGGATCTGGATGGAGGAGGCCCAGTCCTGATCTAAGCAGGCTTGAAGATCTCAACCCCGGGTCTTGCACACCTGGGTTCCTCTTCCTGTTCCTTCATATGTGAGGCTCATCTGAGAGTGTGTAGAGTGGCCTTGAGCATGGTTGTGGCTGGGTTCCAGAGGCCTTCGGCTGCCAGGGCTCTGCTCGGGGCGGGGAGGGAAACTCAACCCGCCCCTCTCTGAGGGGCCCCAGTGAAGACAGCCAGGCTCGGGGGCAGGAGACTCTGCTGTGAAATTGTTATACCCCTACCTTTTTGCTTTATACCCCACATATGAGAGAGGCCATTCCGTGTCCGTTCCTCTCCTCCTGATTAACTTAGCATGATACTCTCCAGATTCATCCATGTAGAAGCAAATTACATGATTTCATCTTAGAGCTGAGTAGTATTCTATGTACATATACATATGAATAAATGTACCATAATTTCTTTTTGTTTGTTTGTTTAGGGTTTTGTGTGTGCATTTTGTTTTTTGAGCCACACTCAGTGATGCTCAGGGCTTACTCCTGCTCTGCCCTCAGGGGTTACTCCTAGTTGGGTTTAGAGGACCATATGGATGCTGGGATAGAACCCGAAAATGGTTTGGCCATGTGCAAGAAAAGTGCCTTATCCGCTGTACTATTGCTCCAGCAACATAGTTTTTTTTCCCTATAAATTAAAGGGTTATTTTTTTCAGTAACGAAAAATTTCTAGTTTTTAAAAGATATTAAGTCACCATGATTTATAAAGTTATTCATAGTTGAGTTTCAGGCATACAATATTTCAATATCAGTCCCATCACCAGTGTCAACTTCCCTCTACCAATGTCTCTAGTGTCCCTCCCACTCTACCCCCACACCAGCCTGCCTCCTTTTTTTTTTTCTTTTTGGGTCACACTGGCGATGCACAGGGGTTACTTCTGGCTCTGCACTCAGGAATTATCCCTGACGGTGCTCAAGGACCATATGGAATCCAGGAAATCGAACCTGGGTTGGCTGCTTCCAAGGCAAACACCCTACCCGCTGTGCTATCACTCCAGCCCCTGGCAGGCACATTTTTAAGTTTGGTTTGACTGGGCAAGTTCTGAGCTATTTCTTCTTCCATCAATCATTCTTCTCCCTTCTCTTTTTCCTCTCCCTGTAATTTGGAGATGCTATTATTGAATAAGTACATTACATTCACTTTTCTTTTACTTTGCTTTTCTTTTGCCACTTCATTATAGTTGTTGGTTTCTATTTTGTCTTCAAGGTCACTAGTATGGTTCTTCACATTCAAAATTCTGTGACTATGACTTGCTATTATGTCCTTTAGCTCCTTCAATTCCATTTTTATGGATTCCTTCACTGTCTTAATCAATCATTTTTTATTTGAGTTGATTGGGTTTTATCTTCCACTGATTGCTTAATTTCCATTGCCATCACAGAGTGTTGATTTGAGGTACTCCTCAACCAGAATCAGAATTTTTCATGAACTTAAGGACTTGCTTGGACTTCTGTGCAGCCAGTGCAGCTGAGTTCCTTTGTACTAAAATTTCATGTACTAACTAAATGTACTAACTAAAGTTTCTCATTGTACTAAAAAAATTAGAGGTGCTAAAAGGGGAACTTTGAATTCCTGGTTACCTGAGTACTGATCTGATCTATTTATGAATACCAACTATTTGCTTATTCCTCTTATTCAGACTATTTTCTGGCCCTGAGTGTCAGGGAGGGGTATAAATCTAGTTCTCTTGTTTAGTTATCAGGTGTTTATGGGAGTATTCTGTCACTAAATTAGGACTTGATCTTTCTCTACCTGCCCATAAAGTGTGTGGGCTAAAGAATATAACAAAATTTGGGGTTTTGCTTTGGCAACTAAGGCTGGAGAATTGTCCTCTGTGGCCAGCTGAGATGAAGGTACAGCTTTCCAGTTCTCTTCATCACATCTGGTTGGGAGGTTTTAAGATTTACATCAGCAGATGATTTACATCAGGATATATGAATCCCTGGGGTGGGTAGACACAAACTTGCCCCAGAAGTCACGTTGCTAGAAATGAA
Organism: Sorex araneus; assembly: GCF_027595985.1. Taxonomy (NCBI): domain Eukaryota; kingdom Metazoa; phylum Chordata; class Mammalia; order Eulipotyphla; family Soricidae; genus Sorex; species Sorex araneus. Next base: position 38,914,756 of record NC_073313.1, read on the forward strand.
TTTTTTTTGCTTTTTGGGTCACACCCAGTAATGCATAGGGGTCACTCCTGCCTCTTCACTCAGGATTACCCCTGGCAGTGCTCAGGGGACCATATGGGATGCTGGTTATAGAACCCGGGTCGGATGCATACAAGGCAAACACCTTACCTACTGTACTATCACTTCAGCCCCTAGAAATGAATATTTTTAAGGGACAAGCCATCTTCCAGTTTGTATAGATATATCTCATTGTTCTAATAGTTATGTAAATTTTCACTGAAGATGTACCCTAATTAATATAACCAATCTTTGAGTGATGGATACTTGGTCCAAATAGTCAGTTTTATTTTGAATAGAATATCTTCTGCCACTGTATTTACAGGTTTATAACTGTTATTCTGAAATCCTTTTAAAATGTATGTTTGTTACAATTTAGCAGTCTAAAATTCATTTATTTCATACCCGTCTCTGTATGTCTTATAAACATCTTAGTTCTGATAAATATCATAATATGTCTGGCCACATTATTGAACTCTATTACTCTGTTAATTTTTCATTAGACTCCATTAGGCTTGCTAATTACACGTATATTATCTGTAGTTGGTTATAATTTTGTGGTTTCCTTTCTAATTCATATACTCTGTTTTGTGTGTTTGTTTCCTATTGCATGAGTCAGCATCAGTGTTCAATAATAACAGAGGTAGTAAACATCCATGCCTTCATACTGATTTGATTAGGAGTGCTTCTGTGTCTTACTGTAATCTCTTAAATTTGCTTTTATGATGTATATCATGTCATATTATGACAGAGCTCTGTTCAAGATAATCCAGTAGCTTTTCATAGCACTCATAATAAAAGCCAAAGTCTGTCCTATGAACTAAAGGCCTTTCATGGCCTTTCCCCCATTTCTTCTCTGATACTATTCCTGACTCTTCATCCCACAGGTTAATTTCCATCACCGTGGCTTTCCTGTGACTCTGTTAAGGAGCTAGGTATAATCTACATTAGAGACTTTGAGTTTTTGGTTTTCTTCACCTATAATACTCATTTTCTATGTATCTCCTAGCTCCCTTACTTCATTCAGACCTTTACTCAAAAGCTACTTTTTTCAGAAAGACCTCCACAAACCAAGTTATCTGGTATTCGATGTTAAACAAAAAATACACAATATACCCTTTTCAGTATTTGTGTATGTGCTCTGAAGGAATAAAGCATAATCATATGTAACTCCCCTTTATGAATATCTATTGTCTAGGAATTCCATTAACACTTTTTATTCATGGGTCCTTAATAGTAGATCAGCTGTAACTTGAGCAACATAACAAATCAGTCAGCACAGAGAGAAAAGGGGAAAGAACAAACTTAAATGTGGGTTGTTTTCTTATGAAGTATGGTAGAATAGTTGTCTTCATTTTGCAAGTATTCTGCTATAATATGTTTAAATAAAATGATATTTACCATTTATTGAATGTATTGGTGGGGGATTTTATTCCTACCTGTCTAAGTTGTTCGGTCTGTTCAAATAATTAAATTGGCATAACAAATATTAACAGTAGAAAGCCAGATTAATGTATATTTGCATGGGAACACCACAAAATATGAAGCTCCCTAACAGACAAGTGAGGTTTATTCCTGAGCTAGGGAGAAGCAAGTAGAGATCTGGGACTACTAAGGGGGGGAGGAAAATAAATTACAGGAAGATGAGAAAGTCCAATGTTCAATGGACAAACTTGCTAGGCGTTGATAATTCTGCCCTCCCCCAGAGACCCCACCTTCTTTGTCTTCCACGCCTAGCTCATATTCCTAATAATAGCTCTCTTCTAACTATAGGTCTCCAAGCTACATTGTTATAGGCAGTTAAGAGTTAAGGAGAAATAAAGAAAAACTTCCTGGGTCTTCTATTTCTTAGAAATTATAAACCCAGAGAACCCTTATACCAAAAACACCAAAGAGACTTATTTTAGAGTGGCAAATTCTCCTCCCTCATACTTGCTTTATTCTCTATGCCTAATTTATGCTATTTCTAACCTTTATGTACAATCTTAGGCAATTCTGAAATTTCACCAGATTACCCCCATACCAACCTCAACTTCACATGTTTTAAAGTATGATAAAGAAATTTGAAAAAAGTCTTGTGAAATTATCAGCATTGGTTATCTCAATTCCAAAGCCCTTCTTCTTTGTATTACACCATGGCTTCTTAATCTATGCTTTGCAAATTTACTTGAGAAGATGGTACTTCTTAAGCTGAAATATAATTTCTTTCTGTTCTGATTGTAGGTAATAAGCCACAGGAGAACCAGCAGTAGTTGTTACTCTGTCTGCAATAAAGTTTTAGTTATTCTCATGTCACTCCTATTGCAGATATTATGAAATATATTTTCCTTCCATCACTACTTTGAAGTGTCAACCATTACTAGGAGCACTCTTAGTTCATATGATTTAGTATGTTTAAAAATAATAGATGTATAATATGAATTTAGTTTCATATGATTAATTTTCTCAGGAATTCGGTATATTTCATATTATATAATTAAAGACTTTTTCTGAGGAGTTCAAACTGCTAACTGGTCCCCCGGTATTCAAAAAGTTAAGACTTCTTAAATCTACATCACAAAGCTTTATCATACAGTTACAAATTTTGAATTAACTCTTTTTGAGGGGATACACACCCATCAGTGATCAGGGCTTACTCCTGGATCTGTGCTCAAGGGTTACTCCTGGTGGTGCTTAAGGGACCATATGCAGTGCCAGGGAGCAAACCTAAGTCAGCTGTGTACAAGACAAACATTTATCAACCGTGCTATCTCTCTAGTCCCTAAATTAGCTCTTAAGATGCATGATCAGTATTCTACTTTTTTATATTTTTGAATTCCATTTAAAAATTATTGCATATTCAGAAAAAACGCAGTTGATAAAAAATAGGAACAAAATAAACTGAAATATGCTTCCTGCTGATTTATTGTACACTGCTGTCAATAATTCCAGGAGTTCTAAAAGGATCAAATGAGTAATTACTCTTCATAGAACCTCCTATGTAGTAGCAATAATCTAAATTTATGGCAGTGTCAGTTCTTAGGTCTTACCAATCCTTGAGCTCTAGCCTCTGAATTGGCGATTATTTTTGTTGTTGATGGGAACCAGTCGACCAAGTCAGAGGAAAGATGACATAAGTGACAGTACTTTTAAAGCTGTAAACTACTAAAATGTTACTCATAATAAAGAATTTGAATAGCTGTTGTGGATAAAGGTGAAAGAAGAAAGATCTTTCGTAGATAATTTAGAGGCTGGTAATTTATTTTTAAAGTGATGTCTTAAAAATAATCTATCATATAGCTAAATTTACTATTTGATGTCATGATTATAAAACGTTGCTTGCCTTTTCCCATTCATCTTATTCCTTTGTTTGCCCAAGGCACAGATTGTGTAAAATCCTGCCCATTTATTTTCACAGTCTCTGCTCTCTGTCACATATAAATGAAACCTATTTTAGGATTAATATGCCTGTAGAAACACAGCGTATTTACTCTTTTATTTATTTCATACATTTGTTATTTTTTGGTCCTGGGGGTTGAACCCAAGACCTTAAACATGCAAAGCATGCACTCTACTTATGACCTTATACATGCAAAGCAGCATTTGCTCAACCACTGAACTATATATCAAGTCACCAAATTTGGTCTTTTAGATGAACAGTCATATATCAGCACACTTCTATTCAAGATAAATGAAAATATGACTATTTTTTCACATTTAACTATTGGATGACAGTAGGAATGAATCCTCAGGTAATACCAAATGCATTGCTTTGAAAACTCTGAAAATAGTCGAATTTGCTTGCCAACATGATTTTTTTGTGAAACTTGCACAATTATATAACAGATTTTTTTAACAGTGGAAAAAGCTTTCTAAAAATATTGTTCAATCTAGAAAGAAAATGACAAGGAAATTTCAACTTAGCAAAGAGGGAAAAGCACCTCAAGGCTAATAATATGGTTTTAAATAATATGGTTTTTCAAAACAAAAACCCAATAAAGTCTATTTAAGGATCTGATTGACCATATTCAACAATTCATGAACAAGATGGGAACCCATCTAAGAATTAGAAGAGAGCTCTAAAGTGCTACAGAAAGAAAGAGAGAGGAAATCAGAAATCAGTACAAGGAAGTCATAAATGAAAAAACATACTTTAGGCATAGGTAGCCTACCAACAGGGAATGAAAAAAATCTATGTAACATATTATTTTGTTTCCTTTTGGGAAATGGAAATTATTTCTTCATTGATACTGATCAGGTAATTCCACACTGGCCAGTTAAGATGACATTTATCATGCTTGTCTCTCAGTATCTGTGTTGCAAACTATCATCATCATCATCATCCCATTGATTGTCGAATTTCTTGAGCGGTCTCAGTAACGTCTCTCTTCATCCTAGCTCTGAGATTTAAGAAGCCTCTCTCTACTCGTCCTTCCCAACAATGCCGCACTGGAGGCTCTTTCAGGGTCAGGGGAATGAGACCCAGATTGTTACTGGTGTTGGCAAAAGAATACACCATGAGGAGTTTGCGAGGCCCTCCCATGTGGGCAGGAAACTCTCGGTAGCTTGCCAGTTTCTCCCAGAGGGAGAAGTAGGCTATAAAATATTGCACGGCCTCGAAGCGGCCGAGAGCTTCTGGGAGCTTGCTTTTAAGTCTCTGGATGTTGGCCGTTGATGGGATTAGGGGGGTGGGGGGCTCGGGCGGGGCAGTCCCTGGGTGTTACTACCTAGCTACTTGAAAATGGGAAATCTGGGCAGAAGAGGCCCAGTCCCGATCAGAGCAGGCTTGGAGGTCTCAGCCCCGGGTCCCACACACCTGGGTTCCTGTGCTGGTTCCTTCATGCCTGAGGCTCATCCGAACCTATGGAGAGGGGCCTTGAGCAATGCTGTGGCTAGGCTGCAGGAGCTCTGCTCGGGGTGGGGAGGGAAGCTGGAGCCCATTCCCTCCGAGGGGCCCCGGAGAAGACAGCCAGGCGTGAGGGCAAACTATAAGACCAAAAAAGGAGGCGGGGGGAGGAAAGAGGAGAGAGGAGAGAGAGAAAGAGGAGAGAGATGGCTTAAAGGGCTGGAAGTCTCCATTCCATTTGTGTTTTGCATGTGGAAGGCCCAGGTTCCAACCCTGGTACTACATGGTTCCCCAAACAACACCAGGAGTAACCCCTGAGCACTGAGCTGAGAGTGCCCCCTGAGAATTACTGGGTATTGCCCCAAACAGAGTAGCAAGAACAATAAATAAAAGCACGGTAAAAATAGTTATTAAATTGTGTTGGGCTTAGTTTAAGAGACTCCATTTGGGGCCCATAACGGGTTCTGTTTTTTGAATAATGGAAACACTTTTATTAAAACTGTCCATATTTTCTTCTTCTAGGTTTGCTGAATTTTTATTTACTGAGGAATTCAAGTCTGGTTCTCGGGTCCTTGAAAGTGTATACAGCTTGTATGAAGGCTTCTCTGGAACGGTGTGCTTCCTGATTGATCTGCTGCAGCCCAATCAGGCAGAGTTCCCTCTCTTCAGCGTCTTTGTTTAGAAGGTTCCATCTCCCATTCTGGCCCTGCAGAATGTCCCTGATATTTCCTGATCACACTTAAGGCAATTTTCACATAAACCTCATTATGGTATCACAACCATGAGCCTTAACATTGCCCCCTAAGGGAAGGAAGGGAGCAGGCAGGTGAAAGCAACATGATACCATACTTTAGGGGAAATAGTTTGAGAACCTGCAAAGTAATGACACCATAAATCTTCTTAAACACATAGAGATTAATTATTTTGAATAGTAGATGTAAATCCAGAGATCAGAGAAAAAAGGGAAAGAGAAATGTTTTTCAGTTATGGCATAGAAATGAAATGTGGACCATTGGAATGAAATGCCAATACTATTGCAATTGGAATTTGATCATTTGTGTATTCTCTCCAACACTAAATGCAGATACAAGGACAAAATTAAAACCGAAAGCCAATAACTGGAATGTATTGCCCAGTTGAAAATGGATAGGAGAGGTGAAATGCCTGGTTTCTGAAGGACAAAAAAAAATAATTTTGGTTGTTCTATGCCTTACTTACTGAAATTCATGATTTTTACTGAATGGATTAATTTGCATATGACCACTTATTTTTTATCATCAACCTGGGAACATCAAAGAGTCCATATCATAGCTTAATTTAACCCTGAAATTCAAAATTTCCTTCGACCTTAGAGCATCTCATTTCCTGTTTCCTTTTTCTTTCCTAAAGCTCAATTAGAATATGAAAATTCATAGACTAGCAAATACTGTAGCAAGTGTTGCTATCTAATGTGTTGTTCTCAATTTGAAGTGTGAGTTGTGTATTGTCTGTTGTTAGTAATTTTTCAAATGTGTGTGTAATCCTTATGATGCTATTAGCCGAACTTTAAAATGTACTTGTGGTAAAGATCACTCACCTCTAAGAACAGAATAACTACCCAAAGGGGTGTTGGTTCTGCCTTTGATGGAATACTGTGTTCCCTAAGATTGAGAAGCACTCACTGAAAAAGTGACCAATGATTGTGAAATGAATTTTGCTCAATTTTATACTGTTAGATTAAGAAATGAGTGAAGTCCCTGACTGCTCATATTACCTTCTTTTTCAGGCTCTACTAGAAATTCTTTGCAGTAACCCATTAAGCCAAGTTGTCATGTTAAATCCAACCCTCCTGTAAACAAAAAGAAGTTGTAAAATTACAAGTAAATTGTAGTTTTCAGGACACTGTAGGAGCATATTTCACTTAGATACTCTGAAGTTTGCCCCTTTAATTTGGTCACTGTCAATTTGGTGTATAAGAGAAAATTTCATTCTATATAATACCCATTGTAGATGTAGAATAGATATATGCTATATGTATAACAGAATACATATATGTGTATATATGTATATATTCTTCATCTACCCCCCTGTAATCCCAAAATTATTTAGTTCCCCAGTTCCTAAATTCTTGATTCATTGAAGAACTTTGGGAATATCTGGGAAGGAATATTTGAGTGTGCATACACACAAGTATGTGTGTGTTGCTTGTGTGTTTGTGTGTATATGCCTGTATGGTTGTGTGTATGTCTATGATATGCTCATTTTTCTGGGAAGTGAATATCTAGCATCTAAAAGATTCTCAAAGAATCTGTGGATAAAGAAAGTTAAGAATCATCTTTGTGTATTTTGTGACTCTTATGTTTGCACTCATCAGAACAAACAAGGACAAAATGGTCTTTAAAAGTATGCCACTGTTTAATTTTTATAGCCTTAGATATATACCTTGGCCTCAATTGTTTGTCTTTGGAAATGTTCAGGTTGGGGTAATGCCACATGAATAGTACTTTTTCAACAACTGTCAGGTGGATACTAAAAGTTCTTTTGCATATAGTTAAGGACCTCTCACAGAGCCTTAAGGCTCATCCTTCTACAGAGCATTCTCCTTTAGAAATAAGACTGGTCCTTGCTTTTCACCATCTGGTTTTAAATTAACTTCACTTGACCCCTGTAAAGTCTCAAGGCTAAAGGTAGTAAGTATCTACCACATAGGACTTCACGGAATATGTGTTTTTCTCAATTGATCCAAAGACTCATAATTTGGGAGGAGCAGAATGAGAAGTCCAACCCAGGGTTTCACTTTCTATGTATATTTAGTGCTCTGGACTAAAATGTGGAGTTACAGCAGTTTAAAAAAATTAATAGAAGTAATGTTCTGTTTCTATGTGTTGATCTTTCTACTATTCACTTATAAGGACTAAGACCTAAAGCACTAAGAAGAACTCATCTATTTCAGTATATCTGTTTCATTTCTGGGAATTTTAGAAAAAATGGAATAGAACTCCTTCCTAGTCATCCTTTGTTTGTTTGTTTGTTTGTTTAGAAGGCAAACACAGCAGTGTTTGAGGCTTACTGCTGGCTCTGTACTCTTGGGGGACTTGGGGCACCAGGAATTGAACCTGGGTCAGCTGCATGCAAGGCAAGTACCCTACCTACTGAACTATCTGTCTGGCCCCACATCCTCACTTTTAAAGTCAGTAGAATGACTATGACGTTATTCTATGATCATTGTGACACACAATGCTTTTGTGTTTCAGATCCAAGCAAATGCAATGGTTATGTCTTTACGAATTGACATCTCAGCACCTGTTCCTTTTTATGTAATAAGTTTCTTTTTTGAATAATGCTTAATTTGGTTGCCACTTGAGGATTATGGGACATTTTGTTTTGCACCATTACTAGCATGGACAATAAAAGCCTGAAGATAACAGGGAAATGATTAACTTTACATCGAAGGAATCTTTCAGCAGTGGAGAATACTGCATTATACTTTAAGGATAGGAAATTTTGCAGAATATCATAACTCACACTTAACCCAAAGTATTGCATATTTATATTTGCTTAAATCCTTTTTAGGCTTTTTATTGTGGCAGAGGATGGTTCATTTGTAACCTGGTAACTACAAACAGAAATTTGGTTGCATATTTTATCCTGTGATTCTTCAGGTAATTGAGTACACAATTAGTATAGTTATATTCACTTTCTGACCATTCATTCTCAGTTATGAACCCACATTAGCATTTCGACCAAGTGGAATCCCTATATGTGATTTCAGTACTCGGGGACTGGGATCACTTGATGGGTAAAAACGAAGAGCATTTTGAGTTTTAGAACCAATCCTAATTGCCTTTGTTCCTCAAAGGGTTAAGATTTACAAGAGCGTTAATACATTGTTGAGCTGAAGAGCTCCTTTAAATGCAATGTTTTTTTCTTATTGTAAACAGAATTTTACTTTACTAGGAGAAAAGCAGGAGAATCAGGTCTGCTGAGTGAAAGAACTGGGAGACATATAGAAATAGGTCCTTAATTGCATTATAAGCCCTTCTTTTGATGTCCAGGATGATTTGGTCAGTTTAGTCCCAGATTAATAGCTAAACAACTTAGCCTCAGATTCACCAAAACCATGTGATCTGGGCATAAACTTGGCAAGTAAAGCAGATGAGAAAGTTCGCAAAGGGGTGGGTGGAGGAGCAGCTGGCGGCCACTCAGCATGTCAATGTGAGTTCTAGCTGCAGATTTAATGCTGCTAAGAAACAGTCCCATCCTTACGCATGGGTTTTATTGCTTCCTGGGCCCTTCCTTCCCATACTCCTCGGATGCAGCCACTTCTTGTCCTCCTCATCTAAATTCTGGTATGTCTATCCTCTGCTTAATCCTGTGACTTTGTTTTCCCTAGAGGGCGGGTTTTCTCCTTATCTTTTCCATCCATGTCAGTTGGAAGCCAGGAGCTTTGGATTCAGCAAATCCGGACTGCGCTCTGGACAGAGAAGGGCTGACCTTATGATCAGCAGTAGAAGTCAGACCCATTCCATAGTCACATTATAGGTTGTTCAGGAAGAGTCCACTTCTTTTTTTTTTTTTTTTTTGCTTTTTTGGTCACACCTGGCAATGCACAGGGGTTACTCCTGGCTCTGCACTCAGGAATCACCCCTGCACTCAGAGGACCATATGGGATGCTGGGAATCGAACCTGGGTTGGCCGCGTGCAAGGCAAACGCCCTACCCGCTGTACTTTTGCTCCAGCCCCAAGGAAGAGTCCACTTTTGAATGCACTGTGCTTGAGAATAGAATGGCATTTATCCTGCTCATCTCTGTAATGAAACCTGGTTACTTTATTTGTGCTGTTGTTTTAAAAAGGTTGATGCAACATTAAATATCTGGGTCTCCTGCAGTAGCATAAATCTCAAAGTTGGGATGCCCTCTTTTTCTTGTTTCTTTAATTAAAAGTGCTAATGAATCACAGTCTGATGGAGGTAATTTGGGGTTTAAAAATATTCACTTTTATTTCCTTAAAGTATTGAACCATGTCATTTTCACCTTGAGTCCTCAAAAGATGGCAAAGTCCTTTATCTGCAGAATTTTCTCCATCTCCTTATGCCTTTGTGTGTGTACCTGTTACTGAATTTGAAAAATTATTTAAAATTAAAACCAAGTCTTTCATACTTCTGTTCTTTGGGGAGGAGGTTGCTGACCAAGTATTATGGTCACAAAAAGATTATCCTTTCTTTTCTTTGCCTTTCTGCTTCCTATACAATATGGAGTAAAGATAGACAAGGTTCAACTCTTGAGGACTGTGTAAACACAGTTTGCAAGAACTTCTGTTTGTGCCTTCCTTGGTTTTCCTTAGTTCCTAAAGGAAGTGGGGTGTGTGTGGGGGTGTGTGTGTATTTGTGTGTATGTGAGAGAGAGTGAGAGAGAGAGAGAAATGTACTGACACAAGTCGAGTTAATATCACACATGAAATAAACACCAACATTTAGTTATAGTAATTAGATACATGCAAGTGAATGGATAAGTTGATAAATGAATGGGTCTTTCTTGTGTGTTAACTGCTCTCCTACATTAGTAATATTAATGAGGGTCCTAGGCACACTTCTAGGTAAAGTATTCCTTTTCTTTGAAACTTCTTCTGCCAGGTTAAAGCCATTAGAAGAAAAAAGCTAACAAATGTGAGACACAGGTGTGATTTTGACATTTTCTAGTTGCCACAGAGTCAAAAAACAAGGTGAAGTTAATTTAAATAATGTATTTGACTTTACCCCGCATATCCAACAAACTACCATTTCAGTATGTACTCAATATAAACTTACTGAGATACTTCATATTTTTTGTACTGAGTCTTCAAAGTCTGAAATCGGTTCTCACTGCACACGTGAAGTTGGATTATCTGCATTTTGTGTGCTGAGGTGCCAGAAGTGGATAAGTCACTGTATCACAGCCAGAGTTAATATATCACCATTGCTTCACAGTATTGACGAACATCTTTCTATAGCCTATGTAGTTTTTGTTTAACACAAGAGAAAATAGAATCAGAGCACTGCATATCATATGGGTAGTGCAGCATTTCCCCAAATATAAAACATTAGTACCAGAAGCTGCCATATGGAAAAGTGGATTTTTGTCATTAAATAAGTTAACATTTTAAAAAGCATAGGCTTTAACCCCTTCTGAAGATTTACATGCTGTGTGAACACATCACAGACTTTGAAAAATCAACTCTCCTAGGCAAAGAAACAAGTTGGAAGTTGTTGACTTCTTTATCAGTTGGATTCAGTCTCCTGATTGTTATTGTTGCCTAGCTACCACTATAAATACATAGACACTGTACATTTATGGTATGGTCATCATATTTGTTTTCCCCACAGAGGCATTTTAACGTCCCTTACCCAGCCCCTTCCTTTGTTACCTCATTAAAGCCACTGGAACAAAGGTTCTGTCCCAAAGTATTAACTCAGTTGAATTAGCTTGCCCTCACAGAGCCCTGAGATTATTCCGAGATAAGACTTCTGAACATTGCCATAAATATCTGTACATCAGAAAAGCCTGTGTCTTTCCCCATTCTCCATTCTTTTGGAGTATACCTCTGTTTATTCTTTGTACTCAGAATCATTCAAGTGCTGAGGCATATTTTATTCTAGAACCACTAATAAAGTGAAACCAGAGATGACTTTAATATCTTTATAGCCACACAGACCTTCAGAGAGCCTACCTTCATCTCATTCCGTCAGAAACTATGAGCACTTTTTTAAAGATAAGGGGAGAGACATCTGAATGTGTATATGTGTAAACAAAGAAAATATGGGGTTTCTAATGTAGAGAGATACTGTTCCTGCTGTGGTCTTCTGCTATAGTTTGTGTACCGTATTAATTTACATGCTTTGATGTGTACTCCTTTTGTAATATGTGTAAAGTAACTGTGACTTAGCTGTCAGTTTAAAAACAATACACATTTGACAGTTGTCAATCGTTAGCAAATGGTCTGTTTTGCTCTTTTTGTGGTACTTCTGATCCTAGCTGCACCCCTTTCATTTGGGGCTTTGTGCTTAAGTGGCAATTACCAATGCAGTAACTTCTGTCGCTGAATTTAGTCCAAGTTGACTGTAGTAATCCTGATGAGTGTATTCAAATACAAAGACTGATTTAAATGATCTTTTTGGGGATTTTAAGTATTTTCATGTTTCAGTATTAGGCATGTCTTCTGAAGACTGTAGCAGCAGTAGAATCCTTTTGCTCCTGAAAATGCAAAGGATGCTGTGCATTTTATAAGGACTCTCCAGGAGTATGATTATAACAATCTAAGTACAAAATTTTGGTTTTTCAATCTGTCTGGTAAAGCTCATACTCCTAAAAGGTTGTAGCTTTCCCAACTCTGAACATGGGGGTGGAGGAGAGAGGCGGAGCTCTTTTGGGAAAGGAAATATGAATTTTCATTTCATGGATTCAACAGCTAAAAACTTTTTCAAAAGTGGATTTTGTAGATACCAATTAAGAAAAACACTTTGCGAAGCCATATACAGTGGAAAAGTCAAGCATCACATTAATTTTTGGAATTTCCCAAGTAAGTAGAATTTACTTCACCAAAAAGATTTTTTGCACAATTTATATCACTTAAAAATCTGATAGTATCTTTGGAGAGAAGTTTACCTTCCTAATTATATATTTGACAAACCAGTAAACTAGTGCACTTCCCTAGTTTGGACTGGGGGTTGTGTACTAAAGAATACTCTATTAATAGAATATAATTGATTATTCCTAATTATATCTAGGAATGAATACATAGTCTTAAGGTACTATTAATTTTGAAGAACTGATGAATTAGTAATATTAATAAAACTATACTCTATTATATTTGCTTCAACACAAGTGCAGACTTTCCAATATAAAATTATAAAATCAGAGCACCAATTAATAGAGATTAGTTATTACTTTTAAATTCTGCCAATTCTATTAGCATTTGATCCAATACTAGTTCTACCTATATAACAAATATTTTAAAGTTTTACACAGAAAATGAGGCTTCTTCAAAAATATCTTTTTGCCAAAATTTTAAAAATACAGGTTCTATGACCTCTTGCTAATTATTATATTTCTTTAGGAACACTTTGAGAATTTTTCAAAGATATCTGTAGCACGTAGGTCTAATTTAGAGCAGAGCATTCTGCCAGACATTTTATTATATCACAGAAATGTTGGAATACTGTATTTTATAATAAAACCAAATTCTCAGATATTCTGGCCTATTACATATTATTTTGCCAAAAGCACTTTCTATAAATCTGTTACTGTGTGCGTACTATTTTTTTAATAATGAATCTTTCGGTCCTAGCAAGATAGCGTGTGACATCAAATTGATCTTTACTCAAAATCTCTTTAGGCATTTGACAGGGAAACCAGCGATCATAAGCTCAAATATACACATTATTCTCAAGGACAAAACAGCCAATACGTAAAAGACGTGGTCAATGGGGCAAGTTAACTGGTGTGCAGGCTGAGCCTAAGGACCCGCTTGCAAGTGTTCATCAGATTTTAGCTTTTGTTCTTGCTTGTTCCTGGAGGGCAGAGTACTACAGTCAGTTGACATTGCCTCCAACTTCACATTGGTGGCTTGCTCACAGCCACTGTACGCTATAAGGAAATCACTTTAGAAGCAGGATTGAGTCAGAAGCTTAAAGATGCACCTTATTGTTTTTAAAACTGCTGTCAACAATGTTTGAAACACTGTGATCTTTCCAAATGTGTTTTGTGTATTAGTTTTGTACTGTGGGAAATTATTTACCATAAACTGGACGCTGTAGTGTTTAATGTGATGTTATTTATTGGCATACTGCCCCTCTATATTTATGTGCAGTCTACTTATTAATGTAAACCCGTGATAATCCTTTGCCTTAAAATTAAATCTAACGCTAAGTATTGAGTGTGTTCTGATCAGTAATCCTAAGCTATTAATGAATATTTTTCCTTTAAAGCTTAAGACAGTGTCAAATAAAATATTGCACAAATACTCTGTGATGTGTTGCTGCCTGTTCTGTGTGTATGACAGTGTGTGTATCTTGATCCCTGAAGTGGTGGCCTGCAGGCTTCTATAAATAGACATTAGTAATCCCTTTAGAGAATGGGCCTGGTACTGCTCAGCTGTTGCCTGAATCCTCCTCTTAACCCTTATAAATAGATTTTCCCATGCAACACAAGAATGAAGAAAAACAGCCCTTCATGTTCTCTCCCTCTATACTTTTAGTCTTGGTTCCTACTGAATTTTTACAGTCTATTTGTGTCCACATCATAACCCTAAATAGAAAAAGGCCAGAGAGATGCCTGCAGACTGATGGAATCACCAAATTTCACAAGAGTAAAGGAATCTCGTAATTATTCAAGTCCCCAATGGAAAAGTTTGGTCCGAAATTAGAGATATTTAGTGCCCCGATAGAGTTCTAAGGGACAAGCTGAGCCCCTGTGAATGTCCAGAAGGTTGTCCTAAGTTTGATAAGAAAGTAGGAACCGTGTCTTAGCCCTGCCACACACCAGCTAGAAAGGTATGTCTTGAGTTCAGACACCGTTTCTTTTTTAGTCTCTGCTCTTTGAGTTAGTCCCCGTGACAGAAGAAAACATTTCGGAGATAGATTTTATTGTTGTTGTTTTCTTTTTTTTCTGAGAGAGAAGGCATTGGTTCTCCCAGATCATCTCTGATGCTCTTTCGCCAGTCGAAAGCAACGCTTCAGACCACCTTATTTGGAAGATCAAGGAAAAGCTGACTTAGCCCAGAAAAAAAAAAAAAGTAGGTCGTGGATGCATGACATGACAACAAGGGAAAGCAGCCATGAGGTCGGGCTCTTTATTTTATCTTTTGGCTTTTGGGTCTCACCCAGCAGTGCTCAGGGGTTACTCCCGGCTGGCTCAGCACTCAGGGATCGCTCCTGCAGGGGGTGGGGGGTGGGGTGGGGGGACCATATGGGACGCTGGGGATAGAAACCGGGTCAGTCGCGTGCAAGGCAAGCGCCCTACCCGCTCTAACGGTCAGGCCCCCAGAGGGCTGGTTCTTGAGACTCGACCGGAAACGTCAGCCCGTTGACGATCGAGACGCTTCCTGGGCCCAGCGAGCACACGGGGCTGCTAACGGCGCGCAGAGCGCAGTGCGGAGCCCCATTGGTTAGCCGTTCTTCCCAGGGCGCGTCCCGCGCGGGCTCGGCCGACGGGCTCTAGGACCCAGCGTGGGCGGCGCGAGGCTAGTCGGGGGCCGTTGGAGTCGCGCCGTCTGCGGCTCGAGCGGTCGCGTGGCGCGGGTTCGCGGCCCGCCGGGGACCCGTCACTGCCTCCGGACGCCGTCGCTGGGGGGCACCGTGGCCCGGCGCGGGCGGCGCACGACGCGCGTGGGCGTGTCCGTGCGGGGCCGCGCGCCCCGCCCCAGCCCGACGCGCTCGGTACTGGCCCCCAACCCCCGCGCCCGCGACCTGGCGGGTGGGCCGGGCCCGACGGGCAGCGCCGGGCGCCAGAGCCGCGCGCGGCCAGGCATGCCGGGAGCCCCGCCGGCAACCGTCGCCCCCGCCGCGCCGGCCGCCCGCGGGCGCCCATGAGCCTCCCGGGGGAGATGAAATTCCCCTTCTCGGTGCTGGCGTCCGTGTTCCTGTTCCTGGCCGAGACGCTGGTGGCCTTCTACCTGAGCAGCACCTACCACCGCGCGGGGGACGGCATCTGGCGCTCGCTCACGCTCATCTTCTCGCTCGTGCCCTGCGCGCTCGTGCAGCTCACGCTCCTCTTCGTGCACCGCGACCTCAGCCGGGACCGGCCGCTCCTGCTGCTGCTGCACCTGCTCCAGCTCGGGCCCCTGTACAGGTGCGTGCGCGACCCCCGCCCTAGGCCGCACCCCCCCACCCCGGCCCCTGCCCGCCCCGCCCGGGCCCGAGGACCATCGTGCAGGAGGACAGGCCGAGCCCGGAGTCCGGCACGAGCCCACTCGCCTGTGCCCAGCGGCCCCGTAGCCTGCGCCCGGCTCTCGGGCGGGCGACGGAGTGCCCAGGGAGCGGGGAGAACGCCCGGGCGCCCACCCGGTGGCACGCTCGGCCACCGGGGGTCACCTGGCCAGCGGGTCGCTGAATTTGACCCAGCCAGACACACGTCCGTTTCGGGGGATCTCGCCTCGTCCAGCAACAGGCCTGGCGATCGCCCCCAGCCCGGGGGCAACGTGGGCTCCACATCTCCCTTTCTCCAAAAAGCGTGCGCACACGTTCTCTCATCCAGGCCTTGGAGCCCGCGGCCTGTTTTCCGTGGGTCTCCTTCTGGGCCGTGCCCCGGGCTGCCCAGACGACAGTCGTCTGGAGGCAGAGATCGCAGAGGTCGAGGCATCGGCACGGCGGTTCTTTGCTCTCGGGTTGGAGCGAGGTAGTACCTGATGAGTGTACACAGTGTGCCCTGAAAGCCCCCAGTGGGCCAGGGACTAAAAGGGACTACTAGCGACATCTGCGGAAATCGATTTTTATGAACCCCAAGCAAGTAGAAGGAATGGTACGGGGTTGAAATGGACGTTGGCTTGTCTGGGCACTATGGGGAGAGTTTCTTTGTAGGACAAGCAGATGGTTTGCATCTGGATTGGAGATAACCCTGAATTCAGATGTAGGTGACAGAGGAACTCAGGAGAGAGAATGGCGCTTAAAGTTCAAGTGCCACAGAGGCGGGGTGGGGTAGGGGGAGGACGGAGTGGGGTGGTGGGAGGGATGCTGGGACCATTGGTGGTGGAAAATGGGCACTGGTGGAGGGATGGGCACTCCACCATTGGTTGACTGAAACACAAGCACGAAAATTTGTAAGTTTGTAACTGTACCTCACGGTGATTCACTAATAAAACATTAAAAAAAAAATTCAAGTGCCAGGAAATTCAGCTAGCCAGGAATCTTTCCTACCCTGACACACACTGAACCCTCACCATGTGGTAGGTATAATTGTGCCGATTTTATAGATGAGGAAAATGTGGCCTCAGATCCTGTAAACAAGGCTTCTTAGTGGAACTCCCTACAGTTGCATTCCCTACACTATGAAAGGCAGAGTCTGGAGAACTATTTTGCCCATAGTTCTGTCTTAAAATGAGAAAGTTTAGTCATCTTGGCAAAATTTTGAAAAACAGTTCAAATGCCCATGCAAGTAAATGATAATATTCTGTCATACTCGGTCATTACTGCCATTTTAAATGTTTCTGGGGGAAGGGATGTGACTCAGGTAGTAGAAATAGAATATGTGCGAGGCCATGGGTTTAATCCCTGGCATAGGATGGCTCCCCTCTGAGCACTGCAGGGGGGGCTCTTGTGGCCCCTAAACTAATAAAGAAATATGCCTCTAAATACTGAATAGTAGCTGGAGAATTGTCCTGCAGGTAGGGCATTTGTCTTGCACACAGCTGACCCAGGTTTGATCTCCGCCATCCTGTAGGGTCCCCTGAGCAGTACCAGGAATAATTCCTAAGTGCATTGCCAAGACTAACCCCTGAGAATCACCAGGTGTGGTCCACACTCCCCTCCACAGTAAATAAATATTGAGTAACCCAAGACAAAACTGATACTATAATATTGTGTATGAAAGCAGAATGGCAAATTAAACACAAATTCGAGGAAATATACCAAGATATGAAAAGTGGTAAATTTTGTTAGCAGAGCTATGGGTGATTCAAGTTTTCTCCTGAAAGATAAAAAGAACAGTGCACTATTTTCTCTGTTATTATATAATTTTAGTCATTTTTCCTAGTTTCACACTAAAAATAACCAGTTACAAGTTATCCTTTACCAAAGTAAACATTAAAGAAAGTTTGATGAGTTGAAGAAATAACTTCTCAGACATCCACAAGGTTTTCATATTATAAAATTACATATTTCTAGAAGATTCTGAATGGGTCACTGTTTCTTAAATGGAAAATAAAATGAAATACAAGAACCCCCCCCCACACACACACACACAAAGCAACAAATAACCCAGGTCGGGAAACACTGTTTCACTCAGCTAATTTATTTCAAGGAGATTTTGGACCCAAGGTCTTCTGAAATGTGGCTCCAACCCTTTCTGGTTGCAAAATGAGAAGAAAAGCAGTTTAATGTTCTATATTAGCCCGAGTCCATTATCTGATTGGAAATTCTTTCTGCTGACTGATTGATTCTATTTTAACTTTAAGACATTCAGCTTTACATAAAGATCAGTTTTATTTCTGCCAAACAAGGGAGAGTCATGCTATGTTTCTTTTTTCTTATCACTTGGACTTAGTAATATGTTGAAAAATAGCTTTTGGGAATTTTTAGCTCTATTTATCTTAGGGCGCATATTCATATCCTTTTTAGGTGAGATGCTATTTTTGAGTTCACTTAATTACACTGTAATGATTATGGGCTCAATACTTCAAACAAGGCCTCACTCTTTTAAGAAAACTTGGTGGTGAATAGCCTAATTATTTAGTTTTAAACTTAAAATTTAAGTTCCAGTTTGTATATTAAGTTGTTTCCTCATTAAGGCTGGGTTGAAGTGATACGAACATAAGCCAATATGTTGAGTTAATTTTTTTTTCTATTTGAAGGGAAATGTTCTTGTGCTTGGTTTATAAGTATTCTAGAAAATCAAAGGGCGAAACACTTCTTTAACAACTGCAAAAATTAAGGCTCATCATTCTTTCATAAATATGCCATACATTCATTAGGAGAAGGAATAAATAGAAATGAATTACAAATGGAAGGAATGTTTCTTCATGATTATTATGATATCATGATGGAAACAATATGAAAAATTGAGGTTTCTAAATGAGAAGCTAAGAAGCTCCAGTAATTTTTTTATGGAATATTGCACAATGATTAGTATTTTTCTCTATTTTAAACTTTAAATATTTCAAAATAATCGCCAGAACCAGACCAGTAGTACAGCAGGTAGGTGTTTGCTTTGCATGCAGCCAACCCGGGCCTGCTCCCCGGCACCCCATATGCACTGCCAGGAGTGAGTGTTGAGTGCAGACCCAGGAGTAAACCCTGACAATAGTCCCCACCACCCGCTCTTCAAAAAAACAACACCAAAAAAGAAAAATAGCTTAAACTTAAGGAGCTTTTTAAATGGTTTTTCATTTTGCAAGCAGTAATTTCAAAACCCTCAGGCTGTCATTATCTCTTTCTGACAGTTGAGGAATTGAGGCTCAGTGAGATTAAACAAGTGACTTTTCAAAGGTCACGTGGAACTTTGTGTTTAACTAGTTCTTATGTAGCCTTATAGAGCATGTTTGTCTTATGAAGAGAATGGCACACATAAGAAATTATAGTATTTCTTTGAGCATTTTATCTTTATTACTACCTTAAACAGACTCTCTGGTACAACAGGTTATTGGTGCTGATCCCATTTTATGGTTTCAGCTTAGGAATACATTTGTTCTATTATGATGCCTGTAAATGGGATGACTAAGTGAAAAAGAGCAGTCAGCCTACTGATGACATTAGGGGTCATCAAACTATGCCTCCCCAGACCAAATTCCCTCACTTTCTACTTTTGTAAATAGTTTTACACAGCCATAAGACTATTTACAAAATACTCTCATTCTTTCCGCCTTATCTATGGCTGCTTTTGTGCAACACTGGTTGCACAAAAGATAAAGATCATGATCCCCAAAGTCTGAAACACTTGCGCTTTGTAAATATTTTCTAGAAGTTTGTCAAGATACATGTTCGCTGAGAACTCATCTTGAATTATTTTTCACTAAGATATTTATATATAGCTATATTTATAATTCCTTGAAAGTAAAAACAAAACAGAATCACAGAACAACAAAATAGACTTGAAGGAATTGAATGGGTCTTGTAGAACTGTAAAAATAGAGTCGTTTTTAAAAATCAGCTTTCTTGAGGCCAGAAAGATAGTACAGCAGGTAAGGCATTTGCCTTGCATGCAGCTGACCCCACTTTGATATAGGAGTGTTCCCTGAGCACCACTAGGTACCATGCAAAGAAACAAACAGAAAAAAGAAAATCAAATTTCTTACCTATTGATGGCAGAAATATTGGGGGTCTTTTACAAATTTACAAAGCCCTTACTGAATATTAAAACTATGTTAAATGTATGATTTGGGAAAAGCAGTGGATTTTGAGGGGCTTCACCAGGGCTTCAAAGACCACATATGTAATTGGTTCATTCTTGTACCTTCTTTTGTTTTCAGTGGTAGACACTGAAGTTTCGTTTCATTTCACCTACAGTTCTTTATTATTTACTCTTTTATTTGGCTTTTGGGCCACACCCAGTAATGCTCCCCCAGCTTCCCCAATGGTGCTCAGGAGATCATTTGGTGCTGAGGATCCCACCTGGGTCTCCAGCATACGTAGCACACAAACTAGCTCTTTGCAATATCTTCCTGCCCCCTTACACACAATTCTTTAAATGGTTCTCATTTCAGTCACCTTTCCAGCATTAAGAGAATTACTTTCTCCTCTGAATCTTAGTCTTATTCAGCCCTTATAATGTACTGTTTTCTTGGTTTAGTCTTTAAAAACTGAAGTTTGGGGGGCTGGAGCAATAGCATAGTGGGTAGGGCGTTTGCCTTGCACGTGGCCAACCCGGGTTCGATCCCCAGCATCCCATATGGTCCCCCGAGCACTGCCAGGAGTAATTCCTGAGTGCATGAGCCAGGAGTAACCCCTGTGCATCACCGGGTGTGACATAAAAAGCAAAATAAACAAAAAAAACCCAAAAAACCCTGAAGTTTGGGCCAAAGAGATAATATGGTGAGTATAATGCCCTTGCATATGGCTTACCTGGGTTCAATTCTTGGCACCACAGATGGTCCTTGAGCACTGCCAGGTAAGGTCCCCAAACCAAAAAATAACAATAATAAAATCAATTTTAAATTAATAATAAAAGCTTAAGCTTGATTTTATTATTCTGCTGAAACAATCTGTTATTGTAGCAACAGCAGAGCAGGAAAGAGATAAGCACAATTGAAAAGTATTTTTAAAGCCTCTGATACAACTGCCTCGAGAGAACAATTCTTAAAGCTTTTTTTTTGAGTTTTGGGTCACACCCGGCGATGCTCGGGGGTTACTCCTGGCTCTGCACTCAGGAATTATTCCTGGTGGTGCTTGGGGGGCCATATGGGATTCTGGATATCAATCCTGGGTCAGCTGCATACAAGGCAAATGCCGTAGCCACTGTACTATTGCTCTGTCCCAATTTTACATATATACACACATATATATACATATATATATAGACACATATATAATTTTTTTAATTTTATTGAATCTCCATGAGATAGAGCATTAAAAACTGTTCATGATTGGATTTCAGTCATATTATGTTCTAACACCCATGCCTCCACTAGTGTGATTTCCCAGCACCAGTATCCCCAGTTCCCCTCACACACACATCCCCAAATCACCTCCCACCCGAGCCTGCCTCTATGGCGAATGCCTCTCTTCTCTCTCTCTCTTTCTCTTTCTCTCTCTCATTTTAAGTATTATGGTTTACAATACAGATGTCCAGCCCAATTCTAAAGTGTTGTATGTCTTTACTAGCAGTGTTTGCTGATTTCTGTAATGCAACTATTTCCATTATGTCCCACTTTAAATGATCAGTTGTTTAACAACTGGCTTACAAATTTCTAACATTTTTTTGAGTCAGTACAAACCAGTTCAAACACAGTTCATGTGTATGTGTTTGTGTGATTTGTATATATATATATATATATATATATATATATTTTCTTTTTTACAGAAATAAATTATCTCTATATTTTCTATTGTAATTTATTCCCTTTACCTAAGAAATATAGTAAACATTATTTATATTCACAAATATCTACCATAAGTTTTAAGGATTGGCCAACATTTCATTTATGTACATATTATGATTGATTTAGCCATTGTTTTTATTTGGGGACCTTTAGGGTATTCCCAGAATTTTACTAGTACAAGTAGTCCAATGATTCCAATTCTTAGAGTACGATTGCTTTTGTTTCTTGGGTCACACCTGGTGGTGCTCAGGGCTTACTCTTGGCTCTGCACTCAGGGATCAGTCCTTTTGGGGCTTGGGGGACCATATGTGGTGCCAAGGATTGAACCCTGGTCAGCCACATGCAAGACAAGTGCCCTATTCCAGCCCCCTTAGAGGAGGATTTCTGAGTTAATATTTGAGAACTATGTTTTAAACTGAAAGTGCTATATAATATTAGTTGATTTATTATCCTTACTATGTATATGTTCTGTTTTCCTATTTACATTGTGAGCACCTTGGGATGAGCAAGTGATATCCAATGGTCTTTGCATGGTCCACAGCACTTAGTAAAAGTCCACAGCACTTAGTCTGCACCTAGGAGACCGGGGTTCAATTCCTGGCATAACATAATCCTGTGAGCATTGCCAGGTTTAGTCCAAAACACCAAAGCAAACAAAATGGATCTGCATTTATCAAAATTTGAGAGTGAAACAGTGCTTATTTTATTCTGCCTTTTAGTCTTAGTGTGGAGCTGCGGGGCCTATTCAGCCATACTTGAATTCTTCATACTTGAACATGAGCTTCATTATTTTCAGCTGACCGAATTGATCCAGGATCTTTTGCAGGTTTTCCTATAATATATTAAATTCTTGTGATGCTACCAAAGTGTAGCAAACAAGTGTGTCACGTAAACACTCACATTCATACCCACACTCACACTTGTAGTCCCAGCTATGCACCCTTTTTTCCCCAGTTGAACAAGTGAACAGAGGTGTAAGAGTCACAAAATATGTCCACTTAGTAATATCCACAGACATTCCTATATTTGCTCTCTTAGAATACATTTTTATTATATCAAATTATAGAATGACTTCTCACTGCTCTACTACCCTGAGGCTATAAGTACAAATTTAATATTCAATAAAGTAAATGAAGCCAGAAACTCTTCCTGTAACATTATAAAGTTGTGATACAAATGCATGTTTGGAGGAAAATATTATTTATCAATTTCTAAACCTCAGGCCATAAATCTTTTTTTCTTATTTCTTGGAAAGACCCATTTTCCTCGTCTCCCCTGAAATTTTCAAATACACAGAAGACAACTAGAATGAAAGAGCTATACAGCACTCAAGTACTCACTATAGAAATTCTACATTTAACATTTTGTTTTGCATATATCGATTCCCTGTTTCAATTCATCAGACTATTTGCTTTGTTTTTATGGGGTTTTTCCCCTTTTCTGTTTCTTAGACCACACCTGGTGGTGCTTAAGGCTTACCCCTGGCCCCAAGTGCAAGGCAAGCACCCTATCCACTGTACTATTGCTTAGTTTATTTGTGTGTGTGTATATGCTTTAAGTAAAATCACACACATCAATACTCTTCTCCTCTTCAGTCCCCATAATCATTACTTACAGAGGAAAATCCAATGTTCCAAGCTAGCTACTCAGTTGAGAAAGGTAACTGGTTATGGCTCCATCTAAGGCAGGTTTGCAGTTCCATTTATTAGACATACCTGGCAAGTCTCCAGGCATGAGTAACTTCAGTCCTGTCCTGGAAGGGCTTAAGAGAACAGAGAGATACGTAATATATTGTCATCTTCCAGGGAAATGCTAGCTAGATGGCAAACTGTTCTGTGCTGGGGTAGCTTCTAGCTATAGCTGGTACCTTAACAGAATTGATTTGGGGCATATATTGGATGTGGAATAGCTGTACAAATACATGGAATAATAACGTATATTCAAGTTTATTAGATATAGGCATTTCTGTTATATTTGTATGTTAAATTGCATATTAATTTAATTCTATACATATCTATGCATTCATAATTAGATACATTAAACACTCATTGCATATATTAAATTTAATATGTATATAAGTGCATTTATAGTACACACTATATTATCTCCTATACAAGCTGGCAGAATAACTATAGACTAGAAGTGAAGGAGAGAGCTCAGGAGTTACCTGACTTTTGTCAGGAAAGGAAAAGTAAACATATTTTCTGTGGCTCTGGAACTTGAACTGTTTCCCATTCTCTTTGTGGTTTCCTTGTTCTCGATGTCTTTCAGTGTCACCTCTGAATTTGGGTCTGACACAGTTCCCATTGGCCTGCTGTAGGACGTCAAGAGGGCTAGTGTTCAGAACTGTCCCTCGGAGCGGGTGATTTTAGAGCAGAGGCTATAGCTCACAGTAAGCAATAAAGGGTTCAAGAATTAAGCTAAGGAAGTGTAAGCAGAGTGACTGAGCAAAGAGAGATTCCTCTCTGCCTCTAATTCTCATGACTCACTGATTTCCTTCCAGGTGCTTCGAAGTCTTCTGCCTCTACTGTCAGTCCGGACATAAGGAAGAGCCTTATGTCAGCATCACCAAGAAGCGGCAGATACCAAAATATGGCCGCTCACAGGAGATTGAGAAAGAAGTGGGCCAGGCAGATGGCAAGCTATTCACTCATCGATCTGCATTCAGCCGAGCATCAGTGATCCAGGCTTTCCTGGGCTCAGCCCCCCAGCTGACCCTGCAGCTGTACATAACCGTCTTGCAACAGAGCATCACTGTCGGAAGAAGTAGGTGTTCACATATTTTTAATTTCTGCCTATATTTGGGAATCAAAATGGGAAATCGAATATGAAGTTAATATTGCTTCAAGTGAAATTCCTTCTTATGTGCCCAGACTGTGGTTTAGTTATGAAGTTTAAAACAGTATTACCAGTGTTTGTTTTGCTTCTGACTCAGTGATTGGGGCAGAGCTCAAAAGGGTTCAGCTGTGCACGGTCTGTATCAGCTGGAAGCCTAAAGATAGGGTGGGGGATATTGTCCACTAAAGACTTGCTCATTCACATTTCCTATGGCTGATACTGGCTGTTGCTCAACCTTAGATCAGCCACATTTTATCTCATGGGGTGTGTTTATTTGGACTTAGAACAGCATGGTGGATGCTTTTAAGGGCTCATGTAGGATCTTAAGAACCATAGAGTCAAATAAAGAGCAACCCCTTTTGGAGCCCAGGTTTAGTAGTCACATGACTTATGTTCTCCCTGTTTTCTTTTTTTTTTAAATTTTGGGTCACACCCAGCAATGCTCAGGAATCACTCCTGGTGGTGCTGGGAAGTGGGTGGGGGTGGGGGGACGACTATATAGGATGCTAGGAATCCAACCAGAGCTGCGTGCAAGGCAAGCACCTTACCCACTGTCCTATCTTTCCAGTCCCGGCTTTTCCTTTTTGCAGCTGTCATGAATCCTAATCTTGCCAAAGTCTGAGGGAAGCAGAGGAAACTCTTGATTCTCCCTAGGTAATGGCAGAGTTTTGGAAGTTTGCTGCTGTGACCATTTTGGACAATACAGCTTGCCATAGGGTGACAAACCATCTCTCAGAGGCTGAGCATCTTTGGATATTGCCTCTGTTTTTCAGTGATAGTTCTAAATCAGCTGAGACGGTTAGTTGTGACAGTTTCTCTGCAGTGAATTGTGGAAATAAGTGCAATTTTCTATCTTCTTGGAGTTCTTTAAATGGACACAGTTTTTTAACCTTTGGTTTATTCTCAATCACTTTGAGGACAGATGTTAATTAAGTAAGATTTTAAAAATACTCTATGTGCATTTAATGCAAGTGAAAAACTTTTATATGAAGAGAGGTAATAATCCTTACTAAATTTTGACATTATGGGTAAGCTAAAACCAGATATTTTTGTTAAGTTTTGCTCTATAGATTAGCCAGAGTAGATTAAAAGCCTTTAGGCTAACAATGTATTTAAGAGGCTGGAGCAGTAGTAGAATGGATAGGGCACTTGCCTTGCACGTGGCCAACCTGGGTTAAATCCCCAGAATTCCATATGGTCTCCTAAGCACTGCCCAGAGTGATTCCTGAGTGCAGTGCCAGGACTAACCACTGAGCATTGCTGGAGATGACCCCAAGATGATACTTAAAAATCACTTAATATTACTTCAGGTAAAACTTGAAAAAGAATGAGTTAAAAATCACTCCTATTAAGATTCCAGCCCTTTGTGTCTGTAGTCCAGGTTGTTTGGTGAAATGTTTTAAGGTGTGGCTGAGTCACATGTTTTTGCATGTTACATCTGTCCTTTATATCCAGGTTACCTCAGAGTGACTGTGACTCTTAAAATATCAAAGCCTTAAGTTGAGCTCTCAAATCATAACGGATTAACATTTATGTGAAAATGCCTCCAACAGCCCGAGACAGGCAGTAGGTGCATGCTAAATATAGCAGCAATTTTATTCTCTCAAGACTTGAGAGTATGCATTGGCCAAGGTGGGTCTTCTGCATGCCACCCCTTCCTGTTCCCAGCTCATTGTCTTTTTAAGTGGCAGGGACACCATGAGAAACCAGAAACAAGAATTGGTGATAACCTATTTAATTTTTCCATGTATAGGTCCAGTGGGTTTTTTTTTTGTCATCAAAATTTTGATATTAGATATAGTCTTAGAGTTCTGAGATTGCAAACACAATCAGGTATTGCCTTTCTTGTAACATCTATTTTATTGGACCCTACCCTTTTGTTTACATATTGTTTGTCTTGCTTCAGTGCTACAAAAGTGAAGTTGAGCAGTTTCAGCAGACAGTGTGTAATCCATAAAACTTAAAATATTTACTATCTGGCTTTTAATAGTCAAGGTTTGCCAACCCTTGTTACAATTTTTTCAGAAAGAATCCCACCAAATAAAATAAAGCCTGTGTCAGAAAATACCAGAGTCATAGAGAATGTCTGTGAGAGGCCTCATATGAACCTGGAAAAATAAGTCGTTTGATAGTTAGATAATAAAATCAAATATAAATCTATACAGTAAAAGAACTGGGCATGGGCCTCTCCTAGAGATGGCTAGGGCCAGAGAGATAAAACAGTGTGTCCATCTAACCCCAGTTCATTCCAGCACCAGATATAGATGGACCCCTAAACACTGTCAGGAGTGATCCTTAACCAGAGCCTGAGTAAGGCCCAAGTACCCCTCAGGCCAGGAGTAAGCCCAGACCCTTCCCCTCAAATTTAGACTAGGTCAAATAATAAACATACAATAGCTTCTAGGTGTTCAAATGAAAGGTACATCTCTCACTTGAAGTGAAAAGCTAGAAATGAAGGCATGTTGAAAGCCAAGGTAGGCCAAAAACTAAGCCAGCCATTCAATAAGAAAATTTCTTTGTGGGGCTGGAGAGATAGTACAGCTGGTAGGGTGCTTGCCTTCCACTCAGCCAACCGGGTTTTGAATCCCAGGATTCCATATAGCTCCCCATCCCTGTGCACTGCCAGGAATAATTCCTGAGTGCAGAGCCAGGAGTAACCCCTGGACATCACTGGATGTGGCCCAAAAACAAGAACAAAAAATTTTTGGCCATAACTGGTGGTTTAGTAGAGGGTCATGAGCACTTTGGTGGCAGAGGTGTACAGTAACTTTAAACATCCATACAAGAGACTTAAACACTACTGTAACCCTATTACCTAAACTATAATTTAAGTGTAGGGGATTTTTTTTTCAAAATATCACTGCTCATTAATAGTGCACCTGATCCATGAGTAAGGGATGTGCTTCCATTTCCTTCTGGCTTTTATTCCTTTTATTTCTTTTTTAAAATTTTATTTTTATAAAGTAGCTCATAGTATTTGATTACATTTAATATTTGAACACCAGTCCCATGACCATTACACTTTCCCACCACCATATTTCAGTTGAACCCCAACCCCTGCCCCAAAGCAGAACAAAAATAATTTATTTTGTATTGTTTGTTATGAAAAACCGCTGAAAATCTCCAAAACCGTTTCCTTAGAGGAAAATGTGTGAAGATTGTTGTATTTCACCCAGGGGCCATTAAGCCCTTCTGTAAGCGATTACTAAATTTGTTAAAGGTTGAGCATTGTGTGCTTATCTATATCTGTACAAAAATATTTCCCTCTAAGATTGGTTGCCTTCTACTTTAAACCCCATCAAATGTGGTGTGCTGCTCTTGTAACATGATTAGTGTGAGGTATGAGATGTTCATGGCCGCACGGTCCAGGAATAGGATCACTCTCGGGTGAAGCTCGGTGGGGCGTGTGGAGAGCAGCCATGAACATGGAGGCGACTGAATATTGAACATTTTCGGCTACCGGGGCTGGGTCCCTTGGGGTGGGGAGGGGAATGCACCCGCCCCCCTCCAGGGTGCCCCAAATGAAACAGCCTGGCACAGGGTCTGGTGGCATGGTTCTGGTGAGTCGTGGCTTTTATTTCTTTCAGTAGTGATTTATAGTTTAATTTTTTTAAGTCTTTTGTCTGTTTTGTTAAGCTGGTTTCCAGATACTTGATGTTATTTGAGGCACAATCATGAATGGTATGTTTTTTTTTCCAAATTTTATTTTATTAAAGCACTGTGAGTTGCAAAGTTATTCGTAGTTGGGTTTTGACATAGTGTTCCATCATGGATCCAGCCACCAGCGTCAACTTTCCCCCACCAGTGTTCCCAGGTTCCCTCTTCTTCCCCTACCCCAGCCCCACTGGCCATCTTGACAGGCACCTTTTATGTTTGGTTATGAGAGTTTAGGTCTCATGAGTTCGGTGTTGTTGATTCGGTGGTTTGGATACTCAGCTTTGTCATTCCTTAACACCACCCACGTACCCAAATCCCCTTGACTCGGGCCCTGTTGCTTCTCATCTGAATGGTGTATTGCCTTTTAATTTTTCTCTCTTCAATTTCATTGTTTGCATATAGAAATGCCACTGATTTCTGCACGTTGATTTTGTAGCTTGTCACTTTACTTTATAATAATGTTATTTTACATTTCATAGGCTATAGTATGGTATGAGCATAGCTTCTATATGCACCAAGAAACAGAAGGTCTTTTAACTTGCTTTATTGTAATTATGTATTTAATTGTGCTTGTTTGTACACAAATCAACGCATATCCACATAGTACCCGTATTTCTCTTTTCATTTTCTTTTCTTTTCTTTTTTTATTTTTGAATTTCCATGAGATTCACATTTGAGGCTGCCCCAAAAGCTTCCGTTCCTCTTGGAGAACCCAGCAAGCTCCCTAGGATATCCCACCCACAACGGCAGAGTCTGGCAAGCTATCCGTGGTGTATTTGATATGCCCAAAACAGTAACAATAATGGACCTCATTCCCCTTACCCTGAAAGAGCCCCCAATATGGCAGTGTTGGGAAGGACGAGTAAGGAGACACTGATGAAAGCACGTGACAGGGATGAATGGAGACATTATTGGCGCCCACTTGAGCAAATCAATGATCAAGGGGTCAGGTGATACAGGTGATACACAGTCACAAGGTTGTTCATGACTAGGTTTCATTCATACAATTTTCCAGCACCCTTCCCTTCACCAGTGTACATTTCCCACCACTGATGTCCCCAGTTACTCTCCCAACACCCTCCCCACCTACCCCCACCCCCGCCAGCCTCTTTGGCAAGCATTTTTCTTCTTTTTCACTCTATCTCTTTCCTTCTTGGAATTATGGTTTGCAATAGAGGTACTGAAAAGTTATGGTGTATATCCCTTTACCTACTGTCAGCATTCAGTTCTTGTCCAGAGTGATTGTTTCCAAGTATCATTGTCATACTGCGGCCTTCTCTATCCTAACTGCCCTCCCCTCACCCTTCCACTTGTGGCAAGCTTCCACCCATGGACCAGTCCTCCTGGCCCTTGTTTTTATTGTCTGCGGCCATTACTCTCATATTACTCTTTTTTTATATCCCACAGATGAATATAATCATTCTAAGTCTATCTCTCTCTTTTTTGACTCATTTCACTCAGCATGATGCTCTCCATATCCTTCCTTTTATAAGCAAATGTCATGTCTTCTTTCTTCCTGGTGGCTGCATAGTATTCCACTGTGTAGATGTATCATGATTTCTTAATCCAGTGTCTGTTGTAGGGCACTCATTCAGCTTCCATATGACCTACCAATTACTCTTCTAGTAATAACCCTGGGGCTCAAAAACACATCTGTGTGGCAGTTCTGTGTTCATTGCAGCACTATATACAATAGCCAGAATCTTTCCTTTTTACTTTCTTTCTTGCTTACTATTCTTGCCTGCTTGCTTACTTGCTTGCTCTCTCTTTTCTTTCTTATATCTAGCAGTGCTCAGGGATCAGTCCTTGTTCTTTGCTCAGGGGTCACTCCTGGCTGTGCTTGGGGAACCATATGTGGTGCCAGGGATCAAACCAGGGTCAGCTATTGCCTCAATCCGTACTGTCTCTCTCATTCTTTTTATTTTATAAACAGTTGTTCCAGGTGATTTTTAGCATTAGCAGAGCTTGGGAACACTGAATGAGACTCCTCATTTCCTACCTAAAGTTGGCTCCAAGAAAAAAATTGGAAGATCTAGCACTTCTAATTTCCCTTCTAATTTCCACATAGCTAAACCCTATGTGGAAAATGGATATTTAGTAGAAAACTAACAATGTCTAGTAGGAAGCTAAGATTATCTACTTACCATGTAAAGGAGGTCCAGATGTATAAAAGAGTCCATTTTTTGTGGGGGTGGCACACCCAGAAGTGCTCAGGGCTTACTCATCTCTCTGCCTTCAGGGATTACTCCTGGTGGTGCTTCAGGGATCATAAGCAGTGCCAGGGGTTGAAACTGGGTTGGCTGCATGCAAGGCAGATGCCTTGCCTGCTTTACTCTCTCTTTAGTCCTGAAGAGTTGGCTCTTAACAGAGGGACATAAAGTCTATATGAACCTGATCTCATTAAGCATTCTTATTATATAATTGTGTCTTTGCTCTGATTTTGTGCTCATGATTCAAGTATAGATATATTTGGCCCTGGCAGAACAGAAAACAATTGTGATTTTAAGTGCATAAGTTAATGGATATTATAATATTTACAATGCTATGCAATTATCATGTGCAATCATCATCAGTCTTGAACTTCAGAACATTTTATTATATCGAAATCCAGGGACTAGGGATAAGGCTCAGCAGTAGAATACATGCCTTACCTAATGAGACCCTGGGTTCCATTCCTGACACTGCCAAAAGAAAAAAGATAGCCCTTATTTAATCAGCAGGGCTTCTAATTTCCCTTTCTCTACCCCCTGGCAATCAATAATGTACTTACTTTCTATAAACTTGCCTGTTGTACATATTTTATGTAAGTTGAATCAGCCACTATTGAAGAGTTTCATTTCCTATAGTCAGTGAGTAATGGATGCTGCCTATGAACTTCTGAAGTATCAAGTGAATTTGATCATCCTGTGACTTCTTGGGTCTAGTCAGTTTTTTCAGGGCATGATCAAAGCTCTGGACCATGGAAGATGGTTTGAACTGAGGTCTGGTTAACATATAAACATCACAGTAAATGATTTTAACATTTAACATCACAGAGTTAAATCTGCTCTGTGATGGCCTGCTGTCTGCTATTTTGCCTATACATGCCTCAAGGTTCCCTTTTTCACCTACTGAAGGTGGTTCTGTTGGTAGTAGTTGTTACTGAAATCCTTGCTCTGTGACAAACACTGAGATTGGAGTCTTTGTGTTTAATTTTCAGAGCATCTCTGTAGTTGCCTCTGTCTTACCTATTTGGGATTAACTTTATGTGAATTTATTGTAAGTTCATTAATCTTTATTGAACGTGTTCTATATACCTTGGCCTATTTGGGGGCTCTGATTATAAGGTGGTGAATAAGTCAGACAGGTCCCTATCCTTTCTGAAGGATAGATAGACAAACATGAAACAAATGAATTATCTATTTATTTTATTCCAAGTGACTACTCTTGTAAATCTCACAGAATTTACTCAGAATCTCACACGGCAGAGCCTGGCAAGCTACCCGTGGCATATTCGATATGCCCAAAACAGTAACAATAATGGACCTCATTCCCCTGACCCTGAACGAGACAGGGATGAATGACACATTACTTGAGCAAATTGATGAGCAATGGAACAACAGTGATACAGTGATACTCTTGTAAAATACAGTCTTGTGTGGGTATGTTGGAGGAATGTGAGTCAGAGATGAGGGGGAAATTGCCAGAAAAATAAGTTTAGCATCTCAGGATTTCAACTTTATAACATAGGCAACAGGAAGATGCTGATGGTTATTAAGCAATACAGTGTCACAATCAGATTATTTAAATCACCCTGCAAAATTAATTTGAAGGGAATGAGAGGAGTAACAGAGAGGCCAGTAACTAGACTGTCAACACTTATCAAGGTGATAATGATGATGGCTGAAAGGGAAAGTGAGGCAGAGGAAGATGTCAAAAAATGGTTATCACGGCTGTAGAGATAGTACAGCCTTGCATGTGCCAGACCCAGATTTGATCCTCAGCACCACATTTGGTCCTATGCCCTACCATAAGTGCTCCCTGAGTGCAGAGCCAGGAGTAAGCCCGAACCACTGCTAAGTGTGGTCCCAATCCCCATCCCACAAGTGGGTATCACATCTAGAAATGAGCAGGTGTAGTTAATGGATCCACATTTGTATTGGTGAAGTATCCTAGAGAGGGAGCAGGTTTTTGTTGTTGTTGTTGTTGTTGTTGTTGTTTTAAATCTTATTGAATCACCATGAAATAGTTACAAGCTTTCATGATTGGGTTACACAATGATCAACACCCATCCCTACACCAGTGCACATTTCCCACCACCAATATCCCCGGTATACCCCCCCTTTCCCACCCTCCCCCTGCCTCCATGGCAGACAATGTTCCCCATACTCTCTCTACTTTTTGGGCATTATGGCTTGCAACACAGACATGAAAGGTCATCATGTTGGGTCCATTATCTACTTTTGGCACACACCTCCCATCCCAACTGATTCCTCCAGCCATCGTTTTCAGAGAGGGAGCACGTTTGTGGGGTATGTTTTTACTTGTAGTTTCAGATTTTTAAAAACATAAAGTAATACATTTTGAAGATTCTGTCACTCATGAGAGGTCCAGCAGATATTGGAACTAATAAGATTATTCTAAAGACAGACACAGGAATATTGACAAGAGAAAAAGAAGTGAATGTGTTAAAGGAGATAAAATTGATTTAGTTTGGTTTTGTATTGGTTTTTGTTGGGGAGATGGTGTTTGTTTTAGGACAATATTGGCTGTGCTCAGAGTTTACTCCCGAATCTCTGCTCAGGCATCACTCTTAGTGGGTTTCAGGTAGTGCTAGGGATCAAATTGGATTTAACCGCATTCAAGGCAAGTACTTTACCCACTCTTATTTCTCTGGCTTCTGGTTTTATTTATTTTGAACTTTGAATAAATATAATTTTTGGTGATTTTTATGCATACTTTTTACAGTAGTGCCAATATTACTGTTTTATACTTGTGATCTTGCTATACCACTCCCATCACAAGTGCCTTAATCTCAAGTTCCTCCCCACCAAGAACCTCAGATCACAGTTCTATTGGCCATATCTCAGGGTAGTTTCCATTTTTTAATCTATTATTTTTAATTAAATCACCATTAAATACAGTTACAAAGCTTTCCTGATCAAGTTTCAATCATATACTATTCCAACACCCATCCCTCCAACAGTACACATTTCCCACCACCAATATCCACCATCTCTCTCCTGCCACTACCGGCCCCCCAGCCTGCCTCTATGGCAGGCACCTCTCTCTCTGTCTCTCTGTGTTTCTGTCTCTGTCTTTCTCCCCCCTCTCTCTCCTTCCCTCTTTCCCTCTCTTCTTTTGGGCACTATTGTTTGCAGTACAGATATTGAGAGGCCACCATATATGGTCCTTTACCCACTCTCAGCACACATCTCCCACCCGGAGTGATCCTTTCCAACCATCATTGTCAAAATGGTCCCTTCTCTATCAAAACTTCCCTCTCCCCCAGCCCTTGAGGCAGGCTTTCAACCATGAACCATTCATCCTGGCCTTGTTTCTCTACTGTCTTGGGTCTTAGTCTCTTTTTTCTCATATCCAACAAATGGTAGCAGTCATTCTGTGTCTGTCCTTCTTCTGACTTATTTCACTCAGCATGATTTTGTCCATGTTCATCCATTTATAAGCAAATTTTGTGACTTCATTTTTTCCTTAACAGCTGTATAGTATTCTATTGTGTAGATGTACCAGTTTCTTTAACCAGTCTTCTGTTCTCAGGCACTTGGGTTGTTTCCAGGTTCTGGCTATTGTAAACAGTGCTGCAATGAACATACAAATGCAGATGTCATTTTGTACCCTGGAAGTATATTCCCAGAAGTGGTATTGCAGAGTCATATGGAAGCTCAATTTCTAGTTTTTTGAGAATGCCCATTCCAAAAGGGCTGGACCAGTCAGCATTCCCACAAATGATGAATGAGATTCCCTTTCTCCCTGCATCCACACCAGCACAACAACATTCTTTTGGATGTGTGTCAGTCTCTGTGGTGTAAGGTTTTATCTCGCAGTTTTGATTTGCATCTCCCGATGATTAGCGATGTAGAACATTTTTTCCTGTGCCTTTTGGGCATTTGTATTTCTCTTCTTTGAGGAAGTTTCTGTTCATTTATTCTCCCCATTTCTTGATAGGGCTGGAGGTTTTTATCTCATAAAGTTCTATATATCTTGGATATCAACCCCTTATCTAATGGGTATTGGGTAAATGATTTTTCACATTCTGTGGGCTGTCTCTATATCTTGGTGACCCTTAGCTTAATGTAGTCCCATTTGTTCATCTGTGGTTCCACTTTCTTGGTCAGTGGTATTTTATCTTTAAAGATGCCTTAGCTTCAATATCATGAAGCGTTCTGCCTACACTTTCCTCTATGTACCTTATGGAATCAGGTCTGATACTGAGGTCTTTAATCCATTTTTATCTTACTTTTGTCTCTGGCATTAGACAAAGTTATGAGTTCATTTTTTTTGCATGTAGCTGTCCAATTTCCCCAGCACCACTTGTTGAGGAGGCTTTCCTTGCTCTACTTCAAATTTCTTGCTCCTTTGTCAAAGATTAAGTGATCATATATTTGAGAGTCTGTGTCAGTATATTCAACCCTATTCCATTGGTCTGCAGGTCTGTCTCTATTCTAATACCATGCTGTTTCAATTACTACTGCTTTGTAGCATAGTTTGAAGTTAGGGACGGTGACGCCTGCCATCTTGTTTTTCCCAAGAATTGCTTTAGCTGTTCGTGTGGGGAGGTACTGTTCCATATAAATTTCAGGAGTGTTTTGTCTATTTCTTTAAAAAATTTCATGGGTATTCTTATAGGGACAGCATTGAATCTACACAGTGCTTTGGGGACTGTTGCCACTTTTGACGGTGATAACCTTTCCAATCCATGAACAGGGTGTGTGTTTCCATTTCCTCGTGTCCTCTTTTATTTCCTGAATTAGTGTTTTTTTAGTTTTCTTTGTACAGGTCCTTTACCCCTTTTGGTATTTTACATTTAAACATTGTCTAATACCTTTCCTTGTTTATCTATACATATGAGTGAGATCATTAATATTTATCTTTCCTCTGACTCATTTTCTTAGTATAACTTCCTATAGTTCCATCAAAGTTGCAGTAAGATTTTATCTTTTCTCACAGCTTAGTATAAAAATTGTGTTAATGCTATGTGGTGAGGCACCAAACCTCTACTGTGCTTGTCTTATCAATTACAGTCAGTTTAGAAAGGGATGTAAAAGAGGTCAAAGACAATGCAAGGCTAGATTCTAATAACCTGGAGTGATATACTAAGGATAGGGCAAGGATTCCATTGAAACATACATTTTTGCTAACTTGTTAGATTTAAAAAATTAAAGTTCTTGGGGCTGGAGTGATAGCACAGTGGGTAGGGCGTTTGCCTTGCACGCAACCAACCCGGGTTCGATTCCCAGCATCCCATATGGTCCCCTGAGCACCACCAGAAGTAATTCCTGAGTGTAGAGCCAGGAGTAACCCCTGTGCATCGCCAGGTGTGACCCAAAAAGCAAAAAAAAAATTAAAGTTCTCTCAAAAAGAGGATTCACTAAGCTGGCTAAAAGCTCCAGGCATTCTCAGAGTCGGGATGGGTGACCTCCCCCAACCTCCTTATACTTCCAGAATCTCCAGCAGCCATGCCTACATCCCACTATGTCTGCTGCCATGTAGGCTCATCTACCAGCTTTGTTCTGGAGACTTACAAACAAATCTCAAAAGAGATCACCTAGCTGCAAAATTTTCTTGGACACCCATTCCTGGCTGAGACTTCTGGGCCATTCTTGGAGGGGCACTGGCCAGCTCCTGCCCAAACAAAGCCCTGACAGCCACCGCCATAACCGAAAGCTTCTGCCCAGTTAAAGGTTTAACTCTAGCCGGACTGCCTGGTTAAATATTCTGGATTTTCTGCAGCGACATCTTCAAACTCTAGAACACTGACATCCCGGTAGCAATATACCAGGTTGTATGAAATATTACATAGAAGCCAGCCAAACTCGACTAAAAAAAAACATTAACACAAAAGGTGTAACTTGCAGCAACAGTTTAGTAAACCCACAAGCATGGATTTAATGTCCCTGATAAAATACAGCAATTTTTACAAATTTTCTTCTATGAAAATATTTTTTTAATCATCTTGTTAGCCATTTAGTGGTAAGAAGTGATATAAAATTGTAGAATAACATTGGTTTGTCCTTTCTGCCTTGCCACAGGGAGCTCAGGTTTATTGGGTTGCACCCAATCACAGTGCTCCCGAGGCAATCTCATTCTTCTGTGTTTATCTGTAGCCTCTTTTTTGTGCTCTGCTTCCCCAACCAATCACCTTTATCTCCTAATCAGACTCTATTAACTTGTAAATATTGTTTTCTCTTCTCTTTAGGTCCTTTGCATAGTTAATTCAGAGCAATATCCTTTTTGTATAGACACAGGAAGACAGTTAATGCTATGCTTTTGTAATTTGGGAGTTAATTGACTCAGAATAATGTTCATTCCTGGACATCTGCTTTCTCAACTTAAGCTTCAGTTGCTCTTACTTCCTAGCATCCCAAAAGCAGGGTCCCAACGAGGGACTGGATGGACCCAGGGCAAGCTGTGAGCTACCCTGGCATCGAAATGGGCCAGGTCAAAACGCCATAATACTTAACTATAAGTTAAGAGCATGGACATGGACAAATTCTGTCATTATCCAAAAAGTAGCAACTGAATTAAGACCCTGCTTGGGGTAGGAAAGATTTATCTGGCCTGAGCACTGTAGTCTTATATCAACAGCGAAATGCCCCCAGGAGAACTACCCTAAAGCTTAATGTATCTCTTACTGTGTCCATACAAAATAACTAATATTAAGTAGAATTAAGATGTTAATTAAATGATTGTTGGACTAAGGAAAGGAGAAACACACCCTAGGTGGTATTTTGCCCTTGAGCGGAGGGTTTCATATGTTGATTGTGCTATCTGACCTAGGTCTCTAGTTGCTACCCCCAATTCGGGGGGAGGGGAGTTTGGGAGAGACTCCAGAGAGACCAAGGCAGTGAGTGGGAGTGTGGAGAGATGAGTGTGAGAGATAGGAGGAGATGGGAATGAGGGACAGTGTGAGACTGGAATGGGGAGTTTAGTGAGATTGGAACAGGTGCCTGGAGAGAATGAAATAAACAGTAACTGATCACCAACTAGCCGGCCCTAGTTTCCTCCTCCGTCCGCCCATGGCATCGGCCATCCGGGTTGGGGGAGCAGCCCGAGACCACTAAATGCAGGCAGCGGGAGAGAGCCGCAGGATTCCTAGTCGTTTCGTGATTACACAAAATACATTATTGTATGCCTGATACAGGGGCAGGCTTGAGGGGTGGTTGGGAAAATGGAGATAATGTTGGAGGGAAGATGACAGTGGTGCAGTATTGATGTTGGAATATTGAATGCCTGTAACAAATTTTCATGAATGACTTGGTAAACTATGGTATTTAAATGAAGTGGGGGAGGAGGACGAGGGTTCAACTATCAGGGAGATTGGGCACCTATCAGAGATGTTGCCCCATCAATCCTCATCAGGGCCCAATGACGCCATGAAGTCTGAGTTGTCACAGAGGCATCTAGTTTCGTGAACAATGAGGACTGGAGCATGGTTTTACGGTGTGGAAGGCATATAACTATAGCAGGCAGGGATAAACACTCATCTTCAGCGGTCCTGGCCAGTAGAAAAATCAAGCTTTGCCAAACTTAGCAAAACCTCACAAACTCTGCCTGCCTTAAGAAGCAGGTTCTTTCCTGTTCTAGAACAACCAAGTCATATCTCTCACCATCAGCATCATGCACCGTATCCTGCAGGAAGAGAAAAATGGCCAACGTGTGAATGTAACTGTACCTGTTTTCCTTGAAGATCTACTTGAGTCCGTGACCGCTAACATCCTGGAACTGGTAGGCAAGGGCGCCCACAACTGCCACAAGGTGCAGGTCAGAGCAGAGCAGGGGAAAGCGGTGAACAAGAATCTGAATATCAGCTGCTGCTTTCCAGAGAATAGCACCCACTCGCATGTGCCTAAGCCCTGAAAGAAGTGAATACCTATGTCCCGGTGTCTGCCAAAGTGTCAATAGCAGGCACATCTAGTGCCCCGAACTGCCCATATATGAGGGAGGCCTGCCCTTCTGCTGGTGACACATCATTAGTGTAATAAAAGATATGTGCATGCTTCTTTCTGATTCATCTTCATTTCTGCCATTGTAACTTTTATAAGACATTCAGGACAAAGTATCTTGAGCGGGAGGGGTAGAAGGGATGGTCAGTGTGGGAGATTTGAGTAGGTTGTTTTAGGGACTTGTGTTTAATAGTGACCATGTGTGGACTCCTAGGGGGAGTAACTAACTGGCTGAGTAGTGTAGGTGAATTCCTACCTGGCTCCAAGTAAGTCAAGTGTTCTGAGGCCTGGAGGTTGGTGGAATTTCCCAGGCATACTGAAATCCCAGCATGCTGGTGGTAACTGGGTGGAGCTGAGGCCATGACCTTGGTGCCAAAGACTTTATCCCTGGTGGGAGATGGGTGAGTCAGGGGGCAATAGGAATGGGGGTAGTGGAGAGGGTGGCCTAGAGTGGTTTTCATGGGCTTAATGGGACAAGGGGATTCAATGAAAACATAACAGAGAAGCCAAGAATTATGACTACATATATCCTACCACATTCCTAAAATGGAATTTCTGAGTAATGGAAAGGTGGTAACAATTGAGAGAACAGTACCTGACCTGCTGGAAAAGTGGGACATTAGAGTGACTTAATCACTGTATCACTCTCATCCCATTGCTCATCGATTTGCCTTAGTGGGCACCAGTAACGTCTCCATTGTGAGGCTTGTTACTGTTTTTGGCATATCGAATACGCACGGGTAGCTTGACAGGCTCTGCCGTGCAGGCGAGAGATACTCTTGGTAGCTTCCCAGACTCTCCAAGAGGGGTGGAAGAATCAAACGCAGGTCAGCCACAAATAAGGCAAATGCCCTACCTACTGTGCTATTGAACCAGTGACTTAATACTCAGTTAAAAGTTATTTGTTTACAGAGGCAGAGAATATCAGTCATGTAACAGTCAAGAACTGCTAACCTGGGAGAGAGTGTTAAAAGTCCTACTTAAACTAA
Organism: Sorex araneus; assembly: GCF_027595985.1. NCBI lineage: Eukaryota > Metazoa > Chordata > Mammalia > Eulipotyphla > Soricidae > Sorex > Sorex araneus. Next base: position 38,953,965 of record NC_073313.1, read on the forward strand.
AATTTACAGATGATCCTGATAGACTTCTCAAATGTAGTATGAACTTGGACATCACGTTGGGTCAATTTGAGACACCATCTGGACTCAGCACCTGTGGTACTAACACTCAGGTTTTGGAGAAAATCACTAAGAACTTCCACTCAAAGAAGTGGCCTTCAGGCAGAGGGTTTCTGCAAAGAACTGTGAGCCTAAGCTCTGCCTATATGTGCACCTCTCTCCTGAGCATCCTCGTAGTGATTCATATTCTCTCCACTGTTAATGCCAATTAAATTGTATGCTGGCTCATTGTCATGTGGGCTAGCCTCAATAGAAGTCACATAATTATTTAAAAATAGCTTGATAATGGGATTTTAGTTAGCATTGAAATTTTCTATAGGATTTCTTTCCCTTTCTTATGGACACAGGTCATTAACTATATTAATGTTAGGTATGTATGTATGTATATATATATGAGTTACTATCTTATTTATGACAGGAAACTCAAGTAGTTCTTAATGATTGCTGAATGTTATTGGACTTATTTATGGAGATATTGCTTTCTAAAAATAATTGTAAGTTTCCTCCTCAGATGACAGTTGTCAGTGGCTAAACAAATGGCCTTAAGATGTATGAGTATATTTTATATAAATTATGTCCCAAGGGATGAACTTAAAAGCACATGTGACTCATATAAACACTTTCACATACTGTACTAAGTAAAATATATGGCTGTTACATCAAGTTTTGTTAAAAAAAAACTATCCCTTCTTAAGAATCTTAATATTTGAAAGGCTGGAGCAGTAGTATAGCTCGTCTGGCACTTGGCCTTGCACACAGCATGACACACAGTTCCCCCCAAGCCCTTACAGGAGTGATCCCTAAATGCAGAACCAGGAGAAAGGCCTGAACACAGCTGGGTGTGGCCCCAAAAACATAAGTCTGGAACTGGAGAGATAGTACACTGAGTAGGGTGCTTGCCCTGCACCTGGCCAACCAAGATTTGATCTGGAGCATCCCATATGGTCCCTTAAGTGCTGCCAAGAATATTCCTGAGTTAGGAGTAATCCCTGACCATCCCTGGGTGTGACCCACCCCCAACCCTCCAAAAAAAGACTGTCAACGTTTAATTGGATTTCTTCCCTGTTTTTTCTGTGTGCAGAGCCTCCCATCTGCCACTTGGCATATCATTGAGGACTGATCAGAGGACAACTGCCAACATTATGAATAGGATCAGAGAACCTGGTTCTCTATCCCAGATCACCACTTTCTGGCTGTGTGGTCTTGGACTTTTATCTCATATATAAGTATCAGTCTCCTCTTGTGTAAAGGGAGTCATAAGAATTCCTCTGATTCTGGTTTTCTAAAAGATTAAATCTGACATGTCCGTGAATCGGTTTGAATAAAGTGCCTGGCACAGAGAACACTCTTCCTAAACAGCTGCATGTATCTCCCTCCCCACATCAAACTTAGGCATGCTTCCTCAGTTGCCGCTGGGCCGGTTCTCATCACTGGATGCTGGACTGCTGGCTGTGAAAGCCCTGAAACTCTTTCAGAGTGGCAGAGAAATTTTTCATGGGTATATCCATAAACCTTCCCTTCATCTGTGATGCTCTCTGCCTGGTGACTCACCCTCTCTTTGCCTCCTTCCATGTATTAGCATTGATGGGGCTGCTGTACCCATTGGCTGAGTCACAGGACCCTGAGTAGAAATTTCAGGTGCTTAGAGTTTGTTAAAATATATGCCTGTATTAATTCCCCCCAAAAAAACACTTTTCTTACTGCTTAATGCTCATCAAATCAAGTATTTTCAGAGACTCCATTGTCACGATCACAAATTTATGATTCATGCCAGCAGCTGCAAAAGCCCTCTGAGACTTTGTTAAGTTCCTGTCTTACTCTTCTGTTCATTTGAGCAGCAAACAACTGCAGGGGCAGAGTCGGCTTCTTCAGCTATTCACATGAGAGCACCAGCATTGCAGCCCTGTTGTGAGGAGCATCTTTATGTCCAGGTTCTCAAATTCCAGTGTCCTTCAGTCAGAGTGACTCCTGGGAGGTCTGGGCTAATGCCAGGAAGTCATTCTGCTAAGATGGTGAGATGTTGTTTAAATAACATCCATCCCAGTAGTACTGTGGGTAGGGGCCTTGCCTAGGACATAGCAGACCCAGGTTTGATCCCGGGAACCCCAGATGGTCCCTTGAGCCTTCCAGGGGTAATTCCTGAACATATAAGCCCTGAGTACTGCCAGGTGTGACTCTCCATCCACTCAAAAAAAGTTGTGGTTTAATTGTGCAGAAAATATAGGGATCTGATGAGCCCCAATCAAGCGGAATGTCACACCTAGCCAAATCCCCTTCCTATACGTGCACAAAAATCCTACCCTTTGTGAAGGAAAGCAGGAGGGAGTCGTTCAGGAAAGCATGAGCCACCCATATTTGGCCCCCTGTGCCTTTTTGAAAGATGCTGGGGGAAAATTGAGGAGGGGTTTGCTCTAGCTTGGATCCTCACAAAGGACCCTATTGAGAAACAGTGCCCTGTGGGGTGTGGGAATGGGGGTTCATGCTAACCAGAATGAACAGAGAAAGGAATTAGGGAGGATGTGGCTGTCAAACCAGATCTGTGCTGAAAAGTAATATCCCTGAATAGGTGAGTGTCAGATCCAGACACAGGGTGCCACAGCAGAAACCCCCACTAGTGAGATAAGATGAGCCCATGAGAGAGGAAACCAAGAATTCTAGTACCTGAGAGAACGGGGATGGGATGGCTTAGTGCTGACATGACTACAAGGCCTGGGAAGTCAGCTGAGTTGCCCCCCTGAGAATATAGGCATCTGGAAGACCCAGACTTCCTTAGTCTCTCTGACAGATTCTACAGAATGTGGCTAGAGGGAGATTTCCTATCTCTGTAGCAAGCATATTTTCTGCCACTATATAGAATTAAGAAAGAGAGACCTTCTATTAACCTCCAGCACATTATTTCCTGAATCACAAATTGCAATTGTTAGTTCATAGACCTAATCTGGATGGCAAATTTGTCTGTCATACACGGGTACCTTAAAAGAAAATTAAGTTCATGACATTAAAAAATCAAGAACATTTTACCCGATTCTCTGGATTTCTATCTTCTTTTGCTAAATCAAAATATGTGCACATAATGTAGTTCCAGTGAGGCAGAAAAACAGATGCTCTGTCATTGAGATTAGGCCTCTGGTTTGCCCTTTTTCTCTTTTGAAACTGATTAAATAAGTGATATACTATAATATTACTGAAGAAATTTTTACTCCTCCCACAAATTAATTCTAAATTCAGTGTTTAGAAGGAACTGTCTTCCCACTCATTGATGGACAACAGCACTGTGCTTCTCAAACTGTCTTCGGTGTAGGACCAGCATTATGCTTTTCGTGTTCTAATTCTTAGAAGACTGATACAAAGCCCTGTAATTGGAGATCACTAGTAAATAATTCCTGTTTGATTTAATACCACCGAAAATGGTACAGACCCTGTTCAATGGATGAACACACTCAAATATTGGGGAAATGCTGGATTGCTCTAAGAGTTCCTAAATGTAGATTCTCTATTTACATTTTTGCAGTTTTCCAGTAATGAATAGTCGTTTGACCATTTTACAAACCACAGTTCAAATATATTGGGGTAATAAATTTCTCTTATTATTTTAGGAGTTTTTCTTTTTTCTTTTGGGATCATACCCAGTTATGTTTGGGGCTTATTCCTGGCTCTGTGCTCAGGGGTCACTCCTGACGTGCTTAGGATATGTGGTGCTGGAGATTGAATCATAGCCCCATGCAGGGCTGGAAACATTAACCCCTGTACTGTCTCTCCAGCCCTAGGAGTATGATTTTGAATCTGTGTATCTCTGTTTCTTATTATTTTAATGTTTCTCATTCGAAGTCCTTGAAAACAAAGGATTAGTCTCTCACTAGGGTTCTATGGGGGGAAATATCTCTGAACTTTTTCTGTTAAAACAAAACTTATGAAAGTACACCAGTTTGAGTAGAGATACAGTCCTGGGAAACTTGTGTTCTGAAGTGTAGGATAAAATGAATTTACCAACTTGACTGTGGAAGTATCTTGTTGATTGATTGGTTGATATAACATTAGTTTGCAATACTGTGTTTTAGGAGTACAAAATCTTGTCTCTTCAAAATATATGAGATTATACCATAAGCACCATAGTCCATTGTACCCCTCCCCAATTCTGTTTCCTCTCCCTTTTCCCCTGCTGGTAACCACAGACATTAAATATGGTTTATTTACATTGATTTTTATCTATTTATCAGATGTTTAGTATGAAAATATTTTTCCATTCAGTGGAGTGTTGTTTTAGCTATAATTTCTTTTTAGTGTAGAATTTTTTTTAGTTTAATATGTAGTCCCATTTGACTACATTAAAATAAGTTTTTACACTGCAAAAGACACAGGGATCAGAATACAAAGGCAATCTACAGAGTGGGAAAGGATATTCACCCAATACCCATCTGATAAAGGATTGATATCAAGGGTATACAAAGCACTAGTTGAACTCTACAAGAAGAAAACATCCAACCCCATCAGAAAATGGGCTGAAGAAATGAACAGAAACTTTTGCAAGAAAGAAATATGAATGGCTAAAACGTACATGAAAAAATGCTCTGCATCACTAATCATCAGGGAGATGCAGATCAAAACAACCATGAGATACCACCTCACACCACAGAGAATGGCACACATCCAAAAGAACAAAAGCAACCGCTGTTGGAGAGGGTGTGGAGAGAAAAGGGACCCTTCTACACTGTTGGTGGGAATGCCGACTGGTCCAGCCCCTTTGGAAAACAATATGGACGATTCTCAAAAAATTAGAAATTGAGCTTCCATTTGATCCAGCAATACCACTTCTGGGAATATATTCTGGAGAAACAAAAAAGTATAGTCAAAATGGCATCTGCACTTATATGTTCATCGCGGCACTGTTTACAATAGCCAGAATCTGGAAAAAACCCAAGTGCCCGAGAACATATGACTGGTTAAAGAAACTTTGGTACATCTATACAATGGAATACTATGCAGCTGTTAGAAAAGATGAAGTCATGAACTTTGCATATAAGTGGATCAGCCTGGAAAGGATCATGCTAAGTGAAATGAGCCAGAAAGAGAGGGACAGACATAGAAAGATTGCACTCATCTCTGGAATGTAAAATGGCAGAGTAGGAGACTAATACCCAATTAGTCTATAATAGTAGTATATAATACCAGGAGGTTGGCTCCATGGCTTGGAAGCTAGCCTCACACGCTGGGGGAAAGTCATCCCAGATATAGAAGGGAGCACCAAGTAAAATGTGATTGGAAATCCTGAGTGGGGAGGGAGATGCACGCTGAAAGAAGACTAGAGACTGAACATGATGGCCACTCAATACCCCTATTGCAAACCACAACACCCAAAAGGAGAGAGAGAGAACAAATTGGAATGCTCTGCCACAGAGGTGGAGCGGGATGCGGGGGATGAGATAGGGGGGTGGGAAGGATACTGGGTTCATAAGTGGTGGAGAATGGACACTGGTGGAGGGATGGGCTCTAGAACATTGTGTGAGGGAAAAACAAGCATGAAAATGTCTGAATCTGTAACTGTACCCTCACTGTGACTCACCAATTAAAAAATAAATTATAAAAAAAACAAAAAACAAAAAAAAATGTGTAGTCACATTTTTTAATTTTTGCTTTTTTCTTTTCCAGTGGAGTCAGATCATTGACGCATCCTCTGTAATCATTATCATGAAGAGTTTTCTCGATGTTTTCCTTGAGGCATTTTATGAATTTGTGTTTAATATTGGGATTTTAAATCTATTTTTTAGCGTGTAGCTAACCAGTTTCCCCTACACTATTTGCTGAAGACGCTTTCCTTCCTCAAGTTATGCACTTAGTTCATTGGTCATATATCAACTGACCATACATCTGAGGATTTACTTCTCTGTCCTCATTTCTATTCCATTGGTCTGAGAATCTGCTTTTTATTCAAATGCCATGCTGTTTTGATTCTTATAGCACTACAGTATAGTTTAAAATCAGGGAATACAATGCCTCCCATTCTCTTTTCTCAGGGTTACTTTGGCTACTTAGGGAGTTTTATGGTTATATGTCTTTATTTTGATACTCATCTGAGCAACTCATCTGAGCCCCTTGGGGCTCAGGGAACTCTATGGGGTTCTGCGGATCACATCTGGGTTGGCTGCATGCAAGGCAAGTATCCTGCCCATTATACTATCTCCAACCCTTAAAAATGGTTGTTTGTTTTGAGGAGGGAGTGGTTGTGTTACATCTGGCTATGCTCAGGGCTTACTTTTAACTCTGTGTTCAGAGATATCTCTTGGTGGTTCTCTGGGAACCACATGTGGTGCTGGATTTTGAACTAGGGTCAGGTGAATGCAAAGCAAGTGCCTTACCTTCTATACTATCTTTCCAGTTCCCAGTAATATTTGTTATGTTTTCTTGAAGGATCTCAGAATTTTTAAAGGAATGCATTGAATCTCTCTGGGCAGGGTGGTCATTATTAAGGTGCCGTTCCTTTCAGTTCATGAGAATAAAATAACTGTCCATCTTTCCATCTTCATGTGTTTTCTTGATAAATTGAAACTAGTGAAAGAAAAGGGAGGGAAATCGAGTTTTGTTCTCATATGAGTATAGTTTACTTAGGGCATTTTTCCTTTCATTGTTGTAAACTGAAAAATTTGGACTAAATTATTTTTGTGTTCTTCCCAAGGTGTTCAGTTGACAATCTCTGGCCATTTCTTTACCAAGCATGGGTAGAGAATAGTGATTCTTTTTAGGTTCTCCAGTTTACAGGTTAGATCTCTTTGGTTCAAAGATGGTAATCAGCTTTTCCAAGGTCATGGTTCAAGGTGGCACATTGGGGATGAGCATTCATTCTTCCTCGCTTGTTTATGAGGTTCCTCTACTACGTACTGAGTAATGGGTTGTCTTGAGGTAGAATGTGTTTAATGTTCTCATACAAAGAAAGCTTAAACTCTTGCTTGTAGAGGTGTTAGGGTGTTCCAGATTTCTAGGAACACACTCGCAACAATTATCAAGAACTTTCACATGTGTTTTATTTGGGGCCAAGTTAGAGTTAAAGAGCTGATACAGGTCTCTGATTTTTGCAAACCTAGATGCAGTTTCAGAGATATTGTGGCAGTTGTAATGAACCCATCTTCTCAATTAAGATGTTTTCCAAATTGTTATTCTGCCCACTGACATTATCTTAAAGGTGGTTACATCAGATGTGGTTACATCAGATGCTTATGTCTAAAATTCTGTTCTTTGAAGAACCAGAGTAACTTTCCTTTTCCAGAGTTCTGGGACCATCCTGAGTTGATCAATGTTGCTAGTTGTAGGGACTTTAAGAAAGCATTCGAGCAAATAAAAAATCTGGAGATGGCAGAGTCTTAGAATGTCTATATGATTTGTGATGGTTTTCTCAAGTGAAAATCTGGTGGGAGTAATAATGAAACTACAACTAAAAGAGGAAAGTTTAATGATATGCTGAATAAGATAATAAAGCCAATAAAAAGAGTCTTGAGAAAATGTCTATAAGCATAATGATTTAGCCTGTTTTCAAAGTCTGAAGTAGAGTTTAAGCACCTTTTTTGAGAGCACTCCATAGAAAATGTTAATGACACCTTTTTTGAAAAAGTAGATTTGTGCCAAACTTTATTTTGGGGTGGCTTTTTTGGGGGGAGGCATGCATGGTAATGCTCAGAGGTTGCTTGACTCTGTGCTCAGGGTTTGGTCCTAGTGGTGCTCGGGGGACCATACAGTGCAGGCATCAAACCCAGGGACCCTGCATGCAAAACATCCTGCCTGCAAAACTTAGCCTGCTGAGCCCAACTATATTTTAAATTTTGCTGAAATTATTATAACTGACAACACTGTAATTTTGTTCTCTAGTGTCATCAGTGAAAGTATCATTATGACCAATAATTAGAAGCATAATGGACAGTAAGGACACTGAAAACTCTTCAGGAACTGTGGATATTGCAAAAAAAACACCCTAAAATTTCTATATTAGTATTTTCCTTATTAAGTTTCAATCTAGGAAAGGCTACCTCTTTTTATTTCATTCTTTTTTATGCAACTGATTAATACTAATATATTAAACAGAGCCAACTTTTCTCAGCTCTCTTTGTGTAAGGTGAAAGGACAAGTATTTTTTTCCCTCTCTAGAGGACTCAAATCTCAAAGACAGTTTGAATACAAAAGATGTTGTGCAGTTTTATTTCATTGTCATTGTGGATTCAGTTTGGGAAGGCAAAATTGAAGAGTTTTTATATTTGAGAATTAGCATAGGGTCCTGGGTACATGAATGGTTGTAGTTTGGCTATCAGGATGGTAATGCAGTATTTAAATAAACACAGAAATCATTAAACCATTTATAAACACAGACCTTCTGTTTTTTTCCATTTTAAGGAGAATAATCAAGAGCATGATAATGTTATAATGATGTGATAATTGTGGTGAGAGGCAAGTTTTGCTAGTTACAGATTATGTTGAAGATGAAGTGGCGAAGTGGCTCATGAGTTGGGAGAGAAGGCAGCTGGGATAGAGAAGGGATCACTAAGTCAATGATGGTTGGAGGGATTGCTCGGGATGGGAGGTGTGTGCTGAAAGTAGATAAAGGACCAAACATGATTGCTTCTCAGTATCTGTATTGCAAACCATAATGCCCAAAAGGAGAGAGAGAGAGAGAGAGTAGGGGGCGAATGGTCTGCCATAGAGGCAGGGGGAGAGTTGGGATGGGGGAGCGGGAATACTGGGGACATTGTGGTGGAAAATGTACACTGGCGGAGGGATGGGTGTTTGATCATTGTATGACTGAAACTCAAACATGAAAGCTTTGTAAGTGTTGCTCATAGTGATTCTATTAAAAAAGAGGAAGATGAGGCAGGAGCCCGAAAACTGACTCCAAAGATGTTCAGGCACTAATCTCCAAAACTTGTGACTGTCACTTTATGTAGGAAAATAGGGGAACTTTGGGGCTGGAGTGATAGCACAGCAGGTAGGGCGTTTGCCTTGCACTCGGCCAACCCGGGTTGATTCCCAGCATCCCATGTGATCCCCTGGGTAGTGTCAGAGGTAATTCCTGAGTGCAGAGCCAGGAGTGACCCCTGTGCATCGCTGGGTGTGACCCAAAAAGCGAAAAAAAAAAAAGAAAATAGGGGGACTTGGGGTTGGAACAATAGTACAGCAGTGTAAGGTGTTTGCCTGGCATGCAGCCGACCTGGGTTGAATCCAGGTTAAATTCTTGGCACCCCATCTGGTCTGCTGGGCACTCCAGGAGTGATCCCTGAGCACCATGGGGTGTGGCCAAAAATGGGGGTATTTACAGATAAAGCAACCAACATAGAAAGTGTATTATAGATTACATACCTAGATCTTAATGGAATTGTAAATTACCATATAAGAAAGTGGCAGGAGGAAGGGCCACAGCGCGGTACAGTGGATAGGGCACTTGCTTGTATGTAGTCAACACAGGTTCGATCCCTGCATTCCATATCGTCCCCTAAGTGCCCCCGAGAGTATTACTGAGCACCGCCAGATGTGATTCCCTCCCCCCACCAAAAATGGAAGAAAGTGGCAGGAGGAGATTGATGCAGAGCAAGGACTGAAGTGAGATAGTACAGGGCTGACTTTCAAGATTAAGGACACCTGCTCCCTAAAAGCAAAAATTCCAGCTATAGAAGCTCTAAATGGTAAGGAAAGGGATTCTTTAAGGCCACTGGAGGGAACATGGTCCTACTTACACTTAGATTTTAGAGAAGTTGATTGTAGACTTCTTTTTTTTTTTTTTTTTTTTTTTGCTTTTTGGGTCACGCCTGGCAATGCACAGGGGTTACTCCTGGCTCTGCACTCAGGAATTACCCCTGGCCGTGCTCAGGGGACCATATGGGATGCTGGGAATCGAACCCGGGTCGGCCGCGTGCAAGGCAAACGCCCTACCCGCTGTGCTATCTCTCCAGCCCCCAAGAAGTTGATTGTAGACTTCTGACATCAAAACTTTAAGAGAATATATGTGTGCTGTTTTAAGTGACCATTTTTATGGTAATTTGTTAAAGCTGCCATAGGAAACTAATAGAGGTGCAGGAAAGACTTCTACAATGTCATATTCAAAACAGATGAAAGTAGCAAGAAAACGTTTTCATTTTCATGGTTAAATAAATTAAAGATTTTCTTCAATGTATATTTGATTCTAAAGGACTGATTACCTCTTTCTTAAAAAAAACTATCTTTTGGGGCAGGGGGAGTGGTGTTTGTTTTGGGCACAAACTGAGGTGCTCAGTGGCCACACCTGACTCTGTGCTCGGGGCCACACCTGGTCGTTCTGGAACCATATGCAGTGCCAGAATTTGCACCTCAACCTTTGTACTATCTCTCCTGCCCATCTTTTAACTGTCATATGTTCATATGAACATTTAATATGTTCATCAGGGAATATTTTTTGATTTCCTAAGAATTTTTCATCTCTTTTTAAGTGACTTGTTTTCATGGTATGGATTTCTCAAACTTTAGTAAAGTTGATTCCTCAGTACTTGATTTAAATTTTGACCTTAAGTTTTAATATCCTCAAAATTGAGCCAGATTTGACATAGTTTTGAGTTTGGGGGTTTATTTTATATGGTCCTGAGAATCATATGAGGGCCTTATACATGTACTCCAGCACTGGGTTACAGCCCTGAACCCAGATTCGCAATTTTTGTGGTGCTGGGGAGTGGGTACTCCTGGCTCTGTCTTCAGGAATCGTGTGTCAGGGATAGGATCCGGGCCTTCCACGTGCATAGCATGGGTTCAGTCCTCTGAACTTTCTCTCTGACCCCCCAAATTGGCAAAATTTTAGCTACTTTATGTTTTCTTTCAAATTCTCTTCACATAATCCTTGTATAACTTTCTGTAGTAAGTCAGGTTTTTTCCCCTTTCATCATTCTTTCTTTTTCCCACTCTGGATTAAATTATTTTATTTCAGGACAGAGGCATCCTTTTTTGCCCCTAGTTTCACTGTATCACTGTCATCCTGTTGTTCATCGATTTACTTGAGTAGACGCCAGTAACATCTCCATTCGTCCCAGCCCTGAGATTTTAGCAGCCTCTCCTTACTCGTTTTTCCCAATGATTGGAGGCTCTTTTCAGGGTCAGGGGAATGAGACCTGTTATTTGTTACTGTATTTGGCATATTGAATACACCATGGAGAGCTTGCCAGACTCTTCCATGTGGGTGGCATACTCTCAGTAGTTTGCCGGGCTCTCCGAAAGACATATTTCCCTTTATGATGATGTGTCCAAGAATACATTCACTCATGCGTGAGGCTCGGTCTGAGCGTGTGGAAAGCGGCCTGGAGCGTGACGGCGGTGAGGAGTGGAGGTCGGCTGCTGGGACTGGGTCCCTTGGGGTGGGGAGGGCTCTCATTGAACCCCCTCTGGGCCACCCCTGGTGTGGAGTCCGGTGGCATGGTTATGGGGGCCTCATTTTATGCTCCCTTCTGGGAGAAGCAGCCGAGAGTTCTGGAGGGTGGCTGATGAGATTATCTGGCACCAGCAGGAAGTGGTTTATATACCCATCAGCCCATATGCCCCTCATTTAAAAGTGAAAATAAAATTTATATCTTTTTATTTACATGAAAATAAAAATTACAATGAGTAAAATCTCATGCACAGAACTTCTTTCACAGAAATTCTTTCACATATAGTAATATAAGTGTTAAGCACTCATTTTTATTGCTTGCAGATAGCTAGGGATAAATAATTGTGGATTTCTGCCATTTTTAGTAGAGCTTCACCCAGCTTTATTCAGCCACAGACTTCCCTTATGCAGTTTTACAAAATGGAAAATATGACAAAGATATTGCCTCTTTGTAGCATGTAAAAATCAAAAGCAAAAGAATATAAATTAAAGCTGCTCAGTAATCAATGTTTTCAGTGTTCTATCTTAGAAATGATGTAGACATCCTTCAAATGCCAATTATCTCATAATAATATCAGTTCAATATATTCAGTTCAATAATATCAGTTATCTAAAGATTTTAGAAATGTTCTTGAAGATGATATTCAACAAAACCTCCTCACTATGAAAATGCAAATTTGTTAGAACAATGATTCATTTTGTATAAATATAAATTGATGTTTTCCATAATCTAAAATACTCAGTCACAGTAGTTACAGATCATTTCATCATAAACCTATATAAGTTTAGAAAAAATATACTCGAGGACATTAAAATACATGGCTGTATTATACTTAAGAATGATAAACAGGAACAGAAGAACCAACAAAGAGAATCAACGGAAGAATGTTGATTAGGAATATAGAAAAAAATATGTCATTAGAAACGAAATTGGTTTTATTAATTGTGAGAGTGGAGGCAATTAAACCTCTACTTGGCAATGCATTTCGCTTATGTGTTAGTGATCTAGCCTGCATCCTGGCTCTGGAGAGGAAGCAGTAAGGTTTAAGATTGACAAAGTGGGGCCTGAGCAATAATACAATGGGTAGGTGTTTGTCTTGCATGTGGCTGACCCAAGTTCAATCCCCAGCATCCTATATGGTGTCTTGAGCCCACCATGCATGATCCCTGAGCACAGAGTCAGGAATATAAACCCTGGACACATCCAGTGTGCACCCCCCCCACACACACATACACAAAAAAGACTGCCTAATGATGCACATCACCCCCACAACATATGGTGAGAGCAATACCCAGCTGTGACTTTCACCTCTTCTTCAGAGTAATGTCATATCCCAATGAGGAATAATTGCTGATGCCTAGCTTCTGATTCCTAGCCAAGGCCATTAAAGCCTCATCTACTGGCAGACTTACTTATAGTTGAGGAAGCTTCATGCTGGTGCCATCAGCAAATTATGTTACAAAGCTTGAATCAATGGATCTTCTTCTGACAACTCTTAGTTTCAGTTAATTTGAGTTAGAAGTATCTGTGGGACAGCTGAGGAAATACCAGCAGAGTTTAAAGATTCCATCTAGAGGCACAGATGGATGTATAACCTGAGAGCTAAACCTGGAGCCTCTATCAAGTTGGATAATTTGAGCCACTTGTCCTCTGTCCTCTTGATTTTTGTGCAGCTGTGGTAAAAAGTTAGTTGCACGTGCATGTATCCCACATCAAACATATGTCTCAGCACACTCCACAGTATTTCTCCTCTTATGCATCTATGTTGTCTCCTGTGCGAGGAAGGCAATCCAGGCATATATGCGAGATAGAGAAGGCAGTATCAAGGTACACACCCAAACTAAGGGAAATAATTGTCAGTGGATAATAGTAAATAGTAACATCCTCTATCCTTAAAATGAAGTAATTGAAGTTCAATCTATAGGAGTTGTTCAAAGTATTCTAGTTACTGTCACTATACAAAATTACAGATATCTGTGTGAGAGAAGGAGATATGAGAGCATTTAAGGTTTACTGTAGGCAACTTTCAAATATGCAATACAATATTATTGACTGTAGTCACCATGCTGGGTATTCCATGGCTTCTTACCTGTCTGGAAATTGTACTTCTTGACTCCCTTTACTCCTTTCACCTACTCCCCTACCTGCTTCACCTCTGGTCACCCCCTTTCTGTCTTCTGTATCTGTTTTGTTTGCTTCACTCGTTTTGGTCTTTATATTCCACTAAGCACAATACCCCCATGGTCCATTCTTGTAAATGACAAGATTTCATTCTCTTGTTTGGATGAGTATTCCACTGTGTCTGTGTGTGTATCTCATCTCTTCTTGAGGCTGTCATTCATTGACAGACACTTAAGTTGGTATAAGTAATGCTGCAATGAATACAGAAGAAGAGCGCAGGTCTGATTTTATAATACAGTTCTTTGAACCTTGATAAACTGACGCAGGTGTCTTTGTTTTCATCATATCATTGATCAGAAGTAAACCTTGGCCAGACACATCGTCTGACTTTAAAAGAGAGCTTATTTAATGTGTTGTTTGCCTATTTAGGACCAATTACATTTTATAAGCTTAGTCTAAATAGCAAATTTATCTCATAAATTATTAGAGTCACATGGTGGAGGAGTAGAAGATTACCTTGTATGTGTGAAAAACTTTCCATGATATAAATGTATGCATTTCTCTCATCCAGGTACTAACTAGGCCTGACCCTGCTTAGCTCTGAGATCAGACAAAAGCAGGCACATTCAGGGTAGTATGCTTGACAAATGTACACATTTCTACCACCGCATATTCCCAGCTTCGTACACATATATAGACACACTCAACCATATGTATGTATGGTTGACAATGGTAGACAAATGTACACATCTCTACCACCTCATATTCCCAGCTTCGTACACATATATAGACACACTCATCCATATGTATGCTCTTGTAGAAATAAAATGCAAAACTTCAAAGAAAAGACTGTAAAGCACTGAAATGTTAATTGTCTTGAGATACTACTGTTATGTTTTTATTTCTATTTATCTCTGTTTTTCATGCTTTCACACTGATTATTTATTACCATTTTATGGGTGTGGGAAGGGTGGTCAAGCGTGAGCTGTTGGAGCTAGCTGTGAATTTTTGTCTTAGTCATTCGTGCAATCCCAAATCAGCACATATATGTCTCAATATATGGGCAGCAAATGTTGGAAAGTAAAAAGCCAGAGTGATTATATATTCACTTCATCTCTGCAGATGAAAAGAGGTATCATTTACTATAGTGCAATTCCAATTTATAGAAGCCCAAACTGAAAGTGACTTAAAGTTAAATATATACATATTACTCTAATAAATTGAGAGGGAGAGTGATCCTATGTTTGACTAATTTATCAATACAACAGGACCTAGACGTTTTCCATCCTGGTGTCTCTCTTCCTTTGGGATTGCAAAAGGCTGTGTAGCAATTATACTGTATATCATACCAACACAAAGCAGTGACTTAAAGAACAGTAACTTGTTTTGGAAATGAATTTGTAATTTGGTCATGTCTTAACAAGGTCAACTAATCTCTGCCCCACATAGTACCAGCTGGAGTTACTCACTGGAGGCTGAAGAATTCACTCCCTAAGGTGGTTTAGTCACAAGACTGACAATTTGGCAATATGTTTCCTACTGTTTTTTTGAGCTGGAGGCCTTGGTTTTTACCGTGTGGGCCTTTCCCTGGCTTTCTCATGACAGCTAGATCTTATTGAGTGAGTGTTTCAAGAGTCATAAAAATTTTTGTATCATTTTTTAAAATATTGAGATTATGCAATTTATAGTACTATTAATGATAGTTTCATAAGAAACAATACAGTATTCAAACACCACACCAATCACTAACATACTCACCTCTCTCTCCCAAGAACCCCAAAATCTCACATCTTTCTACCCGCCCCCCCATTTTCTGTTTTTTAATATGCTGTCCCAGAAACTGTCATAGCCATATTTGCCATATTCTATTTTTCAAGCAGTTTCTGTATGTCATATTCAAGAAGAGAAGATGCAGACATTTATTTTTTATTGAATCACTGTGAGTTACAAAGTTATTCAGGATTAAGTTTTAGATGTATAATGTTCCAACACCAATCCCTTTTCGCCAGTGCCCACTTGCCTCAATCAGTGATCTTAGTTCCCCTTATGTCCTCAAACTACCTCTGTGACAGGCACTTTTCCCTCCACCCTTAGACAACACATTTCTTGATATGAGGAATATTGTAATTTTGGGGTCTATGTTTTTAAAATGTTTACACGTTGGTATATATCTCAATGTCATAAGATTGTGATAGGGGAAGATGTGACTTTTTTCCTATGTGCTTCTTTTTATTGGGAAGGACTTTTTTTTCATTTGGAATAATTCTACTCAAGTTCCGTTATCTATACGTAAGTCAGGACATTTAGTCACATGCATGTAAAACCAATTTCTAGCTACCATTATAGAAAATAGATTTACAGACACTTCTGTGCTATAGAGTTATTTATCCCTACCAATAAGCTGGAGAGAGTTGGAATAGATAGAGCAACTACATCTAAATAACCCATACAAATGTTATAGTTTTTCTGTTTGTGTCACAAATAGAGATAGTTGACTAGTCTCCACCAATGTTTAAATGTTTATTTTCTGGAAGGGCCAAATCTGGCATCATCATATAATCAGACTTGATGGTCTGCCTTGAAGGAAGAATAGAGGAAGGTCCAGGATCTACAACACTGAGATTCAGAAATTGTAAGGCTCACAGCCAAGCACAGAACCTACATTTCTGGATGCCTGACCCATTGCTAGTCTTTCAGTCAATACTGCTTCTCATGGAGTCATAGAAGAGGTAGAAGGGATGTAGGGGAACATTGTCTCTGACTTTATACCACATTTTACATATGAAATCCCTTTGGTATCCATAAAAAATGGCCCACCGGTGTTCAACAATAGCATACCCAGCTCTCCAAAGAAATGCTTTCATTATTGAAGGCTTCTTGTTAAACATCCTTTTGTAATAGGACATTAAATGGGACTTTACCTTTGCCCCTGAGAAATGGCATCAAGTCCCAGGTTCACTACATATTTTTTTAAAAAGCTGTTAAGAATTGACCAGATACTTTTCCCCAGAGTTTTCAAGAGTAACAAACTATTCCTACTATAGTAATCCCCTCTCTATGTCCTCTATATTATTTATGGTGAAAAGCTGCTGCCTTCCCTCCTAGAAGCCACTTACATTTCAAGATAAATGGTTCTAACTACAAGGATAGTCAGAGAATTCTTTTACACTCTTACAGGTTGTATTGTATCTCTAAATTTACCCTGAAGTTTGGGAATATTCATGAGAATAGAGACAGGCATATTTCTCACTTACAGATACCTGAAGGAGGATACACTTGAAGGAATAGTCTGGGTTGAGTAGAGTTCTTTGGTGTCATATGCCCAAAACGTGGATATCAGGTCTCCATCAACTAGCGGGTTGCTTTTATCAGCTATCTATTGCTGAGTAAGGAACAATTCAAGACTCAATGGCTAAAATAGTAAGTATTCATTGTTTCTAGGTAGTTTACAGATCAACTGAGCAGTGCTCATCTGGATCAGGAAAGGTTGCTTGTGAGCGAGTTTGCTCATGAGTACACACCCAGCCTATGAATCACCTGGGAACAGTCTCAGGATGATTATTCTTGGAATGGCTGTCGTCCACGTAGTCTTTACTTGCAAAGAAGGCTAGTACTGTTCTTAGCAGTAGGAAGCAGAATCAAAACATGCAGAGGTGCAGAGGCTTTTGTGGCCTAGACTCAGAACTGGGCCACTGTCACTTCAGTTTCCACTAAACACAGTTAAAAGGAGATTGGTAAAAATAATAAATTCCTTTCATAATACTCCACCAAATTGATACTTCCAAGAATGTTTTCACTTACATTAATTATATAGAACGCAGCCCCTATAATCTTTAGCCAGATGCTTAGACCTGAACATGCCCACTAGAACAACTCTAACATGATAACAGAGCAGGTAGTGTGCATGCCTTGCACACAGCCAATCCGGGTTGGCTCCCCCTTGCTGAACAGGTCGTATCTCTAAATATTCACAATAATTCTATACCCTTCTCTCCCTGAAAATTCTCTGGGTACTCTAAGCATTTCTCTAAAGGCATTTCTCCAAGTGCCTGTACTTGAGATATCTGATTTATTGCTTTTTTTTCCCTTAAAACATAACATTCATAATTGAATGCAGTGTTGCAGACTTATTTTGATAAGAGCAAATAGCAGTGGGACTATTATTTTATTGTTTTATTTTAGGCTTTATTCTGAACTCTGATTTTATTTATGTGCTTAAATGTTTTGACTTTTGGAGGAGCTGAATAACACAGTTGGTTTGTAGTGATAGATGACCCAGTAAATTTCCCCCATCGTTTTTTTCTGGTACTCTTAGTAGCTAGACCAAGATGTCCCCATTCGTACCTATAATAAAGTAGGCCATGAGGTTTTTTTCTTGGTCTATATCTTTTTCTTGGGTTTGAGCCTGGGTATCAACCTATTGAGATAATTTTGAATCTTCTGTTTTCCCAGATTTGTCCCAACTATACTATCATGTTGCCATCTAATATTTGACAAGAACAAGACCAGATACCACCAAATCCACAGCATTATGCATTCATTGACAAATGACCTTTAGCCTTTAAGGGAGTAATCAAGAATGTGAGTACAAGTTGCATATACAATTGCAGATTCAGGGGCCTGAAGCAGGGCATTTGCTTTGCACAGGACAGACTAAGGTTCAATTCCCAGCACTCCATAGGTCCCCTGAACTCACCAGAAGTGATCTCTGAGCACAGAGCCAGGAGTAAGCCCTAAGCACCACCAGGTATGCGCCCCCAAAAAAAACAGAAAATCATACACACACAATATGCCATCAACTGCAGATATTTTACATTTACATTAACTTAAAAGATTAGCATTTAAATATGAAATCATCACACGATCACAATCACAATATCCCGTTAATCACTGATTTCTCGGGCGGGCTCAGTAACATCTCATTTCGTCCTTTCCCTGAGATCTTAGAAGTCTATTTCGACTTGGCCCTCCGAACGATGTTGCACTGGGGGCTCTTCAGGGTCAGGGGAATGAGATCCAGCTTGTTACTGGATTTTGCATATGAATACACCATGGGGAGCTTGCAAGGCTGTCCCATGGGGGCAGGAAACTCTCAGAAGATTGCCAGTTTCTCCTAGAGGGAGAAGTAGGCTAAAGATAGTAGGCTTTGCGGCCTCGTGCTTCTGAGAGCTTGCTTTTAAGTCTCTCTCTGGATGTTGGCCGTTGATGGGATTACACACACCTGGGTTCCTCTGCCGGTACCTTCATGCATGAGGCCTGTCCGAACGTATAGAGAGGAGCCTCCAGCATGGCTGCAGCTAGGTTCCGGTGGTCTTCGGCTACCGGGAGCTCTGCTAGGGGTGGGGAGGGAAGCTGGAGCCCATCCCCTGCGAGGGGCCCCGGGGAAGACAGCCAGGCATGCGGGCAAGAGACTCTCTGCCATGAAATCATATTGACAGGAATAATCTAACTATCTCTTTGCCTGCTCTATCAAATCTTCAGATGGCATGCTTGCTTCAGAATCAGCTTTTATATCTTTTTAAGAAATAAAACATCTAGTACCTTTCCATATCATGATTTCCAGATTTATCATTCTCATATGGTTTACATATTACCAGCATGTTCACTAAATACATGAATATAACATTGTTGGTTTTATAGGTGTTTAAACTTTATCACACTGTGGCTATTGCTCTGCAAGTTGCATTTTTCACTCAACATATTTTGAGAACTAGTTACTCAGCTAATGTAGCTCTAGGTCATTCTTTTTTCACAACTTCAAAGTGTTCTGTTGTAGGTAACAATTTTGTGGTAGGGGATATATAGTAAATATTTTGATTTTTCATGCTAACTATGGTCTGTGTCACATAGTCTTGTTTTCATTTTTATAACCCTGTACAGAGTACCCTTAGTTCCGGGGCTATACAAGATTAGGACATGGTTTGCCAGCCGCCATTCTATATGACTATTTACCCATTCTCTTTTTGATCCATCTGACTTCTTGGTCATTGGTTCATATTTTATAAAGCATAAATACCAGTGAATATCTTGTCTACCTCATTAGGAGAATATAAAGATAATAAGGCAAATGATGGATATGAAAATATGTCAAAATGTTTAAGACTTTCCTTCCCCCACATCTTTTTTAGCTTTGTTTTAGTGCCACATCTGTCAATGCTCAGGGGTTACTTCTGGCTCTGCACTCAGGAATTACTCCTGGTGGTGCACAAAAGACCAAATGGGATGCCAGGGATCTAATCCAGGTGGGCTGCATGCAAGGCAAACACCCTACCTGCTGTACTATTGCTCTTGCTGTACTATCACTACGGTCCCTCCTTCCCCTGTTATCTTAACTCCTTTCAAAAAATTCTTTTCCTTCCCTCCATCTTCCATTTTGCTTGCTTAATAGACCCTGAATTGAATTTCTTTGAAGAATAAAAATTAGGCATTCATTTATAGGCATTTAATAAATTTATAAATTTATTATAGGCATTCAACTATAAATCTAGGTGGCCAGACACAAGGTAAGATACTATTGGACAGCTGGGAGTTAGAGAAGCCTGAGCCCAGAGAGTATAGTAGTACTTTCTTGCTGGAGGTTTCTCTGCAACTTGAAGGCATCAGTGGCAGGGAAACTCACAAGGTACTCTCTCATTCTAGTCAGCCTCATACTTTGCTGAAAAACTCTAGGACTAGTGTCAGAAACTTGAGGTAGTGGGTTCTTCTGCTACTGAAATAGCTCTATGGACCAAGTTGACCTCATAGACCTTTTGTCTCTTCATCTGTAAACTGTATATATCTATTTCGGTTTTACGGAACTGTGAAAACTTCAGCATGTGATCCCCTGGTGAGCACAGTAAAGGTTTAATTTGCTGTATTATTCATTAGGATCACTGCAGTGGAGAGCAGGTTCACCAGGGGTATGTGCCTATTGCTTTTTTGGTATAGCACTGATAACTTTAATGGATTTTAATGAAATTTATAACCTTGCAAAAGGCGATTAAACTGAGCATGGATTCTGTGTTTGACTCCTGTGGTCTTGATACAAAACGGCGGCGAATTGGTTTTTCTTCAAGGGAAGGATTTTAAAATGAATACCAATTTTTAATCTGTAGACAGTTTTTCATATTTTAAGCTCATCTTGTGTTACTTTTGCTAAATTTTATTTTTTAAGCAATTTGTTTCACCTTAAGTTACTGAATTTATTGGAATACTTTATTAATAAAATTCTAAAGACATTTCATAAATTTAGAACTGTGATATCCTCATGATAACTTTGGTTATTCATATATTCTCTATTTTCTTGATTATGCCAAGTCACTATTGAAAAGATTAATATTGTTGATCTTTTCAATTAACAAAGCATTTTTATATCTACTTTTAAAATGGTACAAAATTAACTAGATAAAAACATGTGTAGATAATACCACTATTATCCATTACTATATAAACACCTTAATTTTTTTTTTTTTGCTTTTTGGGTCACACCTGGCGATGCACAGGGGTTACTCCTGGCTCATGCACTCAGGAATTACTCCTGGCAGTGCTCAGGGGACCATATGGGATGCTGGTAATCGAACCTGGGTTAGCCACCTGCAAGGCAAATGCCCTAACCGCTGTGCTATCGCTCCAGCCCCAAACACCTTAAATTTTTTATTATTTTCGGGCCAGAGAGATAATATAGCCAATTGGGTGCTTGCCTTGCACATGGCCAACCTGAGTCTCTCCCTGGCACCCCATATGGTCTTCCAAGCCCCATCAGAAGTGATCCCTAAGTGCAGAGCCAGGAATAAGCCCTGAGCACTGTCAGGTGTGTACCCAAAACAAAAACCCAAAATTATTATTTTAATGGAAAGTGTTCTTATTGCTATTAAATGATATGGCATGCTATAACTTAATTTTTTGGTGCCAGATATTGAACCCAGGACTTTATATATATGAATATATATATGATATATATCATATATATATGAAGAAAGTACTGAAAAGCTACAGTTCTAAGCTCAAGATATTTTTATTTTGTTTTCATTTAATTTTATTGACTGCTCTAGTCCAATAGCACAACAGTTGGGCATTCGCCTTTCACGTGGCCAACCCAAGTTCGATTCCTCCTCCCCTCTCGGAGAGCCCAGCAAGCTACCAAGAGTATCGCGCCTGCGTGGCAGGGCCTGGCAAGCTACCCGTGCGTATTGAATATGCCAAAAACAATAACAATAAGTCTCTCAATGAGAGACGTTACTGGTGCCCGCTCGAACAAATCGATGAGCAACCGGATGACAGTGACAGTGACAGCTTTTTCATTTAATCTAAGGACCACAATTTATAATACTGTTCCAGAAAGTCAGTGTTCCGACCCCACAGACACCACCAGAATGCCAATATTCCTCCACCAGTGTCCCCAGCTTTGTCCCTTCCCTCCACACCATCCTCTTGGCAAATTGAGTCCTGCAGGCTGGCTCTCCTGGGATATTACCATTGGCCATTTTTAATCTCCTCATTGCCTTTTTATATTCCACATATGACAGAGATCATTCTTTTTTTTTCTTTTTGGGTCACACCCGGCGATGCTCAGTGGTTACTCCTGGTTCATCACTCAGGAATTACTCCTGGTGGTGCTCGAGGGACCATATGGGATGCTGGGAATTGAACCTGGGTCAGCCGCGTGCAAGGCAAACACCCTACCCGCTGTGCTATCGCTCCAGCCCCAACAGAGATCATAATTGATCGTCTCATTCCCTTTGACTTACTCAACCTGATACCCTTTTATTCCATTCGCTTAGTAGCAAACTGAAGGATTTTATTTTTTCTTATAGCTGCATAGTATTCCATTCTATCAATACCTTTAAAAATGTCTTCAACATATGTCTAAGAGTTTCTAGCCTGGTGGCATGCATGTGGACACACTATAGACTTTCTAAAATAGAATTCACATTTTTATTTCTCAGATGTGACACATTCAGTTCTTCTTTATTCCATGCAGTGAAAGATTACTCTGGCTACTGAATGGTGGAATGAATGATTAGTTAAGGGCTAGAGATTTGAAAATGGGCAAGGAAAGAGTGTGGAAAAGGTCAATCTGGCTCACATAGTTATATTAATGTGTATAATAGTCATTGGTTTGATGGCCTTTTGCTAATAAGGTTGATTCTGCAGCTTTTCAGTATGTAGGAGACTGAAAGAAAAGATTTAGAGAACCAATTTTGTATTTCCAGAAATAAGTAGTTTTTAATGCTAGCTTCAAATTGGAAGCTATTTCTGGTATTTCTAATTATGCCTCGAGACCTAAAAGTAATTTGGACTCAGTGGACAGAATGAAATTGAATTTTCTCTGGGGAAAATATTAGCCATAAATTCAAAACATCGTATTACAAGGTTTGTACAGTAGCATATGTTCACTATGTTTAGGAAAAGGTAAGACAATAAATTCTGGACCTAGAACCTCTGAAAATCGGGTACTTAAATTGGATTTAAGGATGCAGCAGTCATCTGCTTCAGTGAATATTTTCTGAGTTCCTATGTATGTGGAATCAGGATCTAGATGTCAAGGTGAATTAAGAGAGAGAGTGTGTGCGTGTGTCTGTGTGCGCGCATGCATGCACTTGCACACACACAAATGCACACTCCTGTGTAGAATGATGAGTATCTCGAAAGAATCTAGAAAATTAGCTATCCTTTCACTTGAAAATCTTCTTACTGATTTTTAAACCTTTTAGAAGAGCATTTAAATGATTTTAGTTAACGCTTTTTAAAAGTAGAGGCTCAGTTAACTGGTTCCTTCTCTTTTAAAAGAAGAATGACAGGCAGAACAAATAAGCCAAATGTGCCATGAAACTCAGTTAATTCGAAGAGAATGGAGATTTTTGGAGATTGCATTTTCTGGAAATTGTGGGCCACCAGAAGTATACTTGGCTGTTTATTTTTCAGACTTACTGTTGCAAATATTTTTAAAGAAACATTGGTTATCCTTCATCATTTCTTTGGAAATACTTATTAGAAATACTCTTTAAGAACTGAGGCAAGTACATTATTTGGAATATGGGTTGATAAATGAAGATGTGTAACTCTAACTTGATTACAATGTTTCTTTTAAATAATACTTGTTACCAATAAACTAACTCAATACTGGCATAATCTGTATACCATGTGTCAATGTAGAAAATAAGATCTTTGTTTTTGTTGTGCTTGTACTCTGTTGGGAATAAAAAAGATTATGCCTCTTTTACCTAAAAGTAAAGCATTAGTTGATTGAAAAATGGTTAAATATGGTTAATTGACAAATTTTATAAGTAAACTTGAGTTACTAAAAAAATTACTTGCACATGTCTAAACTCATCACATATTTAATATGTGAGATTCTTTGTTTATAAAGTAAACAGTTGTTTAAAATGTACTGTATCTTTAAAATATACTGTAAGTTGATTTATTTTTGCCCTCACATTGATTTAGTTGCAGTATATTGACTTTGCCCTAGTAAATTTCTTCTTATTATACATTTATGGTTTGTATCCCACACTGCTCTAATCAACCTAAACTGAATGAATTTATTTAGCTATTGTATATCCTAGAAAGACGCTCCATAGATAATAAATATAAGTGATAGGAGACTAGAAAGCCTGGTACATTTCTCAATTGTTTTACCTTAAACTTCTAACTATGATTTCTTCTAATTAATATTTTTATGTACCAAAGAGCATTTTCAATTATACTCAGAATAGTACAAATAGCAGCTATTCCAATCTAAACAATGGTCTAAAAATTGTGTAGTTGTGCTTGTCAATGTGAATGTGTATGTCACAGACAGTATGAACTCAAAAGGGTGAATTCACGTCTGTTCCCTTGAAATTGAACTCATTGCCAAATGCACTGAGAAAAAAAGCCACCATATACTACCAGGATTTCAATTCATGCTTGAGTTTGCCTGAGTGTTTTCTTCTCTAAAGTCCATGACCACAAACCACAGTCAGTTACTTGATGGGATTAAGTGGGTAGATGAATGATCTCCACCCCTGCCATATTCATATATGTAGGTCTTCATTCACTTATCTATTTAATTTGTAAGAGGTTTTCATATTGCTTACAACCATAGGCACATAAAAAACAAGACCATTAAATAAGGAGGATACAATAAAACAAATGAAAAAAAGGATGGTTATAAAAGAGAGAATACTTACTTAAAAGAGAAAATAAATTTAGGGAAAATTATACTGAGATAATGGTGGGAATTGAAATGACTAGTTGAGGTAAGGGGATGTGTGCATATATTAAGTATCTGTGTGCATATATTGTTAAGTGTCTGTGGTCCAAATGTTGGCAAAGGCAGAAAATGGAGAAAGTTGCATCAGCCATGGAGGGTCAAGAAGATACACTGATAGTTTGCGAAGTTTACTGTGTGTGATCAACTATGTTTTAAGAAGGTTTCCAATATCTTTTCCTAGTTGGGAATCTGCAGCCACCTTGTCTTAGGTTCTCCACAGTGTTAGATAACCAGATAGATGGCCCCACAAGTGCCAGGTACTCACTTCCCTTGGTTGGCTATGCAGGGAAGCTCATTGATGCCCCTTCAGTTAGCCTGAGGCCGAATGATAAAGGAGGTGGAGGACAGACTGGTAGGCCAGATAGAGGCGCCTACCCCACTTCTTTCTGATTATTAATTATACTTTGGGAGGTAATTCCTAGAAACCAGCTTAGCCCAATGAGGTTTACCCACTCCTTGGTGCCTTGATAGCGACATTTCAAGTATCTTTATGTACATCAGTGTTTCCTAAAGTGGACAGTACTAAAGTGTGCCCTTTAAATGATCCAGGGGGACAGTAATTCTACTAATCCTAAATTCTAGTAGCCTTGGGCTACTAGGGGTAACTTTCAGTTTGTTCACCTAAGCAATGGAGATTTTCAGGGGTGTTCGAAGTATTTTTTTTCTGAAAGGGGGGCAAGCCAAAAAATATTGGGAGTCTGATATATTTATAGATAAATCATGAACGTTAGGCTTAATTGAAGTAAGGACGAATTAGAAAATTCCCCATATTACTCTTGAGGGGATTCATCACATTCTTTTGAGATCCTTGACATTTTCAAGGGTAGATTTCCTACTTATTTCCTTCCACTGTTAAGAGATAAAAGTGAAGTGAGGGGGCTGGAGCTATAGCACAGCGGGTAGGGCATTTGCCTGGCACGCGGCGACCCGGGTTCGATTCCCAGCATCCCATATGGTCCCCTGAGCACCGCCAGGAGTAATTCCTGAGTGCAGAGCCAGGAGTAACCCCTGTACATTGCCGGGTGTGACCCAAAAAGCAAAAATAAATAAATAAATAAATAAATAAAAGTGAAGTGAGATGCTGGAGATCTAGTTTAGTGGGTAAGGCCTTTCATGCAGCCAATCTGGGTTCCATCATGGCACCCAATATGGTCCCTTGAGCCCACCAGGAGTGATCCCTGAGTACAGAGCCAGGAATAAGCCCTGAGAACCACTGGGTGTGGCGCCAACACTGAAAAATGTTCTATGAAATTGTGCTCATTCTGTGCTAATTTTTAAGAGTGAATATGTCCTGTGGCAGGAATAAAAGGATGAGCATGAGTCATCTGTACATAAAATTGCTGTGGTATCAAATAAATGAGTTATGATTAGCTTTGAAAAAAGTTTTAGGTGTGTGTCTAAAAAAGAAAGCATACCATGTTTTTAAAGTGATAACTCGAAAGCATAAAGCAGACTTCTATCATCAGATTAAATTTTCCTCCTTTTCAAAACTTTTTGTAAATGGAATCAGACTTCTGGTTTCTTTCACACAACTCTGTATTTATGTATCCATGTTGTGACTTTTTTTGTTTGTCTTTTCAGCATTGTTCTGTACTATTTGTACTATTCCTTTGTATGGATACACTGATGAATTGGTATACTCTGCTCTTGGTCAATAGGTGATTTACAGGCTGGGATTTTTTTTTATTGATGATGACCTAGAAGGAAAGAATCTGCTGTGAGGAGCAGAAAGCAGGATAGTCACATATATTGACATAATAGATTAGAATTCTAGAATGATTTTGCAGTATTTGGAGTACAATTTACAAAATAAGATGTTGCTTAATATTCTTATTATTGATCTGAGCATAAATCATTTACTTTATTAGTAATTGATAATGTAATAATAATGTTCAATTTATTTTTGTTGAGGTAGCATACATTTATAAAAATACAAATGTCTATATGATTGGGGAGTTGTAAGCACACCCACCACAAAAGTGCAACTATCCCAGCACCAGTCTATAAGCTTCTTTTGATACACTTCCCCTCAGTTCTGTGGTCAGATCCTTAGGTTTTGTTCTCACTGGGCATTGTCTCTTCACTTGCTCTATTTCTTTATATGCCATATGGTGGGTGAGATCATCTGGAATCTGTCTTCTTCTGACTTATTTGCTTTAGCATGCTCCTATACAGTTCATCCATGATATAGCAGATGGTAGGATTTCATGTTTTCTTATAGCCAAATAGTATTGTATTGCATATATATACATATATATTCCACATCTTTATCCAGTCATCTGTTATTGGGCACTTGGGTTGTTTCCAAAACTTGATTTTCAGGGCCATATCTGGTAGTGCCTTGGGCTTACTCCTGGCTCTGCACTCAAAGATTGTTCCTGGCAGGGTTTGGGACCTTATGGGATGCCAGGGATCAAATCCCAGTTGGCCATTTGCAAGGCAAACACTGTACCTACTGTATTATCTCTGCAGCCCCTCATATATATTTTTAATTAGTGTTTTTGTGCCCTTTGGTAGAACGGATTTGGATTACTGAAAATAATGTTGCTATATGTGTCCTTGCCTGTTGTGTCTTTCAGTGTGTGTATATAAATATGTGTGTATACACAATATATTTATATACTGTGTATAATGTTATATTATATACATGCTCAGGAGTAGAATTGCTGGGACATAGGGGATGCTTGTGTTTAGCTTTAGTAGAAACTACAGACTCAGTTGTATCATTTTACATTCCCACAATGTAAGAGAATTCCAGTTGCTGCACATTCTGGTAACACTTGGTTTTATTTGTAGTTGAGGTAACATGCTTACTATACTAGTATTAACATGCTTACTTTTGATATACAAAGTTATGTACCTCCTCCACAACCAAAATGTCAAAGGCCTTCCAGTTACTTTCCTCTGTCACTTCTGTTTTGACTCTTTCTTCCCTCTTAATCCTCCTTCCCCTACCTATTAGTAATCTCAGTTCTGAAGTCAAAGTCCAAGGGTTTGTTGTCATTAGATACTGAACAGTCCCTTCCTTTATTTACATATCACATATGAGTGAGATAATCTCCTACTTGTCCTTCTTCCTCTGACTTATTTTCCTTAACTTGTCAGTCTGTAGTAACACCCACATGATTGCGAAGGGTAAGAGTTCATCTTCTCTTAGAGTTGAATGGTATTCTATTGTGTATATTTACCACAGATTTTTAGTCCATTCATCTATCATTGGATATTTGGTTTTTTTCTTGACCATTGTAAATACAGCTACAATGAACATAGGTGTAGTGTTCTAGTGGTAATGTATTTTTGTAATCTTGGCATAGAGGCCAGCAAGTGGCAGAGCTAGGTCTTATGGAACTTCTTTTTTTTTTGAGAGGTTTCCATATTGTTTTCCATAGAGGCTGAACCAGACCGTATTTCGTTCAGCAGTGAATAAAGTTTCTCTTCTTCCTTTTTGCCACATCCCTTGCAGCATGTGATATGATATTTCATTGCTGTTTTGATTTGCATTAATTTACTGTTCTTAAATTAGTCTGTGAAGATCTGGTTTTGAATTCTGGCAAACTTTTTCGAATATATATAGGATAACGTGAACTCTTTTCTATAGTTAAGAACCAAAAGTAACCAAATAAAACAAAAAACAAATGGTTAAAAAGTACATGAAGAGATGCTTAATTAACATGATTTTTCACATGGGAAATGTAAATCTAAATTACAGTAGGGTACCATTTTACACTAACGAGAATCAGTAGAATTAAAAAGTTTAATAGTAATGATAATTATAACAACAAGCACATAAGAATATGGTGAAATTAAAACCTTATACATTGCTGGTAGGCATATAACATGATATGATTCATCTACACAATGGAATACTATGCAGCTGTTAGGAAAAATGAAGTCAAGAAATTTGCTTATAAATGGATAGATATGGAGAGTATCATGCTGAGTGAAATGAGTCAGAAGGAGAGGGACAGATATAGAATGACTAAATTAATTACTTCAGTGGGATATGAAAATATTAATTCGATGGGATGTAAAAAATGGTATGAGAGTAATACCCAACACCAGGTATCACAGGGGTCAGGAGTACTGGTCAGTGGTTGGAAGCTTGCAACAAGTGTGTGTGGGGCAGGGGGTGGCAAAGGGCAGTAGATGGAGAAGGGGCCAGTATGACAATAGTTAGAAATGATCACTCTGGACAAGAACTGAGTGTTGAAAGTAGGATATAAATAACCTTTCAGTATTTGTATTGCAAACCAGAATGCCTAAAAGGAAAGAGAGAGTGAGAGAGAGAGAGAGAGAGAGAGAGAGAGAGAGAGAGAAGAAAAGTACCCACAGAGGTGGGGTGGGGATGGGAGGGAAGCTGAGGACATTGGTAGTGGGCAATGTACACTGGTGAAGGGATGGGTGTTGGAACATTAAATAACTGAACCCCAATCGTGAACAACCTTGTAATTGTATCTCACTGTGATTCATTTTTTTTAAGTTTTTAAAATAAAATTAAAATATATGATTGCTTTGGAAAATAGAAAATAGTTTGGCACTTTATCAAACAAATATTAAATTACCATATGACCCAGAAATTCTGCTTCTATAAAGCCAAGAGAAACAAAAGCATATATATATATATATATATATATATATATACAAATACTTAATATGTGAATGCTTATAGCAGTACTACTCACAATAGCCAGATGGTAAAATCAACCCATTTTCCATTAGTAAATGAATGGATAAACAATTCATTTGTTTAAATGTAATATAATATATTGGTATGTTATTCAGCTATAAAAAAGAATGAAGGGCTAATACCAGCTATACTATAGATGAACTTTGAAAATGTTGTGTTAAGTGAAAGGAGCACTCACAAAAGACCAGATTGTATGATTCCGTTCATATGAAAGTCCAAAACAGGAAAATTTATAGAGAAGGAAAGTAAATTAATGTGCACTTAGATTGGGTTGGGGAGAAAGAAGTGATCCTGCTTCTCAGGAAATGTTAAAAACAGTTGAGGAGATCACATGAAAGCCAGTACATTTGCATGGGAAGCCCATGACCCCAGAAGTTACCCTCATGTAGGGCGTCCTTGAGAGTAATCATTGTTGATTTAAGTTATATCTGTGAGGGGCTGGATCGATAGCACAGCGGGTAGGGCGTTTGCCTTGCACGTGGCAAGCATCCCCATATGGTCCCCCAAGCACCGCCAGGAGAAATTCCTGAGTGCATGAGCCAGGAGTAATTTCTGTGCATTGCTGGGTGTGACCCAAAAAGAAAACAAGCAAAAAAAAGTTATATCTGTAAAAGATTTGGGGTTTAAGTACCATATTCAGAAATGAAAAAAGGCACAGTTTTTGGTTCATTCATTTATTCAAATATATGTTGTGTATGAATGTGTATATGTAATATATCTTACTTATTAAGGTAAATCTCCTAGAAGTAATTACTGCTTCATAAAGTCACCGTGCTAAGTCTTGGTGATAAAAATCTGTATGAAGTAGTCCAGAGAGTTAGCTCTGCAGATAAGGGATTTGCCTTGCACATGGCTGACACAGGTTCAATCCCTGGCACCACATGTTCTCTTTAGCCTGTCTAGGAGTGACCCCTGAACACAGAGCCAGGAGTAGCACAGAGTGTGCCTCCCCTGCCCCCCGAAAAAACCCAAAAACCAAAAATTCTTTGTAAAGCAGTAGCTACCTCTAGAAGATTGTGCTCTAGCAGATAATAGTCAAGTAAATCTAGGGTGTCAAATGATGAGATAAAAGTATGCATAGGTCACCGTGAGATCCCAGTAGAGAGGCAGTTAACTGATCCTGAAAAGTCTTGGAAGAATTTAATTCAACTAAATGGATATAGTTCAATGAAGACTGAGAAAGGCATCATCTGTACGTTGACACTGACTGAAATTTGAAGAACAAGTGGAAGTTATTCAAGCAGATACAAGTGGGAAAGAGGAAAGCAGGTAGCACAGAAACAAATGAGTTAGAATCCTGTGGCAGGTGCCATAAGTGGGTTAACAAGTGATAGAAAAAGAGAGGAATATATTTTTTAAACTTCATTCTACATACAAGTCTCCTGACAGTGAGCTCATAGTACAGTGGGTAGAGCACTTACCTTGCATGTCATCGACCTGGGTTCAATCCCCAGCATCCCATATGATTCCCTGAGCACCAACAGGAGTAATTACTGAGTGCAGAGTCAGAAGTAACCACTGAGCAGGTGGGTGACCCTCTCCTCATCCCCCACCAAAAAAACAAGTAACCTGAAAGTTCTTGTTCACATACAGATCCCGACTGAGTGGTTATAAGATTGAGTGCTTGTAACAAACTCACTCACTGTCAGTGCTGCTGCTGCTGCCCCATGAACCTTGTAAGAATGTAGAGATTTATTTCAGTATAATACATATATTTCTTTTTAAAATTTTTTATTAGTTTTAGAGCATTACAAAGCCATTTATGATTGAATTTCAGTCATACAGTATTCCAACACCCATCCCTCCACTATTGTACATTTCCCAGTGTCAGAACCCCCAGCTTCCCTTCCATACCCCCAGACCCCTTGTATGCCTCTTTGGCAGACTCTCTCTCTCTCTCTCTTCCTATCTCTCCCCTCCTCCCTCCTTTGGGGTATTAACAGATATACTTCTGAATGGGGTGATCTATAGTGATCCTGCCATGGGATGCAAGAAGAAATGTAGGGGGAGATTTTAGGATAGATGTTTTGTTCTGTCCATGTTTTTGAAGTATCTACTGAATATCTAGGAAGAAAAATCTGGTGGGCCCTTGAATAGAAGTAGAAAATAGAACATGGTTCCTCTAATATGAGGGCAACCTTACTGTGACATGTTATCTTGTTGGTTGCCAGGGTTGATTTGGCTGATCAAATTGGCTAGGCAAGATCCCTTTCCTATTCTGTCACTTCATGTGGGTCCCTCCTGAAACTGCATGCTTAGAAGAAGATAATCTTCCCCAATAATGTGACAGTTCTTCAGTCAAGGGTACATAGTAATTGCTCCTCTGCTGCAACCTCTAAATAAGATCTCAAGTTTCATTTAGAAAAGAACACAGAGTACACAATTTCTCAAGATTCCATACACATCTAAATAAGGCTTGTAACAATCTGCCTCTCTCTTCTAAAACTTGTTGCCTGGACCAGAGACAGAGTATAGGAGCTAAAGTGCTTGCCTTGCATGTGGCTGATCCTGGTTTGAACCCTGGCACTGCATAGGGTCCCTTAGGGACCACCAGGCATCACCCCTGAGCACTGAGCCAGGAGAAAGCTCTGTGCACTGCCAGGTGTGGCTTAGAATGACTGCCAGATTTTTTAAAAAATGGTTCCTGATGGGGCTGGAGCGATAGCATAGCGGGTAGGATGTTTGCCTTGCACGTGGCCAACCCAGGTTCGATCCCCAGCATCCCATATGGTCCCCCAAACACTGTCAGGAGCGATTCCTGAGTGCAGAGCTAGGAGTGACCCCTGTGCATCACCAGATCTGACTCAAAAAGCAAAAAAAAAAAAACTTGTTCCTGAGTTGAAAGAGGAGATTGAGGAGGGGTTGCTAGGAATAGAAGAGGGTGGCTAGACGAAAACAGCATGATCACTGTACGGGGAAAGGGTAGGATTGAACATTGTCAGATGTTGCAGAGATCCAGAAGGAACAAAGCTAGAATCCAGATGCAAGAAATTCTTTTTGTTGGTTTTTTGGTTTTTTTTTTTTTGGCTTTTTTTGGGGGGGCCATACCTGGCAATGCTCAGGGCTTAGTCCTAGCTCTGAACTCAGGAATTACTCCTGGCGGTACTTAGGTCTATATGGAATGCTGGGGACTGAATCCGAGTCAGCCATATGCAAGGCCAGTAAGTGCCCTACCTGCTGTGCCATCACTCCAGCCCCAATCCACAAGGAATCAAGAATATTTTTTAAATGAATGCTTTAATTAGACAACTTAAAAGAGCTGATTAAAACTGTCAAAGGGTGTAGAAGATAGCATGCAAACTAAAAGGGGGCCCATTCTTCACCCCTCCTCTTTTTTCTCTTCTTTCTTTCTGTTAACATTCATATTATTTAAATTTTCCAACATACAAAATGATGCACATGATATTATATAAATCTCCGTGTATCTCACAATAGCTTTGATAATTATGTAAGTTTCTGTTCATGGACATAGCTTTTTCTTAGGAAAAAGTGCTTTAGAGATCTTTAGAGATGCTATTGACTCAGACTTACTATTAAGGGGAAAGAGCTAAGATAGAAGAGGCAAGTGAAAATTTAGAAGAGAAAAATTATAGTTGGTGGGACAGAATCACCGAAATGATATATCTTGAAGCATAGTACAGGTGGAGATAAGACACTTTATGGACATGAGAGAAAAAACTGTAAAAATTAAAACCCCAGGGCAGAGAGATAGGACGGTGGTTTGGCCACATTTCTTTTTTTAAAAATTTTATTGAATCACTGTGAGATAGTTACAAGCTTCCATATTTGGGTTACAATCTCACAATGATCAAACACCCATCCTTCCGCCAGTGCGCATTCCCACCACCAATATCCCATAACTGGAAGACTGCTTCATGAACGGAGGGGAGAAGGCAGATGGAATAGAGAAGGGATCACTAAGAAAATGATGGCTGGAGGAACCAGTTAGGATGGGAGTTGCATGCGGAAAGTAGATCATGGACCAAACATGATGACCTCTCAGTGTCTGTGTTGCAAGCCATAATGCCCAAAAGTAGAAAGAGTGTATGGGGAATATTGTCTGCCATAGAGGCAGGGGGAGGGTGGGAAAGGGGGGGTATAGCTGGAGCACAGTCTTAGCATGCTGGAGACCCAGGTTCTATTCCCAGCACTTTAACATTCCCTGAGCTCCCTATAATCTTCATTCTCAGCTATGGAAAACAAACTATCAAATTATGCCTTTTCAGCAGGTTTAATTGTTGGGGGAAAATTCCAAATAATCATAGTCAGTTCTCTGTTGAAATATTGAATGTACCCAAAGTATAGAGAGAATAAAGTGAAGATCATTGGCCAATCAGTTGCGGGGGCTGGGGGGTGGGAAGGAGGTATATTGGGGTTCTTGGTGGGGGAACGGGGCATTGGTGAAGGGATGGGGGTTTGATCATTATATGACTGAGACTTAAACCTTAAACCTTTGTAACTTTTGTCACGGTGATTCAATAAAATAAAATTAAAAAAAAAACACACAATTCCCTGAGCTCCTCCAGAAGTGACTGTGAACACTGCACTGGGCACCTCTGGCTGCAGCCCCAACCCTGCCCACAAATCACCACTTCTCAGAAATATGGTTGAAATTCCCATTTTAACCAATTTTGCCTAATAACAGTTTATCTGTCAAATAGGAAGTGAGCTTGCTTGGAAGACTTTCCGTTGGTTAGAATTGAAGAATACGTTTTAGAAGAGGGGCAAGAGTTTGGAATATTGCTAGCCTACCTTTGTAGCTTTACCTAAAGTGATACGTCGCTTTCTAATAAAAAATGAAAACAACAAAATACTCTCCATCTCCCCCCCAGAACCCCCAGCTCAAAGAAAAGAGAGTAGCATCATTAGGGGTATTAGACTTCTATGAGGTACCACTTAAATGGGCAGTCTAGCAACCTTTTTGTGTTGACTGTGGGAAGATAAAATTAGGAAATGGTGTCAGGGAACTTTTCTCTGTTTCAGTCTGAATACGGTATTTTCATGAAATGCATCCTAGCCATTTATTGATAACTTTAGTTGTATAGTAGACATATACATTGCAAACATTTTGTACATGTCATTTTGTGGCCCCCTTTCTATTTGTGACATTCTTTGGTGAGTATCCAGAAGTGGTAGTGATAATTTCAGCGATTTTAAGATCATTTTCTTGCATTCTCATAAGTGGTTGATTGCTGCTAAGTATCAACTGGATAATAATTGGCTAATTCATTTGATGGAGAAAAAGATGTAATTCGGAAATAATTGACCTAACTCTAGAAAAATAGATGCTTAAAAATTGTTTAAGTCATTGCATTGTTAAAAGTAGCAAATAATTTGGAGTTAAAGTGCTATAAATAAAACAATATAAATAATGTATATATATTTGAATTTATAATTTGCATTTTAATTATGTATGTTTAAATCTTCACTTAAAATATTTTCCTCAGGGGCCAGAGTCATAGTACAGCAGAAGGGAGTTTGCCTTGTACATGTCCAAACCAAGTTCAATTCCCCAGCACCCCATAAGGTCTCCCGAGTACTGCCAGGAGTGATCCCTGGTACAGAGCCAGAAATAAGCCCTGAGCACCAATAGATCTGATCCCAGAACAAAACATAACCAAAAAATAGAAAATGATTTGGAGTTAAAGTGCTATAAAGATAGCAATATAAATAATGTGATGTATGTTTTAATTTGGACTGGAGCAATAGCACAGCAGGTAGGGTGTTTGCCTTGCATGCGGCCAACCCGGGTTCGATTCCTCCGTCCCTCTCAGAGAACCTGGCAAGCTACTGAGAGTATCCTGCCCTTATGGCAGAGCCTCACAAGCTACCTGCGGCATATTCGATATGCCAAAAACAGTAACAACAAGTCTCATAATGGAGACGTTACTGGTGCCCGCTCGAGTAAATCGATGAACAACAGGACAACAGTGCTACAGTGACAGTGCTATTTTTAAATACGTAATTCACATTTTCATTATGTACGTTTTACTCTTCATTTAAAGGTATTTTCCTCGGGGGCTGGAGTGAGAGTACAGTGGATAGGTAGCATCTTGCATGTGACTGACTCAGGTTCGAACCCCAGATTGCCATATGGTCCCCATTCAGCCAGGAGTGATCTCTGAGTGCTAAAATCACTCACGAGTAAGTGTAAGTCCCAAGAACTACCTGGTTTGGCCCCAAAACTAAAATAAATAAATGTAAAAAGTCTTGCTCTTCAAGCCTGTGTTCTCCCTTGAATACATATCTCACTTGCTTACTATGTTTCTTTGTTTGCCTATTTCCACCTGGAGAAGCCTATATTCTCACTTGAACACATTTCCCCTTCTTTCTCTCCTCTCACATCATTCTAAGCAAGTTTCATTCAATAGAAGTGCCTTTCTTCATTTAATATGTATATGTACATATATATGTATGTATGTATAAATAGATAATATTTTCTTCATAGTGGAAAATACTAACTAAAAGCAAAGGATTCAGTTCTAAATCCTTAGTGTTAGAATTCTATATCATCTAATCACACATATAAAAATATGTCACCAATATATATCAATATATATGCTTCACAGTGCTCCATAAAATTAATCTCTTAGGAAAAATTAACTCAAGCCAATTTTTTCCCAGTATACTTACTGTATTATTTCTAGCTTTTAATTTTATCTAGTAGGTGATGGTCTTCCCATTGAATGAAAAGTTTTACTTATTTATTTATTAATTTATTTTTTATTTTTGGGTCACACCCAGCAATGCACAGGGGTTACTCCTGGCTCATGCACTCAGTAATTACTCTTGGTGGTGCTCGTGGGGACCATATGGGATGCTGGGAATCAAACCCAGGTCGGCTGCATGCAAGGCAAACACCCTACCCGCTGTGTTATCGCTCCAGCCCTGAAAACAGTGTTTTTTTTAAATTTATTTATTTTTAATTATTTTTAATTTTTAATTAGTGAAACACCGTGAGGGTACAGTTGCAGATTTATACATTTTTGTGCTCATGTTTCCCTCATTCAAAGTTTGAGAACCTATCCCTTCACCAGTGCCCATTCTCCACCACCAGTAAACCCAGCATCCCTCCTACCCAATCCCATCTCCCACCACCCCACACTGCCACTGTGGCAGGGTATTCCCTTTTGTTCGCTCTCTCTAATTAGGTGTTGTGGTTTGCAATAAAGGTGTTGAGCGACCACTGTGTTCAGTCTCTAGTCTGCATTTGGCCCACATCGCCCTTCCCCCGCAAGGCCTCCGACCACATTTTACTTGGTGTTCCCTTCTCTATCTGAGTTGTCTTCTCCCCAGCATGTGAGACCAGCCTCCAAGCCATGGAGTCAACCTCCTGGTACTTATTTCTACTCTGCTTGGGTGTTAGTCTCCTGCTCTGTTATTCTAAATTCCACAGATGAGTGCAATCTTTCTATGTCTGTCTCTCTCTTTCTGACTCATTTCACTAAGCATGATACTTTCCATGCCGATCCACTTATATGCAAAATTCATGACCTCTTTTTTTCTAACAGCTGCATAGTATTCCATTGTATAGATGTACCAAAGTTTCCTCAACCAGTCATCTGTTCTAGGGCACTCGGGTTTTTTCCAGATTCTGGCTATTGTAAACAGTGCTGCGATGAACATATAAGTGCAGATGTCATTTCGACTATACTTTTTTGCCTCTCTGGGATATATTCCCAGCAGTGGTATTGCTGGGTCAAATGGGAGCTCAACCTCTAGTTTTTTGAGAATCGTCCATATTGTTTTCCAAAAGGGCTGAACCAGTCGGCATTCCCACCAGCAGTGTAGAAGTGTCCCTTTCTCCCCACATCCTCTCCAACAGCGGTTGCTTTTGTTCTTTTGAATGTGTGCTAGTCTCTGTGGTGTGAGGTGGTATCTCATGGTTGTTTTGATCTGCATCTCCCTGATGATTAGTGATGTAGAGCACCTTTTCATGTGCCTTTTGGCCATTCGTATCTCTTCCTTGGGAAAGTTTCTGTTCTTCGCCCCATTTTCTGATGGGGTTGGATGTGAAAACAGTGTTTTAAATCAGTTCCAAAAGACTATGAGAAAGACTGAGTTGATGTCATAAATAAAATTGAGGAAATTAGGTACCAGAAAAAATACCAAGATTTTGGAGTTTTTATGCCTCCTACACATAGATATTTTTTTGAGTCAGAACTTAAATAATAAAAAAGGGGGAATGAAGCGATAGTACAAGGTAGGGTGCTTTGTTTTTCATGCAGCTGATCCTGACCATCCCATAAGCTCACCCCTGGAACTTGCCAGGCGTGATCCCTGGTGACAAAGCCAAGAGTCAGTAAACCCTGGTCACCAGGGTGTGGCCTCCTCCGCTACCTAAAAAAAGCAAACAGCAAAATGGGGTCAGGGGCCTGAGGAATAGTGTAGTGGGTAGGGCACTTCCTTTGCATGTGGCCAATCTGATTTTGGTCCCTAACATCCCATTCGGTAATCCAAACCTTCCAGGAGTAATCCATGAGCACAGAGCAAGGCGTAAGCTCTGACCACTGCTGGGTGTTGCAAACAAATCAAAACCAAAACCCCATTATCCCCATGTATTTCAAATTATACAGTTGAGTAGTATAGTCATGTTGCATGGCCATTGTGCTTAAAGAAGCATTCGTAGACAATAATATCAGCTCAGTTATGGATGAGAAAATAGCCATTTCTCCAAGTGTAGCCTGATGAAACAAGTAAAACAGAGCTGAAGGAACCCTTGATCCTAGCTCCACGCCCTGCCTCCTGTCCCACCTTTTTCCAATGTTTGGATATAGTGACAGCCTATAGTGAGTGATCATGTTTCATTTTTGATTGCATAATCTAGGCTCAGGGGTTGGCAGAACTTTTTTTAGGTAATCGAACACAGGGCCAACAACATTGTATTCTAGAACAAGGTACCCTGTTCCGTTTAAATGAGTTAGATCTTGAACCCCCAAATTGCTGTTGTTTATGAACTGAATAAACCCATTTAGCTATAAGGTATTTTAATAAATACAGGGAAATGGTATACTTTGCCCTGCCAGGAGCGGCCCCTGAGCAATAAGCAGAGCTGAGAGTAGCCTGTGAACACTTCCACATGTGGCTCAAAAGCAGAAAAAGGGCCATGCTAATCGTCTTTGTGTCGTTACAATTTTAGTATATGTGCTGCCAAAAAGAACAGAAGTTTCCTCAAGAAAGAAATACAAATGGCCAAAAGGCACATGAAAAAATGATCCACATCCCTAGTCATCAGGGAGAAGCAAATCAAAACAACAATAAATATGTGCACTGGTGAAGGGATGGGTGTTTGAGCATTGTGTAACTGAGACTTAAGACTGAAAGCTTTGTAACTTTCCACATGGAGATTCAATAAAAATAAATAAATTTTTTAAAAAATGAGATATCATCTCACCCTACAGAGACTGGCACACATTCAAAAGAACAAAAGCAACCAGTGCTAGCATGGATGTGGAGAAATAGGAATGCTCCTTCACTATTTGTGGGAAAGCCGACTGGTCCAGCCTTTCTGGAAAGCAATATGGACGGTCCTTCAAAAACTAGAACTTGGGCTTCCATGAGACCCCGCAATACCATTTCTGGGAATATAGCCCGAGGATGCAAAAGAGCACAGTAGAAATGACATCTGTACCTATATATTCATTGCAGCACTGTTCAAAATAGCCAAAATCTGGAAACAACCCAAGTGTCCTAAAACAGATGACTGGTTAAAGAAACTTTGGTACATCTACACAATGGAATGCTGTGCAGCTGTTAGGAGAGATGAAGTCATGAAATTTGCTTATAATGGATAAACATGGAGAGTATCATGCTAAGTGAAATGAGTCAGAAAGAGAGGGACAGACATAGAGGGACTGCACTCATTTGTGGAGTGTAGGGTAGCATCACATGAGGCTGACACCCAAGGACAGTAGATACAAGGACCAGGAGGATTGCCCCATAGCTGGAAGCCTGCTTCATGAGCGGAGGGGAGAAGGCAGATGGAATAGAGAGGGGGTCACTAAGAAAATGATGGCTGAAGGAACCATTTGGGATGGGAGATGCATGCCGAAGGACCAAACATGATGACCTCTCAGTGTCTTTGTTGCAAGCTATAATGCCCAAAAGTAGGGAGAGAGTATGGGGAATGTTGTCTGCCATGGAGGCAGGGGGAGGGCGGGAAAGAGGGGGGGTATACCAGGGATATTTGGTGGTAGGGAATGTGCACTGGTGGAGGGATGGGTGTTTGATCATTGTGAGATTGTAACCCAAACATGAAAGCTTGTAACTATCTCACGGTGATTCAATAAAATTTATTTTTTTTTAAAAAAAAGCAGAAAAAGTAGAGAGAAAGCAAAGACGGGGAGAAATAGAAAAGGAAGGGAGAGAGGGAGTTGAAACTTCTTGAAGCACTAAGCCCTTTAAGCCCAATGTTGACTATCCATAACTCTGAAACTAAAGAATTTTTTTTTAAAGTGAGTCTCTAGGGGGCCGGAGCAATAGCACAGCGGGTAGGGCGTTTTCCTTGCACGCGGCCGACTTGGGTTCGATCCCCGGCATTCCATATGGTCCCCCAAGCACCGCCAGGAGTAATTCCTGAGTGCAAAGCCAGGAGTAATCCCTGAGCATCGCTGGGTGTGACCCAAAAAGCAAAAAAAAAAAAAGTGAGTCTCTGTAGCACAGCAGGGAGGGCATTTACCTTGCACAAGGCCAACCTGGGTTTGATTCCCAGCGTCCCATATGGTCCCCTGATTACCACCAGGCGTAATTCCTGGGTGCAGAGTGCCAGGAGTAACCCCTGAGCATTGCCGGGTGTGGTCCAAAAAGAAAAAAAACACATGAGTCTCTGAAGTTAGTATATACATTTAGCAAGTCCTGAAGCTAGAGCAATTCTTTTTTTTTATGCCAGGGTATTTCAAAACTATGGCACTTTGGAGGAAAATTAGAGAGCACAGAAGGATATTTTATTCACTCATTAATGTGAAAGTACTGATGCTTCATATTT
This sequence comes from Sorex araneus, assembly GCF_027595985.1. Lineage (NCBI taxonomy): Eukaryota > Metazoa > Chordata > Mammalia > Eulipotyphla > Soricidae > Sorex > Sorex araneus. The sequence goes on from NC_073313.1 coordinate 38,994,407, forward strand.
ATTGTTTTTTGGATTGTAACCAGTGATGCTCAGGGCTTACACCTTGCTCTGTGCTCAGGGATCACTTCTGGGGCTACTTGAGAGGTACTTGTCCGTAGTGCTGGGGATCTGAACCAGGGTCAGCCATATACAAAGCAAGTGCCTTAGTATCTTTACTGTCTCTCTATTTTTCTTTCATGAATCTGCCATCCACATTTATCAAATCTCAATGGCCTCCCTGAATGGAGCTAAATGGGGTGGAAGGGCGATTCCAGGCACGCAACCTCCTACTTGGGCTTCTTATCATAAGATAAATACAATTTCCATTATTCCTGTTTACACACATACTCTATGGCCAATACAGTGAGGGTGAATTTGTAATCACATGACATAGATGCTCTAAGTATGCCATTTTTATTTATTTACTTATTTATTCATTGCTTTTTTGGGTCACACCCAGTGATGCTCAGGGGTATTCCTGGCTGAAGCTAGAGCAATTCTGCTCTAGCTGCAGGACTGACTGAGAAATTCCTTTTTGAATGCCTTCTGTTTGCACACCTATTACTGGCATGCCAAGGGACCTCAGACATGATCAGGCATCATCATTCTTCACTTCTCAGGAGCTTGTATGCAAATTGAGATAACAAAATATACCTCATAAAGGGCTCTACCTATTCGGACAGACCACAATGACTCAGAAAGGTGTTTTACTCTGAGGTTTTTTAGGCTGAGACCCTGAAACAGACCCGAGATAAGAATTTGTGTGCATGTATATTTTGTTGGGTTTTGTTTGGGGGGAGTTGGTATAAAGCGATTGGGACAAGGGGAATGAGACAGAGACTGGAGGGCACCCAGTAGGGGGAGCACTACTAGATAACTATCACAGTGGTAACTATATAACTGTCACAGTGCTAACTGGATGTTACTCCTACGAGGAAGCACTGACAATATGGAATACATGCCAGAGTTATCCTACCTGATGGGGTAGGGGAACTGCATTTTGGCTCTTAGGAAAGCTACAGTGAAGAGTATTGAGAGCCCTTCCTGGGGCATTATGTCCATGGCCAGCCTGCTTTGTACCTGGGTAGAGCAGCCTTCAGGAGACCTGGAATACCATTTGGGCACAGTGTGCATCTAACTACAGAGTATCTATCTGGCCCTGTAGGACTCAGTGGAGGTGAGACTTAACAGTGTTCTTTCTCTTCTCTCCAGGTATCTTCATGTTCCTATGCCTGTTGTCCATTGTATATGGAGCTTTGCGCTGTAACATCCTAGCCATCAAGATCAAGTACGATGAATACGAGGTCAATGTGAAGCCCCTGGCCTATGTCTGTATCTTCCTCTGGAGGAGCTTTGAGATTGCCACGCGAGTCGTGATCCTGGTCCTGTTTACCTCCGTCATGAAGGCCTGGGTAGTTATAGACGTGGTCATCAACTTTTGTAGCTTCTTCTTTTACCCTTGGATCATCTTCTGGTACAGTGGCTCCCCGTTCCCAGAGCACATCGAGAAGGCCCTCAGTCGGATGGGCATCACATGCGTACTATGCTTCCTCACCTTTCTCTATGCTGGAATCAACATGTTCTGCTGGTCAGCGGTGCAGCTGAAAATCGACGACCCTGATCTCATTAAGAAGTCACAGAGCTGGTACCAGCCACTGATGTACTACATGCTGAGATTCATTGAAAACGCCTTCCTTCTCCTCATGTGGTATCTTAACAAGACCGACATCTACATGTATGTCTGTGCCCCTCTGTTGTTTCTTCAGTTGCTCATTGGGTATTGCACTGGCATTCTATTTATGATGGTATTCTATCAGTTCTTTCACCCTTGCAAAAGGCTCTTTTCCTCCAGTGTTTCTGAAGGCATTCAGGAGTGTCTAAGATTTATTTGTTGTAAATTCAAGGAGCAGACACCCCAGGAGACTACAAGAAGTATAGTTACAAACCCACCCACAGACGGGGATGAGCTACCTTCATGTAGTACTTTAGATCCTCCTCCTGCCATTTAAACCAAGGAGTACAGCTCTGCTTAATTGGACCCAAATCTCTGGGCATACAGATATATTGTTTTCTGGGATGAACCCTTTCCATCACGCAAGTGATAAGTTTTGCATAGATAACAAAACAGGAAGGTAGTTTCAACTCTTCCTTCTGAGTTGCTCCCCTTTACAGAGACCCCTTAGGTAAGTGGGAGCAATGGAGAAAGTGAGTTTTGGAGGGACAGCCTAGGACAGCATCATTCACAGTTGACCATTCACATTTCTCACCTTTACACTGGCATATTCAAGTTGGGCTAGTTAGATATAGCAAGTAGAATGAGGACAGAAGTTTTGCTTTCTAGTTTTCTAGATTGCTTGTCTAGATAGCCTAATGTTTTCTTTATGCTTTACACCTAATAACTGTCATGATGACCAGATGTTGTTACTGGGGTCTTGTTGTCAACAACATCATTCCTATCAGAGTTTTCATGGAAGGCTGTCAGTTTTGTTTCTGAATAGCCATATGTTACATGTTTATCTCATCTTAGGGTTTTGTCTACATAATCAGCTGTTAGCTGTCCTGGTCTGCTCTGTTTCAGAGGTCTAGACTTGAATGCTTCATCTACAAGCATCAATAGTTATAAAAATTGAATATTCCAGTGGAAGCCCTGGAATTTTAGGAAAGTTGTCTCCCTACAACATATTTAAGGAATTCTGGATGCAAGAGGGTTGTGGAAGCATAAAATGCTATAGATTTTTGTTCTTTCCTTTTCAAGATAGATAAAAATGTGAATCTGCAAGAAGGTAGGCTTAACTAACTTCCTTAAGTTTCAGTTCTCTCCTTTAATACTATGAAATTTCTCATAGAATTTGCTAGGATTATCCTTTTTTAGGAAGGAAGAAATACAACTCTTGATCTTAACTTCCTCTTCCTTACCTGTCAGGAATGTTTCAGATAAAGAGTTGCCTTAGTTGACATGTACTTTTCTAGAAAACTTTACAAAAAATCTCTCACCTTGCATAGGTATGTAGGGCATTTTAATTTTCATCATTTTAAATGAAAGGGTTTTCTTCCATCTTTCATCCACTTATCCCCAATTGAAGAGTCACTTCAGAAACTTTAAAATTATATAAAATATGAAATTATTAGAAGAATTTTTGTCTTTAAATGCATTTTAGTTTGGCATGATTGTGAGCTAATTTGAAAAAAGATTTCCTGTTTAATCTTTGCCACACTCTTATCTTCTGTATAATTTCTGCTTTCATCTGGAACCCTGTTTGTTTCACTAAGGGACTATGCAGCATATCCTCAGCAGTTTTGGTGGGAACCAGGATCCAGTGTCATTATTTCTACCATTAATATTTTAAAAGAAATACTTGAAACAGACCTCTCATGAACTAGTCTGAACATTATAGGTCAGTCAGGTTTGCTAGTCTGAGGAATCATAATGGGAGGGGTGGAGAGATGGTAGTTCCCAGCCTTGACTTGGAGACTGTCTCAAGAATCACTCTAAAATCATGACCTTCAAACACACTTAAATGAGTTTAACATCGAAGTTTGGTAAGCTCTTCAGTAACCTCAAACCAAACTGGTGGTGATGATATGTCAGACTTTTCAAGCCCAATTATAAGCCGCACTTGCAAGGACAAAGGGACAAAGGTAAATAAATGGTCCATTTTCTGGTTTTTTGCTTTTTGACATAGAGATTCCCCTACCTTGGAGTCATCCTTTTATGTCCATTCACTTTTGGGGGGGAGAAAAAGCAATGTCCATTCTTTTGCTCATGGTGAAACTGCTAATTTTTGTTGCTTATAACTCTGAAATAGCAGAATATTTGTTTAGGCTGAGAGCTGGTTGCAGGGAAAACAAATCAATTTCCCTCATGTTTTGAGAGTTAAGATGTGTTTTTCAGTTATGATTCTCATTTTTAAAAAACTCTTAGTACGTTGTATAATTATATGCCGTAACTTGTCATGCCAACTACTCCAACTGAATCACTATCATTTGGCTAGATGGAGGTGAAAATTTCTTTGAAATAGATTGAAATAAGATCATCAAACATGTTTAGACTTTGTCTTTTCATTACTAGAGACAGCACATTTTGTTACTGGCGATAATAGCATTTCCCTATCCATGCCCACAAGTTGCTTAATTGCCCCATGCCTGAGTCTCCTCACCTACACCATCCCAACCTACCTCATAAAGTTGTTTGAAAGATAAATTTTGATAAAAGGTGTGAAAACGCTCTATGAAAGTATTTTAAAGTATCTTGTCTATTTAAGGAGTTGTTAGTATAAATGCTTCAGCTCCATTAATGTTATTATTTATTTGGCTGTTAGAAAAGAAGCAAGTAGCATCCTCTGTGTGAATGTCATGAGTGAATTTGTAGGCCTTCAGGTCTATAGAAGGCAAGTATAAATGGTCTTAGTAGTTACCCCTTCTCTTAGTATTAGTTGCTTGTTAAAATTTGCATTCAACACATGGTACTTGAAGGAAAAACAGCCCACTGTAGTCTAAGAAATCACTTTTGCTGGGAAACGAATTTATCATCTTCATATCTGTTGACTTTTGTAAAGGACATAACAGCATCTTTTGAAAATCGTGGCTTATATAGCTTGAATGCCTAATATGCTAGACTATAATCGAATACGGGTTTAATCTTTTCAGCCTTGTAAATGGTAAAATAAACATTATAATTGATTATCAAACATAGTACTTCCTTAGAAACAACTTTAGGATATTAATGCTGTGGTTATGAATGTATGTGTTGCTTCATTTCAGCCAATAAATTGTTAATGTGAGTTTTTGCTGGCTGTTTTTCTGCAGTCATTGACTTGAATAAATATTTTTGTTTCTTCATATAATAAATTAATTTTTCAATTTCTTCATGTGTGTGATTCCTTATTTAGTCGACACAGGTGCTTTTGTTTTCATTTTTACTTCCAGGAAAGGACTCTGTTGTGATTGTCATTTTATAACCTGGAAGTTTTTTTCTGTGGGATGAGAAATTGAGAACTCTAGGATTCTGCCTCACAAAATACGAACAGTCTGGAATCTCTTGTGGTGGTTTTATAAGCACATACTTCATGTATTAAAACTGCACTGTTGGATACTAAGATTCTGCAGGGTTGTCAAGTGATTGCAATGTGGAATACAAGTAGAAAGTCAAGGGTCAAAGAGAGGGAGAGGGAGAGAGAGAGAGAGAGAGAGAGAGAGGAGAGATCTCAAATGAGCTAACATGAAGCTCATTTGATCATTTGAATGACAGATTTGAATGACAGATCAGATCTAATCAAATCGCATTTGATCCCTAGTACCGCACTGACCCAAGGATCACATGTGGCTCTGGTGGACTCCAGGCATGACCAAGCATGACCACTTAACCCTAAGGCTCACATCATGGGGTCAAAACATTGTTTGGAATACCATTGAGTTCCTTGAATACAGAGGGTGGTGGTCCTAATTTTAAGAAAGAAGAGTTAGACGATATAACTCAGGACAAGCATAAAAGACATAGTGATATATCACCATAAAATACCAAAGGGATAATTTGATGTTCACTGTATCACTATAACACTGTATCCCATTGCTCATCAATTTGCTTGAGTGGGCACCAGTAAAGTCTCCAAGTGAGACTTGTTGCTACTGTTTTTGGCATATCGGATACACCACGGGTAGCTTGCCCTACTCTCTGTGCTATCGCTCCAACCCACACACACATATACATATATATATATACATATATATGTACATATAAGGGCTGGAGCGATAGCACAGTGGATAGGGTGTTTGCCCTGCACGCGGCCAACCCGAATTTGATTCCTCTGCCCCTCTCGAAGAGCCCGGCAAGCTACCGAGAGTATCTTGCCCTCATGGCAGAGCCTGACAAGCTACCCGTGGCATATTCGATACACCAAAAACAGTAACAAGTCTCACAATGGAGATGTTACAGGTGCCCGCTTGAGCAAATTGATGAGCAACAGGATGATAGTGGTGTGTGTGTGTATATATATGTGTGTGTGTTTGTATATATATATACACATATATATACATATATACACATATATATATACATATATACACATATATATACATATATATATATGGTTTGGGGCCAGAGTTAGAGTACAGTAGGTAGGGTGTTTGCCTTGCATGTAGCTGACCCCGATTTGTTACACAGCATTCCATATGGTACCCTGTGCACTGCCTGGAGTTAATTCCTGACTGCAAAGCCAGGAGTAAGCCCTGAGCACCGCCAGTGGCCCAAAAAGCAAATAAAGTACATCTGTATGGGGCCAGAGAGACAGTACATGGTTAAGGTGCCTGCCATACATCCTGGTAGGATCTCCAGATTGGCATATGCTGCCCTAGCTTCACCAGGAGTGATCTCCACACAGAGAGCAAGGAATAAGCTCTGAGTGCTGCTGGGTACAGGTCCAAACAACTACTCTGCCTCATTAAGAACATTCTTCAATTCACCTTGCAATTTTTTCTTTAACTGCCAAATACATGACATGGTCACAAAAAATAAAATGACAAGTGGTGCCAGTGCTAAAATCAAGTGCAACTGACCATTTATGGTTTAGAACTGTCACTGTCAGTGTCATCCCGTTTTACTGGAGTGGGCACCAGTAATGTCTCCATCATGAGACTTGTTACTGTTTTTGGCATATCGAATACGCCATGGGTGGCTTGCCAGGCTCTGCCGTGCAGGCGAGATACTCTCGGTAGCTTGCCGGGCTCTCCGAAAGGGGCAGAGGAATCAAACCTGGGTCAGCTGCATGCAAGGCAAATGCCCTACTGCTGTGCTCTCACTCCAGCCCATGGTTTAGAAAACAGTATTAATTAAAGGTGCTATTTCAGAATCTGAGATATACATGGATTGTTGTAATCATTTGTTTCTTCAGAAGATAACTTTGCAATATGAAAGAATTAGCTTTAAGATAAGTTTTCTGAGAAAACAATGTCAACCAGTATGATGTTTAAAAGGTCAATATAAAATTACTCTTTGGTGTTTGTGTTTTACTTTAAAATAATTTCAAACTTTAAAATAATTTCAAACTAATAGAAGAGACTCAAGAATACTGTAAGGTTTTGCTGTATTTGCTTTATCATTCTTGTGTTCTTTCACCCCTTTATTTCTAACTTCTGTTTATAATTTTTCTAACACAGAACCAGGCTCTAAGAGCTGCTATATAATTTTTTTAATTTGAAAATGAAACATGATAATAGTAGTAACTACTCTAGAGTCCATATTCCATTTAACGGCTGTGCCAACTATTTTTTTGTGTGTGTCCACATCGCTTCCTAATCATATGAATCTACTCAGCTCTCTTCGATGGGGATCTCTATCTGATGTTAGGATTAATTTTATCTATGAGCACTGGGAAAACCACAGCTGCTGTGGCTTTGAAAGTATTTTTTAGTTCGGGCTACACCCAGCAATATTTGGTGGAGGACATCCCTGCCAGTACTAGGGCCAAGAGTTTAAATCTGACATTTGAGTGTTCAGGTGAGCCTAAAAGTGCTCAGGAGAGCACTAGAACTATACCTGGCAGTGCTCAGGGCCAGAGATTGAACTTGGACTTGGGCCTCACACATGCAAGCTTGTGCTCTTTCCCATATTTCTGGTCACATCCCTGGACTTTTGAAAGGATACTTGTTTTGGAGAGGGGAGGTTGGATGTTGGGCCACACCCTGCGATGCTCAGGGGTTACTCCTGGCTCTGCATTCAGGAATCACTCGGTGCTGCTCAGGAGATCATATGGGATGCTGTGGATTAAACCCAGGTCAGCCGCGTGCAAAGCAAACACTCTTCTTTCTCGCTATACTATCACTCCAGACCCTGAAAGTTTACTTGAAGAAAACATACACATGTTATCAGTACAAAAGTTTAAAATCATAAATTGGAGATATTGCCTGAAAAACTGTGGGTGAGTCGTCTTCCTGGATCTTCGCTTCAGACGTCCAGGGTTTGCCAGTTAGTGCCTATTCCCCACTGGATATCTCTTCTTTACAGGGTTTTAACCTTTACAAGATTTGGTTTTTGTTTGGTTTTGGTGCTACACCCATTGGTGTTCTGGGCCGACTCCTGGCTCTACACTCAGGGATCACTCCTGGGGGGAAGGGTAGATGGTGGGCAGTCAAGGAACCATATGGCATGCCAGAGATTGAACCTGGGTCAGCCACATGCAAGGCAAGTGTCCTACCTGCTGTACTATCACTCGGGCCTCGATATTGTTTTTTGGGGTTTTTTTTCAAGTTTGTAAATATTTGAAAGGGGATGAGAAAAGTATATATTAATCCACTATGACTGTATTTCCCTGGGTCCCCCCCCCCTTTCGGGAGATTATCCCTGAAGATCATCTTTCCAGATGAGAAATGCCAACTATCTCATAATTAAATTAGTGATGTCTTGACCCTTTTCTCCTCTTCAGAAAAACGCACATTATTATAGCAGAAATATGTAGAGAGCTGGGAATTCAGCAACAATTCCAACCCCTTCTTTTCCAGCACAGAAGATACTGTATCGGTCTAGACCCCAAACATGCTGAAAAGATGTATCCACTGCAGAAACTTGTGCTTCAGAGTGCCTCATTCCTTCTTTTAGCTCTCTCTGGCTGGGTTGTTTTTGTTTTTGTTTTTGGGTCACACCCGGCAATGCACAGGGGTTACTCCTGGCTCATGCACTCAGGAATTACCCCTGGTGGTGCTCGGGGGACCATATGGAATGCTGGGAATCGAACCCAGGTCGAAACGTCCAAGGCAAACGCCCTACCCTCTGTGCTATCACTCCAGCCCCTCTCTGGCTGTTTTGTATTGCTTCAAGGAGGTCAAAGGAAATAGAGTTAAGTCAGTGTGAGAGGTTGGAAAAATAGTACAGTGGGTAACTGGGTTACCTTGCAGGCAGCTAACCCAGACTCGATCCTGGCAGCCCCTATAGTCCCTCAAGCCCACCAGGAGTGATCCCTGAGCACGGAGCCAAGAGTAAGCCTGGAACACTGCCAGGGGTGCTAGAAGCCAGTTTGAGAAGCTAGAGCATCTTTGGTGGTGCAGGAGAGGGTGTACAGTACATTTGTCTTGCTTCCCTCCCCCCACAAAATCCCACCCGGCCTGCAGCAGTATCTGTTTGCAGTATATTATCAGACAGCTCCATTGCATAACTCCACAGGAGGCCGTTTCAGGGTTTGCCTTCTCCAGGGAAAATTTTCATCCATTATAGCCTTTGATAGTTGGCTTGTTATTTTGCTCCTTCCTTGTCCCCAATCCTGAATTAATTCTCTCCCTCTCCCTCCCCCTCTCTGTCTCTGTCGCCTTCTCCCTCTCCCTCCTCCACCCCCTGACCCCCCTCTCATGAATTTCTGATTGAGACCTGATTAGCTTGCCTCCTAGAGCCCCGGGAATATCATCCGCAGGCATCTGCATTATACACATTGGTGTAATTTCTTATCTTAGCTTCCTATTCTAATTACCTCAGCTCTACAGCTAATGAGTCTGGGTTTTAGGAGTGACAGTGCTCAAGAAACAAGCAGGATTTCCAAATACGATGTTGTAATGATGCTGTGAGGCCACCCTTGCCACCACCCCAGTAGAGTGTTGGATGGTTTCCTGATATCACTTTCTAACCAGGTGCCTTTCTTAAATGGAGTGGCAGAAACATTTTAGAACAGTGGTGCCGAGCTGTGGAGCTATTGCCCTCCAAGAAGAGGGGAGGTATTTCACTTCTCTCCACGAACTAGAGATGTTTTTACAATAACTAGAGATGTCCAGCATACATTATGTACAATAATTTTTCAAACCCATGGGGATGCTGTTGTGAATGACAGAATAGGATGGATTAAAAGTGGTGGTATAGGACCAGAGATTGTGTACAGGATTTAAGACACCTGCATCTGCTTGATATGTGACTGACCTGATTCAATCCCTGGAACTGCATTATGGTTTCCAAAGTACTGCCCTGAGTGATCCCTGACCACAGAGCCAGGACCAGCCCCTCAGCTATGACCCATCCTCGCCACAAAACCTTTGGGGGCTGGAGAGATTGTACAGGGCTTAACGTGTTTACCTTGCATGCAGCAAACCCTGGCTAATCTCTGAGAGCCAGAAGTCAGCCTTGAGCACCACTCGGTGTGCCTCCCTACCTCCCAACACCACCCTGCACCAAAAGACAGTGCACTTAGAATAACTTTGCTCTTATCTCCTAGCCCCTACAAAGAACTAGTGTTAAAAAGCCAACTGTAGTGTGTGTGTGCATGTGTGTGTGACAGAGATAGAAGAGAGAGAAGAGAGAGAAGAGAGGTATCTGCCATAGAGGCAGGCTGGGGTGGGGAGGGCTGAGGGGGTGGGAGGGAAACTGGGGACACTGGTGCCGGGAAATTTCACTGGTGGAGGGAACATTGTATGAAACCCAATCACGAACAGCTTTGTAATGCATTATCTCGTGGTAATTCAATTATAAAATTAATATTAATAATAATAATAAAATCCAACTATTGTGTGGATGTGAACTTGGAAGTACCTTTTGTGCTAAAAAATACTTGGATCTATACCCTAGAAGATTTGATCTATGATGGAATAGTTTCTCGTGTTCATTTATAGTATATCCTTTCCCTTTTAAAATGGAAATTGTCCACATGCAGAAAACTTGGCTTCCCTCATTTCTATCTTGATTAAAGACACGAAAATATATATATTTCTTTTTAAAAGGTAATGTAGAAGGCCCTGAGTGATAGTGCAGTGGGTAGAGCTCTTGCCTTGTATGTGGCCGACCAGGGTTCGATCCCTGGCATCCCATATGGTGCCAGAACAGTGCAGAGAAAGGAGTATCCCCTGAGCATCGCTAGGTGTGGCCCAAACACACGCACACACACACACACAAACCAGAAAAACAAAAAAAGTAAAACTAATGTAGGGCTGGAGAGAGTACAGCAGGTAAGGCCTTGCACACAGCCAACCTCAGTTTGATCCCTAGCACCACCTATGGTCCTCTGAGCACTGCCATAAATGAACCATGAGCACCAAACTAGGAGTGAACCTACAGCTCCGCCAGATGTGCCTCCCCATAAGATGTAATGTAAATCTCCTGCCTTCAAAAAATAAGTATCTTTCAGAGACAGTGCTCACAGTGAGAGAGTGCATTGTGTGGCCCTGGGTTTGATTCATAGCACAGAAAAAAATTCCATACCTATACAAAAAATATATCAACTGAATATGCTTTCACCATCTCAAAGCCCTAATACATGTATTTATCATAATAACCATCAAAATAATGAAGTAATTTCGATGCATTCTCCAGTTTATTTCTCATTTCATCTCCCTGGGGGACAATATGCTTTCAGGTACAATTTGTACGCCACTTGATTAAAAGTATCTTAAGCACCAGGACTTCATTATCTAACCTAATTAGATGCTTGGAGAGAGGGACCAGAACAATAATACAGCGAGTAGGGAGTTTGCCTTACACAAGGCTGATGTGAGTTCAATCCCCAGCCTGCCAAAGTGTCCCCCCAGCCTGCCAGGAGTGACTCCTAAGTGCAGAGCCAGGAGTAATTCCTGAGCATCATCGAGTGTGACCCAAAAACAAAACAGAAAAACAAACAAAGCTAAAGAAGTTTGGAGAGATAATTTTCAATTCTAGTAGGTCAAACACTGTTAGGTATCCTCTGTCCTTTCTGTAATCTTCAACCTGGAGCTCCTTGTCCGTGCTTGTCTTGTGATCACAATGTGTCGAGCTTAGCTCAAGGCATCACACTTGCACAATTAAATCCAAAACTAGGGGATTTACCTTGGGATATTTTGATTATTTCAGAAGGAAAATCTTTCCTAGAAGTCATCCACCACCTGCCATAGAATTTCCTAAATTTCTTTTGGACTGCATTTTAGCCACATCCCCATTATTTATAAATCTCTCTCTGGCAGAGAGTGTGTAATTACCATGGTTTCTTCTAACAGTCTGGCAAGGATGCCAACATGCTTTAATTTATAGGAGGAAGAATAACCACCAAAATAGCATCCTGAAAGCAACAAGCGCGTGAAATGACCATTTCTGAAGCAACCTATAGTGTTGCTGGTGTTTCTTTCTCAAGGTCACTGACATTTTAAAAGCACAAAGCTCCTGCTAAGCTCATAAACTTGAGAAGAATGCAAAATTTCCCTAATTCTTCCAAAATCAAAAACCCATACTTCCTTTATCTTCTCTTGCATGTGATGTCCCTGATTAAGTGTGAAATAAATATGGCAATTGCACCAATTATCCTGTGAGAATGCCTTTTAGTGGGGTTGTCTTTGTGTCACTGGACTGGAATTGGGAGGTTGCAGATATCTATAAAGAGAGGGAGGAGAATTCTTTTCAGCACTGAAGAATCAGGGATACCAAAGGTTAGAGGGAGGGCCCAGACACTCATTGATTCATTCATTTATTGATTCACTACAGATTTCAAGAATGCTCCATGTACAGGTGCTGGAATGTGAGCAGAGTAGATTCATAAGCAAGAAACTAGCCCTGACTTCTGGAAGTAGTCCTCTATTTGGAGAGACAGATACCTTAATGATTCCAATGCATAGAGATCAGAGCTATGACAGAAATCTAGACCAAGTAGTTCTACAGACAAAGTTAGAGACCCCACATATGGTCTTGGTGGTTCAGAGACAAATCATGGAGAAAGTGACACAAAATCAGAGACCCAAATTAGGTGAATTTACCCGGGGATTTATAAATCTTAGGCCTCAGGACCCCCTCTACTGCATGCTTGGAGTTGTAGCATGCTTTCTGTGAGAAGTTAGAATGTAATCGTGAAACATAGCTTCTGTGCATTTCTGCCACATTGTCCAGAGATCATGAAAGGGAAAGGGCCTGAGTCCATAATTTGCATTTGTATTTGTAGTGTTTTCCTTTTCATTGTGCAAGTTTTATTTTTATATCCATTGTGCATAGGTTTGAATTCATACATTTGTATCCCTTTTCCAAAGCCCTTCTTCAGATAAAGAAGCCTAAGTTTCACACCCCATAAAACTTGAATCCATCCTTGCTTGAGATCCAAAGCATGGGTAGTTGTTACCCTAGTGAAGGTGCTGTAAAGAATGTTCCTGGTAATACTGAAATAAACTTGGGGGTCATGGAGTGATAGTACAGTGGATAGAGCATTTGCCTTGCATGCACCCAACCCAGGTTTGATCCCTGGCACCCACCAGTAGTAATTCCTAAGTGCAGAGCCAGGAGTAAGCCCTGAGCACCATTAGGCTTGGCCCAAAAAACACAAAAAAATAAAATAAAAAGTGGAGGTGAAGAACACTCATGGAGGGTATGATGTTAGAACGTTGTATGCACAAAATTCTATCATGTGACAGTACTTTAAATCATAGTGCCTCAATAATTCTATCATGTGACAGTACTTTAAATCATGGTGCCTCAATTAAAAGAAGACAAAAGGGGTTGCTGGAACACAAGAGAAAGATTGGAGAGAAGATCTGAGGGCACATTGTGAGAGGGAGAAGCAAATGATAATGATAGTGTTGAGATGACTAGGCTAAGCATCTTACACACATGATCACCTCCATACCACGGCCTTATGTAAAAATTACTGCAATTATTTCCATTTTACAGAAAATAAAACTGAGACTGTTGAGCGTAAGCTGCTTTCCTGTGTTTGTGTAGGAAGTTGCAGGGTTGGCATATAAGCCTGTAATCATGGGCTCTCTTGATTCCTAAGCTTTGCCTAATTTACAGAGTTGGTTAAGCCTGGCAGATGTCAGAGACTGAAGAAAGAAGCACACCTGGTAATATTTCCTCAGGAACCCGGTAAAGAAAGGGAGCCCTTACTCAGGCAGGAGTAAGGCATCTGACTGGGGCAACTGCCAAGACATCTGACTGGGGACTGAGGCAGATTGCTTTCCACAACTTCTAGAACTATAATAGTACCCTGAAGAGCCAAAAGGGGGCACTGTGCTTAAATCAGAGGTCTCCAGTGGAAAGAATGCACTGTAACAGTCCTGTTCATCGATTTGGTCAAGCCGGCACCAGTAACATCTGCATTGTGAGACTTGTTGTTACTGTTGTTACTTGTTGTTACTGTCTCTTTTACAGTAACAACAACAGTAACTTGTTGTTACTGTTACTTTTTTTAATTGAATCACTGTGATATAGTTACAAGCTTTCATGTTTGGGTTACAATCTCACAATGATCAAACACCCATTCCTCCACCAGCGCACATTCCCCACCACCAATATCCCCGGTATGCACCCCCTTTCCCACCCCCCCCGCCTCTATGGCAGACAATATTCCCCATACTCTCTCTATACTTTTGGGCATTATGGCTTGCAACACAGATACTGAGAGGTCATCACGTTTGGTCCGCTATCTACTTTCGGCACACATATCCCATCCTGACTGATTCCTCCAGCCATCATTTTTTTAGTGATCCCTTCTTTATTCCATCTGCCTTCTCCCTTCCGCTCATGAAGCAGGCTTCCAGCTATGCGGCAATCCTCCTGGCGCTTGTATCTACTGTCCTTGGGTGTCAGCCTCATGTGATGGTACCCTACACTCCACAAATGAGTGCAGTCCTTCTATGTCTGTCCCTCTCTGACTCATTTCACTTAGCATGATACTCTCCATGTCTATCCATTTATAAGCAAATTTCATGACTTTATCTCTCCTAACAGCAGCATAGTGTTCCATTGTATTGATGTATCAAAGTTTCTTTAAGCAGTCATCTGTTCTAGGGCACTTGGGTTGTTTCCAGATTTTGCCTATTGTGAACAGTGCTGCAATGAACATATAGGTACTGATGTCATTTCTACTGTGCTTTTTTGCATTCTTGGGATATATTCCCAGAAGTGATATTGTGGGGTCATATGGAAGCTCAATTTCTAGTTTTTGAAGGACTGTCCATATTGTTTTCCAGAAAGGCTGGACCAGTCGGCATTCCCACAAATTGTGAAAGAGCGTCCCTATTTCTCCAAATCCACGCTAGCACTGGTTGCTTTTGTTCTTTTGAATGTGTGCCAGTCTCTGTGGTGTGAGATGATATCTTATTGTTGTTTTGATTTGCATCTCCCTGGTGACTAACGATGTGGAGCATGGTACCGGGCTAGAAATAAACCTGCAGACCAATGGAACTGAGTTGAATATCCTGTCACAGACCCCCAAATATATGGCCACTTAATCTTTGACAAAGGAGCAAGAAATGTCAAGTGGAACAAGGAAAGCCTCTTCAACAAGTGGTGCTGGGAAAACTGGATAGCTACCTGCAAAAAAAAAAAAAAAAAAAGAACTCTGCCCTCTGTCTAATGCCAGGCACAAAAGTCAGATCAAAGTGATTTAAAGACCTCAATATCAGACATGAATCTATAAGGTACATAGAGGAAAATGTAGCCAGAACTCTCCATGACATTGAAGCTAAAATCATTTTTAAGGATGAAACAGCACTGATCATGCAAGTGGAAGCAAACATAAACAAATGGGACTACATCAAACTAAGAAGCTTCTGCACTTCAAAATAAACAGTGACCAAAATACAGAAAGAGCCCACAGAATGGGAAAGAATATTTACCCAGTACCCATCTGATAAGGGACTAATATCCAGGATATACAAGACACTAGTAGAATTGTATAAGAAAAAACTTCCAACCCCATCAAAAAATGGGGAGAAGAAATGAACAGAAGTTTCCTCAAGAAAGAAATACAAATGGACAAAAGGCACATGAAAAAATGCTGTTACTGTTTTTGGCATATCAAATACGCCATGGGTAGCTTGCCAGTCTCTGCCGTGCTGGCACGATACTCTCGGTAGCTTGCCGGGCTCTGGAGATGGACAGAGAAATCGAACCTGGGTCGGCCGTATGCAAAGCAAATGCCCTACCTGCTGTGCGATCACTCCAGTCCCAGTGGAAAGAATACTGGATTAAAATCCTAATCTCCCAGCCAGAGCGATAGTACAGCAGGTAGGGCACTTACCTTGCATGTGGCTGCCCCAAGTTGGACCCCTGGTACCCCATATGGTCCCCTGAGTCCTTCCAGGCGTGATTCTTGAGCAGAGAGCCAGGAGTAAGGTAGAGCACTTCAGGGTGTGACCAAAAACAAACAAGAAAGAAAGAAATTTGTATTCTCCTATAACAATAGTAGTTGCTCTGGGCTATTCTCTTTTCTTAGAGACTGATGGGATTCTCCCAAGGCCAATAATGAATTTGAGCATATCTGAACTAGAACCTGATTCCTCAAGTCTTATTTTTTCCACACTTTGGAACCCAGAAAGTTCCAAAGTTACTGCTTTAATAGGTAATTTAGAAAAATATTGTCTTCAAACTACTATCTTAGGAGGGAGTCTATTAATTTGTGAAGAATGTTTGATTAAGGGGTCATAGTTCCATACCAACTGATGGTATCAGATATAAAGACCAAAAAGACTTGAATCCTTACCCAGGCCATCTGCCTCTTTCTTCAATCTTTCCAAAGACTGGGACATTGTATCATCTCTTCCTTCTCCAATACCATTATTGGCAACACCCCTACACATCTAGAAGTATCCTTTTTATTCTCATATTAAGAACTCTTAAATCACTTAAATGCTCATAGCAGACCTACTAGAAACAGAGTTTGTAGAGTTTATAGTAGTCATCGGCTTACTCTATGTAGTTTTTCTCACTGTCAACATTCAACTTTTAGAATTACAAAACCAATTAATAAGATAGACACTCTTTTTTATGTGGCTGTACTGCTGCAGAGATCGAGGTCGACCGAGGATGTCAGCTTTTGATGTGCCCCTGAAGGCCCCAATAAAATGATTTGATACACCCCCCAAAAAACAGACACTCTCAACCCCCTGTTCTAGATGGCATGTCATTTCTCTATAAAGGGGCCACCTTGGACTGGTTTTGAAGTTTGACAATTTATTCTATAATTCTTGAAATCTCTGAGGGCCCCTGGGTTTGTGAAATGATAAAGAATGGTCCCAGGGGCAGATTACAGAGGGTAGGGAGTTTGCTTTGCATACAGCCAACCCGGGTCCTGGCTCCAATCTCTGGCACCCCATGTGGCCCTCGAGTTTGTCCAGATATAATCCCTGAGCACAGAGTCAGGAGTAAGCCGTGAGGACCAAGAGGTGTGCCTTTTCCCAAAAAAAATGGTCTCCAGCCACCACTCAGATGCATCCTCATAGTGCTGGGATTATAGTGTGTGGGATTGGGGTAGCGGGAAATGATCCTAGTTCTTTTGTCTGAATCGTGACCTCACTTTTTAGGTCTTTGAATTCCTTGAGATTGCTTTACTGTCTATTTTCCACTTCCCAGACTGAATTCATTTTCTACCTTCTCTCCAGAGGAGGTAGATTCTGTAGGAAAGAGATAAGCAAGGTTCATACAAGGTTTCAAAGAACTACTTAGGCAAGACAGAAAACACTGTCACCTGACAGGACTTCTGGAGAACATAGGAGGAAACATGTATCACAATCTCTGAACTCTAATATTGTCAACATATTTCCAACAGGAAAATACATTCTATGCTAAAATATCAGTTCCGTAGTTAGCACACTGATCCAGCAGCATCTAATACTAATGAATGCCGTGGTGTCTAATCCAGCTGTATCTGGCTGGGCAGCCACTAGCCACAGTAACTACTCGGCACTTAAAATGCTTCCAGTCTGAGCTGAGATGTGCTGTAAGTCTGAAACACAATTTTGAGGATATGAATATAAAGAGATGATACATAGATTATTTAATGTGTACACTATTGAGGTCAGGGAGATATCTCAAAGGGCTCGAGTTGAGGGCCTAGGTTTGATCTCCAGCACTGCATTGCCCCCTTGTCCCCAAGTTCTGCTGGCTGTGGCCCTGGTAGCCCCCAGGACCTCTCAAAATAAGCTTCAATGCTAGGCCCCCGCACCAAACCATAAGGCCGACACTGCTGAGCTGGAGAATATTGCCGGGTGGGGCCCCCAACCTCCAAGCACTGCCAGAGGAGGCTCCCTAGATAAATAAAATACGTATCCACTTCCTTGTAGTATCATTAACAAGTTTAAGTGCTATTTTAGCTATGATGAGCTAAATCAAATATATTAAAAGTAACATCATCTCTTTTTACCTTTTAACCTTTTCAATGTAGTGATTAGGAAATGTGACTGTCATGTGGGCCGGCCTGAAGATAGCCTTGAAGATGGGCTTTTCTATGAAGGATGCCATGTGCTCCTGGGAATGCCTGCTCTGCCAGGCCTTATCTGTGATGCCATTTCCCTCCCCTTGTGTCAGGGGGAAAAACTTATTTTGGTTTTCAGGCCATACCCAGCGATGTTTAGGGCTTACACAGGGTTCTGTACTCAGGGATTACTTAGGTGACCACATGGGATGCCAGGAATTGAACCTAGGTCAGGAAAATTGTATTTAGAGAAAGAACAAGATCTCCTTACTGTTTTTATTTTTGTGTTGAGTGAGCATCAACCAATGAATGGAGCAAATGTTTTCCTAATATTGATTCTCAAACTTGACTGCCCATTAGAATAAGCTGGGAGGTGGGGGACTATAGAAAAAGTCCAACATCAGCCTATGCTTCAGAATGATTAAACTATAGTATCTGGGAATGGGACCTGGACATTGGGGCATTTAAAAATTCCGTGGGTGATCACAGTGCATTGGGCCCCCAGCATTGCGGAAATCTTGCTTTCTGCAAAGGCGGGTGGGGGCTGGGGCTCAGTGGTAGGGACTTATCAGATGCATGTTTGCCAAGTCAGCAGCATCGCTGATTTCCCCACCCAGTGCTCATGGATCCAAATCCTATGTCGCTTCTTCATATTCTGGAATGGATGTGAGCCGCGTCATGATTTCCCATTAGCGTTAGGTGCGTGCAGTGCTTGCTCTTGGCTTCATACACGTGTCCACAAATGTGCACACACCAACACATGTCTTCGCTAAGCCTGATGTCCCTATCTTCAGGATATCCAATAGTCTCTTTGAATTAACTGGACATCTTAGACATAATGAGTCCTGTCTGTCAGGACCCCTGCCCTGCACTTCTCCTTACTCCCAAGTTTGTGGACCAAGTGTGAAGAGCTACAAGAAATCATTCTCCTTTAGGGCGTGGGACACACCTGGTGGTGCTCAGGGGTTACTCCTGGCTCTACACTCAGGAATTACTCCTGGCAGTACTTGGAGGACCATCTGGGATACCAGGAATTGAACCCAAGTCCGCCTCGTGCAAGGCAAGTGCCTTGACCCGCTGTACTATCTCTCCAGCCCAAGAAAGCATTCTCTTTATAGGAGAAGTCCAAGCCATCTACCTACTGAAACGCTTTTAGGAAAGAACTGGAGTAAATAAGTGGAAAGTCAATAAATGTACCAGAGACTACTTCAGTTGTGTTAATTATCACTCTCTGAAGCTTCCCGTCTCTGGCAGTTTTTAGTCTGTCCTTGTAGGGTCTCAGTCCTTGCATGAGACTCATTTGAATTCTAGACACTTCCATGAACTTACCCCTGTCGCTTAGCCTCACTCACTGACTCCTAGGTTCTGTTCAGCACCTGTACTCAGCCCAGCACAACTTACAGCATGTTTGGGTATATGTTATGTAAGTGGCTCTCTGTGTCCTTTGTATAAATTTCATCTCCACTGTTTGAGGGTGGGAACTGCATCCTGCGTCAGACTGGCAGCCCCTTTAGAGCAGTGAGTGTGGAGGACAGGGTCAGAGAGATTATATCCAGGTTTTCTTGACTTACTCAAATCTTTCTCTTCTGACCTACACGATACACGTGGGACTTTCATCTGATCTCTGGCTTCCTTACTATTCCAATCGTGTCCTGTTTCCCCCGCTGCTTCCCTGTTCCCATGCTCCGCACTGAACCATTTGGCCTGACATTTCCTTGCTGGGTGATTTTGAACTAGTGCATCAGTTTCTGCCAACATATAATGAGGATAGAATTGTACTAAGGCCTAGAGTTGGTGTGAGGAGTGATGGAGATTACACCAATCAACACTTAGAGCCGTGCCTGGCATGTTGTAAACATTCAATGAATGCCAAATATTTTGTCTCATTAACCTTTTAACAGCACTTTTATTTCCTTCTAGTTTCATACCACACGTGGAAAAATATATCTAAAATGTTTTAAATTGTCTGTTTTCACATATTTCCTTTTTTCGGGCCTGGAGCACAGCGGGTAGGCTGTTTGCCTTGCACGCGGCCAACCTGGGTTCGATTCCCAGCATCCCATATGGTCTCCTGAGCACTGCCAGGAGTAATTCCTGAGCACAAAACCAGGAGTAACCCCTGTGCATCGCCAAGTGTGACCCCAAAAGAAAAAAAAAACACATATTTCCTTTTTTCAAAATGTAATCGCCAGACTGACCTTTAGACAGTCACATTCTCCATGACCACCAGGTGGTGGCGTGGTTCAGTCAGGCACAGAATTGGGGCAGTTGCTTTACTTGGGGGAGCGATGGAGGGGTTTAGCAAGTGAGGTCATCATGCTGTTAATAGAAGCTGCAAATGTTTGAATTTTCTCCTCCATTTACAGTTCGAAAACTATGACTGGCTATTTCTTAGTGCTTCTTTGCCCTCTACTGCTTGACTCACCTCTGTTATACCTCTAACCACCTCAATGTACCTTGTAGCATATGAACTGTGGGTGGATGCATAACCTTGAACCACCTCGAAGAACAACCTTGAAATTTGGGAAAATTGAATATTCTATCAGTAAAGGGGCAGCACTGACTAAAGGTCAGCTGATTTGCCAATTTTCTGCCCTCAGATCATACAGGCCATACCTTCAGAGTCCTCAGTAAGAAGTTTCTAGTAACCAACAAGTCAGCAAGACAAACTTGTATCTTGGTAGGGCGTGCTTTCATGTTCAGATGTAGTGTACACGATACTTCAAAAATTCTAAGCCTCTACACCATTTCTTTTTTCTCCAGACTAATACGACAAACCATCAACAACAGCAGCTAGAATCAGTGAGCTCACCCTAGGAGCCAGGCATTAAGTAGTTCACATGCATGATCTCATCTCACCTTCAAAACAGGGCTCAAAATAGCAGTCACACATGTGAAAACCACGGTTGAAATGAAATAGTCAGGTCCTGGTCTTGTCCTGGAAGTAGACAAAGCTGGGCCTGAATCCAAACGGCATGAATTTAAAACGCTGATTCTTGGTGGGAACATAAACCAACACAGTTGTAAACAGTATGGAGGATCCATTGAGAATAGAAATACCAAACCATCCAGCCAATCCATTTCTGGAAACTTACTCAAAAATAAAGAAAGTAAATCACTTGAAGAAATATATGCATCTCCATATTCATTGCAGCATTGTTTGGAGGGGGCACACTCTTGCAAGCAAAGTGTCTACCTCCTGTACCATCTCTCTGACCCTTGCTACAGTATTCTTACACTAGCCAAGATATGGAAAAAATCAGTGTCTATGGACATGATTAGATTAATAAGATGTCACCATATATGGACAATGTAATACCACTAGGCTTTTTTTTTAAAGAAAAAAGAGGAAGTCTTCGTGTTTACAATGATATAGATGGACCTACAAGAAATCTTGTTAGTAAAATAAGTCAGATGGAGAAAGACAAATACTGTTGGGTTCATTCAGGAAATACAAAGAAGCAAAGCAATGAACAAACTAAACAAAATGAAAGCAAACTTAGATTCAAAGAACAGTATGAAACTGGAGACATTGGTGGTGGAAAATGTACACTTGTGAAGAGTATTGGAATATTGTATGACTGAAACCCAATTATGAAAACCTTGTAACTGTATATTTCACGGTGACTCAATTAAAAAGAAAGCAAGCAAACAAACAAAAGAACAGTGTGGAGAGGGTTGATGAGTGGATGAAATTAGGAATAGGGGGTTAACTGTATGGTGTCAGAATGTCATATACCTGAACCCCGCAGTGTTACAGAACATCATGATTTCAATAAAAAGGTGAGGAAAGTCTTGTTGTGATCCTCCCACTTCCTTGAAGGCCCCTAAGACATCACATGTTCTTGATTCATCATCTAAAAGTAGAATAGTGCACTCAACCCATGCCCACCCCACAACCACATCTCCCAGATGTATTTCCTTCACCACCCACAGTTCATAACACTACAAAAACATCAGTTGTCAATTTGACCTGCCACTCTCAAAAGGCTGTGGTTCTTTTTCTGAGATTCTATGTCACGAAAGCAGGAAAAGAGTCCTGGGGTTAGTTCCCAGATAGATTGGGGTCATTGGGCATGTGACAGGGAGTGATCACTCACTGTAGAGCAGAGGGAAGCCAGAGAACTTGGAAATGGGGAACAGTGAAGCACAGAATGGAGGCTTAGGGTGCAGTATAGCTTCTGGTTCAGAACTGAGATTTGGTTCTCCTTGTTACTAAAAATTCATCTTTTTTGTAGGTAAGGACCACCTCCTGAAAGGGCCACTCAAGAAAAGAAGTTCTTGGAGTTGGAGCAATAGTACAGTGGGTAGTGTGCTTGCCTTGCACAGCGCTGACCTGGGTTAGATCTCCAGCATCCCATATGATCCTTTGAGAACTTCCAGGAGTAATTCCTGACTGCAGAGCCATGAGTAATCCCTGAATATTGCTGGGTTAGGTGTGTGTTCTCCCCCTACCCCCCAAAAAATGTATAAAAGAAAAGAAATTCTTTGGGGGGATGTAGTTGCAGGAACATTTTTAATGAAATGTATAGCTTCAAATGCTTTTTAAAAAATTTATTGAATCACTGTGAGATAGTTACAATCTTTCATGTTTGGGTTACAAGCACACAATGATCAAACATCCATCCCTCCAATTCTTCTTGAGAGAAAGTTCTGTCCTTCCATAGCAAGAGAGGAAGATGCATGGCCAAACTACTCCTGAACTAGGACTTTGTTCAAAGACTGACCCAGATTCTCTCTGAGAGCCCTGTTGACAAATTCCTCTTCCCAATGCTTAAATTGTGTGCTATGTTTTCGGCCCAATTTTGACAAAGAAGTGAAGAATGAGCAGACTGCCCTGCGAGTTTAGGTTTACCGCATGTTTGACTTTATTTGTCCAAAAAATGACTAAGGTGGAGACTGGAAGGCTTATTCTGAAGAGCCCTACTAGCCTAGTATTGGAACCTGGATTTTTGGTAACTCACATTCTACAATTCTTCCACCTGTGGGTTGCAACCTGTGGATGAATTCCAAGATCAATGAAATGAGTCACAATCAGAATTATATTTTTATTTTATTTATTTTTATTTATTTATTTATTTATTTATTTTGCTTTTGGGGTCATACCTGGAGATGCACAGGGGCTACTCCTGGCTTTGCACTCAGGAATTACCCCTGGTGGTGCTCAGGGGACCATATGGGATGCTGGGAATCGAACCTGGGTCAGCCGTGTGCAAGGCAAACGCCCTACCTGCTGTACTATTGCTCCAGTCCCAGAATTATATTTTTAAAAGAAATAGACTAGAATTGAGTACCAAGAAAAAATGTCAGAGTCAGTGCTCATATCAGGTCAACTATTCTTTGGGAGTAATTCTTGTTTCAGTTCTATTCAGTTCTATACATGAGAGTTCTTGGCTACAATATAATATGGTTGTGACCAAGAATGTTTGCAATTCTCTATTAACCTAAGTCTCATCTTGGCAGAAAGGAATATTCCTCCTTTGTTTCAGAGAAGGACATCATTTGCAATAGTCAAATACTGTATGAAACTAAAAGGGTACTAACAATAGAAGAGAAAAACTGTGACATAATTAAACAATGCAAATATTGTACATTTGGCAAAGGAACTTATAAAAAGAATATAACTATATGCAACAACATGATGGATATTGCATTGTTTTAAACATATGAAACAAGATAAATACTACTTGATTCAAAATTGTACAAAAATTAAGGCAAAATCCAATTCCATGTCTTAGTAGTGAGACCATAGGTGGCAAAGTTATAAAGGAAAGTGATAATTATATAACATTACGTTAATTACTACTTCTGGAAAAAGGAAGTTTTACTATAATCAGGAATGGAGGTACTAGAGAACTGATACTACTCTGTTTCTTAACCTGGGTAATGCTTACTTTGGTGGATCAAATTATTAGTTAAATTGTATATTTATAGTATATAGAATTCTAGGTATACATAATTAATACATTAAATATTTTTGACACAAAGATCAAATTGGTGCCTTTCAATATAAATGGTCTTATTAGTTGCTGTAAAATGTTTTTCATAAATAATTCACAGATATGATTATATAAGTAAACTAGGTCAGGAACTGTTGTAGACCAGTGCTGTCCAAGAGGAAATCAGTGATGGGAGTGTTCTGTGCCTGCACTGTCCAATATAGAAACACCAGCCACACGTTGCTATTAAACACTTGAAATATGTCTAGTATAACATGGTTAATATTTGCATGTTATTTATTTTTAATTTAAGTCTAGAAAGCTACACATGGTTAACCTACCATATTGGGCAGTGCTGGTCCAGTCTCATGTGCCTGGTGTAATATAAAGTACTAATGCTTTCAGGTGGGAGAAATGGGTCTGGGGGACTTTTTTTCCAAGCCTATCTGCCAGGGGCAAACACTAGATAATTTATTTTCCATTGCTCCTTTTGAATATCATGAGAATTCATGTGGCCCCGATTGTAAATGTAAATTTCTAGATTGTAAATATTTGAATTCCAGAGACATTTCTGTATGGCACTGATACATTTTGGGATTCAATTGGGAGTCTCTGGGCCAGGACTGTTGGTGTGCTAAGATGGCACCTGGAGGCAAATTGTGGACATGACAGCCAGTCTTCTGGGTGGGCGGGAACCTGGGGAGGGACAGCCCAGGTTCTCTGCCGCCATGTGGCCTGGAGAGTTAGTTCTGAATCCGCATACCTGGGCCTTGCTTGTGGAAGCTCTTGGTCACTGGGATTCCATCTGGAGCAGGCAGGGAGACTGCACCTGCTCCATCTGGGATGGCCCGGTGATATTGGCTTAGTATGGGGCCTGGAGAGATCTCCAGCACTGTCGTGTATTCTGGGATTTGCCTCTGTGTCTCTGAGCCAGGGCTATTGGTGCACTAAGATCCACATTACAAAATTTTCAGCAGACTATATCAAGGTGAGATCCATCCTAGAGATGGTGGAGTAAGGCTGGGAGTATGGATGGCAGCAATTTTGGATTGTGAAGCAAATGGCTGCCAGCGACTCTGCTTGGCCGGGCACAGGATATCCCGCCCCCTCTAATTAACTTAAGTCTGTTCAGCCATGCATGTTAGTACACTTTTAGTTTCATACAGTATTTGGCTATTGCAAATGATGTCCTTCTCTGAAACAAAGGAGGGATATTCCTTTCTGCCAAGATGAGACCTATTTTTAATTTAAAAATTGTGTGTTCTCCAAATTAGAGGTGGATAGGATTAAATACCTTGATATTAGACCCAAATATATTAATTATATCAAGAAAGACATACATAGTCAGAACTCTACATGACATAGAATCTAGAGACATTATCAATGATTTAGTGTTATTAGCTATGCAAACAGAAGCAAAATCAACAAATAGGACTACATTAAATTAAGAAGTTACTACACTGAAAACAAACAATGACGAAAATAAAAAGACACTCTATGAACTGGGAGAAAATATTTATGTACCACATATCTGACAAAGGTTTAGTGTCCAAGATATGTAAAGCACTCGCAAAATGTAGCAGCAACAGCAAAAAACTACATCCAAAAAAATTGGATAACAACTGAACATACACTTCCTCAAAGAGGACATACAGGTGTTTAATAGGTATATGGAACATGTGCTCTTCATCATTTATCACCAGGGAACTTCAAGTCAAAACAATGAGAGAACACTTCACATCAGTAAGGTGATTGCCACACATCAAAAAGAGTAGCAACAATGCTAACAGGGAATAAAGAAACCTTCATACACTGTTGATGGGAATGTGATGTGGTTCAGCCTTTATGGAAAACCATAAAGATGTTTCACAGTAAGCTAAGAATGAACTTCCATATGATCCAGCAATTCTACTTTTTATCTATCTCAAAAACACAATTGTAAAATGATATTTGCACTATGTTCACTGCAGTATTATTAACCATAACTAAGAACTTGAAATAACCCAAATGTCCAAGAGAAGGTGAACGAATGAAGAAACTGTATATATATATATATGTAAATATATATATGCACAATGGAATACTTCTCAGCTATAAGAAAAGATGAAACCATGCAATTTGCTGCAGTGTTGATAGAATTAGAAAGTATCATGTTCAGTGAAGTCAGACAGAGGGAGAGGGACAGGTACAGAATGATCTCTCTCATGTGCGGAATATAAAGAAACAAAATAAGGAAGTGGTAGTTGGCCAATAGTAACAACTCTCAGGAGAGCTGGTCTATGGAACTGAGTTTATCAAGCACATGGGGTGGGGGTTAAAGGCCTCAACTTGGGTTGAGGAATGCTGACACTCTAGTGGTGGGACATTGTATTGGAATATTGTATGCCTGAAATTCTATTGACAGTTTTGTACATTATAGTGCCTAAAGAAAATTGGGAGAGAAAAAAAATTAGATAATGAGGTCATGAGGTTGAGCCTTAATTTAATCTGACTCGTGTCCTTATAGATGAAGATTAGAACACACACATAGGGGAGACAGGTAAAGACAAAGGACAGTATGGCATCACCAAACCAATGATATATGATTCAGAATGAAAACAACCCTGCTAAAACTTTGGTCTTGGACTTATAGTCTGGGAAACAATAAATTTCTGTAGTGTAAGCTACACAGTTTATAGTACTTTGCTATGGCAATCCCAGCAATTGACTCCAACAACCCTTCCTCTCATGAGACATTCACTTTTTGTGTGCTTGTCCTGATATTTTAATCAACTACCCTGAATAAATGGCTACCATTTATATAGGAATGTTTGAGAAGTTGAAGTTGATTGCACACTGTTGTGTGAATATTCTTTCAGTCAGTGGTGCAGAGACAAGACACGCGAGAAGAATGTAGAGAGCATGGAGGGCCAAGGCATCTATCTGGCTTGAGGCCAAGAGCAACTGCCAGAGGCCTTCTTTTATTCTATTTTTTATCAGTTACATCCTAATGACTTCATCACAGAGAAAGAATCACTAGCGAGAGTACAAACAGTTATAGGATAACATTCATCAAAAGACCATCAGGCTATACATTGTCTTATCAAAACTAAGCCCTCAAAGCTATGTTGCAATGATTAAAACGTCAGAGGAAAATATGGAGCTGTACATGTAAACTCTACAAATTACGTCCCCCACATTCTTGTGGTTGGTAGCACATAGGGCAAAAAGAAGGTTCATACTGATACTTGAAGGTCAAACCAGATTAAGGATGTGTAAGAGAGGAAACTGCTGCCTTGTACTGCCAAGTTAAGGTATGACCAGCGGGCATATGAGAGCATGCTGTACTTCTCCAGATCATTGGGCTCAAGTTTTTTCTTGTCCACTTAGAGTAAAATCGGGGCCTCAATTCTGCTTTCTGCTTGTAGGGCAGCATCCAGAGGCTCATCCTAATGTCCTGGCTTAGCACCAACAGCATATTTTTATGTGAACCTATAGTGTAAGGCAAGTCATTAAGGTTTACACAATCAGTCTGAGATTGTGCTGTAGACATGATCTCTCCAAAACATATTCAAGATACCCCTTTATCCTTAACCAATCAGACCACAAACTCAAACATTTTTCTCAAGTCTTTATACTGCATTTTAAAGAGGGAAGCAAACTTATGCATTGTGTCGTTACCAAGTGTTGGAAACTGCTACATGCACAGTGTATGCTCCATCCTCCCACTGATCCAATAAGGTAGCTATCAATACCTCTTCTCCATTTTTCACTTGAGGAAATTGAGACAGATGTCAAATAAGAAGCTCAAGGTCAGACAACTGGTAAGTGAAAGGTCATAATTTAAAGCAAGTCTATGTAATTTTATTTAAAACATTTGCAAACAGATAGGGACCTTCATTTGGGGTGAATTCACTGTATCACTGTCATCCCATTGTTCATTGATTTACTCGAGCGGGCACCAGTAACATTTCTATTCCTCTCAGCCCTGAGATTTTAGCAATCTCTCCTTGTCTTTCCCAATGATTGGAGGCTCTTTCAGGGTCAGGGGAATGAGACCTATCGTTACTGTTTTTGGCATATCAAATATGCCACGGGTAGCTTGCCAGGCTCTGCCCATGCGAGGGTGAATTCAGGGGACACAAATCCTTGCTTCAATCTTCTTTTGTTTTCACATTAGAAATCTTCATTTCTGTAAAGTTCAGCTACCTTCTTCCAAAACCATATCCTGCACCTGGTTATCTCTCTGAAGATAAACTGTTTCTAAAGTTTCCATATCAGGGCCAGAGAGATATTACAGAGGGTAGGGAACTTGCCTTGCATGTGACTGACCAGGGTCTGATCTCCAGCAGTACATATGGTCCCCTGAGCACTGCCAAAAGTGATCCCTACGCTGATAGTCAGGAGTAAATCCTGAGCACTTTCATGTGAGGCCCCCAAACCAAAAAATATATAATAAGATAAAATTTCCATATTAGACATTCACCTTCTAAAAACAGTCTATCTATTCTACTCTCTTCTATCTTCCTCATTTGTTCATACCCAAGAGAGCTATCTTTAAACATCATTAAAACATTTACTTTCTCTTTTTCACTTATTTTCCTTTTGATGATTTCATTTTGCTTCTCTCGTGTGTTCGGCTTCTGCTATTTTATTCATTTCAGACACTATCATCAATACTTTGGTCATTCTCTTGAATATGTCCTGAATTTCTTCACATACACTATCCTTCTAACCCTGGTCAAGTAAAACACAAAACTGGTCAATTCAACTGCCATCCTTGACACTTACTTGCTCATGGGTTGGAAGGAGAGCCATGAAAATTAACCATAGGGATTGGAGCAATAGCACAGCAGGTAGGGCATTTGCCTTGCACGCGGCCAACCTGGGTTTGGATCCCAGCATCCCTTATGCTCCCGTGAGCACCGCCAGGAGTAATTCCTGAGTGCAGAGCTAGGAGTAACCCAAAAAGCAAAAAGAAAAAAGAAGAAAATTAATCATAGATTCATACCACTACTGACTCAGCTGGATCATTAAATCTGTTGTGAAATCATTTAGGTTTCTACAGTTAAAAGCCATGTCTGAATAACAGAAACAATCTTAAAAAATTTCTTCATTTTTTTGAAATATTCAGTACCTCTCCACCACTTGCAACAGAACTTTTCTGTTCTTTCACAAGGAAAGTGTAAGACCACAAAGAGGAACCTCAGCAACCTCCTGCCACCAGCCCACAAACCTTGCTACATTAGCACTCATTCTTCTTCATTTTACAAGAGAATCCTTCCTCCTATGGCTCTCTATCCATCCTTCTGTGTCCTCAGGACCCTAGCCGTATCTAAGCTCCTGTCAATTTAGTTTCTCCCTTTGTTCTGGCTCCATCTCAAATACATTTACATGTTATATATTTTTTGTTTTTTTAATGAATCACCATGAGATACAGTTACAGACTTACTTCTGTGATTACGTTTCAGTCATACAATGATTGCATACCCATACCTTCTCCAATGCCCATTCTCCAGCACCAATGTTCCCAGTATTTCTCCTGCCACCCGCATCCCATCCCCCACCCCACCCCGTGTCTGTGGCAGGCATATTCCCTCTTACTCTCTCTCTCCCTTGGGGTGTTATGGTTTGCAATACAGGTAACTTTTTTTTAAAAATTGTTCTATTTTAAAAGCAAGGAAATCAAGTGCCTGTGATGTCCACCTCTTAGCAATTCAATTCCAGTCACCTTCTTCCTATAGCAGACAGCCATTTGCAGGTGACTCCACTCCCTCATCTCTACCCATTGACATCTAGGTTCTCTGCTGCCCACTGAAACCACTTACTGAGGTCACTACCAACTTCCTCCTTGATAAGGTCAGGCAAGGGACTAGAGTGATAGTAAGGAGATCAAGGTACTTGTCTTGCACGCAACTGACTCTAGTTTGATCCTTGATACTGCATATGGTTCCCCGAGAACCACCAGGATTTATTCCCTAATAGAAGTCAAGAATAAGCCCTGATCACCACTAGGTGTGCTGCTTCCCCCTCGCCCCAAACCCAGTAAAATAAGGCATTATTTATTAATCTGTCTCATACTTAAACTCTTGGCTTCAAATGACTGGTACTGAGACTTCATTCAGGAGTTCCCAGTTGCATTGTTGCAGATTTGCTGTCTCTTCTCTGACTCCCTGTCCCCTTCTTCATTTCAGAATCTTCCTCTTCCACGGTCTTTCAAATCAAGGGCTCCTAGAAGCATTTCCCCTTGACTTCTCATCCTTTTTATTTCTGTACCCTCCTGTGACCTTTTTTACATTCTACTTACTAATGACCCTCGTACCTACATCTTCCTCTCATTACTAAACTGTACATTTGTACATCAAAAGAATCAGCCATCTCTTCCTCCTAGGGTTTTCCCTGCTTCAACCTATCTCAACTCAATCTGTGCAAAATCAATTTCATTATCTTTCTCCACATAATGGTTGATCCTGTGTACTGTTCTCTGGGAAACATCATTACCACTGACCCAGCTGCCCAAGCTAGAAATGGATGTCAACCTTGCCTTGTCCCTATTTTTCAGTCTCTTCCAAGTAATTTCTCAAACAATAAATTCTGACAGTATTACTTCTGAGCCATTCTATTTCTCTCCCTTGCCATTGTTTCTAAGTGAAATTCATGTCATTATCCAGTGTTGTTATAATACATAGTTTCTTAAACTGTGGGCTAAGACCCCATAGAGGGTTGTGTATCTTCATATGGGGGCTATGAAACATTTTGCAACAGTAAAAGGTCTCTGAACATTCAACCACCAAAAGTGAATTCAAGATCAACTACTAATGAATCTGAGGTGTTTCAGACAGTGCTCACCCACTCTGCATTTCTTAGGGGAGAAGGAATCTAGGGTGGACAATACTTAAGAAGTCCTGCTACAAAATATACTATGCTGTTTAAAAATATTCATTTCTGCTCAAAAAAGACAAGAAAAAAGTGGAATGCGTGAAAGTTATGATAGGTCAGGTTGACGAGATAAGTGTCTTAGTCAACTCAGGTTGCCGTAACAAAACACCACTGACTGGGTGGCTTAAGCAACAGAAATTATTCTCTAACGGTTCTAGATACTGAAAGATAAGATCAGAGTATGAGGACTTTCAAATCCTTGTGAAGTCAGCCTTCTTATCTTACAGAGGTCATGTCCTTATTGCATCCTTTCACTATATGAATATGTGAGGGGAGAGTACATTAGACATATGTTTACATCAAAATTATGAGGCTTTCCATATTTATGAAGTTTTAATCCAGTCACCCACAGATGACATTCATGCCCACCCATGTGTGCTCTTCCTAAAAAATACAAATTAAACCCCTTAAGTAAGTGGTCACCAAATTTATTGACAAACTACAGCTATGGCTAGATATAGTTCTATGAGCCATCTCTGTTACAGATTTCTAACAGAGATGGCTCAAAGAACTGTGCCATTGGTTTTGGACACTATTTCTTAATTGAATCACAATGAGATATGCAGTAACAAAGTTTCCCATGATTGAGTTTCAGTCATATAATGTTCCAAAACCAGTCCCATCACCAGTGTACATTTCCCACCACCAATGTCCCAGTTTCCCTCTCACCCAACCCCCACTTCCCTTCTTGAACACTTTTTAGATAAGAAAACTGAAAGGAAGAGAGGTCTAAAGACTCCTGGCCCAAACATCAGCTCTGGTCCTTGTAAGCACATCATTAACTCATGGGGGAGCGGGGGGGGGGGGGGGATAGAGAGAATAAAAGAATAAAAGAAAGAAAGAGTGAAAGAGAAGATAGGTGAGAGGTGAGGACTGGAGACAAGAGGAGAGGGAAAATAAAATAAATGTAAAGGAAAGAAAGAGAAGGTAAAGGAAAGAAAAACACAGCCTTTCCAGGCCTTGGATATTGACTGTGAGTGAAGACAATGAACCCTTCAGTCCTTAGCTAGACCATTCACAGTTCTGCCTTAACCGGCACTTTCTATTTGCTCACATCCTAAAGATCAGCTGGAGGGGGAAACATATGGGTTTTGCTTTCAGTTTTTTTTGGGTTTTTTTTCTGCATTCTCCCTTGGATGTGTGTGGTGTTCTAGTTTCCTACTTTACACAATGGCTTGTGAAAACACTATCCCCTAAAGGCTCGCTCAGCCAGCTTTTCCAGCCAGGCTTTCAGTGTGTTTATTGCTGATCCCAATTGCTAGGTTCACTGTTTGTTCCTACCCTTAATGATAGTGGCCTTCCTTTGGTGTTTTTGAGGAAGGCCTTTTCCATAGCAAGTCCTTCACTCTGAGACAGCTCTGGTTGAAAGGAAACACAGTCTCCTTGTGTCAGCCCTTTAGGGAGCCTCCAGACAGGTTAAAGCAAACACTGTGTCTCTAGAATACAGAATGCCACCCTGGGGAGGAGGAAGAGATGAGGGCAGATCAAAGTGCCACAAAACTCACTGTGTCCTAGCAGCCTTTTCACTTGCTTGCTATAAACCTTTCATTATCTTCTATGGCTCTATAAGGTTTATTCTGATAGCTTTTCCTGGTCTCTTTTCAACAATTCTGGGCATGGCCAGGCCCCTGGACTTCTTTAGTTAGCATGTAGAAATCTTCTCAGGCTGCCATTGAAAACAAACAAACAAGCAAAACCCCCACCAGTAGGATGGTTCAAATCAGTATTTCTCAACCTATTTTTCTGACCATGATCCCCTTCCAATCTGTTTCCTTTTTGTGGTCCACCTTCCCTATCCCTTGTCTCCTAGTCTCAAACCATGGTCCCCCACTTACATGATTTTCACCTGCGGCCCCTTTGGGTGATCCTGGGAGCCTACAGGGGCTTATGACTCAGTGTGAGAAATGTTGGTTTAAGTAACTGAGGATGTATTTTCTCACAGTTCCAGAGGTTAGATCAAGGTGCTATCAGGACTGATTTCTGATTCCATCTGGCTTATTTATAGATTTTTGTCCTTTTTACAGGGTGTCTTCATTGCGTACATATTCTGGTGTCACATTCTCTTCAGATAAGGGTACCTATCCTATAGGATTAAGTTCCCATCTATACTTCCCAATTTCATCTTAATTACCTCCTTGAAGGCCCTATCTCCAAATACGGTAATATTGTGGTTTAAGGCTTTAAACATGAATTCAGAGGGGAACCACTTATTCCATAACACTTGCTGAAATTATCCCTCACTTTACTTAACTGTTTTTCTTGATAAAATTCTATTTCTCTATGATATTTTATCTCCTCTCTCCTCTACCACTTCTGAGAATCCAGGAACCATATGCAGTGCTGGGGATCAAATACCGTTAGACCTCATGCAAAGCAAGCATCTTAGCTGCTATATTAGCTCTTCATCCCCCCAACAACCCCTCCCCCCCACACACACATACCAGAAGATTTTTTTAAAGGTAGCTTGCAAGAAGATTTGGGAGACCAAGACTTTGTTCTTTCATTCTCTATATTGGGACATAGCAGAGAAAAAGGGAATTGAGGGAATCTTGGAAATAGGCTAAAAGCAATGTCTATTATGCTGGAATTTAACAGGCTGTACCAGAGGCATCCAAATTTCTTTGACCAAGCGCCCCCTTTTCAGAAAAGTAATCATTCAGTACTCCCCTAGAATTATCCCTTCTTTAATGAGTAGACAGAAAGACTCACCCCCTGAAATTGTGTCTGAGGTTACTACTACCCCATTGGACTATGCAGCGCCCCTACGGGAGGGACCACTATCACCCACTTTGGAACACACTAGTCTCTATCCCAAGGAAATGTGAAGTGACAATGGCAAGACCCTGCATTTCCATTACTCATGGTGCCTCTGCCATTATAGCTATTTCACGCATCAGTAATTTTATACAGGCACCAAGCATTGCTCATCATTGAGCTATGTTGCTGGATATTTTGTGAAAGTTTTCACATATATATTCATATGTAGATCATATTTGCACTGACAGGTTGCCAGTTTTGATGGATAGGCTTTATTTTTAAGCCCAAGCAAGTACTTTTACAACTGACTCACACTCAGTACTGATGTTTATTTAACTACACGTCAATATAGATCCTTAATACTCAAATGCACTGAACAAATTTCGAACGTTAGTCATGAAATCTTTTTTTAAAACCGTGGTTTCACTTCTACCAACACTTTTTATTTGGTACAAAATTGTTGAGGCCAGGAAGTTTAGCATGGGAAATATGTGTGGTCTCTGAATTACTTAAGTTTGGTTTGAGTCGGAATATCTTCACTTCCCTGAACTGACAGGCTGTAGTTTCAAGTTCAGTGTATGCAGCTGTCTTTTCATATCAGTGGGCCACTAAAAACCTTACAGCTTATTGGAACTTCTGTTGATTGAGTTTTTTCGACTGTAATTACTGAGGTCTCAAGTCTAAGGGAAGCAATTCAGTGAATCTCACTCTGCCCCCCAAATGAATCAACTACATTTTAACAAAAGACGTATTTACTACAGTATCTTCTCTTGTTCTTTTTATACCCCTGGTCTCTAAATTAGCACAGATTGAAAGGATGGGGGGAGCACTCTGACAAGATGGCAGAGGAATAAAAAAGCCAGACTGACCTCCTCTCAATTTCAAGTACTTGATTAAATGAACTATAGGCCCTCAAGGGCCAGAGGACTGGAGGGGTAGCAGGAAACTGGGGAGAGGGTAGAAATAACTTGAAAACAAGACCAACCCACTGCTTCAGGTTTTGATGACTTTTTCTAGCAGAAGGGAGGCTGAAATTTCAAGTGTGGCCAAGTGCAAAGCCAAGGGGCTTTCCTAGGAGAGTCAGATACCAGGGCGGGAATTTCCTCATAGCCCATCTCGGCACGGAGAGGAAAATGAGCACAGACCCCAGCAGGAGTGGATGCCAGACAGGAAACGACAGAGGAGCCAGAACTTAGGGGGCAATATCCTGCACCACTGCAGCTGGGGGTGTCTGTGAAGGAAGGCACCACC
This sequence comes from Sorex araneus, assembly GCF_027595985.1. Lineage (NCBI taxonomy): Eukaryota > Metazoa > Chordata > Mammalia > Eulipotyphla > Soricidae > Sorex > Sorex araneus. Next base: position 39,029,358 of record NC_073313.1, read on the forward strand.
CTGGTTTTGAGCGAGGAATGACTGCTGAGCCCATCATCGCCGAGGGATGGAATTGGAGCCAGAGAGAGAATGGGGCGTTAGTGGAGTTTGTTGGGAATTGGAGGAGCTCATGCTGTGAGCTCTCATAATGAAACTCTTCCCTGCCTCTGGCCTTGGTTTCTGCAGGGTCAGCACTGGGGTTATAAGCATCTTATATGCTTCTGCCTCCAGTCCCAATGCCGAGCACACAATAGAAAGGAGCTTACAAGGAAGACATTTTTTTTAATTATCTGTTGTTCTTGTTGATCGATGTTCTGTTGTTCTAAGAGGAATTTTGCAAGACACTGACGAGCACCACTCAGAGAGGCAGAATTGGGAGTCTATTACCACGAGCTCCCAAAGAACTTAAGTGCCATGAGAAGAATATCAAAAGAAGCCCCTCAACTGACAGACATTGAAGAACTGCACTCATTTGTGGAGTGTAGAATAACATCACATGAGGCTGCCACCCAAGAAAGTAGAGACAAGGGTCAGAAGGATTGCCCCATCGCTGGAAGCCTGCTTCATGAGCAGAGGGGAGAAAGCAGATGGAAAACAGAAGGGATAACTAAGAAAATGATGGCTGGAGGAACCAGTTGGGATGAGAGATGCATGCCGAAAGTAGATAATGGAACAAACATGATGATCTCTCAGTGCCTGTATTGCAAGCCAAAATGTCCAAAAGTAGAGAGAGAGTATGGGGACTATTGTCTGCAATGGAGGAAAGAGGAAGGTGGGAAAGGGGGGGTTTACCTGGGATATTGGTGGTGGGGAATGTGCACTGGTAGAGGAATGGGTGTTTGATCATTGTGAGATTGTAACCCAAACATGAAAGCTTGTAACTATCTCATGATTATTCAATAAAAAAATAAAAAAATAAGTCCCTCAACTGCATCTAACTCCTCCTTGGCAAACACCCTAGCAAGGGACTGGTGTGGGACAACTTGGGAGAAAATGTGTCTAAACTAACTTGGCAGAGGAAAAGCTGTTCACATGCCATGCACATACCTCCCCTCTTGAGATGTGGACTTTCATACTTTAATGCCCATTTCCCCATTCTGGGAAGATAGCCCACACATCCCTACTTGAGATGTGTACTGGCCCCTTCAGTTTGGAGAAGTTCGTGTTCTCTCTTGAGCACTAATCTTTATCTCCTCCTTTCTCCTTCCCTCTCTTAATTTCCCCAATAAGTTTTTATTTTTCTTAACTTCACTATTCGTCTCTTGAAATTATTTTCTGAGAGGAAAAGGACCCGATAGGACTGGGTAAGATTAGGGTTCACTTTCCTTTCCTGAAAAGAGCAATTTCTCGTTCCAGCCTGAGTCCAGCCTCCCAGAGAAATTGAGTAGCATGGATCATCTCCCAGGCCATGCAGAACAAGTGGACTTAGGTGCAGCTTGACAGCTGCCTTGCGGTGCCCGGTGGGATGTGAGGGATCATTGCAGATTCTCATCAGTCCTAAATCTCCCAGGAGTTTTCCCAGTTGACTGAGGTGGATAGAGGTGGATAGAGAAAAACGATAGATTTCCAGATGCTGCCTCTCTCTTCAGAACTTCACATAAGCCTCCTGGGGACCCCTACTCCTCCACTGGTAGAGACTGAGTCTACACACCAGCAACACTAGTAAGACACCAAATTTATAGAGCCTGGGCCAGGGGTGAGGGTAGAGAATAAAAATGTGGCCCAATAAAATGAGTGTAAATTAATCCACTGCAAAGGCCAAAAATACAGAACTTTTCATATAAACCTCAGGACAGCATTAAAGCAAAATCTATAGAAGAAAGCAAACTAGAGAAGGAACTCATGCAGACCAAAAGAACTGTATTTCTTTTAACAGTGACTTGCAGTTTTTGGTATACAGATCTTTACTGGCTTTATGTTTATTCCAAGGTATTTAATTCTTTTTCGTTGCTAATGGGTTTTAAAAATCGATCTCACTTCGTTTGTTGCTTGCATGTAGAAATGCAACAGAGTTTTCTATATTGATTTACAAAGTAGTAAGTATTTTGTAGCCCTTATTGTATTGGTTTATTATTTATAACAGTTATCTAGTAGCATATGTAAGATTTCCTATGTGTGTTCTTTAGTCATTTGAAAATAGAGATGGGTTTAATTCTTTCCAATTTGGATTCCTCATATTTACTTTTCTTGACTAATTTCTGTGGTAAGGACTTCCAATACTATGTTGAGCAGTAGTGACAGTGTGGAGTGTGGACATCCTTGTCTTGTGGCCGATTTTAGAGGAGAAGCTTTCAGATCTTCACCATTAAGTTTGATATCATATGTGGCCTTAATATGTTGATATATGCTCCTTTTAACCCCATTTTGCTGAGAGTTCAAATCATAAATATAATTTGGTTCATTATGTATAACATGTATGTATTTATATCATATAGTTTTTTGACCACACATAGCAGTACCCAAGGCTTACTCCTGACTCTCTGCTCAGGAATCATTCCTGTTGGTGCTCAAGGAGCCACATGTGGTGTCAGGGATCAAGACCACCAGTGCCTTGTCTGCTGTACAATCTCTCCAGTCCCAAAACATTGGAGCAGGAGAGCATACCTGAAGGTACTCAGGAATTTTTTCTGGATCTGTGCACAAGAGTGGTACCTGGTGGTGCTCAAATTACCATATGTGGTACCAGGGATTCAAATCAGGGTTGTAGCCACATGTAAGACAATACCTTGCCTCATATACTATCCCTCTAATGCCTAGTATATTAATTTATTTAATATAATATTTATTTACACGTGCTTTTCCTTGCATCCCTGCAATAAATTCTGCTTGGTCATGTATGTGTGATATATGTTCCTTTTATGTATCTTAAAAATTGCTTTGTTAAGATTTACTGAGGATTTTTCATCTATCTTTATCAGACATATTATTCTAATATTTTCTTTTTGTGTGTGATGCTTGTCTTTTGATTTCAGGGTAATGTTGGTCTCATAAAATATGTTTGGGGTATCTTGATATAGGGGGTTAGGCAACTTGCCTTGAACCTACTCCAGTTTCAGTAACCATCAGTACATATGGTCTCTCAGGCAGGCACCAACCACCAAGCATAATCCCTGAGCACTGCTGAGTATAGCCCCCAAACCAAAACCAAAACCAAATTAAAAAAAAAACCAGCAAAATGTGTTTCGAAGGATTCCCTTTTCATCATTTTTTAATTTATTCTTTAAATAGTGAGTCACTATGAGCGTACAGATACAGATTTACACATTTTCGAGCTAGTTTTTCCCTCATACAATGTTTGCAAAAACATCCCTCCACCAGTGCCCATTCTCCAACAACAATAAACCCAGTATCCCTCCCATCCAATCCCATCTCCTCCCCCACTCCACCCTGCCTCTATGGCAGGGTATTCCCTTTATATCTCTCTCTGCAATTGGATGTTGTGGTTTGCAATAAGGGTATTGAGTGACCATTGTGTTCAGTCTCTAGTCTACTTTCAGCACGCATCTCCCTTCCCGAGAGGGATCTTCAACCACATTTTACTTGGTGTTCCCTTCTCTATCTGAGCTGCCCCAGCATGTGAGACCAGCTTCCAAGCCATGGAGCCAACCTCCTGGTACTTATTTCTACTATTCTTGGATATTAGTCTCCTACTCTGTTATTGTATATTCCACAGATGAGTGCAATCTTTCTATGTCTATCCCTTTTTGAATCATTTCACTAAGCATGATACTTTCCCTGTTGATCCACTTATATGCAAAGGTCATGACTTCATATTTTCTAACAGATGCATAGTATTCCATTGTGTAGATATACCAAAGTTTCTTTAACCAGTCATCTGTTCTTGGGCACTCAGGTGTTCTCCAGATTCTGGCTATTGTAAACAGTGCTACAATGAACATAGGAGTGCACATGCCATTTCGACTATACTTTTTTGACTCTCTGGGATATATTCCCAGGAGTGATATTGCTGGGTCAAATGGGAGCTTAATTTCTAATTTTTTGGGAATCGTCCATATTGTTTTCAAAAAGGGCTGACCAGTCGGCATTCCCACCAGTAGTGTAGAGGGTCCCTTTCTCCCCACATCCATGCCATCAGCGGTTGCTTTTGTTCTTTTAAATATGTGCCAGTCTCTGTGGTGTGAGGTGGTATCTCATAGTTGTTTTGATCTGCATCTCCCTGATGATTAGTGATGAAGAGCATTTTTTCATGTGCCTTTTTGCCTTTCGTATTTGTTCCTTGAGAAAGTTTCTGTTCATATTATCACCCCATTTTTTAACAGGGTTGGATGTTTTCTTCTTGCAGATTCCAACCAGTGCCTTGTATATCTTTGATATCAAACCCTTATCAGATAGGTATTGGGTGAATATTCTTTCCCATTCTGTAGATTGTCTTTGTATTTTGGTCACTGTATATTTTGCGGTGCAGAAGCTTCTTAGTTTAATATAGTAAAATCGCAGGCTATCAAATCAATACCCCAAAATCCATGGCCTTCCTATGTACAAATAATGAGACAGAGGAAAGTGACATGAAGAAAGCAATCCCTTTCACAATCGTGCCCCAGAAAATCAAGTACCTCGGAATCAGCCTAACTAAGGAGGTAAAGGACCTCTACAAAGAAAACTACAAAACGCTACTCCACGAAATAAAAGAGGACATGAGGGGGCTGGAAGATAGCACAGCGGGTAGGGCGTTTGCCTTGCACACGGCCGACCCGGGTTCGATTCCCAGCATCCCATATGGTCCCCTGACCACCACCAGGAGTAATTCCTGAGTGCAGAGCCAGGAGTAACCCCTGTGCATCACCAGGTGTGACCCAAAATTTAAAAAAAAGAGGACATGAGGAAATGGAAACATATCCCCTGCTCAATGGATTATTGAGCAGGAAGAATTAACATTGTCAAAATGGCAATACTCCCCAAAACACTATAAAGATTCAATGCAATCCCTATAAGGATACCCATGAAATTCTTCAAAGAAATGGAACAAGGACTCCTGAAATTCATATGGAACAACAAACGCCCATGAATAGCTAAAGCAATTACTGGGAAAAAATACGATGGGAGGCATCACCCTCTTCAACCTCAAACTACAAAGTGGTAACAATTAAAACAGCATGGTACTGGAACAAAGGCAGAGCCTCAGGCCAATGGAACAGGGTGGAATATCCCTACACACAACCCCAAATGTATGAACATCTAATCTTTGATAAGGGAGAAAGAAATGTGAAGTGGCCCTTTGGACCTGGCTGTGGAGCGAGCATGATGGAAGAGCCCAAGGAAGCGCCCTTGGACTCCAAGCAGCCCATTAAACTAATTCCGGCATGGGACCAGAGACCCCACGGCGCGCTGAAGCAGTGGAAACCGGGCATCCCCCAATTCTTTTAACCTCTCTCTCTCTCAACTTCTTCCTCCTGAGCACAGCGCAGTGTCCGCGGTTTTCCTGAGCGCAAAATGGAGACGCCGATCCAGCCAAAACAGGACGCGCGAGCGCTTGCGGGAGACCCCAGGGGGCGGGGGCGGCGACCCCCGCCCACCGCAGATAGATACTTAAACCCACCTCCCCCACGTGTGCTTCCCTTTGGACCCGGCTGTGGAGCGAGCATGATGGAAGAGCCCAAGGCAGTGCCCTTGGACTCCAAGCAGCCCATTGAACTAATTCCGGCATGGGACCAGAGACCCCACGGCACGCTGAAACAGTGGGAACCGGGCATCCCCCAATTCTTTTAACCTCTCTCTCTCTCAATTCCTTCCTCCTGAGCACAGCGCAGGGTCCGCAGTTTTCCTGAGCGCAAAATGGAGACGCCGAGCCTCTCTCTAGGTTTCTCCATCTTATGAACACCATAAAAGGGTAAAAGTTTGTAGTGATGTTATTTCTGGTTGTACTTTCCCTGGACTTTATACAGAAACCCAAAACCGCGCGGCTGCTGCCGCGGCCACGCGACCTAATGTCATCTTAGCATCAGCAATATGTAATGGTTCCTTTTTAATGGGTCGGACTTTTGTGGGAGATCCTAACAAGAATAGTAAGTCTGTTGCTGAAATATTGAAGGCAATCAAAGTGGTAGCCATCTCTCTAGACTGAACTAAGCTATATCCCCACGCCGGCTGAGAAGAAATTTTCTTCTTTCTCGGGAAGAAACGCGGCGTGTCGTCAACTACAGTGTGATGTCCATTAAGCAAACAGACCTGGTGGCGTGGGAATGGGATATAAGGGGAAAAATTATGTACATGGAACAGTGGGACGCTGGTGGAATCTCGAGCCAGAGCCGATACCAGCGCAAGACCTTCTGTTCCAGAGACTGCTTGCAGACACTCTACTAGTCTATCAACTAAGCCAGAGCCCCACGCCGGCTGATGACGGGAAATAACCATCCTTTTCGGTTTTTTTTCCCTTGTCAGGCAGCGTGGCGATTACTAAACAGGCGTGAACTCGGTGGCGCGGGGCAAGGGGGAAAAAAAAAGTTATGTAACAAACAGCGGGACTTAATATCTCTATATTCTTAGCAGTGGAGAACTATCAAATGCCTCCTTGGCAATAGGACTGCTTTTCTTTTGGGGGGGAAACCCCAACAACGGTAGTGAGTTGTGTGTTGAAACATGGAATGTAATCGAGATAAAGTGTAAATGAAGTCAAACTTATCATGTACAAGGGTGGGGACTGGGGAGGTGGGAGGGGGCGGCAGGTATACTGGGGGGGTTGGTGATGGAAGATGGGCACTGGTGAAGGGAAGGGTGTTTGAGAATTGTATAACCGACATAATCCTGAGAACTATGTAACCCTCCACATGGTGATTCAATAAAATTAAAAAAAAAAAAGAAATGCGAAGTGGAGCAAGGAAAGCCTCTTTAACAAACGGTGCTGGCATAACTGGACAACCACATGAAAAAAAATGGGCTTAGACCTCGACCTAACACCATGCACAAAAGTCAAATCAAAATGGATTAAATACCTAAACATCAGACAGGAATCCATAAGGTACATTGAAGACAAGGTCAGCAAAACCCTCCACGATATTGAGGCTAATGGTATCTTCAAAGATGACACGCCACTGACCATCCAAGTGGAAACAGAGATAAATAAATGGGACTATATTCTCTTATTTTTTTTCTCAGTCACAAGTGTCTAGAATTTCAACTACATGCCTCAGATTGTTGGTCATTACTACTACTAGGAAGAGTGACTGTGTCCTTATATTCACCAGTCTGGCTTGACACTAACAGCTGAAAAGACTTAAGAACCAGCATGACGGGCAGAAGAAAAGCTGTTAGCTAATGCAAAGAGCTTTGATTTCATTCATTCTCTGTGTCTGGTCAGTATCAGTCAACCAACACTTATTGTCCCTTTGTCAAATTCTGCCTGTCTTCCCAGGAGCAGTGCACATTACACTTTTCTTGGGCAGTGATCTCAAAAGGGAAGTTACTTTCAATAAAAGAACGATTTTACTCTTCATTGCAACCTATCTCTCTTCCTCCAGCTGTGAAACTGATTGAGGTTCTTAAGACTCTCAAGAAATCTCTACTCACAGCTCTGTGATTACTTTTGTAAAGGAGGAAAACTTACAAGAGAGAATGTTTGATTAATCATGGAAAAAAATTCTCTTTTGAAGTTTCTTCCCAGTTGTGGAAGGTGGTAAAGGAAGCCTGAAAACGTTCAAGAAGTAGGTGGATGTGAAATAAGCAATATTATTTTCTAGTATGTAAGTATCATGGTGTGCCCCCCCAAGTCAGACAACTGGGACTATTTTTGATGGAGTGAGGATTTGCAATATGCATGGCTAAAAGAAGTTTGTTCACAGAGAACTTGGTTTATGAACGATGACTTCTAGCTGAGTACTGAAGGGGAGAAAATCCAGGATGTATTTTACTAATTTTGCATGAGAACATTGCTGTTAGGATTTAGGATCACATAAATGATCACAAAATTAGATTTTGTTCTCAAATTCTTCTGTTCACAAATGTCAAGTTGTTATTTGATTTTAAAATGTGTTCAGCCTTGTGCTTACCATTGATGTCACCCCTAAAGAGTAAAATAAGTCACTGAAGGAAAATAGATGCCATTTAGTGATAGCACAGCATGTAGGGTGTTTGCCTTGCATGTGGCCAACTCGGATTCTATTCCTCCACTCCTCTCAGCCCGGCAAGCTACCGAGATTATCTCGCCCGCACAGCCAAAAACAGTAACAACAAGTCTCACAATGGAAGCATTACTGGTGCCCACTGGAGCAAATCGATGAGCAATGGGATGACAATGATGACAGTGATGACAGTGAAGTATCATGGTCACTTTCCCATATATTCCTCAGCAGATCACAGACACCAGAAGGTAGTTTGGAAAAAAAAGTGGGAGAGACATAATGAGTTAGGTACAAGAGGGAAGATAAACCAGTGGGCTTGGTAAGAGAAATGAAGAGGTGTTGATAAGTTTCAAAGAGCTAAATTGGGAGTGGAGGAATTGAAGAGTGGTAGAGGGGTGAGAAAGATGGTGTAGAAGGTAAGGTAATTGCCTCACATATGACTGACCCTGATTCTATCCATGGCACTGCAAACTGTCTCTTGCCAGGATTGACCCCTGAGCATAGATCTGGGAGTTCCTCCTGAGCAGGGCTGGGTACAATCCAATGGATACTGGGGGGAAAAAAGCAAAAGATGGTGAGAATCGATGTTTAAGGTACTTTATTCGTTATTAGGCATCTCTGTCTCACTTTAATTACATTAGAAAATGGGTACAGTTCAAAATTATTTTTGTGCCTGTCAAAATCCAGTCAGAAAACCAGAAACCACCATATTTCAAGAGAAGGAATAGCATATCAAGAGTTTATTATTATATGGATAATGGGAACGTGAAAACCGCCAGCATAGATATATAAGCAACTAAGGAGTAACAATTTCCAAAAGTGGGGTAGTTTGTTCAAGGGAAACTAGAAGGAAGTTTTGTTACTCTAGCCCAGAAGTCAAGCCCTGAGGAAGGAGCTAGGGCTCCCGTGGTCAAGGTTAGCAGAAGTTCATGTCACAAAGGCAACTGCTAACTAGTAAGAGATGGAACCACTTTGGAAACCACTTCAGGTTCTGTGCACTGAAATGGAAAGCTGAGGGAAGAAACACTCTAGCTTCTCCTCTTCCTTCAATTTGGCAGAACACACCGGAAGTCAGAGGTCCAGGAGCCTGGCAGATATAATTTTCGCTGCAACAGCAGAGCAAGGAATGTGTGGGGACTAGATGTGAGAGGATAGGTGGAATTAACTGGTATGTGTTTAATTGTTTAACCATGTTTCTTTGAATTAATCTTTGTGCTTGTGTGAAATGGAATCATGAATGGAATCATGAAATCTGTTATGGGGACTAGACATGATCCAAGACCATTGATCACAGTTGAGTAACTCTCTTTAAGTGTCAAAAAAGTAAAGAAATAATGTTGCTTTTCTAATTATCATAATGCTGAACAATGTCTCAAGTGGTACCTCATTAACTAATAAACAAAAGATTTCACACCTGTGGGAACTGTCCCCCAGAATAAAAAACTCCAAGGTCTCAGACTATCCCCCAGGAGAAAGTTTAGTAGTAAATTGTCCTGGTTTAATAGAATTGTTGATTACCATTATTTCAGTGCTGCTTGGTAAGTCAGTGTCGGTTTCACTCTTTGCTACTGACCCCACAGGATAGTCCTGAAGGTTCTGATTCAACTGGTTTTTATGGTGATCCTCTTTCAACCTCTCCTGTTTTCGTTCTCTTTTGTTCCTCCAGTTTCTTTGCTAACTATAATTCCGTGTTGCAAGCATTAATGCCCAAGAGTAGAGAGAGATTATGGGGAATATTGTCTGCCATGGAGGCAGGGGGAGGGTTGGAAAGGGGGGTATACTGGGGATATTGGTGGTGGGGAATGTGCACTGGTGGAGGGATGGGTGTTTGATCATTGTGAGATTGTAACCCAAACATGAAAGCTTGTAACTATCTCACGGTGATTCAATAAAAAAAGACACTTAAGTCTTCTGCATTTCTCACATGAAAATGCTCTCCTGTTGATAAGACAAGCTGAATTTATATGTATCTTTGTGTGTATGTATAACCACATCTATGTCAACTCCTGGGTGCATATATTGTGTACATAAAAAAAGCTTGTCAACTGTACCTCATGGTGATTCACTAATAAGAAAAAAAATTTTAAAAAAAGAGCTTCTCAGTTAACCAATGATTAGCGATTTCTGATTCTACAAAAGGAAACAGATTACCCTAAGTCTGCTGCTTTCATTTCCTCATGAGAAGAAGCACAGCAGAGAAGAAAGACAGACACAAGACACTGAACTTCTATCACCATGGGGATCTGGGTTGTGAATGAAGGACTCTCAATCTTTGTCGTTGTAAGTACCAATATAAGATAAACTATGAATTATTTTATTTGTCTGTGTTCTCTTGGGTACTAAAAATAGAGCAAAGCTTTTTGATTTGTTTAGTTTGTTTGAAAGATTACATTGATTTATGGTGTGAGTTTATATACAAGTGATTTATTGGGTGAACATAAATCTATCTGTAAGCAGACTGAGTCTATTCTTCCAAACTTATTACTGGAAAAGTATATCTGGAGTCTGACTTCACCTAGACTATTTCTTGAAATTTTACATTGGCTAGCATTTCACAGGGACAGGAGAAGATATTTTATGTTAATGCTTATTTAGAGTTTTTATTAATGCTTAGAAGCAAATTTTTCTAGCTCTCATGTTTATAGCATGTAAAATGACTGATTGAGGGAATCATGGAGATAGCATAGCGGGTTTGGCACTTGCTTTATACACCCCTGGCTTGGGTTCAATCCAGGCACACATACATTTCCCCAAGTATCCAGGAGTGATCCCTGAGTGCAGAGCCAGGAGTAAGCCCTGAGCATAGCCAGATGTGCCCCCAAAGCCAAAAAATATATATTTTCAAAATAACAAGTAAATGATGAGTTCAGTCCATATAAGGAGGAAAGTCTCTAACTTTTTTTTTTAAAATTACATATTTGAATTATTTTGGAGATTATGAAAAGTAAAGGGAATGGAATTAAAATAAAATCCCTAGTCATATGCATTTGTGATTTATTATATATAATTAAAGAGTGGCACTGCAGCACTCTAGCACTGTCGTCCCGTTGTTCATCAATTTGCTTGAGCGGGCACCAGTAATGCTCCATTGTGAGACTTGTTACTGTTTTTGGCATATAGAATATACCACGGGTAGCTTGCCAGGCTCTGCCGTGTGGGCGGGATACGCTCAGTAGCTTGCCGGTCTCTCTGAGAGGGGTGGAGGAATCAAACCCAGGTCGGCCGCACACAAGGCAAATGCCCTACCCGCTGTGCTATTGCTCCAGCCCTTAACTTACATAAAAGTATAAAATAAAAAATAGAATTGAAATGTACAATATACAGAAGTTGATAAGACCACTTAAATAAATGTAACCCTTGAAAGAATTGATCATAAAATAAATATTGAGTATACAAATTTTCGAGTTAGAAATTAGGACACAAGTAAATTAAAAGCAGCAAATATGTTATAACATTTTCATATAATATAGAATGCTTCTGAATCCTCAAAAGTAGTTAACTAGATTTCATAGCACCAATTTAAGAACAGTTACTCCTTTAGAAAACAAGTTCAAATTATACGTTTAACTGCTACCACATCGTTCTTCAAGAAAATGATTTTCTTCCAAAGTGTACATTCATCTTCTCGAAAGTGAAGGCACAATTTGAAAAACAAAAGTGAGAACAAATGAGAAGGCTAGGAAATAGGGAAGTTCTTTTAGTATTATTTTTGCCAAGTGTCTATGGATAGCTTCAAAACACAGTTTACCAGAAGTCAATCAGAGCTGAAAGGAGAGAGCCAAACTGTGTCACCACTTGATTCAGTCAGTGCTTGGGACGTACTGAACCGTCACAATCTAGAAGTAACAAATAAAGTCCTTTGACCCTCATCCCCCTCCTGTGTACTAAGTACCCCCCACCTCCGTCAAAAATTAAGAAAAACTTAAATGAATCTAATTAAAACTTAACTGAATAGAATATTTATTTTATTTTGGTTTGGGGCCACACCCTATAGTGCCCAAGGCTTCATCTTGACTCTGTGCTCAGGGACCACTCTTAGCAGGACTTGGAGTAACTTGTGTGGTGCTGGGGATGTAACCCAGGATGGCCACATGTAAGGCATGCCTTACTCACTGTCCTATCTCATCAGCTCCAAGACTTGCTATTTTAACTAATGAAACTCCACTAGCTGGGATGGGAGCTGTGAGCATAGAAGAGTCAGGGGTAATATAGTCTTTCCTCATTTGAAGTATTATCTTTTCTCTGTCACCCATCTAAGAAAAGAGAAGAAAGAGGGGAGAGAGAATGAATTACTTATGGTTTACTACATAACTGACTGGCCAGGTAGGGTTGAAAGGTTCATTAGATAAGAACATTGCCATCACTGTGGAAAGAGCTGGCTTTAAGCTTTGCTAAAATCTGCACTTAGGGCAGGGGGAAACCGAGATCATTGGTGGTGAAAAATGTACACTGGTAAAGGGATAGTGTTGGAACATTGTATGACTGAAACCCAGTCATGAACAACTTTGTAACTGTGTATATCATTGTTATTCAATTTTAATAAACATTTTAAAAAATAAAAAAAAACATCTGCACTTAGGGAAGTTCTGCCTCTGGTCTGTCTTAAATCTTGTGGGAAATCTACCAACTGAAAAATGTGAAGATTTCATGTAATTTTTGTTTGTTCATACAGCTCTTGTGGCTGGGGATAAATGTCTATCTCTTTGTCAAATTCTACTTGATTTATGCATCACAAGACAAGTACTATTATACACGAAGACTTCTTGGAGTAAGTATAAGTTACACCTATGCGATTTTGATTGTCACACGTTTCTTATGAGATATCATCATTCATATTTCTTACCTTTTAGATAGTTATTTTGACCAACCCAAAAAGCATGTCAATCTCCCTCACTTCACTGTGATCACCTGGGCAAGAGTCTAAACCTTGCAGTGTGGGACAAGGACAAGTGTGACAGAGGGTCCCAGCAGCACTTCTCCTTTCTCAAGAACCACAGTTGTCACTGTTTAGCTTAAAGGGACAATCAAATGCTGACTTTGAATGGAAGGCCACACTGGAGAGCTACGCACAGGTGTGACATATGTGTGACAGTGGCTATTTCCTTATTCTCCATGTCATGACTACCATTTGTTGTACATGGAGAATGTTGCTGCCAGAAACATACTATAGGGTCTGGAGCAATAACACAGTGGGCAGAGCGTTTGCCCTGCACACAGCCAACCAGGGCCAACCAGGGTTCGATCCTGTATGGTCCTTTGATCACTGCTAGAAGTAATTCCTGAGTGCAGAGCCAGGAGTAATACCTGAATAGCACTGGATGAGACCCAAAAAGCAAAATAAAAATATTTTGTGAAATCATATTTTTAAAAATTAAGCTCCCGGGCTGTAGCAATTTGCCTTGCACATGGCTGACCCAGGTTCGATTCCCAGCATCCCATATGGTCCCCCAAGCATTTGCATTTGATGAAGTAAATAGAATTTAACCATTAAAAAAAAGAAATTAAGCTCCCTACAAATGAAGCCTTGGGGAACTTCAAAGGCTTAGCTGACTAGACCAGCAGAGTTGAAGGCCTGACTTTCCTCCAGTCTGGAGACTTCTATTTCCTTGAACTACCAGTTCTCTTCTCACCACAAATGAAAATTAATAGAATTACAGCTACCCCAGAGGATATCATTTATTATATGATGCTTAAACCATGAATTAATTACTTAATAATACTAATTATAGCATATTACAAATCATAATTATAAGTAATTATTTGATTATGCTGCTTTATTATAATTGTTAACTTATTCAGGTTGATGCAAAAAGGATGATTTCCCATTATTTCCCCCTCCAAAATATGCCAGTTCTTTAGGCAGTGCAAAAATAATGATAATGTTAGAGCTTTGCTCCATGCCAACTTAAGTTACTGCTAAGTCAGTCTAAGTGATACAAACCTCCTTTAAAATGGCCCGATTTCTATCCTGACCTATGGTTAATGGTAGGCAAGTTCAAGTATTTATGAAGATGATATCTTCATAAGTTGATATCTGCAACTAAGGAATGTGTAGAAAATGAAAGGCTGGGAGATAGTACAGCGTGACACAAGCCTGATCTGGGTTGCATTGTGGCACATGAGCATCACCAGAGGCAACTCTGAAGCCCTCAGCACCAATGGAGTAGTACAGATAAGCCCTGACACCGCAGAATGTGGTCTGAGCTGCTTCCGTCTTGGGCTCTTATATGAAATGGCATGACTGGATAGCCAAGAATCTCAGGTCGAGATGCCGGGTCTCCTGAGCACTGCTTGGAAGATCACTTTTCCCAATATAAGATGAATTGATGGATGGATGGAAACATGGGCAGGTGGATGAATAGGTCCATGGTCTAGGTATATGATAAAGCAAGAATAATAAAATATTAAAGATAGAGGGGTACGGAGCGATAGTACAGTGTGTTATGGTGTTTGCCTTGCATGCAGCAGACCCAGGTTCGATCCCTGGCATCCCATATGGTCCCCCAAGCACTGCCAGGAGTAATTCCTGAGCACAAAGCCAGGAGTAACCCCTGAGCATCGTGACCATCGCCAGGTGTAACTCAAAAAGCAAAAAAAATGCTTAATAAAATTATCTTTTCATAATAAAATGTGTGAGTTAGTGGGTAAGAGTCAGAATAAAACAAAGGGTCTCTGGGCTGGAGCGGTATGGTAGGGCACTTGCCTTGCACATGCCCAACCTGGGCTCAATTCCTTGTACCCTATATGGTCCCCTCAACCCACCAGGAATGATCTCTGAACACAGAGCCAGGAGTCAGTCCTGACATTGGTGGGTATAGGTCCACAACCCCCCAAAATCAAAGAACTCCAGCCGGACTTAAAAGTAAGCCTCTGGCTCTGAAGGGGCTTCTTTTTCAAATAATCTAATATCTGATGTGGGGGGGCTCATGCTCAAAATCTGGGGAAACTGAGATGTGGAGTTGGTGTCTGTACTGACAGAAAGTTACTTTAATTCCTATTCTGCCTCTTCCAGTCAGCCCTGGCATTTGCCAGGGCCCCTGCAGCCTGTCTGAATTTCAACTGCATGCTGATTCTGCTGCCAGTCTGTCGAAATCTGCTCTCCTTCCTCAGGGGTTCCAGTGTGGTAAGAACAAGCATTTACACAGTTTGAGTTCCCCAGAATTTTAAAGATCCTTTTTTTGGAAAAAGTCAGTTACTGGTTTGTAAGGATTCCAACCTCTGTAGAATATTGATGAGAGGAGTCAGAACTGATTTGCTAGCTTTTTTCTATATTGTCTGTTGATGGAAGTCCCTGAAACAACCATTTAATGCAAGTCAGACATTAAAAAACAACTACATGGGAATGTATGGTTGCAATGGGGGATACCCAGATTACCCTTGACCCTTGATCATAAAAACTAAAAGGAGAGGGAAGGGAAAAAACAGGGGTTTGGGGAGGAAGAGATACAGTAGGTAACAGGGTTAAGGATCAGGTGCTTTGTGTAGATCAGTGGTGTAGAGGTGTGGTATAGGTAGATATGTGCACATATGTGGTATATGTATAGATATACATATATAAACTACAGTGCTTACAATACTGTAAGCATGAGATCTAAATTACCGTGATCAAACTTAAAAATGTGTCTGCCAAGGAGGCAGACTAAGGGATGGGGGCTGGGGGAGAACTTGGGGACATTGGTGGAGGTAAGTTGACACTGAATGTGGAATTGATGTTGGAACATTGTACTCCTGAAACTCAGCTATGAATGGTGACTTGATATTTATAAAAATAGGCATATTTAAAGCCCCATGGGCTGGCGATATGGTTCAAAGGTAGAGTGCCTACAAGTAACATGTAGAAATTTTTTAAATGATTGCATAGGAAGAATCTTTGTAACCTTTGAAATAGTATATGACTTTGTTATTGATATTATTATACAAAAATGATAAATGAGGAATAATTATCTACACATGCACACAAATACTATACAAAGAAAAATATTTTGGGTTCTACCAGGATCTATAGAGAGCACACAGGAACTCAAAAGAGGAAGAAATTATATCGGGGGTAGGGTGAGAAGAAAGACTTCTTAGATATGGTGATATCAGATATACCATGGAGGATAAAATAGACCTCTAGGAGATACAAGAGAAAAGAATATTCTGCCTGTAGAAAAAAAGCATGAGGAAAAAGTACAGAATTGGTCAGGAAATCATAGTATTAATGTGACATGAGGCTGGTCCTTGGATTCATTTGTCATTCTTGACGATGCCAAAGAGAAAAATTAGGGACTGATGCCCTAGTGGGACCCATTCCACTGGTTCATTAGTCGTTAGTTGTTTTTCCATTAAATAAAATGTATGTGTTTCATATCAATTAACTCAGAAAAATTATCCATTTGTGGGAGATCACTTATAGAGGAAAGCAACAATCTAGTTTCATGGGATAGTAAAGGGCAGGTGTATAAGGTGACACTGGTGAGGAAAGCTGGAGCTTTGTTGGGAAACTGGGCCCTTAAATATATACTTGGAGAATTATGAATGTGGCAGTCACAGAATATTTGGGGAAAGTAAAATGATCTAAATGAGAGGTTTTCAGTTGCAGGTCCAAGGGCTGATACAAGGGATCAATGTTGTTCTGCAGATCTAAAAGGGTTGCAAACAGGCCAGAACTTGCCTTGAACTCTGCCTAACTTTCTCTAGTCATACTTGATTTATATTTATCCTAAGATTTTTTTCCTTTAAAAAATAACACTATACAGGGACTGTGAAGATAGTATAAATGTCAGGAAACATGCCTAACACTCGCCCTACCCCAGTTTATTCCCCAACTCCACAAAGCCACCCAAGTATTGACAGGGTGATAGTTCTGATAGGCCTGATAAGCGCTGCAGAGGTGGTCCTGATGGTACCTGGAATCACAGTGCCTGAGTGGCACCGTATCCTCAGGCCCTCACATTGAACTGTAGCCCAATTGTATCCATTGTATGAATATTGCTGGGTGTGGTCCCCTGTGCCCTTTGAGTACCACTTGGGATGCCCCAAAAGACAATTTTTAAAAGACAGGATGTAGCTTGACTTACTAATAGAGAATTAGTACGGGACATATAACTAACAATGGACATTTGTTATTAGGATTACCCAGTAATTTTCTCAACCTGAGAAACCTCCAAGTTTGTCAAATTCTATTTGACTGAAGCTTTTATCGATGAAGTTCAATGCCAGGGACTTTGAAAGGACAAACATTTGCAAAAGGAAGCTCATGCACTGTGACTGTTTAAGAAAACATAATTTCTTTTTCTTCTCCCCCTATATCTATAGATGCCCTGTTTGAATATTTCCTACTCAGAAGAAGTAAGCCCTGAGAAACAGGCAGTGTTTTTACCAGAATGGCTTGTTAGGAAATCTTTGTTACCCTACATGCCTGTAATTACACTCTAATTGAGCTGCCCTGACCTATGAGCAGCACATGTTGTAATGACCACTGTCAGGATTCCTATATTCAGGAGGGAGGATCCTCATTAAGTTGTCTTAAGTAGGGATGAAATGAGTCTGCTTTGCAAAGGGCAGGGAAGCTCAGTTCTGTAACCAAACACCTACATTTAAAAAATACTATGTGATCTAAAGAGAAACCAGAGCTAGAATGATAATACAGCGATGGGGTGTTTGCCTTGTACACAGCCAATCCAGGTTTTGTCCCCAGCACCCCATATGGTCTGCTGAACACTACCAGGAGTGTTCCCTGAGCATTGCTAGGGTGTCCCCCCCAAACAAACAATACCCTCCCATCTAGATATATGTATATGATATATATATTATATATCAAATTCTACTGCCAAATTATAAAGCAAGTGATATAATACAAATATAAGAGTGAAATGGCATTCTAAAATTATATTAATTGATTAATCCTATCATATATGAATTAACCATATATATGTATATGTCTATATATATATATGTGTATATATATATGTGTTCTTTTATTTAGTTTTTGGATCACACCCAGCAGTGCTCAGGGGTCAATCCTGGCTCTGACTCAGGAATTACTCCTGGAGGTGCTTGGGGCCCATATTGGATGCCAGGGATCAAACCTGGGTTGGCTGCATGCAAGGCAATCATCTTACCTCCTATAGTATCTCTCCAGCCCCTATATGTGTACTTATTTACTTATTATTTATTTATTTATTTATTCATTTGAATCACCTGGAGATATAGTTACAAAGCTGTTCATGATTGGAACACATACAGTGTTCCAACACCTGTTCCAATACAAGTATGTATTTCTCACAAATAGTGTTCCCAATTTCCTTCCCCCGCCCCCCCCACCAGCCTGTCTCTATGGCAGGCACCTCTCTCTCTTTCTTTCTCTCTCTCTCCACCTCTTTGGGCATTATGGTTTGCAATGCAGATACTAATAAATTAACATGTTTGTTCCTTTACCTACTTTCATCATGCAATTCTTTTCCAGAGTGGTCATTTCCAACTATCATTGCCATAGTGGTTCCTTCTCTATCCCCACTGCCTTCTCCTCCAGCACCTGAGGAAGGCTTCTAACTGTGGCCCATGTTTCTACTGTCCTTGGGAATTAGTCTCATACTATGTTTTTTATATCCCACAAATGAGTGCATTCTTTGCATGTATGTCTCTCTCTCTGACTCATTTCACTCAGCATAACACTCTCCACATCCATCCATTTATAAGCAAATTTCATGACTTCATTTTTCCCAGAAGCTGTGTAGTATTCCATAGTACAATAATTTCCTTATCAAGTTATATGTTCTTGGTTACTCAGGTTGTTTCCAGATTCTGGCTATTGTGAATAGTGCTACAATGAACATAGAAATGCAGATTTCATTTCTGCTGTGTGTTTTTGCACCACTGAGATATATTCCTAAAAGTGGTATTGCTGGATCATATGGAAGCTACATTTTTAGGTTTTTGAGGAATGCCCATATTGGTTTCCAGATAGGCTGAACCAGTTAGTATTCCAACCAATCATAAATGAGAGTCCCTTTTCTCCCTGCATCCGTGCCAACACTGGTTGTTCTTGCTCTTTTTCATGTGTACCAGTCTCTGTGGTATGAGATGATGTTGTATTATTATTTTGATTTGCATCTCCCTGGTGATTAGTGATGTAGAGAATTTTTTCATGTGCCTTTTGGCCATTTGTATTTCTTCTTTGAAGAAGTTTCTGCTCATTTATTCTCCCCACTTTTGGATTGGGTTGAACGTTTTGATCTTGTAAAATTCTACCAGTGCCTTATATATCTTGGATATTAAATTCTTATCTGATGGAAAAAATTGTTATCTGATGGGTATTGGGTAAATAATTTTTTGCATTCCAAGAGCTGACTTTGAATCTTGGTCACCATTTCTTTTGAGGTGCAGAAGCTTCTTAGTTTTTTGGTTTTTGGGTTTTATTTTTGCTTTTTGGGTCACACCTGGCAATGCACAGGGGTTACTCCTGTCTCTGCACTCAGGAATCTCTCCTGGTGGTGCTCAGGGGACCATATGGGATGGTGGGAATCGAACCCAGGTCGGCCGCGTGCAAGGCAAAAGCCCTACCCGCTGTGCTATTGCTCCAGCCCCAGAAGCTTCTTAGTTTAATGCAATTTGTTTATCTTTGCTTCCACTTGCTTGGTCAGTGGTGTTTCATCTTTAAATATGCCTTAGCTTCAATGTCATGGATATATGTGTATTTTTTAAAAACTTAGTAGCAAGTAACATTCTCTTGAAGAAGATGAGGTGTGTCCCCCCTTCTGGGATTCTCAGCCTGAAAGGTAAATTTTGCAAATTTCTTTCTGATTAGAACTAAGATGAGGGTTATAGTCTGTTACTAATATTGGAAATCAAAGTAGCTGCCACATACAGAGACTTCATATCACTTGTCTATGAGAGATGACCATCAAATCAATGACATGGAGGTGAAATTTGGATGAAATGGGAACTTTAGGATTCAAAATCAAATCATTGTGGCCTCAGAGTTTATCCAATTTCTTATGTGCCACAGAAATTCCAAATTGTCTCGGGGATTGTGATCTTAGAAAATGTCATATTTATGAATGTTGGAGCATGCTGAATTACCTGAACTAGAAACTGAAAGGATGTCCTTTTATGAAACTATGGGAACTAAACAACCACAGAACTTCCATTTAGTTTCTAGTGGTCTGAGTCATTTATAACCTGTTTGGTTACTGGGGGAAAGCAAGCTCCAGAGTTGAGCCCCCTCAGGAAAGATGGGAGTAGATGGGAGTAAGGATTCTTGTTCACCTATGAGAAATGTGTAAGGATCTGGCCTGGTTACAGAAGTCCCCAGAGAAGCTAATTTGCCAGGCAGAAACAAAATTCATTCCGAATGGAGGTTCTTAGATTGGAGATTTAAAAAAAATAGAAGATAAGAGTGGTTATGTGTAACCTTATTTAGTCTGAGAGTGAGAAGCCTTTTCTATCACTCTATCGCTAACCATGTGGTCTAAGGCAAGTTCCTAAGACTTCCTATTTAATGGTGTGGGGTTTTTTGTTTATTTGTTCAGCTAAAGGACCAGATTGGACCTGAGAGATAGTTCAGTGGGTAGGGTGTTTGCCTTTTACATGGACGACCCGGGTTTGATCCCTGGCATCCCATATGGTTCCCCCAAGTACTGCCAGGAGTGATTCCTCAGTGCAGAGTCAGGATAACCCCTAAGCATTGCTGAGTGTGAAACAAAAGGAAAAAATCTGTTCTGGGGCTGGAGCAGTAGCACAGCGGGTAGGGAGTTTGTCTTGCACGCAGTCGACCCGGGTTCAATTTCAGCATTCCATATGGTGCCCCGAGCACTGCCAGGAGTAATTCCTGAGTGCAAAGGCAGGGGTAACCTCTATGCATAATTGGGTATGACCCAAAAAGAGAACAACAACAAAAAACTTAAGGGCCAGATCGATAGTACAGCAGGCAGGGTGCTTGCTTTGTAATCCTCAGCATCACCTTTTGTCCCCCAAGCCTGCCAGGAATGAGTTCTGAGGACAAAGCCAGGAGTAAGCCCTGAGTACCACTGAGTGTGACACATAAAAAGCAGGAACATCATCATCATCAACAACAACAAAAATCAAGTGACATAGTGCAAATATAAGATGAAAATCAAAATTCTAAAATTATATTAAACTTATCAACTTGTGAGTTAACAGTGAGCAACTACTTGTAGAGTGAAGAGTATAAAGTAAGGTAAAAGCCAGATGGCCACTATGAGCTCAATAAGCTTAGAGTAGATAGAGAATAAGCATTTCAGTTAAAAACTACAAACAAGGTGCTGATGAGATAGTACAGTAGTAGGGCATTTGCCATGCAGGTGGCCAACTAGGTTCAATCTCCAGCATCCCATATGGTCCCCCAAACACCATCAGGAGTAATTCCTGAGTGCAGAGCCAGGAGTAACCCTTGAGCAATGCTGTGTGTGGCCCAAAAACAAACAGACAAAACCCCACAAAAATCATAAACAGAGGCTGGAGAGATAGTACAGGGGTTAAGACAGACACTTGCCTTGAAAGCAGCTGACCTGGATTCTATCTCTGGCACCTCATAGAGTCCCCTGAACACCCCCAGAGTGATCCTTTTGCAGAAAGCCAAGAATAAGCCCCAAGGATAACCAAATGTGCCCCAAGGTGAAAAAAAGAACTATAATTAGTGATATACAACTAAAGTGATGTCATTCATATTTATTGCAAATTCTACTGCCACCATTACACAAGATATTATCATTAACTTCTTTTATTTTGTAGTCAAGGCTACCTTTTACAATTTCTATCAAATTGCATATAAAGAACTAATTTATAGACATGGTCCATATGGTGAGGCCAGATGTAAATGAAATACAACCTTTAAGTTTTAAATTCATATTATGCCCATTAAATATATTTCCTTTTACTTTCATTTCTCAATTTCTTGAATATTTTTTTCTCCAAGTTTCAAGAAAGCACAGAACCCTTTTTTTATTTTTTTGCTTTTTGGGTCACACCCAGCTATGCACAAGGGTTACTCATGGCTCTGCACTCAGGAATTACTCCTGGCAGTGCTCAGGGGACCATATGGGATGCTGGGAATTGAACCCCAGTCAGCTGCGTGCAAGGCAAATGCCCTTCCTGCTGTGCTATCACTCTAGTCCCAAGCACAGAACTCTTAGTTTATTGAGATTGGCTAACAAAGAACGTTCTCTTTAGAAATCAAAGCAAAAACAAAGAGATAATTCAGTGAGGAACTTAAGGGGTGTATGGCAGCTTGGATGACAATAATGGAGAAGTGACTCAAAAGCATAAAGTGCTATCTATGTGATGGAGGAGGAGTGAAAAGGCCTGGGCAGTCACAGGCAACAAAGTCCTACTTCCTCACCCCCTACACCAAACCTTCTTGCCTACTTTTCAGGAAATGGTGAAGATATCATATCTTAAGGTCCCATATAAGTGTGACTATGAATTCTTTGGGGAAATTTTGCCATTCTTAACTATACCATAAAGGTAACATGGGAAAAGTTAGGGATTGGCATCTTGGTAATGGGTATCATTCCAGATACCCATTAGTGAGTAGTAGCTTCTGTCCTTCTTTGTTTCCTTCCTTCCTTCCTTCCTTCCTTTCTTTCTTTCTTTCTTTCTTTCTTTCTTTCTTTCTTTCTTTCTTTCTTTCTTTCTTTCTTTCCTTCTTTCCTTCTTTCTTTCTTTCTCTCTCTATTTCTTTCCTCTCTTTCTCTCTTTCACTGTTCTTTCTTTCTTCTCCTGATTCTGTATTCAGGAATCACTAAGCAGAGCTCAGGGAACTATATATGCTACCCATGACAAACCCAAGGTCAGTTGTACGTGGCAAACTCTCTGTCCCTCTGAAGGCAGAGTCAGAAGTAAGCCCTGGGTACTGCTGAGTGTGGTCCCCAAACAAATAAACAAACAAACAAGCAAAAAACTTGCTCCTGGAAATATAATTCCATACTGTTTTCTGACCTTACTAAATTCTAGTCTCTCAATTCTTAGGACTCCAATAACTTTTCATCACAACTGTACACTGTAAATTCCAATAAGGACTTAATTAATCTATTGCTTGCAACAAATTCACACAAATCCTAAGTGAGGATTTGAAATGACCCCCATTTATTATCTCACAGTTCTGGTGGCCAGAATTCTCATCCAATACCCAGAGTAAATTCTCTGTTCAAAAAACTACAACACTCAAATCAAGGAATCAGCTAGGTGAAATTCTGTGATGGAAAACTTGGGTAAACACCATATTCCAAGCTCATTTCCTTTAGTAAACCTTTTTTCCCTTGCACGTTCAGGTCTGAGATATTGATGTCTTTGTTGATGATCACCCAGAAGCAGTTCTCAAATCCTAGCTGTCTCTATAATCCTTGCCACCTTTAGGCTAGCAACAGTACATCAAATCCTTCTCATCCTTCAAGTCTCTGATTCTGATTTTTTCCATCATTCACTTCCAGAGCCAGATTTAAAAGGACTCATGTGATTTTGTCGGGCCCACCAGATAATCTCTTTGTTTGGGTCATTTGCTACTTTGCCTCTGAAAAGTCCCTTTTGTGGTCTATTGTGTAACAAAATCATGGGCATGATATCCCATCATACACACAGTCGCACCCCACCCACATGCAAGGGGAAGTGATTGTATAAGGTCCTAGGGAACATCTTAGAATTCTGCCTGCATCAGGGATTCTTGGAAGCTGTGGAGGAACAGAGCCGTGGTATAAGAGAAAACATATTTCTTTAAATTGGGGGAAAGAACTCCAGGCTGTAAAGCCATGCACAGCTCTTGAAGTCAACACCAAAGACAGTGAGTCTGTATGACATAACATGGAGAGTCAGTGTCTCACTAACAGAAATGTATAATCTTCGATTTCAAACAGAAAGCCCTCATTTTGAGACGCCAGGTCAATGCTTAGGTTGTCTGGCAGACACTTGATTGTAGATGACACCGTTGGCATTCCACACTTGTTCCCCCAACGCTGACAGATTCAATACATGGAGCAGCAGCTGCCTTCAGCAAGCGCCAGTCAAGCCCTGCACAAAAACCTGAGAGTTTTCTTTCTATCTTCTGGGTCAACTTGAAATTGTTAGGGAGTTGATGCCCTAAGAACAATCAGTAGCCAACAATGAATGGGAATTCGTGACTGAATATCCAAATTTCCTAATCCTGGAGTTTAAGAATTAAGAGCTATTTCTTTCTTAATTTTGTTTTTGTTTTTGTTTGGGAGGGGGCACACTCGGCAATGCTCACGAGTGATTCCTGGCTCTGCACGCAGGAATCACTCCTGATCGTGCTTGGGGACTCTATGGGAAGCAGGGGATCAAAACAGGTAGGCTGTATGAAAGACAAGTGCCTTACCTGCTGTACTATCTCTCTGGCCCCTAAGAGATTTTTCTTGTGACAGTTTACTGTCCCCTCCTTAAAGTTTCCCGAATCTCTATGATGGTACATCTGATCTGATGTCATCTATTGTCAGTGCTACCAATATTCTGATATGTTATGTCTTTTGTGGTTGACTTGAATTAAAATAGTATTTTGGTCAATATTTTAATGCAATTTCCCTACTGGTATATGTTAGAAGATATGTTTGAAACGGAATTCAGGTCTATGTCCAAAGTAGAAAAACCAACAAAAAATATGGTTCACTGGGAACAAATATTTGCCCACCATTCACCTGACAAAGGGTTAATGTCCAAGATATATAAGACACTAGTAGAACTTACAAAAAAAACCATCCAGCCCCATCAAAAATGGGGTATGTGAGTATTTTTTATTGAGTATTTGAGCAGTTTTCAGAAAGGTGGAACTCTGATTCAATCATGAGCCCATTTTTTAAAAACTGAGTGCTCACGAATTACAAAGTTATTCTTTATTGAGCTTCAGGTATACAGTGTTCCAACACCAATCTCTTTGCCAGTGTCCATTTCCCTTCACCAACATCCCCAGATTTCCTTCAACCCCGCTGCCTGCCTCTGTGTCAGGCACCTTGTTTTTTTCCCTTTCCTTTTAGGCTCTGTGGTTTATAATACTGTTATTGATAGAGTATCATATATCACTTTAATTCTCCCTTTCCTGCCTTATCCCCATTTCTACACCCCCAGTGTCAAGCTTCCTACTGAAGGCCAGTTCTCATATTCTTTGTTTCTTTGGCCATTTGTTACATCCTCCTCTGTTTTATTATGTACTGCATACGGGAATGATCTTTCTGTGTCTGTCTCTATCTGACTATCTTCACTCAGCATGACACTCCCCAGATCCATTCACATAGCAGCAAATTATACAACTGCATCGTGTGTATCACCTTAAAGAGTATTGTTCTAAAACTATTTACTTATCTATATATCCCCATTAGACTAGGTGTTTGAATCAGGATTAATCTTTATTAATTTCTATATCCCATCTTTATTGAAAACTAACCAGGTCAAGAAAGTTTGTGGCTAGATATGTTTTCTGTATTAATTTATATTTTATGCAACTAAGCAATGGGTTCTAGGAGAGACTTTATGTCGCTGGTATGAGAACAGAACATTTGGAAGTTAGGCCAGCTATACCACTTACCATTTCTTTGAGAAGCAAATTACAACTGTCTCTGACCTTGGAACGATAGTTATAACTGAGTCTTAATGTTCACATCTATTAACTATGTAGAATAATAGTTGTAGGGTGGTTATGAGAATTATGTGAGATGGTGTGTATCTAATTCCTGACACAGAGAAAAACTTGTTAATAACCTGTTAAAAACTTGTTAATAAGGGGCTGGAGTGATGGCACAGCAGGTAGTGTGTTAGCCTTGCACATGGCCAACCCGGGTTCAGTCCCCTGAGCACCGCCAGGAGTAATTTCTGAGTGCAGAGCCAGGACTGATCCCTGTGCATTGCCAGGTGTGACCCAAAAAGCCAAAAAGAAAAAAGAAAAAAAAACAAACTTATTTAATATCTTGTTAACTTGCTCTATTATTCTTTCCCACTTATTCTAAAGTGTTGTTCAACAAGAATTCGAAGACAACTGGACAGGAACCTCACCTTCCACAAAATGGTAGCATGGATGATTGCACTTCATACTGGTAAGCTTATGAACATGTTTGAGCTTGCAAAGAAAATTTAGAACCAGATAGTCTCTTCTATGTTTAAATATGTTCTTGGATAAGAGATCAGCCTTTGATAGGGAGAGTAGGTAATGATTGAATATGTTGTGTTTTTTAATGAGTTTGTTCCAAAAATCTTCACCATTCTTTCTGCTATCCCAATATTAGGATTTATTCTTTCAATTATAACATTTTCACTTTAGACTCTTCTGGTAAAATTCTAATGTTTTCATCATCTCCACCCTTTTTAATATAAAACGTTGTTAGTCCACTTGCATTTATTCATTTAAATGTTCTACTGAACATTCAGATAGTGCTTTTTAACCATATTTAGGTGGTAGTATTGGTGTAGCCATTGATTTATCTAGTAGTTTTATGAAATCTCCACTAATTGACTTTAAAAATTGATGTGTCAGAAATGGGAATGTACACAGGCATAATTAAAACAAGAGAACTTTATTCTGAATGTAAAGGGCTGCTCCGCAACCTGAACAAAATCACTTTGATTGCCAGTGTTCCATAGGGTTCATTTCTTACTCATAGTTCAGGCAGGCTTTCTGAGCAAATGAAATAGTTTTAAAGTGATATGCATGGTAATATCTTAATGTACTCTTAATGGTTAAAAGTACAAATCTGTGTGCCTCGCTGCTTGGATTTGATTCTAATTTTGCTACCCTTTAGTTTGGTTACCTTACAAAAGGTATAAAATAATCCATCCCCCAGTTTTCTCACTTATAGATGAGAGGATAATAGTACCTGCATTATTGGACCAATATGAGGTACCAAGAAGTTATAAAATACTTATGAACGTGCTTGGCAACTGATATAACTTATGCATTAGGCAAAAAACACAGACCCTCATATTCATACTTATAATCATTAGATTACTGCAGTTCAAGAAAATTTTGTGATTACTCTCTGGGATAATGTTAGAGTCAGTTGAATGGGTCAGCCAAAGGAATACATTTCAGGAGATTCTTTTTATTTGAGCATAAATATAGTAATGAGATAGAGAAGAGAGAAAGAGGGAATTTCTAATATCTTGAGACCAAAGTTATTGCTTAGAATCTTAGATCCTGATTGAGAATTTAGGATCACATAATTCCCTACCTTAATTTTACAAGGAGAAGACCAAAAAAGATGAATGATGGATGCCTCCTCCCTGTCCTATCCCCCAGCCTCCTCAAGTGGCATGCTTCCTACTGAATACCAGTTCTCATGTCCTTTGTTTCCATTGTCTTTGGCTATTCGTTATTCCAACATTGTTTCTTTATGTCCCGCATATGAGAGAGATCATTCTCTGTTGGTCTCTCTCCCTCTAACTAACTTCACTCAACATGATACTCTCCAGGTCCCTCCAAGTAACAGCAAATTTCATGACATTATCTTTTCTTAAGGCTGAATAACATTCCATTGTGAATATTTACCATAGCTTCTTATCCTGTCATCTATTCTTAGCCACTTAGGTTGCTTCCAGATTTTGGCTATTGTAGATAGTGCTGCAAAAACATATGGTCTATGGTGAGGGTAGCATCCAACTGGAAGGAGGAAGTGGTGCTGAAATATGATCGTGTTATGTATGAAATCCTATCAGCAATAGTGCTGTAAACCACAGAGCAAAATACACACCCATGTATATACATACATATGAGTTAATACATATATAAAGTACCTATATGTGTTTATAGACAGATATTATATCTATATAATATAACACATAAATAATATACATGCTCTCTTATATAATATAAGCGCCTCTTATAGAAGCAGACTGGTTAGTGGGGGAGGTAGGTGGGGTGGGAGGGCATTGATGAAGGGAAGTGACACTAGTGAAGGGATGGATCACTGTTGAAATGTTATATGGGTGAAATGTGAATCATGAAATCTCAATCATGAATAACTTTGTGATTTCACAGTGACTAAATTAAAAAAAAAATTTGAAGAGGTTGAATGATTTACCCATGGTCACACAACTACAGAGTAGCTTACGCTAAGAATGAATTGCCTTGCCTCTCTAGTAATGGAAACTCATTATATGCTGTGATCCATCCCTATGATTTCCTGTGGCTCTATCATAGAGTCAAGGACTATAGACTACAACCTAACTTACAGCAAAATCACATACACACTTTTTGTTTCTTTACTCTCTTTAGCGATTCACACCGTTGCACATCTGTTTAATGTGGAGTGGTGTGTGGATGCCCGGGTCAACAATTCTGATCCTTATTCGATAGCACTCTCTGACCTTGGAGATCATAATGAAACTTACCTCAATTTTGCTCGAGCGAGAATCAAGGTAAGCCTTTTTTGTTCTTGATTCAGATATCCCCTAGATCCTTAAAACCAAAGACTCATGAGAGAAGAACACTAATTGGCTAGTGGGGGAAAAATACTAATTGACAAGAACAATGGCAAAAGTTGACTAATCATCAGAGGTACAATTCTGTAGGTTTTAAGAATGCAGGTACAGGAAAAATGCCTCCTACACTCCTCAATTCATGTGTGGAATATCACTAGGTGTTTTCCAATTTGTTAAGCTCTCCTTGTGATAAAGTGTTTTCATGAAACCTGGAGCTACTTAGGTTGACCCATGACAATGCTCTCCAGTCAGCAAAAACCAGGAACGCATGTCTAGTCTAACAAGGTTAAGACTATTCCTTACTGGGGCTGGAGTGATAGCACAGCGGCTAGGGCATTTGCCTTGCACTCAGCCCGACCTGGGTTTGATTCCCAGCATCCCATATGGTCCCCTGAGCACCACCAGGGGTGATTCCTGAGTGCATGAGCCAGGAATAACTCCTGTGCTTCGCCGGGTGTGACCAAAAAAAAAAAAAAAAAAAAGGCTATTCTTACTGCAGCAAAAAAAAAAAAAAAAAACTCAGACCAGAAGGAAGTCTGAGGCATCTTGGGAAAGTGTAAAGAGAACTTTGCTGAAGAATGTGGGCTCGTATTAGATTATTTTGGAGAAATGATTTGCTCTGAATCTGATTCCGCCAGTAATGGAGGGTGGCTCTAAGATTGGGTATCTTAGTAACTATTTTCTAAGAGGCAGGAAGAATAGAAAAGGGCTAAATCAGGAATACCGGAACGCAGTAAACCTCGTCATTTTACCTTATGTGATATAATTTCAGAGTGGGCTTGATCTTTTTCTCCTTCCTTCCCCCATTACAGTGCATTCACGATAAACATCACTCTTCATCTGATGCTGGTGTTTCAAAAAACTTTTAATGTGAAATAAGGATGAATCTAGCCTAGGTGTTAATAACTGAGTGGTGTCAGCTATGCTTTCCTTTTTCTTGCCTACAACATCTGAACAGTGACTTCTGCTAATTACCATTTTGTTTTTAGCGACACAGTACACTGGCAACAATTCAGCGGTTTTCCAGGGGCAACTATGTATATATCAGTAGACTTTCTCCCTCCCACTGGTTACTGAAACTTCCTGAACTCAGAAAGAATCTCCAAGTCCTCTTCATGTGCCCCGTTGCTTGAGAGAATGGCCAAGTCACATTATTTCACACCAAATTCCAAATCCATTTTCTTCTCTTTGGAAAAGATTTCAAGAAATGGGGCCAGAGAGAAAGGACCGTGGGTAGGACACTTGCATTGCATGTGACTGACCCAGGTTCAATTTCTGGTACCTCATATGGTCCCTCGCACCTACCAGGAGTGATCCTTAAGTGCAAAGCCAGAAGTAATCCCTGAGCAGAGTTGATTGTGCCCCCACCTCCCAAAAAATGCCTTAATTTTGGATAAATTATTATCCCAGGTTGACAGGAAAACACTTGCCTTGCCTCCATATGGACAGAATGAAACAGCATCAAATGAAAGGGAATTTTCCCCCCTGTGATGTTTTGGATACATTTTCATTTACCCTGCTTGTTGCACAGTGATATTTAAGAGTGGAGATGTGAACAGAGCAGGGGAGCTGACACTATTGTACTCTGTGGACCACTTTTTCCACATCTGTGTTGCCTCATACATCTGTGTGTATTTATTTTCAAAGGTCTGTGCCTTCATTTCTTCATCAGAGGCCCTTTCTGGGGCAGCTAGACTTCCTTTGCTACAAACCTGGTGATTTGGAAGTTGCCTGATTGGCTACTCCTCCATAAGCCACCCTTAGCCTCTAACTGATGAGCACACCAGGAAAATTCAGTCTCCTTGTCTTGAGTCAGGATAAACTCCCTTCCCTCAGGATAAACTCCCTTCCCTCAGATTTCTCCTGAAACATCAGGATGAAGCTCTCCTCCATAACACTCACCTTGAGGAGCTGGAGACATGGCACTGGAATTCAGTTGCTTGCCTTGTACTCCTCCTACCATCATGCAAGCCTCACCTCATTTTGTCCCCCCAATCACAACAACTGGGTGTGATGCAACTGCCATCTGTCCCCCCACCCAAATAAAAAAGATCACCTGAGATGACTTTTTATTTGACTTGTTTCTCTTTCCTGTTTTATCAACCATTCACTTACTGGTTTCTCCTGGAATACTTTCCAGTTGTCTATGAGTCCTCATTTCAGGGTCTGGTTTGGGTAACTTGGCCTAAGATGTTAGGCGTGCCTAGAACACAGTTGCAAACCAAGTATTGTCCTTTTCTAATCATGGAGACAGAGCTTTAGACACTTTAGGGGCATATGAGTTGATTTACTTTCTATGATGTTCTCAGTGTATCAAGGAATATTTTCTATGACATTTCAACCATGTAAGCCTTTTGTAAGTAAAAGTCTACCCATCCCAAATCTATATAACAGTATGTTTAGGATTATCTAAAGGGGCAAGGAAATATCCTTTGGCCCTCTCTCTATACCTGACACTTTATAAATAGGGAGTTCTGCATTTGCATAAACCAATATTTGGCATATATGTAAATGTTTATATTTGTATTTTACAGAATCCTGAAGGAGGCCTATATGTGGCTGTGACTCGGTTGGCAGGTATCACTGGAATTGTCATCACACTATGCCTCATATTAATTATCACCTCCTCCACAAAAACCATCCGGAGGTCTTACTTTGAAGTATTTTGGTACACACACCATCTCTTTGTGATCTTCTTCATTGGTCTCATCATTCATGGAGCTGAGTGAGTGTTTCAATTCTAAAGTATTATATGCCCCTCAGTTTTCAAGTGTGATGCTCTGTTAAAGACATCGTGACCTCCTTGTCTGTGTGGGTTCAGCCTATATACTGAGGAAATAGGAGGAAACAGCAGAGGTGAGCTTAATAGAAACCACTCAGCAACACTGCAGTATACTGCACTCAGTGAATTGCTATTCATGGTGCAGTTATTTAGAGAAAGTTTGAAAACTATTCCAGAGTTTGAGTAACTCCGCAATGATATAAAACATATTGAGACTACTGGTAGAGTCTTGGGTGTCTTCGAGGAAATATCCCAGGGTTTAATCACTGGTGTATTAGATAGACCCCATACTAGAGGAATTAACTGAAAAGGTTTGTTGTAAATTTAAGCACACCATTTGTTGATTACCACTGTGTATCAGGATTATCTCAAGCATTGTAGGGGAACACTAGAAAGAAAAACACATGGCTAAGAAAAACACTAGAAAGAAAAAGACAACATGGCTATTATCTTCAAGAATTCTACTGTAATAAATATACTAACTTCTATAGCACAGAGATGAAGTTTTTCTTTTAATGCTCACATAGAGTTTCTCTTACTACAACCATTTCCTGGGGAAATTATAGATAAAAGTCAGGCTAATAGAAGGTAAAATATGTAGCACAAGCCACTCACATTGTAAATGATATAGCTGGAACTAGAGAAAAGGTGATCTAAGGCAGGCTGTGATAAATATTCTCATAGAGATACAATGCCTAAGTGTGCGGCTAGGAGCATTTGCATTAGAAATAATTCTCTTTAAGGGGACAAAGAGAAATTGCAGTGGGTAAGACACTTGCTTTCCATGTGGCTGACCTGGATTCTATCCCTGGTACCGCATATATTCCCCCAAGCCTCGCCAGGAGTGATCCCTGAGCATAGTAAACAGCACCATTGGATGAGGCCTCCAAAATAAATCAGGTCTTCTCTTTAAGATAAGATTATGTCAATAATTCAGGGCTGGAACAATAGTACAGAGGGTATGGTGATTGCCTTGCATGCAACTGACCTCGGTTTGATCTCTGGCATCCCATATGGTCCCTGAGCCAAGCAGGAGTGGTCCCTGAGCACAGAGCCAGCAGTAAACAGTTAGCACCATTGGACGAGTTCCCCAAAACAAAAACCTTCTCTTTAAGACCAAATTATGTCAATAATTCAGGGCTGGAACAATAGTATAGAGAGTAGGATGCTTGCCTTGCATGCAGTTGACCCAGGTTCGATTCATGGCATCCATATGGTCCTCTGAGCCCACCAGGAATGATCCCTGAATGCAGAGCCAAGAAAAAGCCCTGAGCACCACCAGGTGTGGCCCAAAAACAAAAAAAGGGGGTAAATTTTCTCTAATGTCTATTTACTGTTTCATACTAGCTGGTTTTACCACCTGCACACAAAAAACAGGCTTGGGGAAGTTCCCTGGTGGGTGTGTGTCACCAGATAAGTGTGGAGGAAGTAGATACTCATGGCTCAGTGACTGCTCAGAGCCAAATCAACCTACAGGTGACAGAGACTTGAGTATGAAAAGTGGGAATAAGCAACATTGGGCAAACACTTACATGCAATCTTTATCAACTTGTTGACTCTGAAAGCTTAAGAACTCTTTGTAACCCCCTGAAAACTCAATGTAGATAATGAATAGGTTTACTCTCCTAAAGTATTTGCATTTTTAAGTGGGACCTGGGCATAATCCAACTATTTCAGAGAACCCAAGAAGAAAATGTATTATTTTCTTCCCCATTCCAACTTAGTAATTTGACCACTTTATATTTTTATAGTTTTACAGACAAGTATTTTCCTTAGAAGCAGGAAGAAGAGGTTATCTTTTTTTTTTTTTTGCTTTTTGGATCACACCTGGAAATGCACAGGGGTTACTCCTGGCTTTGCACTCAGGAATTACTCCTGATGGTGCTCAGAAGACCATGTGGGATGCTGGGAATCGAACCCGGGTCGGCCACGTGCAAGGCAAACGCCCTACCCACTGTGCTATCGCTCCAGCCCAAAAAGAGGTTATCTTTATACTTCATTTGAAGAGAATCTCCTTCATTTGGGATAGTTCTCCATTTGAGAGGAGTCTGCCATTCACTTCAGTTAGCTGATTACTCAGTCTTTTGGCTAGCATCAACTGAACTAAGGAATAAAACTGAAATTTTCTTACTTTGGTTCTGGTATTAAGCAGAGAAGGAAATTGCATCTATTCCAAGAACATAAAAAAATTTAAAAATACATATGCACGTCTGTGTCCATTACAGTGCTTAGTACCATTGCCAAGATATGGAAACAAGGTGCAATGACAGATAAAGAAGTTACTACATATATATGTATATGTATACACACACATTAGAATACTACTAACTATAAGGAAAGATGAAACTTTTTTTTTTTGCTTTTTGGGTCACACCTGGTGATACTAAGGGGCTACTCCTGGCTCTGTACTCCAGAGTAATTCCTGGATGTGCACGGGGAACCATAGGGGATACTGGGGATTGAACCTAGCGTCAGCCACATACAAGGCAAATGCTATTGTACTATCGCTCTGGTCCCAGAGAGATGAAACTTGCTCCTTCATGCCATATGGATAAGGCTAGAGTGTATCATGTTAAGTGAAACAAGTCAGAGGAGAGCAAATACTGGGTGATCTTACTCATAGGTGGTATATCAAGAAACAAGGCAAAGAAATAAACAGTATCCACTGGTAAATAAACCCATGGGCTTTACTACTGAACTGAGATTACCAAACAATCAGGAAAGAAAAGTTTGTGGGTAGGAAGAGGTGGTTTAGAGAAGCCTAGGGACTTTGGTGGAAGGTCTTTAGCACTTTAGCAATGATGAGGTGAAACAATTTTGTACATGAAAAAACATAACCATTAACACTATTGTAATCATATTACCTCAACTATATGTTAAACTTCTTTTAAAATAAGAAGAAAAAGGAGATAGGAGCTTGGAGATAACAGAAGGATCATTGGCACACTGTGCATATTCATGATCCTGATTTGATTCCCAGCACTGCAAGACTTCTAAAATCTACTGGCTATAGCCCTGGAGCCCCTTGAGTACTGTTTGAGTGTCCCTGGTGATCACCCACACATTCTTGGTCCCGAGCATTGAATCATCTCTCATGGTTGGCCAACTATCACCAACAGTATCTCGTGGGCCCTCTGAGCATTGCTTTGGGACCCGACACCCAAAAAAATAATAGAAGTGGGGTCAGAGCAGTAGTACAGCAGGTAGTACTATACCTGCTTTTAATCTGATTTCAATCCCCAGAATCCCATATGGTCCCCAAAGCGTCAGCAAGATGATCCCTGTGCATAGAGCAAGGAATAAGCCCTAAGGACTGCCTGATATGGCCCCCAAACAACAACAACACAATTTTTAGTTAAAAAAAGGAACTAAGAAGGTGGATTATTTTGTTGTTAATTCCCCAGAAAACTTGGACATAAGAAACTTTAATTATTTCTTGTAGCCTTACTTCATGTCTCTTGAATTTTATACATTATGCCCCTTGATCACTAAACTAAACCTTTGATGAAACACTATTATAGCTACTTTACATTTGAAGAAATTAAGTCCCCAAAGAAATTACATATCTTGTCCAAAAACCAAACAAGTAAAGGGTGACCCTCATACCTGAAACCAATATTAGCTGACTTGGGTCTAGAATTACTTTTTACCAAATAATTCTGCTTCCAGTTAACTAGGATCTCTAAGCTTTCTTCTCTGTGAAATACGGGTACTATGGGAATAACTGAGATCATTTGGGTATGGTGCCTCTCTCTAGACCTGACACATAATGCATGCTCAATATATGTACTTGCCCAAGACCTAGAGCTAGAAACGGGCAATCAATGACCTTGAATTAAAACGTTATTAAACATATATTAAGTGGCACAAATTTTGAGAGATTTCCCCCTCCACCAAGCAAACTTCAGAAGCATTACAAAGAAATCTTCAATGTCTCTTATAATGTATTCTGAAGACCCTGCCTTCATGTTCTTTGAAGTCAGGGACATGACGCACTCAATTTGGTGCCTCACTTCCTCCAACCTCATGATACTAGCATTATCTTATATTTCAGTAGTTTTTCAATTAATATTTATTGAATTTAAGTGAAATGTCTTCAAAAGATGTACCATCAGTATTGAAGTCTATGACTCATACTCTCCACGAACTAAATATTGAGTTATTTTTCGTTTAGTTTAGACAACTTGGAAATAACAAAGCACTTGTATTAAACAACAAGGTTTCTGGTATGTATGAATGGGTTGCCAACTATACGAGGGTACCTGGCCAAGAGGAGTAAAATTGAACATTGCTCTGCTGGTCAAGATCTTTGTCTTTAAGACTGTCTTCAAAATGAAGGAATTGGGTTCTAATTTATTAAAATTAATGGCACTGTAGGAGCTTGAAGTTTGTCATTTTGTGTTTGTTTATAAATGAAAATAATATTTGAGGGGCTGGACTGATAGTATAGCAAGTAGGGCGTTTGCTTTGAATGTGGCCGACCTGCGCTCGATCCCTGGCATCGCATATGGTATCCCCAGCACCGCCAGAAGTAATTCCTGAGTGCAGAGCCAGGAGTAATCCCTGAGCATCGCTGGGTGTGACCCAAAAAGCAAAAAAGAGAGAGAAAATTTATTTGAGTGTCCAGGGAGATCGTACAGGGGTTAAATTGCATGATTTCTTATAGATTTGATTTGACACTTGTTTGGTCGCTGGCATCATGTGTTTCCTCAAGCTTCTCCCAGTATTGCCCTAGAAATCCCTGAGTACTCGGGGTGTGGTCCTAGAGGCCCCAAGCACTGCTGGGATGACCCTGATAATCCCCCAACACCACAGGTCCCAAGAAGCACCACAACTTCAGGCTCCTTCATTGAAGGGTTAGCCTGAGCCTGATTGGCTGAGAATCCTGAGTGACCTTTGATCTCTTGGGCACCACTTGGGCAGTCCATTAATAAATAATAAACAATTGAAATAGAAGCACGTAATGTTAAAAATATTCTTTGTGTCACTGAATATACTTTTCTATTGCTAAACATAGCAGTTTTTATTTCCGTTCTCCTCATTCTTTTTATGGCAGGGAGGGAGGGCGTTAATAAGATGTTACTTTAAAGTGGGAAGTACAGGACTCATATTAAAATACTTAAAATATAACAAGAATCTCAAATAATTGAACACTTAATTATTTGTGCTTAAGACATAATTTGGATTTAATTCCCTCAGACGAATTGTACGTGGGCAGACATCACACAGTTTGGAGAAACATAACCCAAGAGAATGTGAAAAAAATATCACTGAATGGGGAAAAATAGAGAAATGTCCCATCCCAGAGTTCGCTGGAAACCCACCTATGGTATGTACAATTCTTTGTTTCTATTAAAGTTTCTATTAGTTTCATTATAAATAATCTTCAACTGTGTCTAAGAAATACACGAAAGATCTTAGAATTGACTTTTATGAAAGTCATGGATCTATTAAAGTGTTACAAGTATACAACTATCTTTTCTGCTATAACTATTGTCTAAAATTATTTCTTGAAAAATACAGTTTTCATAAGTCTGTTATGAATGTCCTTACATAAAACTTTAAATAGTGCTTTTAATAATGCTTTTCTGCATTATTTTTGTAACTGCTGTTCAGGTTCAAAAAGTTCTATCTTTTCTCTTCTAGATATGGGCACCATAATAATACTAGTTAAGGATTTTCAAAGAGATTCCATCTTAAGCTGAGTTGGAAAGCTCATTGTCTGTGTTGCAAGCCATAATGCCCAAAAGTAGAGAGAGAGTATGGGGAATATTGCCTGTCATGGAGGCAGGGGGAGGGTGGGAAAGGGGGGGTATACCAGAGATATCCATGGTGGGGAATGTGCACTGGTGGAGGGATGGGTGTTTGATCATTATGTGATTGTAACCCAAACATGAAAGCTTGTAACTATCTCACAGTGATTCAATAATTTTTTTAAAAATATCTAGGAGCTTCTTTAGATACCAAAGGATAAGACTTTTATACAGCTTTCAGAGCATGGAGGGAAATTTATAAATGAACACAACAGTTTGCCTTTAGGCACCAGGAGTTTCTCTCTATGAGTCTTAAAAGAGGCAAGGCTCATCCCTATACCCAATGAATGACATTGAGTGGTATAGAAGGCATATGGCAAGAATGATCAAAGGAAAATAGATAGATGGAAATATTTACCTTTTTCTGTTCTGAATTTCAAACTGTTCCTTTGTGTGTATTCTCAATATCTCTGCTCCATTGAATGAGAAGTCATAACTATACTCATTATATATCTTCCTCCATTGGGTATCATACTGGTCTTTGGTATAAAATTTGGCAAAAATCAACAATTGCACAGGGCTTCTGAACAGTATTGTTTTATTTTCCTTAAATACAGAATAATATAAAGGTATATTTGCCATCCCAGGTTTTTTTTGGTTTGGTTTGGTTTGGTTTGGTTTATGGGACAATTATGCCTGATTGCATTCAAAGGACACCCAGGGTGACCTGAATGGATGATGTGAGACTGTTTTGAAAACCTATTCTGTGAAAATAAAGACATCTAGCAAAACACTTTTTATTTCCGGGGAAAGGTATTCTTCAACTTTGGCTCTGGATGGGAACGTTTGGGTGATCTCAACTTCCAACAGTAAAGTTCTTTTTGGAAAAATTAATAGATGGCCTGAGAGATAATACAGGGGTCAAGGTGTTTGCCTTGCCTTAATACAATCCTCACCACTGCTATGGTTCCCACACCCAAGCACAGGTAGTAGTGACCTCTGAGTATGGAAGTCGGAGTAAGCTCTTAGCACTGCTGAGTTTGGCCCAAACACTCCCCACCCCTGCAATCTAACTGAAAGATCGTATGAAACTATAGGTAACACGCTGACTTTTTTTCCATTTGGAGATTAATTCTATAATTGTATATCTTAGATGATATTAGCATCTAAAATTATCTGCTATTGTAGAAAATAATACTAGGAACCTAACTTACTGAACCCTAGGATGGATCTGTTTGGCCTAAATGTTTTTATATAGCAAACAACACTACCCAGTAATTCCAGTGTTACCCAATACTGCATATTCTGACAAGAGGAGACTCTAGAGAAATTTGAAATGCTTTAGGTTTGTTCCCATTCAGGAGATGCATTGTGCAACTCCTAGACCTTAGTAGGGTATTAGAGAAACAGCTAAATTGTTGCCTAAAATTTCTCATGTTGCAAAAGATTAAAATTTGATGCTGTAACTGAGAGAAGCAATTTCAATGTTGCATTAAAATATGGTATTGCTGAATTCTATAATTTAGAAAAATGCAATTCTGAAACAACCTTGCTTTGCTGTAGTGTTATTGCAACTGTTATTGCAACACTTGGAGGAAATTCCACCCTTGTGGGCAGTTCCTCTTGGGAAAGTTTCATACTGTAGATATAGTTCCCTAATGTGGCCAAGAAGAATGCTCGTTTTTTTAAACTGGCTAGATAATATTTTTATTTTATGTATTTTCCATGCAGCCTTTCATAGAAGAAATTTACTAATCTCATACCAAATATTTAAAAAAGAAACCCACTTAAACAAGATTAACTTGACTACAAAATGTTTTATCTTATTAATCTTTTGTTAATTGTCACCCTTCAACACATTTATTTTTCACCTTTGCTCTGATTACAGACTTGGAAATGGATAGTGGCTCCCATGTTCCTGTATGTCTGTGAGAGATTGGTCCGGTTTTGGCGATCTCAACAGAAAGTAGTCATCACCAAGGTAACAGCTAATTTAAAAATTACTAATAGCATCAGGACAAGTCTATCCAAGTTCTCTCTGTCATTAAAGCTTTTCTTTTACTCAGTTCCCCAGTTTCTACATATGCCAAGTAAACCAATCTTGGATCGAATACACTTATTCTCTCGTTCAGCCTATGACAGATGTATCTGTACTGAACATGTACAGATTTTTTCTTGTCACTATTCCCCACCCCAAACAACACATTAAAACAGGACCAGGAGTGATAGTGAAACAAGTAGGGTGCTTGCCTTTGCACGCAAAAGACCTGAATTCAATCCTTAGCATCCCATATAGTCCCCTGAGCATCTGCTAGGAATAATTCCTGAGTGCAGAGCCAGGAATGACCCCTGAGCATCGCCAGGTGTGGGCCCCCAAAGCCCAAAATCCACCCCCAAACACAGTAAAACAACTATTATAGCATTTCCATTTCATTTGGAATAATTCATAACCCAGAGATGATTACAACATATCAGAGGATATGGTAATATACAAAAACGATGTCATTTTATATGAAGCTCTTAATATCTGACAATTTGGGTATAAGAAGGTATAAAGAGGCCAATCTATTGCAGATCATGGGGATGAATCTATTTGCTCCCCATCTCCATGCTTCTAAGTGGTTATTCATAGTCAAATGAGTCACTATCACTGTCATGCCATTGCTCATCGATTTGCTCGAGCAGGCACCAGTAACATGTCCATTGTGAGACTTGTTGTTACTATTTTTGGCATAGTGAATACTCCACGGGCATCTTGCCAGGCTCTGCTGCTGCGCAGGCGGGATACTCTTGGTAGCTTGCCGGGCTCTCCGAGAGAGGCGGAGGAATCGAACTTGGGTCCGCCGCATGCAAGGCAAGCGCCCTACCCTCTGTGCTATCACTTCAGCCCATCACTAACAACACCGTTTTTGGTGGGCCACAGCCAGCTCTGTGCTTAAGCCTCACTTTCAGTGGTGCTCAGGAAACCAGAAAGTGCCAGTGCCAGGGATCCAAACTACACGTCCAACATGCAAAATATGCCCAAAGTCCACTGAGCTATGCCTGGTCCTCTGATGGCATTTTAAAAAGTGCTACACAAACGGAAGGCTGTGTGTTGACTGTTCTTAATTTCCAATTTTAAAAAATTTAAATTTAAAAAACACTCATCTGCATCAAACACTGATTTCCTGAAGTCAAGGAGAGTAGATTCAGTAGTCAGTGCTGGGTCATTTGTTCCTGAAGGTCAGTAACTTGTCATATCTGATATGGTATTGTTGCAAATGGGGAAAAAATCCATCTTATAAAGGTCTATGAAAAATATTAAACGTCTTAGCACTGTAGCATTGTCGTCCCATTGTTCATGGATTTGGTCGAATATTTAAATATAAATAAATAAAACAGAAACTACTTGTTCCAATATAAAGCAATACCAGCCAATGGGGCTGGAGCAATAGCACAGCGGGTAGGGTGCTTGCCTTGCACACGGCCAAACTGGGTTAGATTCCCAGCATCCCATATGGTCCCCTGAGCACTGCCAGGGGTAATTCCTGAGTGCAGAGCCAGGAGTAACCCTTGAGCATCGCCAGGTGTGACCCAAAAGAACCAAAAAAAAAAGCAATACCAGCCAAGATAATTTTTATTGAAATTTGAGGCAAGGTGAATCACCCCCAGCAGTGCTCAGGTGTATTACTGGCTCTGGTTCTTTGCTCAAGGGTGGTGCTGAGGAGGTGATATGTGGTTCCAGAGATCAAACTGGGGTTGACCTTAATCTCAGAACTATCTCTCCAACCCCCAGACAGGATTATTTTTAGGGGTGGGGGTGGGGGTGTTGGGTCACACCTGGCAGTGCCCAGAGCTTACTCCTAATTCCTCCTGACTCTGCTTTCAGGGATCACTCCTGTTAAGGCAAATAAGGAGACTATATGTGGTTTCAGGAATCAAAAATGGGCCAGCTGGGCTGGAGTGATAGCACAGCGGGCAGGGCGTTTGCCTTGCACGTGGCCGACCCAAGTTTGATTTCCAGCATCCCATATGGTCCCCTGAGCACCGCCAGGAGTAATTCCTGAGTGCATGAGACAGGAGTAACCCCTGTGAATTTCTGGGTGTGACCCCCCAAAAAAGGGCCAGCTGTGTGCAAGGCAAGTATACCCATTGTACTATCTCTCTGGCCCTGATAAGATTATTTCTATCAAATACAATTTAATTTAATTCTGGTCAAAAAGTATTTATCAAAAAGGCTACCCCGGGTTATTTTTGAAAAACACACAAATTATTCCTACCCTTCACCCCAGCTTTTCTTTCTTTTGCGGGGAAGCCCCCCCCCCTCCAAGCAATGGTTGGGGAAGCCACATTTAGTGACTTCATGCAGTACTGAAGATCGAACCAGAGTTATTCATAAGCAAAAAATTTTCTCTCATTTTTAAAATATTTCCTGGAGCCCTCGCTTTTCTTTCTCGATGTCTGTGAAGGTTCCTAGTAAAGTTGTCCAGCTGGTATTGTATACCTTAAAATAAAGGAAACCACAACAGTTCTCCTTTCACATTGAATTTATATTGTATTATACAAGGAAATGCCATACATCAGCAGAGTGAGCTGACATGAACTTCCCTTAGCAAAGGAGAACTGACAAAACAGAAAGCACTTTTCTAGAAAACTTGTTTTTATGTAAATAAAATAAGTTTTCTGAACAGGAACTAAGTGCTGAAGAGATAAAGTAATATACATGATAACCTTTTCAGTATACCTGTGTTGCAAACCACAATGCCTTAAAGGAGAGAGAGAGACAGAGAGAGACAGAGAGAGAGAGAGAGAGAGAGAGAGAGAGAGAGAGAGAGAGAGAGAAGAAAAGTGTCTGCCATAGAGGCAGACTGGGCGTGGGTGGTGGCGGGAGGGAAACTGGGGATTTTGGTAGTGGCAAATGTATGAGGGTGAAGAGAAGGGTGTTGAAACATTGTATAACTGAAATCCAATCATAAACAACTTTGTAACTATGTATCTCACCCTGATTCAATTTTATTTATTTATTTATTTGCTTTTTTGGGGGGTCACACCCAGTAATGCACAGGAGTTACTCCTGGCTCATGCACTCAGGAATTACTCCTGGCGTTGCTCAGGCGACCATATGGGATGCTGGGAATCGAACGTGGGTCAGCCGCGTGCAAAGCAAACGCCCTCTCCGCTGTGCTATTGCTCCAGCCCCCCTGATTCAATTTTAAAAACTGAGGTGGATGAAGTTTTATTTCCTCCTTGTGAAAAAAAATATCAAAAGCAAGGTGTTACCCCAAAGTGTCCCAGTAACAATGCAGTCTACTAGTATATTTTATTTGGTTCCATCCAATTCTGACTGTAAAGTTGCAATATTTAGATAAAGATTGTTTTTACCAAAGAATATTACAAATTTTTTTTTTTGCTTTTTGGGTCACACCCGGCGATGCTCAGGGATTACTCCTGGCTCTGCACTCAGGAATTACTTCTGACGGTGCTCAGGGGACCATATGGGATGCTGGGAATCAAACCCAGGTCGGCTGCATGCAAGGCAAATGCCGTACCCATTGTGCTATCGCTCCGGCCCCAAATATTTTTAATTAGTAAAGTAGTTTTTCAAATATCTAACTTTTCAACATACTTAAAATAATTAAATTGTTATTGGGACAACATTGGGTTGTAACATTATATAAGTTTCAGGTTACTGTTTTCCAAATGAAGCACCATAACTCCTTATTTGAGGGAAGAAAGGTGGTCATAGCTTTATCATGAAAGATATACTAAATCACAGGTTTTTGGAATTGATAATTTTTATTAAAATGATTGCTCATTCTCTTTGCTTGTGGAATGTCCAGTAATACTACTTAGGAAACTGTCATTTCGTTTTTGTTAATTTTTTTTTTGTTTTTGGTCTTCACTCAATCCAATAGTGCTCAGGGGTTACACCTAGCTCTATACTCATAAATTACATGTGGTGGTACTGGAGGATTCTATGGGGTGCCAGGGATCAAACCCAGTTCAGCCATTTGGGAAAAGTATAGTTCTCAGACACGTATTTTGTTGGTAGGTGGTCACTCACCCTTTCAAGACTATTGAGCTACAGATGAAAAAGAAAGGATTCAAGATGGAGGTGGGACAATACATTTTTGTCAAGTGTCC
The DNA here is from genome assembly GCF_027595985.1 of Sorex araneus. Classification (NCBI taxonomy): domain Eukaryota; kingdom Metazoa; phylum Chordata; class Mammalia; order Eulipotyphla; family Soricidae; genus Sorex; species Sorex araneus. The sequence continues at coordinate 39,072,488 of NC_073313.1, forward strand.
CAAAGTGTCCAGACTTGAGTGGCACCCTTTCACACTGACTTCTGCACCTGAGGAAGACTTCTTTAGCATCCATATCCGTATTGTCGGGGACTGGACAGAAGGACTATTCAATGCCTGTGGCTGTGATAAGCAGGAGTTTCAGGATGCCTGGAAACTACCTAAGTGAGTACAACATGCATGTTATAAACATAAATGAATTGAGGGGGGACCTACTAATTAGCTCCTGTTCTCCCATTTCTCATTATACCATCTCTTTCATTCTGACAAAACACACATATTGTGCAACTATAGGAAGTAATTTCTGTGTTCTCCATTTTATGTTTGTGGTGTGTCTATGAAGATCCTTATAAATCTTATATGGAATATAAAATATTTGAATCAAATGCTAGCAATAGATACTTCCAGCATCCTTTAAATATTTGTAAAAACCAAAACCAAGTGATTTTCCTAACAAACTCTAGTACATCAAAGGCTTTAAAATTTTAATTAGCATTTTATTTATAGGTGAATGTCCTATATTATTCACATGTCTAACAATGTCAGGCATTTAGTAAATGCTGAAGGACAGAATTTTTTATAAACTCAGTGAATAAAGACATGAAAATAAGTTATTAAACCTATAATATATTGTGATATAGAAGATTACCACATTAGTTCAATGGACATCATAGACAAAAATTTTAAGAGTGGGACACACAGACACACAAAGACACACATAGAGACACAGACTCCTAGACAGGGACACACATACATACACAGACACACACCAACTCATCCCACACATACACACACTGTGGATGAAAGAGGGTAGGGGGAATGTCCCTGAGAGTTTCCCCATGTTTATGGTTAGCTAAAAACTCCTCTTACTTCCAAACGGAGTATTGACACCAAGTTGGTTACTTGAAAGCAATTTCCTAGTAGAAAGGGGCCCCCAGATACAGAGTGCCATTTTGAAGTCATATTTTATACACCCAGTAATCATTTGTTCCCATCCTACTTCGGATAGCAAAGTATTTATGTAACCATCTCCCACACTTTCCTACAGGATTGCAGTTGACGGGCCCTTTGGCACAGCCAGTGAAGATGTGTTCCGTTACGAGGTGGCGATGTTGGTGGGAGCGGGCATTGGCGTTACACCCTTCGCATCCATTCTCAAGTCAGTCTGGTACAAATACTGCAATAATGCCACCAATCTGAAGCTTAAAAAGGTATCTTTGTCCATTTCTCAGAGCGTCCGCAGATCACTTTCTGCCAAGTGAAGTTTAGAGAGCCTTCAGAGTTGAGGCTGGTAGAGACCTAGGACAGTGACAGTCCCAGGACACTCCAGAAAGACTAGATAAGTTAAGGGATATTTAAGAAAGTTAGTGTGCTTCTATAGAAACAGACTTACTTGTGAAAGTAATATATTGTATTTGAGAGCCTTGCTAGAAATTTGGTAGAAGGTAGAGAAAAGAAAAAGCATTCACAAACCTGTCCAATCACTATCCTTCTGTGTATCGATTCCAATACTTTCCCATGTGTTTGAATATACTTAGAAAGTTATAAATATCGACTACACGCAATTTCATATCCTCCATTTAAATATATTATAGAAAATGTTTCTTAGCTTGTCAAAGGCTTTGCAGTGATTTTTTAATGATTCCTTTATGTTCCATTTAAGTAATACAGACTATTTTTTCTATCATTCCATATTGGCTATTGAGGTTGATCCCCCCTTTCTTAATCTTGGGCCACACCTGGTGGTGCTCAGGGCTTACACCGTATGTGGTACTGGGGGTCAAACTCAGACTGACCGCATGCTAGGCAAAGACCTTAAGCCCTGTACTATCTCTTTGCCCTGTACTATCTCTTTGCTCCGGATTTCATTTCTAATCTGCCATATCTATCAGTGCTTTTTTTCAGGGAGAGAGTAGGAAAACATGTTTTTTCAGGAAACTTTAGCTTGTGGATAGAACCTCAGAATAAATTCCCAGGGGAATTTTTTCCTCAAGTATAAATTTGGTTTCATTGCCTGATAAAGGACTTCATCCTACTCCCCGCCCACACACACACTGCCACCACCATTAATATCTAGAGCTTTATTTCTAAATCTTTGGAAATTTCTCTAAGATGTGTCTGTCTTAGAAGCTTTAATTTTTTTCATTGAGGTTTTCACTTTTGTTGATTCAGAATACAATTTATTTTAGGGGTACAATTTCACACCTCTTTCAAGTATGAGTTGCCACATCAAACCTATCACTAAATTATCAATATTCTTTCATCACAGTCCAGTGAACTCCTCCTTCCCACAAACTCCCTCTCCCTTATTCTTTGCAGTTCTGTGATTCGAGTTCAAGGGATCATTTTAGTTTGACTTTGTATGCTTCCTTGTTTTGCTTGTCTGTATCAGGGGGCATTTGTGGGGGCATTTGATATTTGTCCTTCTCATTCTAACTTATTTTGCTTAACATGACACCCTGTATTTCTACTCAAATCTTAGCAAAATGCAAGATTTCATCTTTTTTTGTTTTATAGTTTTTGGGTCATACCAAGTGATACCCAGGGGTTACTCTTACCTCTGTACTCAGGAATTACTCCTGGCAGTACTCAGATCATATGGCATGCTGAGAATTGAACCTGGATTGGGAAAGTTCAAGGCAAGCACCCTACTCTCTGTACTATCTATTCAGCCCCAGTTGAGTAGTATTCTATTGTACATAGAGACCACCATTTCTTCATTCACTCCTCTGTCATTTGGAAGTTAGTTTCCAGATCTGGGCTATTGTAAATAGTGCTACAGTGAACATATATGTGAAAATAGGGTTTCAAGTTAGTATCTTTGTGTTCTTTGTATAGATATCTAGGAGTGGAAGGGCCAGGTCATATATGATAAATTTCATTTTGATATCATATATTTTATAAAACTTGAGACCATCTAACAATTGAAAGATAACCCAAATAGGAACATTAAGTTATGCTGATCTTTTAAATTTCCCTTTCCCTCTTTGCTGTGCTGTGGAGTTGTGGGTAGAAATACTTTTTTTCCCCAGGCAGCTCATAAAGACCTGTCAGTATCAGGCAGGTAGCAATTATTGCTAGTCTAGATTCCACTGGGCTTTCTGAGAAAAGCTATAAAGGTATCAAGGGATTCCAGGAGAACAAAAGCAAACCCCAAGGGAAAGTGTTAGGCTAATGTCTTTTTTTTAAGTCACTATATTTTTGAGACCAAGGTATTACTTTAGTGTCCTGCAAGTATGAAGAATAGGTCTAGTTTGAAGAGCTAGTTTGTGAAATGTCCAGAGCTCTCTGAAAAATCTGTGTCTAGGCACTCTGAGCAGGAAGAAAATCTTTGGGGGAGGGGATAAAACCATGTGCCAATGCTGACAAGGTCATTTATATCATCTGTTTCTCTTTCAGATCTATTTCTATTGGCTATGCCGAGACACACATGCCTTTGAATGGTTTGCAGACTTGCTGCAACTTCTGGAGACCCAGATGCAGGAGAGGAACAACGCTGACTTCCTTAGCTACAACATCTATCTCACTGGCTGGGATGAGTCTCAGGTGAAGAAAAGATTCTATATCTCAGGTCCTTCCTATGGTGCCCAGTGTTTACTGATTTCTCCTTGATACATGGAATGGTCGTTGGATTCAGGAGATCTGGTTCATTCACTCTCACTAATCTCTGTATGATTTTAGACTATTGAGACGAGAAAAAAAGTTTGTGTATGGAACAGATCAAATATAAGGATCCTACACACGCTGGGAGAAAGTCATCCCAGATAGAGAGGGGAACACCAAGTAATATGTGATTAGAGATCCTGCATGGGAAGGGAGATGCGTGCTGAAAGTAGACTAGAGACTGAACATGATGACCACTCAATACCCTTATTTGGAACCACAACACCCAAAAGGAAAGATAGATATCAAATTGGAATGCCCCGCTACAGAGGCGGGGTGGGGTGGGGGGATGGGACTGGGGGTTGGGTGGGAGTGATATTGGGTTCATGGGTGGGGGGAAATGGACACTGGTGGAGGGATGGGCTCTTAAACATTGCATGAGGGAAAAACAAGCACGAAAATGTGCGAATCTGTAACTATACCCTCAGTATACTATATACTATACTCACTAATTAAAAAATAAATTAAAAAAATATATAAGGATCCTATAAGAGAATAAAGCCAGGATTCTGATCTTTTTAGAGTAATAGTCTCATCAGGGATCTGGAACCAGTTAAACAAGATGATCCACTGGTTATGGAAAGGAAATATTAGTTTTATCTCTCTACATATACATACATATGTATATACACACATGCAATGTATATATATAATATGTGTATGCATTCATGCATGTTGATAATATATGCAGTGCACTTAAAAAGTAATAATAACTTCTAATTGCTATTAAGCAATGCTATTGCACCAGGCAGTGTTTTTAGTGATTATCGAATTCAAGTCTCATATAAGGAAGCCAAGGACAGGAACAGATTAAGTTATTTGTCTAAGAGTAGTGAAAAAGTGACAGTCACAGTGCTCAAGAGCTTGTTCTCTTAGCAATTACCTGTAGTTCATAATTATCATTTGTAGATAAATCAATACATTAGTAATAAAAGTAATGTGCATATGTGGACTGGAGCAATAGCACAGCGGGTAGGGCATTTGCCTTGCACACGGCCGACCCGGGTTCTATTCCTCCATCCCTCTCAGAGAGCCCTGCAAGCTACCGAGAGTATCTGCCCGCACGGCAGAGCCTGGCAAGCTACCCGTGGCTTATTCAATATGCCAAAAACAGTAACAACAAGTCTCCCAGTGGAGATGTTACTGGTGACCGCTCGAGCAAATCAATGAACAACAGGACTATAGTGCTACAGTGCTACAGTGCTAATGTGCATATGTACATTACGCATATATATACATATATATGTCCCACTTTCATCCTGGAATATTTACCAATGTGAATATCTTAGAAATATCTTAGAAATCACAGGTAGTCTCCTATAGCAAAGAATTATACAGCCCCAAGTGTATGTGAAAATTACTGAGATTGAGAAACCTAAAATAATTTAATGATGCCTAACGCATACATCTTTTTGTTTGTTCGGGGGCCACACCCAGTGATACTTGGGGATTTCTCTTGACTCTGCACTCAGTAAATACTCCTGGTCATGCATGGGGTATCACAGGGATGCCAGGGATCGAATCTGGGTCAGCTGTGTGTAAAGCAAACCCCCTACCCATTGTAGTATTTCTCCAACTCCACAATACATACATCTTTATAAGTAAGTAAATGTTACAAATATTTATCAGTGATTCGGCTGCATAAGGTGTCACTGAGTGGGAATGAAAGCAGGTTCTCAGCTGGACATACCTAGAACAAAATCGTCTGATAAAAATGAAATCCAGAAAGAGCTGGAGCAACGGTAAGGGCTGATAAGGCTCTTGCCTTGCACATATCCGACCCAGGTTCGATCCCCAGCACTACATATGACCTCATGAGCCCCGCAAGGAGTGACTCTTGAGCTCAGAGCCAGAAGCGTGCCCTGAACACAGCCAGGTCTAGCCCATAACTTCCCCCCAAGAGAAAGTGAATAAAAAGTAAATATGAAACTCGGGGGAAATCCATAGTGTATAAATATATTATAACTTCCTCATCTGAAATGTGGATATCAGCAACAGCTACTTCATAGTATTATTGTGAGACTCGAATGAGATGATAAATAAGAACAATATCTTGCACAATAGCATTGCTTAATAACAATTAGTAGCTATTACTACTTCTTTGCAGTTATGTTATTTACATAGCTATGGACATTATTTTTGAGTTATTTATTATTATTGAGGTTCAGTGGTTGACAAAGCTATTAATAATAGTTCCTCATGAACATAATTCCAATACCATATCCATCACCAGTGTACCCCTCCCTTTCTGAAGGACCCTCAGACCCCTCCCTCCCAATTCCCCCACCAACTGGAGCAATTCTCCCACTATGTTGCCTTAGGATCTTTATTGCTATCTTGCTGTTATCTTTATGTGCATTATTTTAAATGTAGGTTGCTTTGAATTGAAAAAATAATTCTATTACTTTGTACAACTGGTCCCTACAGGATCATTGAACTAGAATAACACTCTTCTATGCATCCTACATCTCCATTATCCATCCATGAATTTGAAACTAGATTTATTATTTTATAATAAAACACTACTTCTCAAGTAGTGTTCAGGGTGTCTGGGGACGACTTCCACTGGTACTTTGCCAACCAGACTGTGATTCAATACTGGAGCCCAGAGAGGTGGTGCTGAGGGCCACCTAGAGGTGCTCAAGGGCCATGCGGTCCTGAAGATTAAATGCAGAGCCTAGCACATGCATAGCATGCACCCTACCCCTGAGCTATCTCCCCACTCCCAGATTGATTTTTAAATAAATTTGACTACTGATTTTTATGAAAATACCTGTTTTTTAAACTGAGTTCCCTAAAATAGTTGAGGAAAAAATGTTTCTATGTATACACACAAAAACACGCTACTGTTTAGGCTCACTTTGATACCTCTTTGTTACTAAATAAATGAATGAATGAATAAATAAATAATAAAATTAAAATTAAAAATTTTGAAAAATAAAATATAAGAGCATTTTGGTCTATGATTATTTCCATTTTTAGTGGAAATAATGTGATTGTCCCAAATGAGTGGAGATACATCAATCAGCATGAGAAAAGAAAGTCAGATGTAAGGAAAGAAAATCAGTGTGAAAATTGAGAAATTTAAAATCTTACTCACACTTTGAAGCTTAGAAACTTTTCCATAACCTCCACCCACAATTCCTTTCTCTGCTCAGTGAGATGCTTGTGTTTCTTCCAAAGTACTCACGTGTATACTTTGATTTCTCTCTCTTTTTTTTGTTTTTTGGGGTCACACCCGGCAATGCTCAGGGGTTACTCCTGGCTCTGCACCAGGAATTACTCCTGGCGGTGCTCGGGGGATCATATGGGATGCTTGGAATCGAACCCCAGTCGGCTGCGTGCAAGGCAAACACCCTACCAGCTGTGCTATCACTCCAGCCCCTTGATATCCCTCTTTCTAGAAGAAATTTTCTTTTATTTTTATTTGTGAATCACTGTGAGATACAGTTACAAACTTATGAACTTTCGTGTTTACATTTCAGTCATACAGTGATCATTTACCCATCCCTCCACCAGTGCCCATTCTCCTCCACCAGTATCCCTCCCACTACCCCCATTCCATCCCCCAACACCCCACCCTGTCTCTGCGGCAGGACATTCCCTTTTGTTCTCTCTCCTTTTGGGTGTTGTAGTTTGCAATAGAGATATTGATTGGCCATCATGTTTGGTCTATTGTCTACTTTCGGCACACATCTTTCAACCCAAATGGGTCCTCCCAACATCCTCTGCTTGGTGTTCCCTTCTCTATCTCAGCTGCCTTTTCCCCAAGCATGTGAGGACAGTTTCCAAGCTGTGGGGCAGACCTCCTGGTCTGTATCTCTACTACTCTTGGGTTAGTCTCCCACTCTGTTACTTTATATTTCACAGATGAGTGCCATCTTTCTATGTCTGTCTCTCTCTTTTTGACTCATTTCACTTAACATGATACTTTTCATGTTGATCCACTTATATGCAAATTTCATGACTTCATCTTTTCTAACAGCTGCATAGTATTCCATTGTGTAGAAGTACCTTTGGGCACTCCAGTTTTTTCCAGATTTTGTCTATTGTAAACAGTGCTGCAATGAACATACAAATGCAGATGTCATTTCTACTATACCTTTTTGCTTCTCAGGGATATATTCCCAGGAGTGATATTGCTGGGTCAAATGGGAGCTCAATTTCTAATTTTTTGAGAATCATCCATATTGTTTTCCAAAAGGGTTGAACCAGTCAGCATTCCCACCAGCAGTGAAGGAGAGTCCCTTTCTCCCCACATCCTCGCCAACATTGGTTGCTTTTGTCCTTTTGGATGTGGGCCAGTCTCTGTGGTGTAAAATGATATCTCATAGTTGTTTTAATCTGCATCTCCCTGATGATTAGTGATGTAGAGCATTTTCTCATGTGTCTTTTAGCCATTCAGATTACTAGAAGAAATTTCTTAAGGAGACTTATTTTGTTTAGCATTGTTTACCTTATTGCTTCTAGCATGTTATCTTGCTCCAAATATGTATAACCCAAATTAGTAGTGAGAGCTTAATTAATGAGCAGTCTGTGTGTTTTTGCAGCAGATCAGCATGTCTCATTGCGTGTGTGTTTTTGTGTATGTGTATGTGTGTGTGTTGCTGGAAACTAAACTCAGAGCTTTATATGTGTAGCTTAGTTGTGTATCTGTTTTTCCCTTCTTTCTGAATTTATGGTTTTCTCTGCAGGCCAATCACTTTGCTGTGCACCACGATGAGGAAAAAGATGTGATCACAGGCCTGAAACAAAAGACCTTGTATGGGCGACCCAACTGGGATAATGAATTTAAGACAATTGCAAGTCAACATCCAAAGTAAGGAGGTCAACTAAGATGTTCTTGAAGCTCATATCCTATCTACAGCAGTAGCTCCCAAACATGACTATATTAATATATTCTAGAGATGGAATCATCTAAACTACTATATTCATACCCAACAAAGGGTTAAAAATATTGCTGACTTTAAGAGGGAGACTACATCACACCAAAATGACCTAGAGAATTATTATAAGCAAAAATTCTCAGGAACACTTCAAGCTTTCTGATCCCCACTCCTTCCAAGTAGGGTAATAAGTCAAAAATTTCACTATTAGGAGACACTGCCCCCATTTCCAGTTAAACATTTTGGGTCTAAAATAATATAAGTGTCCAGACATTTCCAAGTTCTTTCCATCCTTACTAATGTTTAACCATCTGGAAACTTTGAGGGATTTCTCTATCTTTACAGAACAATAATAACCTAAGAAATTACCATCAATGGGTACGTTAGGCTCCTTCCTCTTCTTTGAGTGCATGAATTTCTGAAAGATCTTTTTAAAATAAAGATGCTGATTTAGTTAAGTCTGGGGTGTGACCCAAGAATCAGCATTTTGTAAAAGAAGACTGAAGGTTACTGGTCTGAAACCACACCTTGAGAAGAACGGTTGCAGATTCTCGAATGTTGAGTCATGCAGCCAAGCTCTGCTAACCAAGCTGTTGGCATAGTCAGTATTTCCAATTTCAGGATGCCAGAGGGTCTGGAACCACAGAAAAGTAGTAGCCCAGAGACTCAAATTCACCATTTCTCTGAGGCAGAAGTTTCCAAAAATCCTCCTTTAATAACGTTTTCCAGGGAAGTCGACTGTCTTTTGAAGTGTGCAGTTGCCCACCTCCCCTTCAAACATAGCTGAGCTGCCCTCCTCCAGGACAATTTGGGTTCTGCATTTGTGAAAAATACAAAGGATCAGAGGGCATTAGGCCCTGAGGAAGCAGCCCATCTAGAAGGAAATCAATAGGAATACCAAAGATATAAACACACACACACACGCACACACACCACCGCCACCATCACCACCACCACCATACCACACCACATGTGCTTTCGTGCACACCTGGTTTGTCGTTTATTTTATAACAAAGTCTGAAACTGTCTTCTTTTTCTTTCTAAAGTACCAGAATAGGAGTTTTCCTCTGTGGACCAGAAGCCTTGGCCAAAACCCTCAGTAAACAGAGCATCTCCAATTCTGAATCTGGCCCCCGGGGAGTGCACTTCATTTTCAACAAGGAAAACTTCTAACTGGTCTGTTCCATGAGGATCTAAATGTGGATTATGCTGCCAAATGTTCAAATGATACTAGTTGATGGTATACATTCCTCCCTTCTAAAACAGGAGAAAAGTAACGAAAACACAATTGTTTTTCACTGAAAAAAAAGTCAAAAGATTGTTTGAATGTAATAATTTGTAAGGGTTTTTGTGATTTTTGGAACAATTTTACAAGTCTTAGTTTATTTTTTTTCTCACAGTACTGCCAGAAAAAAAAGAGGGTAAGGATACCTAGATTTATTTTTTTGCCCCCCCAGATTTATTTTTTTGAGGATAAAAATTAGGGGGTCAAAATGGTGAGGGAAACTTTTAAAGTTTAGGAAGTTGAGACCAGATATGTTTTGGGAGTCTTCCTATTATATCAAATTTCCTATGAATAAGTTTTTATAATTCCAGGAAGAAGAAACAAACCAGGGAGTAGCTATTTATTTTCCTTTTGTGTCATTTTTGTTATCATCGTCATAGAGAAGGAAAATTTCCAAATAGTTAAGAGATAACATACGCTGAAAGTGATTCAGCACGTAACAGTGACAGGAGTGACATTTGAGAATATCCAGTTTTTTTTGGAAGCCTAACTGGGTCAGACAGTTATTTTTCCTACAAAAGAATATATGACTGAACAGAATTCACAGAATACCTAGCATTCACAAAGGTGTCCACAAAGGTGGACACTCAAGGACAATTTGTTGAATGAATGAATGAATGAATGAATGAATAAAAAGACATTTAGAAATATGCAATGCCAGGGTAGAATTTAAGTCTTAAATAGCTCCTGGGAAGTAGCTCCTGTTATTTTTATAGAGCAAAGGAACCTGATTCTCCTGAGAGCAGAACACAGACTCAGGATAGTAAGTTGAAAGAATTTTCTTGAATTCTTATTTGAAGCTGGGGAGGGTGTGGAGAGAGAGGGAGAGATGGAGTTGGGGGCTGGAGAGATAGTACAGTGGGTAGCATATATATCTTGCAGACAGCCAACCCAGGGTTCAATCCCCTGAACCCCATATGATCTCCTGAACCCACCAGGAGTGATCCCTGAGCGAAGAGCCAGGACTAAGCCCTGAGCACTGCTGGGTGTGGCCACAAAACAAAACAAAGCAACAACAACAGCCACAAAACAAACAAACAAGAGCCATGTAAGCAGAGAAGTGACCTCCTACCATAATTCCTGCTGGCTCCTTTAGTTCTAATTTCTGAGCTATAAAAAATGCCAACCAATTTATTGCCACTTGTGATTTTCAAATTAAGAATGATCATCATCATCATCATCCCGTTGATTGTCGAATTTCTTGAGCGGTCTCAGTAACATCTCCATTTGTCCTGTCCCTGAGATTTTAGAAGCCTCTCTCTACTCGGCCTTCCCAATGATGCCACATTGGAGGCTCTTTCAGGGTCAGGGGAATGAGACCCATCTTGTTACTGGCTTTGGCATATGAATACACCATGGGAAGCTTGCCAATTAAGAATGATGCTAAGTATATATCTGATATGCCCACCTGCTTTAAATACTTCTGCTCCAGTTTACTTAAATACATTCACAAAAATGGATTTCATTTGTGTGACTAACAGTTTATGGGTTTAAAAGCAATAGCATCATCTTGATATTAACATCATCTTGATATTAAGAACCTAAAATCTCTTGCTTATTGCGTATTAGATTCACATTCAATAGAATGTTCTCCGAATGTGGTCAGAGTTTTTTTTAGTTTTGTTTTTGCTTTATTTTTCTGCTTAGACCTGCTTCTATTTCTGGGAAATAAAAACAGCATTATTCACTCCTCTCTCTGGAGCTACAAATATCTAGAACTAGTCAACTTTAGTTAAGGGGGAAAAAAGTGAGGCAAACAGTGGAAGCGCAGATAAGGCCAGGAGGGAAGAAGACAGTGACTAGAAGGAGAATGAGAGGGGAAAAAAACAAAAAAGAAAAAAAGATAAAAGGATGGGGAAGGGGGTCTTACTTCATATTTCAAATTTCTTAAAAGTTTAAAATGTATTGGTTGTAATTTTAAGAGGTATATATGTGTATTTTTCACTTTACTTTGGTTATATATAGTCTTGAAGCTGAAAATGTAGTCAAAGATGTTAACGCTGAATGGGCATATTCAGGGGCCCAGGACAAAATAGTAAAACTCAGCTGTTCTTTGGCTCGAAGGATGCCCAGTGCCTTGACAAGTCAGACCTGCTATGGGAATGTTGCCTACTCCCAAATATCCTAGGAACATCCCTGCTTAGAAAACTTGGGGTCAGCCTGTTCTCACCACACTTCAGGTATCTGTTCATCCATTCAACAAACTTTAACTGTTCTATGACTAAGCCACAGGCTCTGCATTCATAGTTTCACTCTGTTTATACCTAAGTGTGAGCAGGATGGGAACCTCAGTTAGAAGCAGACTGAAAATCTTGGCACTTTAACCTACATGGCATGAGTAAAACCAACTTCAGTTGTTGCCCTATAAACATTTCTCCAGGCTTTCCACCTTTAACATGGACATAGACGCCAAAAGAGAGAGAGATGCTCCCTGTGTTATCCTGGTTATAAGATGTGGGGGGAAAATGAGCATAAAGGTGCTTGTCGTGATGAGAGCTTGCTTTTTATTGCTTCTTCAAAGCTTCCAGCTGCCAGAATAGCTCTTTCAGCATTTAGTATTTAGAATATAGTGACAGGTACTGAGAAGATAATTAAGCAGTGCTTTTTAATCTCAAAGCTAGGCAAAGTTTTTTTTTAGTTCTCCTGCTTTGGCAATATTGCTTTTATGAAATTTGAATGCTTGTGTTTTATCTGAACAGTTGGGGGAGGGACCGTGGGCGACAACTCCTCAGAATAATGATTAAAATTTGCTAAACTATTAAAATGTATGAGCTCTCTCAGTGTTTGCAGTTGAACTTGGTATTAAAGGGTGGCTTCAAATTGCAAAGTTTGTCAGTGTTGCATGGGGCTTGAGAGTCCGCTGTGGTTTTGTGTATGCCATGCCAAACTCTGCACAAGTTTTGGATTTGGAAAGGAAAACTTTCTGTGTTAATGTCCTGGTGACCTTCGCAGCACGGATGTAAAGGACACCAGAATGTCATGTCACATGGTAGTCAGAATTTCAAAGACAAAGAAATCCTAATGTAAGTCCCCATTTTATTTCCACTCATCTTTTAGGTTCTAACTTTACTATTTGGTGTCATCAAGTCAGATTGTGAGTACATGTGTACACACACACACACACACACAGAGTTCTGTACTGATCTTTGTTTTAAATAAGTCAACCAGTTACACTTTTCACGAGGAAATGGAGAAAGATGTAGAGGACATAGAGACATAGAAACGTGGCTCCAGGGAAAGTCAGCGAGTGCTAACATGGTAAATATTCAGTGAACACCATCAAGCATGACAAACATTTTACATATTCTTCATCCAGTCCTTCAGGACACCTTAATGTAGCTATTTGATGCCAGTTTTGTTGATAGGTAAACTGAAGTGAAAGGCTAAGTGATAGGTATATATTAGCCCATGACCTGTGGATGTCTGTCAGCATTCAATCCATATCATTCTGGCAAAAAATTCATTTTTATTTTATCCTACCTTAGCCGGTTAGACCAAGTAGGAGCAATCAAGAATATTTTTAAAGCTATGTGCTAAGTACAGATTTTGTACTAAGAATAGTGGGGGGAATAGTGATAATGTAAAACTTGTTGCATCTTGGTCACTTGGTTTTGAAACACGGGCTCATTTTCATTTTTATTTATCTTAATTTGAATGCCTTTTCAGTCTTATTTAAGTAAAATGTACAACATGAAAATTCTGTGCATTTGAGGGAGCAGTCATGTCTTCCAGACTTTTGGGACTTCAGTTAAGAAAGCCTTGCACAAAGCCAGAGAGATAGTACAGTGAGGAAGGTGCTCGCCTTGCATGTGGATGATCCTGGGCACCCCATAGAGTCCCCCAGGACCTATCAGGAGTGATCCCTGAGCACAGAGCCAGGAGTAAGTCCTGAGCTTTGCAGAAATAAAGGGAGGGAGGGAGGGAGGAAGGAAGGAAGAGATGGAAGAGGAAGAAGGAAACCTTTTGCTTGTGGGCGGGGCCACACTAGATTACAGGGTCGGGGGCGGCATGTGGTTGACCAGATGGGAAGGTGTTATGTCTCTTTTGCTCAGGTGGCTGGCGTTCCTAGAATTAAAAACTGTCCTGAGCACTGTAGGGTATCTGTGGCAGCTACTTTTGGGGTCCTGTGGCAGCTACTTCCTAAGGACTGTCTCAAGTGATATCTCCAGGTCTGATGGCTAGGAATAAAAGCAGCAATGGTGGGCAGAGCAGGCTATGTGCACACATTCCGATATATTAATACTTGGGGTTGGCCTGATGGCAGCCATAATGGTAGTGGTAGGGACCAGGACAACTATGGGCTTAATAGCAGCTGCAGAGACCCTGGCAGTTGACATGCTCTCTTGTGACTGCATACTTCCCCAACCTGCTGTGGGTACATGCTGGGGTGGATGCTAGTGAAGGTACTTGGCAAGGGGCATGCAAGAGCTTGGCTAGAGGGCTAAGTGTGTGTGTACACAGCCAGTGATGCAGCCAGGGCCAGATTGGGGCCACAAGCAGTTGCAGGGGGTTATGGCTATCCAAGTGCTCAAAAGTGAAGAAAACACCCTCCCTATCATTTCCATGCATGCACAGTGCAGTGGAGGACCATGACAGGCATCTAACTAGTGACATGCGGATGCACAGCTCAAAGGCCAGCCCAGTACTTAAGCCTGGCAGTGGACGCTAGTAGAGAAGAGGAGGTGGCACTAGGTTGATGTCCTACATTTGCACAAAAGGAGGCTCGCTGGCTCAAGTGGGGGGTGGGAGGCACTCTGGAGACCATATGCCACACTGACTCAGAAGCAGAAACCTTGGCTGATTGCCACTGCAAGGGGAGGTGCCAAGGGAGGAGGAGGAGGGACACAGTTTACTGACATCAGCAAATGAAAAACCTGTGGGGTGAACCAACGCAGGCCAATCTGCAAAAGGCAGCTGGACTTTTCACTGGTTTCTCAGTGACAAAGTCTGCTGAGTTTGCAGGGCAAGTGTTTGGATCAGTCAATCTGGATCAGTCAATACTGTTTCCTAGAAGAGCCTCTGATTTTCTTTTCTTGTTCCTAGCTAGTGCAATATATTTTAATTTTGTCCTTGGTCTGGGTGGGGTGAAACAGAAGCAGGACCTTGAGAAGTGGCCAAAAAGCTGAATAAGCTGCACTGCCCCGGCTTTTTCCCCCTGAATTGAGGAGCTCCTTCTAGCTGGGAAGTTCCTTCTTCGTGCTGAACAATGCCAGTCTGGGAGGTGGGATATGCAAGCAAAATTAATTTGTCTTCTTTCTCTTCCTGTATTTTCTTTCTCTTCCTGTGTTTTTAATTTTCTCTTCCTGTGCTCTGGTTTTTATTCCACAGGGTTACTGAGACTTATTTTTTTCCTTCTTGTTTTAGAGCCACACCTGTAATGCTCAGGGGTGACTTCTGGCTCTGCACTCAGGAATCACTTCCAGTGGTACTCAGGGGACCATATAGGATGCCAGGGATGGAACCTGGGTCAGCTTGTGCAAAGCAAGCACCGTACCTACTGTACTCTCTCCAGCCCCTACTGAAACTTCTGAAGTGGACATGGATGTTTCCTAGGGCTGTTTTGGTTGATGGATAGCTGTCCAATCCTTGATCTTTGGGGAAGGGGACAAGAGAACTGTGTTCTCCTCCTTCACCATTTATTCCAAATAATCGAATTTTTCCTTTCAAATTAAGGTAAGCCAGAACCTATCAAGAAACAAAATTATTTTCCTTAGAGGAAAAAAAGAAAATTCTAGTGGCTTGATTCTTGTAAATTGTGGTCTTCATAATTATTTATTATCTTCTTCTAGTGATTTGAAAATAGTTTCTGTAATTTGACATTTTAGTAGCAATAATTATTACCCAACCAACAAATTTCAATAAAATAGGATACTGTCAGGCTGGAGTGATAGCACAGCGGGTAGGGCGTTTGCCTTGCACGTGGCCGATCCAGGTTCGATTCCCAGCATCCCATGTGGTCCCCTGAGCACCGCCAGGAGTAATTCCTGAGTGCAGAGCCAGGAGTAACCCCTGTGCATCGCCGGGTGTGACCCAAAAAGCAAAAAAAATAATAGGATACTGTCAAGTATAAGAAGAAACTAAATGCTTGTATAAAGTATTTTGTGAACAAAAATAAGTTGAAAGGATGATTTATACAAATTAGGGCCACTGTGAGTTTGTTTTCTCAATCTTAGCTAATAACATGGCGGCTGCACTGTCTCACTTCTGGAAACAGCCAGAAGTATATTAGGAAGCTTATGCTTTCAGAGAAGACTGCTTCAATACAGCAAATCTGATTTATACAGAAATTAAACTTAAAGGATCTTCATAAATTTTTTAATTATGATAGAATGTTTAATAATCACCGAGTTTAGTTATGTTACATCCTTCAATTGCTAAACGTTGCTTCCTCTTTTTTAGACTTGCAACACCAAATGAAGTAACAATAAAATCACTAACCCACCCAATCGCTCTGGCTGGAGCGATAGTACAGTGGGTAGGGCGTCTGCCTTGAACATGGTTTGATTTCTCCATCCCTCTCGGAGAGCTTGGAAAGCTACCAAGAGTATCTCACCTGCACAGCAGAGCCTGGCAAGCTCCCCGTGGCGAATTCGATATGCCAAAAATAGTAACAACAAGTCTCACAATGGAGACGTTACTGGCGCCTGCTCGAGCAAATCAATGAGCAACGGGATGACAGTGAAGTGACCCACCCAATCACATAGAAAAAGCTTCGTCACATTTTCTAGACTCAGATCATGTTGTGGGGAGCAGGGAGGGGGTGGGAGGATTCAGAGGATTCAGAACATAAGGAATGAATCATCTTTGTCCTTCTTAAGAAATTTCAGAGCAAACTTTAGAGGTCCTTGCCTGATTGATAAGGGGGCAAAAGTCATGCTATCTTACCTTTCTTATGTTTTAAATTTTTGCTCACCCACCCAGTGATGCTCAGGGGTTACCCCTAGATCTGCACTCAGGAATTACTCTGGCGGTGCTCAGGATGAGATGCCAAGGATCAAACCCAGCTTGACAGTATACAAGGCAAACACCCTACCCACTGTACTATTCCTCCCAGCTCTCATGCGTACTGTCTTCTGAGATGGTGAAAGCATCTGTTTTGGTGGAAATTCACCAGGGTACACACTGACATGATGTTATTCTAGATCTAGGTCTTGAAGGTCAATGGAACTATTCGATCATCCTCTTCTCCAGTTGGGGGCTCATCAAAAGGAGAAAAATAAAATTTCTCTCTTTAAAGAACAACTCTGTGTCTTCTGGTTTCCAATTTCTTGGTGGTTTTTTAAAAAAAAAACGTTTTTTATTAAGTCACCATGAATTACAAGGTTATCCATGATTGGGTTTCAGGAATACAATGTTTCAACACCAATTCTTTTACCAGACTTCCCTCCAACAATGCCCCACCTCTGTTTCCCTCCTACCCTCTGGCCTGCCTCTCTGAGAGGAACATTATATTCTTACAACTTTTGACACTGTGGTTTACAGTACTGTTGCCAATAAGCTTTCACGCTTAGAAATTTGGTTTTTAAATGTAGTCATTTTCAGAAAGGAGAAAGTTTTGACCTGCTAAAAGGTCAGCTCCACGTAGTGTTGATTGCTTTGAGATGGCAATGAACTATAATGTTTCTGGAAGTAAAGACCAAACTGCTCGAAAATGAATCCAAAATGAATGTAACCTTTAGAATAAAAAATACCCCACGGAGCAATCATGAAATTCACCAGCCGCACGGAAAAGACAAATGCACACACTTCGTGGTGATGAATTGGCCCTAAGCAATGCACCTCCTCTTCCAAGACCCTAATAGCACATTCAAAAATATTATCACCCATTTGAAGAGAGTAGAGAATCATCAACAGGTGAAAGATTTCAATATATTCCTAGAAGTTGGATAGTGAAGTGGTAATTTTTATTTATTTATTTACTTACTTACTTACTTATTTATTAATTTTGCTTTTTGGGTCACATCCGGCGATGCTCAGAGGTTACTCCTGGCTCTGCACTCAGGAATTACTCCTGGCGGTGCTTGGGGGACCATATGGGATGCTGGGAATCGAACCCGGGTCGGCTGCGTGCAAGGCAAATGCCCTACCCGCTGTGCTATTGCTCCAGTCCCTGAAGTGGTAATTTTTATTTTTTCATTTTTTTATTAGTTTATTTTTAATTAGAGAGTCATCGTGAGGGTACAGTTACAGATCCATACATCTTTATGCTCATGCTTCCCCCATACAAAGTTCAATAACCCATCCCTTCACGAGTGCCCATTCTCCACCACCCGTAAACCCAACATCCCTCCCCCCCTCCCCAGACCCGTCTCCCCCCACCCCACCCTGCCACTATGGCAGGGAATTCCCTTTTGTTCTCTCTCTCTGATTAGGTGTTGTGGTTTGCAATAGAGGTGTTGAGTGGCCATTGTGTTCAGTCTTTAGTCTGTATTCGGCCCGCCTCACCCTTCCCCCACATGACCTCCAACCACATTTTACTTGGTGGTCCCTTCCCTGAGTTACCCAGAATGAGAGACCAGCCTCCAAGCCATGGAAACAATCTTCTGGTACTTATTTCTACTATTCTTGGGCGTTAGTCTTATAGTCTATTATTCTATATTCCACAGATGAGTGCAATCTTTCTATGTCTGTCTCTCTCTTTCTTACTCATTTCACTTAGCATGATACTTTCCATGTTGATCCACTTATATGCAAACGTCATGACACCACCTCACACCACAGAGACTAGCACACATCCAAAAGAACAAAAGCAACCGCTGTTGGAGAGGATGTGGGGAGAAAGGGACCTTCTACACTGCTGGTGGGAATGCCGGCTAGTTCAGCCCTTTTGGAAAACAGTATGGACGATTCTCAAAAAACTAGAGGTTGAGCTCCCATTTGACCCAGCAATACCACTGCTGGGAATATATCCCAGAAAAGCCAAAAAGTATAGTCGAAGTGACATATGCACTTATATGTTCACTGCAGCACTGTTTATAATAGCCAGAATCTGGAAAAAACCCGAGTGCCCTAGAACAGATGACTGGTTGAAGAAACTCTGGTACATCTATACAATGGAATACTATGCAGCTGTTAGAAAAAATGAAGTGGTAATTTTTAAACTGGGGTGGAAGAGACCCAAGACAGGACAATGTAAGGAAGCTATTGCCTGGGAAGCTGAACACCTATACTGAAAAAAAAAAAAAAAACAGACACTGTGGACATGGACACACCAGATACAAGGGAGAAAAGCACCACCAGACAAACTACTCTCTGCCATCCTGAGTGTGAATGGTCAGGCCCGTGCTGCTATAATGAGCATTGCAGGGAGTAACCCTAGTTTAATTTAGAACTGTGGAAAATAAAATGTGGGGACTGGAGAGATAATACAGCAGGTAGGGCGCTTGTCTTGCACATAGCTGTCCTAGGTTTGATCTCCGGCACCCCATGTGATCCCCTGAGCCCCAACCAGAGTGATCCCTGAGAGCAGAGCCAGGAATAAGCTCTGAGCAGAGCTAGGAGTATCCCCAAAACAAAAGAAAGGGAGGGAGGAAGGAAGAGAGGGCACTCCTTAACTTTTATTTTTTAATAGTGGTACACAGAACTGAAAACTGTAGATGTCATCATTCAACCAATGAGAGTTCCGGAAAGAGAGTACTGATATAGCAGTAACAGTGGGAGAGAAGTAGCAAAAGAAATTGTAGGAATTTATCTAAGCTAAAGCTATAAAATGCATTGAGGAAAATATAGGCAGAACATTTCAAGATTTGGACTTCAAAGGTACCTTCAACGATCTGATACCACTGGCAGAGGCAACAAAATCGAAAATAAAACAAATGGGACTATACAAAGTCAAAGAGCTACTGCATGACAAAAACAGGCACACAAATATGGGCTAAAACTAAAAGACAGTCAACTGAATGGGAAGAGAATATTTGCATTCAACACAGCAGATAAAGGTTTGGTATCCAGGATATATAAAGTACTCACAAAAATCAGCAACAACAAAAATAATTCTAAAACCAAGGGCCGAAGTACAGCAGGTAGGGCACTTGCTTTGCATGTCATCACCCCAGGTTTGATCTCCAGCATCCCATATGGTCCCCTGAGCATCACTAGGAGTAATTCCTGAGTACAGAGGCAGGAATAACTTCCTGAGCATCGCCAGGTGTAACCCCCCCTCAAAAAAATTCTATAATCTCATCAACAAATGGTGAGAGGAAATGAACAGAGGAAGACAGGCAGCCAGTAGGCACATAAAAATGCTCAGCATCACTTATCATCAGAGGAATCCAAATCAAGACGACAATGATATACCATCTCACACCAGTGAGAATAGCACATATCAAAAATAGCAGGAACAATCTGTCTTGGCAGGGATGTGGTGAAAAAGGAACTCTCATCCATGGCTGGTGGGAATGTTGTCTGGTACAACCCCTGTGGAAAACAGTATGGAAAGTTTTCAGTAAACTTAGAATTGAGATTCCATATGACCCAGAAATTCCACTTTGGGGCATCTATCCCCAAGACATAAGATCACCCTCTCAAAAGAACATATGCAAAAACCAAAACCAAAAACATAGGACATATGAACACCATTATTTATTGCTACACTCAGTACAATAGCTACAATACAGAATCAACTGAGGTGTCTAATGACAAATCAATGGGTAATGATGATGTGGTATATATACACAATGGAATACTATGCAGCTTCAAGGAACAATGAAATCATGCAATTTGCTGCGACCTGGTTGGAAGTGGAAGATATCATGTTGAGCGAAGTAAGCAAAAGAAGAAAGACAAAACACAAGATGATCTCACTTATCTATGGAGTATAGAATACTCGATGAAGAAATGCATTGTAGTAAAAGGGAGATGCTTAGATCATCCCTGACCCCAGTGTTTAGAGAGGAGGACAGAGGAAGAAAGAAATCAAGGAGAGAGGAAGAGAATGAGAAGTATCAGGAGTTCAGTTATACTAGCGATATGAGTGAGGGGTAGAGCCATATATCCGAAACACAGATTTAACAGAGCTAAAACATGTAGTCTAAGAGCAACCACTGAAACTTTAGTGTGCCTGTCAAGTTGACAGATGGGGGTAGAGTGGGAATTAGGATGGGGAAGGAATCTGGGAACACTGGTGGAAGGAATTTGACACTGGTAGTGGGATTGGTGTTGAATTATTGTGTGCCTAAAAACACCACTATTTTGTAAATCATGGCTCTTTAATTTAAAAAAAATTAAGGAATTTATCTGAGCTAAATGACAGAAGTCGTCAGACTGATAGGGTCTGCTGAGCAACCAGTACATAGAAAACAAATTTTCATATATAAATACACAATTGCAAACTCAAAGCATTACCAGTAATACAAGATTACAACAGTTTTCAGAGAAGAGAAATTAGAACAAAATGAATCAAAATATTTAACCCATAAAGTAGCCAGAATAAAACTGATACTAGCAATACTAGAGGTAAAAGTCTCTGAACTAAAGAATTTCTTGGAAGTTATACTGAACTTATCACTCTGCACTTAGCTGTCTCAGCTTAGGTCCTCTAGAAAGTGCAAGTCTGAAACAAGGATTAAAGGGCTGATATTTTACTTGATAGTATAAGCCCAGGGTGGTCAGGATGAGATAAGGTGAAGTGAAGCTCAGAAATGTGAAACTCTAAATGTCAAGCATAATTCACTGGGCACTGATTCACAATGAACCACATACTCAATACACATGTATGTGAAGTATATGGGTCATTTTCTGAAAAGGTTCCAAAAGGAACTATACCTTTAGTCTAAGAAGGAGAGAAAGGGGTAGGAATTTATAACCATCTTCCCAGAGAATTCCTTTTTTCTCATTGGTCAAGATTTATTGTATGGGAATATAAACTCTAGAAGAGTGTGACAATAAGTCTCTCTCTCCCCTTTGTAATTTCTGAAGCAATACAAATGGCAGGAGCAACTTTCATTGTTATATTTAGTTTTTGACCCTGGTTACTACACAAAGCTTCTAAGTTATCTGGAATTTGCTGAGTGGAGGAAATTGGGTATTGATCTAATGAAGCTATTCTTGGTGGGCTCCTGGATAGCTTCAAATTGGAGACCACTCACTTGATAGACCATATTGTAATTAGGGAGCAGAGAGATAGTACAGTGGGTAGGGTGCTTGCTTTGTACGAGGTCAACTGGGGTTTCATCCCTGGCTCACCATATGGTCCCCCAATCACTGTCAGGACTGTTCCCTGAGCACAGAGCCTGGAGTAAGCCCTGAGAACCACTAGGTGTGTGGTTCTCAAAAAAAACCTGTAATTATAAGCCTGGAACATTTGACCCCACTCCCGGGAGGGGAAAGGGACTGGGTATTATTATTAATTTTTATACTTTGGAATAAACTAAAATGAACCTCTTGTAACTGTTTCTTGAGAGGTCACTTGAGGTTATATTTTTGAAAAATTAGGAAGTAATTTAAGACAAACAAGGAAATGAAATTTGGAAAGCATTATTTTTAATCTGAGAGAGCAGACAAGAATATTCCAGGAGTGTGGCTGTGCAATTGGCTGCAAGAACAACTATTTCAGACAAAAGCAGGAGAAAATAATACCTCAGCAAGATCTGCAGGAAATAAAGGAAACTGAAAGGATAAATAGAGAACTAGCATCTTCAGTATATGGTAAAAGCTTTTGATAAGAGCTTAAAGAATAAACTCCTAGGCAATGTTCTAGGATATTTCCTTTTCAGTATTATTGTTATGACATTAGAGAAGGAAAAGAATTTCTAGCTAGACACAACTATTCCTAGATACAACTCTGCTCTAAGTTAAAAATGCTACTACCATAATATGTATTATTTTATAGTAACCTTGTACAATTACATAATACTATTATGTTCTAACAGCACAGGTGTTGGTTGGTTTTCTAAATTTATAATTACTCGATAGAGAAATTACAGAAAAATTAGGTTAAATTTGGTAAAATGGTTAAATGGTTAAAAATAGAATATTGAGGCCCAGGTATGAGATTTAGTGATCAAGTGCTGACCTTGTATGCATGAGGTCCTGAGTTTAATCCCCAGAATGATCCCACATCACTGAGTGTGATCTCTGGCTCTGCTGCAATCAAGTGACCCCTGGTGAGCACTGAAACCAAATGTGGGAGCACCACAACGAAGTGTATGATCCTTGACCCCCTAGTACGCTGCAATATCAACAAGGGGAAGGGATGGGAGGAAGTAGAATATAAAGTTAACAATCTTGACAATATAAAATTAAAGGCACAACAGAAGGAATGGAGTGTTGGCAAGACATAAAGGAAAAATTTGGCCGATCCTGTCCATATAGCTTGTATGAGAAGTCTCATAGAAATAATTTCACACGCTCAGTTATGGCACTGCAATTACTAGGAAGCCCGAATCTGAGGGAAAAAAGTGGACTTATGACACAACATCCAAATGACTCAGTCAGCTTGGCTTGCGTATGCTTCTGGAATTGTGACCCAAATTCCATGGATGAGAGGGAAAAAAATATGTGCATGGTTCATTTTTGTCTCTATCTGATTCATTTTGCTTTATGAAATGACAGGGACTAAAGAAATTCAGTTTTTCCAAACAATAATAGTGAGTTTTTTGTTGAAACATTGAATGTAATCAAAGTAAAGAGAAAGTAAAGTGAAATTTATCAGCTACACAAGTCGGGTGGGGGGGTGGGGGGAAGGTTTACTGTGGTTCTTGGTGGTGGAATATGTGCACTGGTGAAGGAATGGGTGTTTGAGTATTGTATAACTGAGACTTAAGCCTGAAAGCTTTGTAACTTTCCACATGGTGATTCAATAAAATAAATAAAAATGAAAAAAAAATGAAATTCAGTTTTGTTAGATAAAAGTAAAGAGATACATACATCAGACACACCCAGTCTGGAGACAGACTTTTTATAACTACACTAGCTTTTTGCAAGACAATTTATGCAATACTGGAATATCCTAACTGTTCACCAACAAAATATTGTAGAGTATAAGCACATTAGATTACTTATAATACAATCATTTTGTTATAGCTATTGTACAATCAATGCAAAAATATCCTATCCATGTGTGGATGTGTGTGAATGTGTATGTCTGTCTGTCTGTAAGTAGATGCATAACAAAGAGCTGGAAAAATGCACACCAAAATATTTAATGATAATCTGAGTGTGTTACAGATATTTAGAGTTAAACAAAAGGGTATATTCACCTTTATGTTATATTATATTGATTTGGAATATTTTGATCAAATTTCATGTGTTCAGACTTGTGCATTTGTGTTTAAAATCATTGGCCCTATTTGAAATTTTTTTAATAATTTATTTATTTTTAATTAGAGAGTCACCGTGAGGGTACAGTTACAGATTTATACACTTTTGTGCTTATACTTCCCTCATACAAAGTTCGGGAACCCATTCCTTCACCAGTGCCCATTCTCCACCACCCGTAAACCCAGCGTCCCTCCCACCCTCCCCAATCCCATCTCCCCCCCAACCCACCCTGCCACTGTGGCAGGGCATTCCCTTCTGTTCTCTCTCTCTAATTAGCTGTTGTGGTTTGCAATAAAGGTGTTGAGTGGCCGCTGTGCTCAGTCTCTAGCCCTCATTCAGCCCGCAACTCCCTTCCCCCACATGGCCTTCGACTACAATGTAGTTGGTGATCGCTTCTCTGAGTTGCCCTTTCCCCGGAACGTGAGGCCAGCCTCGAAGCCATGGGGTCAACCTCCTGGTACTTATTTCTACAGTTCTTGGGTATTAGTCTCCCACTCTGATATTCTATATACCATAGATGAGTGTAGTCTTTCTATGTCTGTCTCTCTCTTTCTGACTCATTTCACTCAGCATGAAACTTTTCATGCCCATCCACTTAACTACAAAATTCTTGACTTCCTTTTTTCTAACAGCTGCATAGTATTCCATTGTATAGATGTACCAAAGTTTCCTCAACCAGTCATCCGTTTTGGGGCATTCGGGTTTTTTCCAGATTCTGGCTATTGTAAACAGTGCTGCGATGAACATACATGTGCAGATGTTGTTTCGATTGTACTTTTTTGCCTCTCTGGGATATATTCCCAGCAGTGGTATTGCTGGGTCAAATGGGAATTCAATATCTAATTTTTTGAGAATCGTCCAAATTGTTTTCCAGAAGGGCTGAACCAGTCGGCATTCCCACCAGCAGTGAAGAAGGGTCCCTTTCTCCCCACATCCTCTCCAACAGCGGTTGCTTTTGTTCTTTTGGATGTGTGCTAATCTCTGTGGTGTGAGGTGGTATCTCATGGTTGTTTTGATCTGCATCTCTCTGATGATTAGTGATGCAGAGCTGCAGGCTACAAAATCAATACCCAAAAATCCATGGCCTTCATATATGCAAACAATGAGGCAGAGGAAAGGGACATGAAAAAAGCAATCCCATTCACAATCGTGCCCCAGAAAATCAAGTACCTCGGAATCAGCTTAACCAAGGAAGTAAAAGACCTTTACAAAGAAAACTACAAAACGCTACTCCATGAAATCAAAGAGGACATGAGGAAACGGAAACATATACCCTACTCGTGGATAGGGAGAATCAATGTTGTCAAAATGGCAATACTCCCTAAAGTCGTATACAGATTCAATGCGATCCCTATAAGTATACCCATGACATTCTTCAAAGAAATGGATCAAGCAATCCTAAATTTCATATGGAATAACAAACGTCCAAGGATAGCTAAAACAATTCTTGGGAAAAAGATGATGGGAGGCATCACCCTCCCCAACCTCAATCTTTACTACAAAGCAGTAACAATTAAAACAGCATGGTACTGGAACAAAGGCAGAGCCGTAGACCAATGGAAGAGGGTGGAATATCCCTACACACAACCCCAAATGTATGATCATCTAATCTTTGATAAGGGAACAAGAGATGTGAAGTGGAGCAAAGAAAGCCTCTTTAACAAAGGGTGCTGGCACAACTGGACAACCACATGCAAAAAAATGGGTTTAGACCTTGACCTGACACCATGCACAAAAGTCAGATCAAAATGGATTAAAGACCTCAACATTAGACCACAAACCATAAGGTACATTGAAGACAAGGTCGGCAAAACCCTCCACGATATTGAAGATAAACGTATCTTCAAAGGTGACACGGAACTAAGCAATCTAGTAAAAACAGAGATCAACAAATGGGACTACATTAAACTAAAAAGCTTCTGCACCGCAAGAGATACAGTGACCAGAATACAAAGACTATCCACAGAATGGGAAAGGATATTTACACAATACCCATCAGATAAGGGGTTGATATCAATGGTATATAAAGCACTGGTTGAACTCTACAAGAAGAAAACATCCAACCCCATCAAAAAATGGGGCGAAGAAATGAACAGAAACTTTACCAAGGAAGAAATACGAATGGCCAAAAGGCACATGAAAAAGGGCCCTATTTGAAATTTTGACGGAAAGTACAACTCTGTTCAGCCCATCTTATGTTACTGCTCTTTTTTTTTCTTTTTGGGTCACACCCAGCAATGCTCAGGGGTCACTCCTGGCTCTCCACTCAGGAATTACTCCTGGCAATGCTTGGGGGGCCATATGGGATGCTCGGAATTGAACCCTGGTCGGCCGCATGCAAGGCAAACGCCCCACCCGCTGTGCTATCGCTCCAGCCTCTATGTTACTGTTCTTTATAAAAATCCATCCAGGCTTCCTGCTGCCTTGGAGAGATCATCAGTTTCTTAATTTTTAATTAATTTTTGATTTGGAGATGACACCCAGCTGTGCTCAGGGTTTACTCCTGGCTCTGTGTTCAGGAATCACTCCTGGTGGGGCTGAGGGTACAATATGCAGTGCTAGAAATTGAACCTGGGTGGGCTGTGGGTACAAAGTACACCTTACCCAATACACTGTGCCTCAACTTTTTAAGGCATCAAATTAATGGGACTTTAAAAGCACTGTGGTTCACTTCTTTGACTTAACTTCACTTTTTTATATAGTACTTAAAATAAAGGGGGTTGGAAAGTGATATTCTGCCACATGACAATTAGTAACACTAGACACCTTTGGAGATTATTAGTAGTGTTCATGAACCTTTATAAATGCAAAATTTTCTCATTGTATGTCCAAGATCCATAGCCCCAAAGTTCATTAATTTTGACAAAACACCCAGCTCAAAGTCTAGGAACATTAGTTGACACCCAGGAGTTACTATAATTTCTTCTTGCAAATCTTCAACTCTTGGTTGACAGTAAACATTTCATTAGCATTAGTTTTACATCGCCTTCCCCATCTAGATATGCAGGCTCTGGGGCTAGAGTGATAGTACAATAGGTTGGGCGCTCGCCTTGCATGCAGCTGGTTTGGTGGGGTTGGGGTAGGGGTGGGTGTTTCAATCCCCTCGAGCTTGCTAGGAGTAATCCCTGAGTGCAGAGCCAGGAGTTACCCCTGAGCACTGCCAAATGTGGCCCAAAAACAAAATAAAAGAAATAAGCAGGTTCAATTATTACGTGGATTTTGTCTGGAGCGAGTACAAGTTTTTTTTTCTGTATTTTTAACCATACCTGCTCTGTGCTCAGAGATTACTCCTGGCAGTACTCAGTGCCTGGGATTGAACTGGGTCAGACACACGCAGGGCAAATGCCTTAAACCCTATATTGTCTCTCTGGCCCAACCAGCTATCTTTTTAATAAACTTTGCCTATGCATAACAGAAAATTTCTCTTTTTCAGCATTCAATATCTATTTCTTTGCCACCCACCAACAGACCACTATGTTAAAATCATTCTTCTTAGTTTTTGTTACAGTGTGCCTGATGTACAATAGCAATTTCTATGATAGCCAGTTAGGGGTAGGTTATGCTTCATTAACAACTCCTAAACCTCAATCGCTTCCAACAATAAAAGTTTACTTCTTGTTATTTTCCATGACCACTGTATGTTGCCTGAGCATAAGAGGATGTGCTATTAGGCATTCCTCCCTTTGACCTGGCCGAGGCAGGCTCCGTTTCCTTGTGCTAAGTACTACGTGCCACAGACTTTACAAACTTTATCTCAGTTAATCCTCCCAGCAACTGTTATTTCTGTTTTTCAGAGAAGGACCTTAAGGGGCAGATATTAAGCAATATTCCAATATGCTACATTTTCATATACCTAAGAAGCAAAGCAGTTCAGATGTAAGCGTGGATGGTGTGTTTCTCACCAAACATAACCACTACCTGATGTCTTCACAGAAAAATGATAAGAGGGCAAGGTAAATGGATGGAGATGCTGAAATTCATTATGGTGAGGGTGGGGATTTGCCTTAAAATATGATCTTAGGTAAAAATATTGAATGCCCTAAAGAAACACGATTACCTCTTAGTACCTGTATTGCAACCCATAATGCACAAAAGAAAAGAAGAGAGAGAGAGAAAGAAGAAAAGTACCTGCCATAGAGAGAGACTGATAGGGTGTGGGGTGTGGGAAGATGGTGGGAGGGAAATGGGGGACATTGGTGGTGGAAAATGTACACTGGTAGAGCTGGTTGAGGGGTATGTGTTGGATCATTGTATGACTGCAACTGAATCATGAACAGCTTTGTAACAGTATATCTCACGGATATTCAATTAAAAAAAACATTTTAAAGTAATGTGGAGTTCACACCCACTTCAGCCAGCTTAATCAGTGACTAAATAAATATTAGTAGTCCTACATTAAAAAAATGATGATCTTAGGAGGCCAGAGCAATAATACAGCTAGCCAGTACGGTGTTTGCCTTGAATATGGCTGACTCAGGTTTGAACCCCAGCATCCTATATGGTCCACCGAGCACCAGAGCACCTCCAGGAGTGATTCCTGAGTTCAGAGCCAGGAATAAGCCCTGAGCATTGCTGGGATGTGACCAAAAAGAAAAAAAAATAAAGATGATCTTAGGGTCCAGGGAGTAGGGGGCATACCTCATACGTGGTCAACCTGGGTTCAATTCCCAGCATCTTTTATAGTCCCCTGAGCACTGCCAGGAGTAATCCCTGAGCACAGATCTGGGAGTAACCTCTGAACATTGCAATGTATGACCCTCTCAAAAAATAAGCAAATTGTTCAGTAGATGTGTGCTGAAAGTAGATAAAGGACCAACCATGATAGCCTCTCAGTATATGTATTGCAAACTATAATGCCCAAAAGTAGAGAATAAGTATGGGAAAATTGTCTACCATAGAGGCAAGGGGAGGGTTGGGATTGGGGGTGGATACTGTGAACATTGGTGGTAGAAAATGTGCACTGGTGGAGGGATGGATGTTCGATCATTGTATGGCTGAAACTCAAACATGAAACTTTTGTAACTGTACCTTATGGTGATTCAATTAAAAAAAAGCAAGTAAAAGACAATCTTCAAAAAATATTCCATTTTAAAACTTAGAATTTGAGTGACAATATAGAAGAGCCGAAGTAGGTTATTAACATGAAATAGTTAAATATCGAGTGAGAATAATGGTATCTATTTTATAATTCCACTTCATCAAAAATATTTAAAGCATAAGCCTTAACTAGAGGGGAGTATGGTTTCGAGATCTAGAGCCACTCAGAGTCCTGGAGTGTTTTGTGATTATCTGGGTCAATTGGATGTGAGGGTTTAATGGCCACCGAGGGGGGCATGTTACCGGAAGCCTGAGCAAGCTCTGTTGAAAGAGCTCAACCTGAAGCAGCCTTCAGGAGACAAAGAACCATGCTGAATGGAGAAAGCTCGATTCTTCTTGCTGCTCTGCCACTATCCCCTCCTGGAATCACACTCCTTAGCTCTCTTTCCCCTGCAGTACTTTTTATTACTTCTCTAGAACACTCATTGTCTAAACTTTGTTGCTTAGGGCTGGAGCGATAGCACAGCGGGTAGGGTGTTTGCCTTGCACGTGGCCGACCGGGATTCGATTCCCAGCATCCCATTCGGTCCTCGGAGCACCGTCAGGAGTAATTCCTGAGTGCAGAGCCAGGAGTAACCCCTGTGCATCGCCAGGTTTTTCAGAGAAGGTGTGACCCAAAAAGCAAAAAAAGAAAAAAAATTTGTTGCTTATTGATAGCCTGTCCACTCATATGCACGGTTTCACGAGGAAAGATTTTGCTCACTTGTTTCCCTGGATCTTTCATGGTGATCACGAGTGACATGCAGTCTAGGTTCATTACATGGATTACTCACCTGGGCTGTGTGGTATGTGGGCGGGGCCTGGAGAAGGGAAGCTGACTGTGAGAGGCTGGGAAGGGAGGGCCTGGAAGGAGCACAGGGAATAGAAATGAGACACAGCTGAGAGCCCTTGAGAGCAGCAGAAGGATATGGAATTCCGCTAATTTCTCTGAGGAAGAGTTGCTACAAAACAGAGACCGCTCTTCTTTCTTCTGCTAATACTCAGGGGCCTGGGAAATGTAAGTTTCGCTTTGAAGTTTGAGGCATTTTTTTATTTTAACAAATGGGTATTCACTGGACTCCTGAGTCTGTGTATCTTAAGTAAAGGGATCAAAGCAGAGCCACAGCTGTGATTCATCATCGGGAGAATATAAACTTGGAGGTAGTTCATCGCAGGAGCATTCTCTGGCACCATGGGGCTCATTTCCACAGAATCCGGCCAGTTCTATGCCCGTGGTGGCACTTCCAGTCTCGGTTCATGGGAGGTGGGCACCAGACTGTGGATTTATGGATTCTGCTCTGTCTTTCTGCTTGTGGATCTCTGGACTGCTCCGGAAGTGTCTAGTTCCTGCAGTTGAAGACGTTAAAGAAGGGGATCAGCCACGGGGAAGAAATCAGGCATTCATTTTCTTAAAAAGTAGGGGTCAAATACTATGCAGCTGTCAGAAAAGATGAAGTCATGAACTTTGCATACAAGTGGATCAACATGAAAAGTATCATGCTAAGTGAAATGAGTCAGAAAGAGAGAGACAGACATAGAAGAATTGCACTCATCTGCGGAATATAAAACAACAGAATGGAGGCCTAACACCCAAGAATAACAGAAATAAGTACCAGATTTGCTCCATGGCTTGGAGACCAGCCTCACATGCTGGGGGAAAGGGCAGCTCAGACAGAGAAGGGAATACCAAGCAAAAATGTGGTGGGAGGACCCGTTCGGGATGGGAGAGGCGTGCACGGAGAAGACTATAGACTGAACACATTGGCCACCCAAGACCTCCATTACTAACCACAATGCCCAAAGGGAGAGAGGGAACAGAGGAGAATGCTCTGCCAATAAGGCGGGGTGGGGAGGGGATTAGGGTGGGGGGCGGGAGGGATGATGGGGTCATCAGTGGAGAACGGGTACTGGTGGAGGGATACTCAAGCTGTAAATGACTGAAACAAAAGCACGAGACTATGTAAACCTGTATCTGTACCCCCACGGTGATTCATTAATAAAAAATTAAAATTAAAAATAAATAAATAAAACTCAACATTCTGCAATCTATAAAAAAAGTAGGGGTCGGAGTCATAGTACAGCGGGTAGGGTGTTTGCCTTGCATGCAGCCAACCTGGGTTCAATCCCTGGCACCCTATATGGTCCCCCAACCACCACCAAGAGTAAACCCTGAGCATCGTTGGGTATGACCTGAAAGGCAAAATTTATTTATTTATTTATTTATTTATTTATTTATTTATTTATTTATTTATTTAGGGGGAGGCCAAAGAGATAACATAGCAGGTAAAGCCAACTGGAGTCCTATCCCTGGCACCATATTTGGTTTCCTAAGCCTTGCCAGGAGTGATCCTTGAGTGTGGCCTTGGGGTGTGGCCCAACCCCTTCCCCCCAAAAAATAAAGAATAAGTTTAATGTTTTTATTTTGAAAGCCTTTAATATGAATATGTACAAATGTATAAGCTATAACTTTTTGTACATAGAACAACCTCAAAGTATGTTCATATAAATTCGAACAGGTGAATTTGGACCAACCTGTAATAAGTTTATTTTTTATTGAATCACTGTGAATGACAAAGCTACCGAGATATTTATGATTGATTTGAGTCTCAGGCATACAATGTTCCAACACCAATCCCTTCACCAGCATCCACTAGTTTCCACCAATGTCCCCAGTTTCCTTCCTTCCCCAGCCTGCCTCTGTTGTAGGCACATTTCCATCCACAGTTGTCCTAGTGTTCCCTTTCCTAACTAGCCCCCTGCCCCCACCCTGCTGGCAAGCTTCCGACTGGTCACCAGTTCTTCTCTTTGCTTCTATTGCTTTTGGGAATGGAGCCTTGTAGATGGCACCCGTGCCCTGAGCTCTGGTTCAGGATCTCCTCATAGCAGGCCTCTCTCTGGCAGCAGTGGCCTTAGCAGCTCACTGCTTGCTCTCTTAGCTGCGGTTCTGCTGCTCTGATCTTAGGGTCCGGACAGCTCTGTGTGCTTATGCTCTTGCTCTCTCTCTATCTCTCCAACTTGCTCTCTTGCCTGCTTGCCCGCTCTCTCTCACTCGCTCTCTTGCTCTCTCTCACTGTCTCCCTCTTTCTTGCTCTCTCACTCTCTCTTTCTCTTTATCTGTGCTCTCTCTCTCTCTCTTTCTTGCTCTTTCTGACTCTCTCAGGTCTGGGAAACCACCAATCTCCACGAAGTCTGCTCTCTCAACCCCCCTGGTTCCTCCCAGTCATGGGGAAGGAACTCTCTTTTATGGGGAAACAGGACAAAGCCAGCGCTGCACCAAAGCCCAGACACATCACAAATATTCGAGCTCCCACCACTGTTCTGTCTGAACCAAGAGCTCTCTCCCCTGCCCAAATCATGCTATCGGGCACGGAATCCCTTCAAGCCCGAGGCCTGACTGGGCTTGGTGCGGGAGGAAAGACTAACACAGCTAAAGGCGCCACAAGCACTCAACCCATGGCGTCCTTCTGTCCCCTGGTGGCAGCATAGCTGAACTGCACAGGCAGCTGTACAGTCAGAAAACGACCAAAACAAAACCAAAGATATCTTGTAAAGCCCCTGCCCATCAGAAGTGTGTGTGCACTTGTGCGTTTGCTTGGGATGAAAACCTCTCAAGTGATTTTCCTCCATGAACCCTTAACATGCTTCTTTATTCATGTGGGCTCAGCATCAAGGGGAACAGGCTGAATGAGAGACAGGACCCAGCCCGCCAGGTCGGGACCCAAGACACCAACTCTGCCTCATTCAGATCACCGGAGCCTCCTCTCATAACCCTCTCCCATACGTGCCTGAAGAAAGAATTTCTTGCGTGGCTAGGAGGTTGGCACGGGTGAACTTAAAATCCCCATCGAGTATTCTCTTTGTGCTGAGTCTTGCTTGGTGCACTCCCTTTTATTTATATTGTTTATTTATTTATTTATTTGTTTGTTTGTTTGTTTGTTTGGACTGGAGCGATAGCACAGCGGGTAGGGCGTTTGCTTTGCATGTGGCCAACCTGAGTTTGATTCCCAGCATCCCTGAGTGCAGAGCCAGGAGTGACCCCTCTGTATCACCGGATGTGACCCAAAAATAAAATAAAATAAAATGGGCCAGGAAGATTGCTAAAGTGGTATAGCACAGACTTAGTGTATGCGCACGTCTTCAAATTTGATTCCCCAGTGCCACTTCCCCATCCCCACACCCCAGCACCACTAACCTAAAGCACCAAACCATCAAGAATACATGGCTGGGCTGGGTATTGCCACCCCAACTCCACCTTTGCCAACACCTCTGGGTGTGGCCCCCATTAAAAAAATTAAATGTTGGAGCCAGAGATATAAGCACAGTGGGTAAGGTGCTTGCCTTCAATGCTGCTGATCTAAGTTTGAAGCCCAAAAATACATATGGTCCCCTGGGCACCACCAGGAATAATTCCTGAGTGCAGAGCCAGGAGTAATACCTGAGCATCACTGTGTGGGTGACCCAAAAAATAAACAAAGAAATAAATAAAACATGTCAGGCTAGAGCCATAGTGTAATGGGTAAGGCATTTCCCTTCCATGTGGCTGACTGGAGTTGGATTCTCAATACCCATAAGGTCCCCCAATCCTCCCCCTCCTACACACACACAACTAGTATTGATCTCTGAGCACAGAGCAAGGAGTAACCCTGGCAGTGGCACAAAAACAAAAATGAAATATGTCCTGGCCATAGATGCCCTAAGAAAATGGTTCTCCTTAATGTGTATATTCATCACCAGAGGAGAGTGAAAAATGGAGATTCTAAATTGTCTTTACCTCGCTTTCCAATTCTGATTCAACACTCGAAAGATGGAGCCCAGACACTTCGATTTCAATGAACACTTCAGGTCTTCCCCATGTGGGTCATCTGTAGATCACTAGCCAAAACAATGGTGCCACCGAGTTCTTCAGTGGTGCCTGCTTCACACCACAGGGCCCAAGAGCATTGAACCTTCTGCCTAGTTGACCAAAATTTGCCAGGAATGGGCCCTCAGAGCATTGTTTGGGAGAGGCCCCCATCCAAAAGAAATTACAAAGGCTAGATGTAGAGTTCAGATGTCTCAGAAAAGAATATTACATATGCTGGCGTAAAAATATGACCCAATGTTGCAAGGATATCTGATCTGAGCACTCATCGTCTGTTTTAGGGTTTTGTTTATTTGTTTGTTGGCCATAATCAGCTGTGCTCAGGGCTTACTCCTGACTCTGCAGGCTCAGGGGACCATATGCGGTGCCAGGGATTGAACCTGAGTTGGTTGCGTGCAAGTGAAATGCCCTACCCACTATCAATCTGAGGCAAACTTTATTCTACTTATCTGGCTTCCAGACGGAGGTAAAGAGGCTTGTTAGGCTTTTGTTTTATGGTAATGCTTTACGTAAAATATTTGGAGGGACTGGAGAAGTAGTCCAGGAGTTTAGGTGCATAACTTGCATACAGAAGATCCCAGTGCAATCTTTGTGTTGCATGGTCCCCCACACATCATTAGGAGGGGCTCCTATACCCCATGAGTGCCATTTAGGAGGCCCCTCCAAATGTACTTTCATATACTATATCACTTTTGTTCTTTGGAGACCACACCCAGTGCTCAGGACTTATTCCTGGCTCTGTGCTCAGAGGTCATTCATGGTGAGCTCGGGGACTAAATGGAAGACTCTGGATCAAACCTGGGTCAGCCACACGCAAGACAAACACCCGCTGTACTCTTTGGTCCCGTGTTGTACCATTTAGATTAAGCTTAAAAATTACATTCAATTATTTAAATGTTTGGAACCATAAGAGATAGAGTAAAAAAGATATCATTTCTTTCTCCATTATTTACTTATCACTTTCCAAAATCAGCGGACATTTGTTGGTTTTGTTTATAATTTGCTTTTGCAAATAGTTTTACGAGAACATTCTTTTATTTGTCTTTATCCAGCCATATTATTCTCTTAGGTTTAGAGATTATAAAAAATGTGGTTATAAATTATAGCATTTAAAATTTTGTTAGATGCTGTCAAATTGTCCTCCAAAAAGTGCATATTAATGATTCATAGAACAGTTCTATGGTAACTCCAGTGCATGCTATCACGGTTGCCCAGAAGCAGCTGCTCCCAGACATATTGAATCAGCCTAAGTCAATAGTTGCCTTAGTTTTGTTCCCCTTGCTAACAAGCAAGGTGGAATAACTTGAGTGTCTGATCATATTAGCTAATCATTAGAGACTGGGATCAGGTTGGAAGGGAAGGTAGGGACTGGTAGAAACTTGAATCCACATAGACCATGAGACGTGAATGACTCATGGGCTCTTTTGACTCACAGGTGTTTGCTTTGTCCTGTACAATTTTAGGCTATAAGGGTGTTGAAAAGTATCAGAATCAGTGCCAAGTGTTACTGAAGCAATACTAAATCCCATTCATGATATTTTCTGCCCTAGGATTCTCTGTGTGAACAATAATCAATTAGTGTAACAATCCTGACCTTGCTTTACTCTTATTTACTCCTGACCTGGGAGGTGGAGAAGTTTCTCCTTACTTTCTTCTTTAAGATGGTCCACCAAGGGACTGGAGCAATAGCACAGCGGGTAGGGCGTTTGCCTTGCACGTGGCGGCCGACCCGGGTTCGAATCCCAGCATCCCATATGGTCCCCTGAACACCACCAGGGGTAATTCCTGAGTGCAGAGCCAGGAGTAACCCCTGTGTATTGCCAGGTGTGACCCAAAAAGCAAAAAGCAACAACAACAACAACAACAACAACAAAGATGGTCCACCATAGTATGTTTCAGCTTGGCAGTTATAACCCTGGGGTTCAGTATTACGACTAGTTGCCCCCATGGGGTCAGAGTGATAGTACAGCAGGTAGGGCATTTGTCTTGTATGCGGTTGACCCAGGTTTGATCCCCAGCATCCCATATGGTCCCCCGAGCCTTGCCAAGATTGATTCCTGCATGCAGAGTCAGGAGTAATCCCTGAGTATTGCTGGGTATGGGCCAAAACCAAAACTAAACAAAATAGACTAGTTTCCCCCAGCAAGATCCCTTCTCCAACAGAAAAATTTTAAATTCTCATATGACTTGTCTCTTTATTTTTCCACTACTCATATACTATTTATTTGGCCCATGTAAATTCGTACACAAGTGCTGTAAAAAATATTAAGATTTTAAAACTGAAAGATTTCAAATCATAATCCATATTTCTCAATTTCTTACATAACTAAATTAGAACTCCAATATTTTATTTTTTTGGATCACACCCGGTGATGTTCAGGGGTTACTCCTGGCTCTGCACTCAGGAATTACTTCTGGCGGTGCTTGGGGGACCATATGGAATTCTGGGAATCGAACCCGGGTCAGCCGCGTGCAAGGCAAATGCCCTACCCGCTGTGCTATCGCTCCAGCCCAAGAACTCTAATATTTTATTCCTAAATTTTTATTATGGCTATAAAAGGGCTTCTTTTCTAAACAGCAGTAATTACACGTCCTAAGATTAAGTATTTGTAGGGGCTGTAGAGATAGGACAATGAGTAGGATGCTTGCCTTGCACGCAACCAGTCTTGTGATTGAACCCTTACATCCTGTATGGTCTGCCGAGCACAGCCAGGAATAATTCCTGAAAACAGAACCAGGAATGGCCCGTGAATATAAGCAGGTGTAGCCCCCAAACAAAACAAAACAAAAGCTAATTATTTGTAAGATGCAAGTTTATAAGGACATAGTTGTTCAGCCTGTTGAAAATTTGCCTAAAAAGAAAGTTTGCCTAAAATGTATGCCAAAATCACCTGATTCTTTTCAATATAGTTGTGCAAGTACTCTCTCTCTCTCTCAATCTTTCATGCAATCTCATTTCAGAAGCCCCTTTACTCATAAACTCCCATTAAACCACCACCACAACAAGCTATCAGTTAAGGATTTTCATGAAAATTTTGATCTGAGCTAAAAAATGTTTTGCTGGAGCCAGAGTGATAGAACAGGAGTTACAATGTTTGCCTTGCAATTCGGCTGATTTGAATTCGGTCCCTGGCACCCCATACGGCCCCAGAGCCCAGGCTGGAGTGATCTCTGATACTGGTGTGAGGGGTTGAGGTCGGGAAAACTGTACACATGGAATTTGATCATGGCTGATTGTAAGGTTGGGTACTATGAATAACTTGGGAAATTATAGTGCTTCAATAAAAATGTTTGGCCAACATGATGACCTGTCAGTGTCTGTGTTGCAAGCCATAATGCCCAAAAGTAGAGAGAGTATGGGGAATATTGTCTGCCATGGAGGCAGGGGGAGGGTGGGAAAGGGGGGGGTGTACTGAGGATATTGGTGGTGGGGAATGTGCACTGGTGGAGGGATGGGTGTTTGATCATTGTGTGATTATAACCAAACATGGTAGCTTGTAACTATCTCACAGTGATTCAATGAAAATTTTTTTTAAATGTTTGGACATTTTGAATGTGGGAAGGGTATAAATGAGAAAATAGTAGAAAACCACCTTTTTTGCATTTCTGATTTTTTAATTGAATCACCATGAGATATACAGTTATAAATTTGTTCGTGACTGAGTTTCTACCATAGAGTGTTCCAGTACCCATCCCTTCTCCAGTCCACATTTCTGGCCACCAATGTCCCAAATTTACGTCTCATGTGCCCCCCTCCAGCCCCATAGCCTGTCTCTCTGGCACTTTTCTCCTCTCTCCTGTCTCTTTCTCTTTCTCTCATTTTCCTTTTAGGAACTGTGAGAAAATCACCTATCTTATATGTTGGAAAAGTTGCTTCACAGATGGGTAAAGCACTATGAAAGCAAAATTCTTAAATGTTTACATTTTCTATTGGTTTTCAAATTTCAAATATAATATCCAATACTGTACACATATAATAAATTACTGCTGAGTGACATGAGAATTTAGAAAAATTAGTTTAATTCTATTTTCTTTTGGTTCTTGAGGTCACACATGGTGGTGTTCAAGGCTTAGTCCTGACTCTGTACTCAGGGATCTCTCCTGATGGGGCACAGTGGACCATATGTGGTACCGAGATTGAACCCAGGTTGGTGGTGTGCGAGAGTTCCAGTTCCCACGTTACCCTTTTATAACTACACCCACTACCCTCTCCCTCTGCCTCTCACTTCACCCACTCATTCTACTATCTCTTAATCCCTATTACCCACAAGACTTTTTTTCCCTTAAATTTCAAAACTGCTACATAGGGTCTAGGGTGATAGCATAGCGGGTAAGGCATTTGCCTTGCACACTGCCGACCCGGATTCAATTGCCAGTATCTCATTTGGTCCCCTGAGCACCTCTAGGAGTAA
The DNA here is from genome assembly GCF_027595985.1 of Sorex araneus. Lineage (NCBI taxonomy): Eukaryota > Metazoa > Chordata > Mammalia > Eulipotyphla > Soricidae > Sorex > Sorex araneus. The sequence goes on from NC_073313.1 coordinate 39,110,927, forward strand.
TTCCTGAGTGCATGAGCCAGGAGTAACCCCTGTGCATTGCCAGGTGTGACCCAAAAAGCAAAAAAAAAAAACCTGCTACATAGATTAATTCATGTAGTATGAGTTCTTTTTCTGTTTGGGGACCACACCTGACAGTGCTCAGGGTCACACCTGGTGACGCTCAGAAAGACCATATGCAGTGCTGGAAATTTAACCAGTTCAACCATGTGCAATATAAGCGCCATAACCTCTGCAGTGCATGCTCTTTTGTGACTGGTTGTTTGGAGGCCATTCCCGGCAGTGCTCAGAGATCACTCCTGGTGGTCTTGGGGGATCATATGTGGTTCCAGGGATTGAACCTGGGTCAGCCATGTGCAAAGCAAGTGCCTTATCTGCTATATTACTGCTCCGGTCCCTCAGGACTATTTTTGTTCAGAATAACTCTTTGGAGATTCATGCAAGTTCTTGTATGTACTGATAAATTGATTTTTTATGAATCATACTACTTCACGTAAATGTTTGCCTGAAGAGATGCAGGCTGAAGTGTCTAAGATGCATTAAAATGTATCTAAAAAAGTTGAAACAAGCAATAAACTTTATGTATTGGTCTGATGAAACTTGTGTATTACTGCAAAGCTCAGGTATGAAATTTCCTGACTTAAGAAAGAGGAGCTGCAAAGGGATGTCCCCATAAAGATTCACTGGGGAAGGGGCAGGGGTAGGTACAAAGAGATGGTGGTGTTGGAAATTGAACCCAGGGCCCCATGCATGCAAGGCAAGTGCTCTAACATGGAGCCACCTTTCCATCTACTTGCCCCCTATTTGTTTTTTCAATAGTACCTATTTCAAAGCTTTGCTTGGATGCATCTGTATTTTTGTTTTGTGGCGCTAGGGACCAAACTCAGGCTGGAGTGATAGCACAGAGGGTAGGGCATTTTCCTTGCACATGGCCGACCCGGGTTCGATTCCTCTGCCCCTGTCGGAGAGCCTGGCAAGCTACTGAGAGTATCTCACCCGCACAGCAGAGCCTGGCAAGCTACCCATGGTGTATTTGATATTCCAAAAATAGTAACAAGTCTCACAATGGAGACATTACTGGTGCCCACTGGAGCATATCAATGAGCAACGGGATGACAGTGACATTGACAGTGACAGGGATCAAACCCAAGTCTCATGGCTGCAAAGCATGTACTCTACTGTTGAACCATACCCCCTGACTCACATACCTTGGGTTTTTTCTTCTTTTTTCTGCAATGCTGGAGATCAAACCCAGGACTTCATATAACCAAAATATGACACTCTACTGCTGAGACATATCCCCAGCCCATAAGGTCTCACTTTTCATTTTTTTAAATGTAGGTGTACTGCTATTTATTCAGCCATTGGTTAAGCTGATTGAATTGGCATAAACTCCACTTTACTTTTTTCTTTCTATTCAGACTGTTGTTTTTTATTATTCTATTATTTTTTTAATTTAATAGTTTATTTTTAATTAGTGAGTCAACGTGAGGGTACAGTTACAGATTTATACATTTTTGTGCTCATGTTTCTCCCTTACAAAGTTTGATAACCCATCCCTTCACCAGTGCCCATTCTCTACCAAAAGTAAACCCAACATCCCTCTCCCCCCTCCCCAGTCCCGTCTCCCCCCACCCCACACTGCCACTATGGCAGGGTATTCCCTTTTGTTCTCTCTTTCTGATTAGGTGTTGTGGTTTGCAATAAAGGTGTTGAGTGGCCATTGTGTTCAGTCTCTAGCCTATATTGGGCCCGCATCATCTTTCCCCCACATGACCTCCAATCACATTTTACTTGGTGTTCCCTTCTCTGAGTTGCCCAGAATGAGAGACCAGCCTCCAAGCCATGGAGACAACCTCCTGGTACTTATTTCTACTATTCTTGGGTGTTAGTCTTATAGTCTGTTATTCTATAGTCCACAGATGAGTGCAATCTTCCTATGTCTGTCTCTCTCACAAAGCTCTCCTGCTTTAGCTTCAGTCATACAATGATTGATCACCCAACCCTCTCCCAGTGCACATCTTCCACCACCAAGAGACTCAGTATCCCCCTGCCATTCCAGCCCTCCCCCTGCCTCTATGGCAGACAATCTCCGCCATACTCTTTTGTATTGCTTGTTATGAATAGTGTAAGATGTTGCGCTGCCACAAGAACAACCACATGCTCCTGGAACTCCAAAATTCTAGATAATTAGGGTCTGGAGAAATCTCTGCAGCAAACTGCTCAGTTAGGAGATTCTTTTGTGTGCCTCTGGATCATGACCATTAAGGAACTTCTGTAGCAGCTGGGAGTGTAGCAGCTGGGGACGGTTTGTGGCAGGAAGGACTGACCCATCCCCTCTTCCTTGAGGTCTCACTTTTTAAGGAATCTAGAGTTGGAATAGCTGCCCATGGATGGTGTCAAATAGGAAAGGTACCATACCAATGGTACTGCAAACATAGTACAAAATTCTGGCATTGTCCCTGGCACCCTTGAAGACCTTTAGGGGGTCAGAAAGATAGTACATGCAAGTCAAGTGACCTACTCAGGTTCAATTCCCGTTACTCCATCTGGTCCCCAAAGCCTACCAGGCATTATCCCTGAGCACAGGAGCCAGTAATATGCCTGAACACTGCTGGATGTGGCCCAGAAACCAAAACAAATATAAAACCCAAACCTTTTAGGAAGAAACATTCTTCATGAAATAATTAGAGTCATTTCTAAGTAGGTGTGGATTGTCAATATATTCTATGTATTTTAGGAACAATTGCAGTGAAATGAGACAATGAGAATTAGAGGGTTTACAATCAGATAAGGGAGTCAGAATCTCCTGGTCATTGGGGTTAGTGTAAATTGAAGTAGTCATCGAAAGGTTTAATGTTTTAAATTCCTTTATAGAGAATTTCATAAGTATGTAAAGGTCAACTTTCCTCAATGACTAGACATTAAAATTATACACTTTTTTAACATCAAGTAGAACTGCATCTTCTGGGTTATAAAACAAATTTCCCTTGGGTAGTTTCTAAGACCTAGACTGAAATTTTCAAGTTATCTCTTAAACTGCTTTGGGATCATTATAAAAAAGACCTAGTTTGCCATAAGAAATCATGTTTTTCTCCCATTTTCTGAAAACTGTGATTATAAACAGCTTTTTTACTCAAAGTTTTTAAATATAATCTGCAGCAGCATTATAAGTTTACGTTTAGTGTGATGATGAATGACAGTGATGAAATACTTTCTGTGGCTCAAAATTAGGTAATACCCAACTTGGAAAGAAGAGCAGAAAAATACTTTTTACTAGAGAAAATGTAATGAGATGTTGCCATCACTTAGGGCAGCATACTGCTACTTTACAAACATAAAATTACAGCTTTAGAAAAATTCCAGTTAGTACTTACATTTGAATACCCTAATTTTACATACTTAAAGTCCTTAATTAAAAAAATCAAACAAACAGCAACAAGTCAATTGCAAGTTAACAAGACAAATTTCCTTGCCAAAAAATAGTCATTAAAAGCTAGTAGTTTCAGAATCTATTTATGTTGACTTTAACATAAAATTTGTGTTAAAATCATGAAACAAAAGGCCCCAAAATAGAAGCTATTACTTATGCTGCAATAGTGTCTACTGGGCTTTAGTTGCCTATTTTAATGGTATTTGTTCTGTATACAACATGTCCATGTGGTCTGACATACATTTTTCTTTTTTGGCCACACCCAGAAACGCTTAGGGCTTATTCCTGGCTCTGTGTTCAGGGATCACTCCTGGTGATCTGGGGGTGGTGAAGAGGGTAACCCTATGGGACTGAATCTGGTTGAACAAGACAAGTCCTCTACACGCTGTGGTACTGCTCTGGACCCCGACATTCATTTTTCTTCCCCATTCTTCCTATTTAGTTTATTAGAGTAAGCACAATACCATTTCTGTAGTTGTCGATCAGCCAGCCAGAAACAAAAGTACAGCACAGAAAGATAATATTTATTACATTTTAACTAGAAACAGCAGAAAGCAAGTTAACGAGGTATATTTAATCATTATTCTTTTAAATCTGGCTTAAATAACAATTATCAAAAGCGAGTCTTAACTGCAAATATTGTGATCACTATGGTAATCTACATAGGCACAAAAGCCAGCCAGGGTAGAGTAACAAAGAGGTACTGACTATAAGCACTTTGACATGCCAAAAATGTAGATCATTGCATTACATTCTATTGTATTTCTGTAAAAGTCTTCTTAAGAATTAAAATATTACTCAGAAAAATATCAAACATACATAGTACTCTTACAAGAATACTACCTAGTCAATACTAATACTAAACTTTTCTTTCTCCTTCCAACAGCCAATGAGAAATTCAATTATGTGTGTTAGTGTTTGTGGTGATATGCAAATGGTTTTGCTTTCATGGTCAGAAAAAGGATTGACTTCGCATTTGGTGGCCAGCTGTATAACACAGTATTTCAACCTATATTTCTCTAATAAGTTTAACTACATTTCCTAAGCCCTGAGATATCTGATAACCTGCTAGTGATTGTATATTTTAATTTATACTAACTTCAATGAGTATGAACTCCATGTAAATATTTAAAATTATTTAGATGGTTACAGCTAAGAAGAAATTTATATAATAAGGTGCTAAGAAGGCCTTTAAATATGAGCTGCATAATTTCAGTATGCTTTACTTGCAGCAAGAGATTTTTAAAATTCTATCGTTCTGTCAGTAATAAGTGCATCTTATTTAGCTTGCCTCTACATGGGTAGCCAGCTTGACTTTCTCCCCAATCTCAAAGAGCAATGTTTACTCTCAACGTTAGTTGTCTAACTGAACAGGTGGCATAAAAACTTGTATTTTTGAATAGCATATTTACAATTATGATGTTTGTGGAAATATGCTCATAGTAGGAATTGAATAAACGTTTGTTCCATATCCAATGAGTAAACTATAAGGTAGCTGTTAAGAGTACCATATACTTCTTACCACATGGTAATTCATTTTAACTAGGGAATTTAGGTAAGCAGATTTAATTCACCCAAAAATGCAAATTCAAGAATTTCAAATTAAAAAAATAGATTTGACAATTTGCAAAGTAAGAAGTTAATAATTGCTTTATATTAGCTCAGAGAAAAGAATTACTTTCCACTATATCACATGTACTTAATTGCACAGTGGGAGAAATAGCCTAAGAAGTGTTAACTAATATTATTTTCTCCATATTTATCCTTATGGATTTTTTCTGTTCTTATGTTTATTCCTGTGAACTTCTCCAGCTGAAAGAAAATTTTATTTTCTCTTTTTTTTTTTTAATTTATTTATTTTTAATTAGAGAATCACCGTGAGGGTACAGTTACCTTTTTTTTTGTTTTTGGGCCACATCTGGTGATGTTCAGAGGCTATTACTCCTGGCTCTGCTCTCAGGAATGACTCCTGGCGGTGCTTAGGGGACCATACGGAATGCCAGGGATTGAATCTGGGTCAGCAACATACCAAGGCAAGCACCTTTCCCACTGTGAAATCTTATTTTCTGAAAGAATTTCCCCCATCTCTTTAGGTACATGTGATTAGTCAAAAGCTGGTATAAATCTAAAGTTGCATTTTCAGGTAATGCCATATTCCTGTATTTGTTTCTTTCTAACATTAAATTTATTCTATTTAAGTGATACTCTAGAAAATATAAACCATCTTACTAGAAATTACTGGCTTAATGATAATCAGCTTCAGTTGATAGCTTTGAAGCATATTGCACATTTGTCTAGCACATTAATAACTACTTTTTTGTTTACAAAGAATGCACTGATATAAACTGTCACATTAACAAGTTGCAACATTTTAAGACTATTACAGAACAATAGCAACAGCAAAGACATTAACGATGCAGTTCATGGTTCGATTCTCCCATCTTACAGTGCAGGTTCCTGAAAACACACAAAAAGAGACAATGAAGTTTCAGCAAAACATCGAAGTTATCAGGGAATATGTATATGTTCATAGAGGATTTTATATCCTATTTCCTGAAATCTGTACCATCTTCATAATTTATATGAAGATGTACTTTTCGACAAGGTACAAAACAATTTTGTTGATAAAGTCTTTTCAGTTTGAGAAGAAGTGCAATTACACTTTCCAAGAAGGTGGATTTTGTCTGAATCAACTTAAGGTCTCTTACCATCAGACGTAGTATCCCAAAAGCATGAACTGGCAGTATGAAAGCCATAGGCACTCTTCTGGACCACCGCACAGGTCACTAAAAACAAAATCAGAGATGACAGCACTTTAAGAACAAGTGAAAAGATAATGCACAATCTAAGTGTTAAAGTCCAGAGCTCTAATCGTATAAAAATCACTGGAAAGAAAGCATTCAGCAAAGAGACTGAAGAAAATAAGCCTTTCATCATGATAATCTATCAAGATTTTTACCTCACTGGATCCAATCTATTGCCAATTGCTATGAAGACTGGTGATGATTGCATTACAGAAAAATTCTTGGCCAAATTATGTGCCTTATCCCTGGGCATTCTTTAACACAGAAGTGAATAAAAGATGGGGCTGGAGAAACAGTACAGTGGGCAAGCTTGCCTTACACATGGCCAACCCAGGTTCAATTTCTGGCATCCATATGGACCCCCGAGCCCTGCCAGAAATGACCGCTGAGCACAGAACGAGGAGTAAGACCTAAGCACCACTGGGCCTGGCTCAAAAACCAAAAAGAAAGAAATGGAAAGAAATGAAGAAAGAGGGGCTGGAGAGATAGTACATTGGGTAGGGTGCTTGCCCTGCACTCAGTAGACCCAGTTTTGTTCTCCAGCACCCTTTATGGGCCCCTGAGCCTGCTAGGTGTAATTTATGAGTGCAGAGCCAGATGTGCCCTTCCCTTCTCAACAACAACAACAAAAAAGGAAGAAAGAATCCACTTTGCAATTATTGCATGGCACTTCATAATCATACGTATAAGGAGGCATGAGACTACTTAATGGAGGCCACTTGGGATCAGGGGGACTTTGCTATAAAAAGATAACCAAAATAAGTGTAAAAGGGATGCTGCCAGCCATGGGTAGATGGTAGTAGGAGTTCAAATGACTTTTGAGTAGTGAAAGATTTCTATCTTTCAGTTATTATCATGTATTAACTTTGGGTGAATAAGTCATTTATAACAAATTCGTATTCAACTTTAGAGTCTATCACTGATTTACATTTTCTAAATTCAGAAAAGAATACAAGGACAATGGTAAGAAAATTAATGAGAAAGCACATTGACACTTACCAATGTATTTATAAGCTTTCCCCAGCTTGACCAAATGAGCTAAGGATTGTTCCACAATTGCTGCGGTCCACTGATTGATGCTGTTCTGGTTGTAATCTTCACCAGACAAAACGCTGTCTATGCACTGAAATGGCAGAGGACAGGTACATAAGCACAAAGTACAGCAAAAATGTATTCAAAATAGGAAAAGCATTTAAAACCCAACAAAGCATCTTAGAAAAGAGGTATCTGCTAGATGTTTTATTATGTACTATGAAGAATTTTCAAAGCACTTCTACATGCCTTAGCACTCTCTTTAAGATACTATGGGTCGTGGAGTTCATTGCCCAATTCAATCAGCTTAATCAATGGCTGAATAAGTAACAGTACTCCTACATTTAAAATTAAAAGATACTATGGATCTATAAAGGTAAATATGACATGGATTCTGTTGCAAAGAACTTAATTGAGTTTCTAGAGAAACTAACCAATTCTAACAAAAGGAAGACTAATCAGAGTGGTAAGTTATGCCATAGTATGAAGTGGCAATAGAGATTTTTGAAAAGGGATATCCAATGGTTAAATAACAGCTTTGTAGCAGCTGGGATTTGAGCCAAAAACAAAGGCTCCACCAATTGAAACCGGAATGCTCATGTATAATAATTATATTCTTATTTATATTGAACAACTGCTGAGCTATAAAACCACCAGTGCATCTGCCACTAAATGTAAATCATCAACAAATATTACTTTTCAGGTGGTCTAATTTTCCACAGCACTAGCTTAGTACTATAATCGTAGGTCACCTCTGCTACCTAACTAGCTAGGTGACCTTTTGCAAAGCACCCAAACACTTCCCTTAATTAAATCCTTATTTTCCTAATCCTTAAAGCAGGATTAGGATTTCCTGTTCTTTAACAGCCTCATTATATCAGGTTTTCCTGAGAATGGGAGGAAATAATGAACCCAAGAGCTCAATTATAGTGACTGCCACAGAGTAAAGCAATGGTAATGTTAGATATTACACATCATTATTGCTATTGTTCTTCCGGTTTTATTGAGATACAACTGTCACACGAACCCTGTGTAAGTGTAGAGAGTATAATATAATTTGATATATGTATATGCTGTGAAATGATTACAGTAGGTAGTTAACACATCCATCTCCTTATAGCTGACATAGGTGTGAACACTTTAAGATCTCCTCTCAATATAAAATGAGGGGCTGGAGCGATAGCACAGCGGGGAGGGCATCTGCCTTGCACGCAACCGACCTGGGTTCGATTCCTAGCATTCCATAGGGTCCCCCAGCACCACCAAGAGTAATTGCTGAGTGCAGAGCCAGGAGTAACCCCTGTGCACTGCTGGTTGTGACCCAAAAAAGCAAAAATTAAATAAATACATAAAATAACATGACACTGACACCCAAGGACAATAGATACAAGGGCCAGGACTATTGCTTCATGAGCTGGGGGAGAAGGCAGCTGGAATACAGAAAGGATCACTGAGTCAATGATGGTCGGAGGGATCACTTGGGATGGGAGACGTGTGCTGAAAGCAGATAAAGGACCAAACGTGATAGCCTCTCAGTTTCTATACTGCAAACCATAATGCCTCAAAGTAGAGAGTATGGGGGAAATTGCCATAGAGGCAGGGGAAGGGATGGAATGGGGGGTGGGAGGGATACTGGGGACATTGGTGGTGGAAAATGTGCACTGGTGGAGGGGTGCGTGTTCCATCATTGTATGACTGAAACTCAAACATGAAAGCTTTGTAACTGTATCTCACAGTGATTCAATTAAAAAAATAAAATAAAACAAAAAGATCTCTCAGCAACTTCCCATTATTCAATACATATGTGCCCTTTGATGGGCTTTTCTTCCTCTGACCTAGTCCCTAATCCCCTGCTCCCAGCATCCACCAGTCCACTGTATACTATTTTGCTTGTTTTTGGTTTTGTGTTACACACCGGGCAATACTCAGGGGTTACTTGCGGCTCTGTGCTCAGGGATCACTCCCGATGAAACTATATGGGATGCTGGACATCAAACCCGGGTCAGTCACGTGCAAGGCAAATGCTTTGCCCACTTGTACTATGGCTCCAGCCCCTATTAGTTTTGCTTTTCAGATACCACATGTAAGTGGGACCATCCAATACTTATCTATCTGATATTTATTTAGCTGTTTAAGCTGTTAACTTATATTCAAGTAATAGAGCCTAGATTTTTTTAAACAGTTACCGATTCAGTTATAAAATCCAGCTTAATAAGACCCCCTGCACACCCACACACACACCTTCCATTTACTACAATTAAAGATTCACAAAGGTGGGGCACAGCGGGTAGGGCGTTTGCCTTGCATGCAGCCGACCCAGGTTCGATTCCCAGCATCCCATATGGTCCCCCCAGCACAGCCAGGAGTAATTCATGAGTGCATGAGCCAGGAGTAATCCCTGTGCATAGACGGGTGTGACCCAAAAAGCAAAAAAAAAATCACAAAGGCACAATTCTAATGAAATCTTAAGTGAGATAGTTTAAAAAAAACCTTACTAATGATAAAATGTATAAAGAGAAGTTTAAAAATGCTGAAGAGAGTAAAGCTGCTCAAATTACTGTCCTAGAATGTTTAAAAAAATGAGAGTTAGAAGGACACTGGCTGAAAGGTGATGGAAACTTCAATTCTGGCTTTGCCATTCACGGGCTGGTACCTTTGAGCAAGCCAAGCTAAAGCAGACTAAAGGCAGGTCAACCTTCTGGGCTGTTTCATTTTTTCCTAAGTTTTGGCCCAGTTAAAGGTGACTTAGTAGAGGAGCTGGAGTGATGATAGCACAGCGGGTAGAGCATTTGCCTTGCACGCGGCTGACCCGGGTTTGATTCCCAGCATCCCATATGGTCCCCTGAGCACCGCCAGGAGTAACTCCTGAGTGCAGAGCCAGGAGTAACACCTGTGCATCGCCAGGTGGGACCCAAAAAGCAAAAGAACAACAACAACAAAAACAACAACAACAAAGGTGACTTAGTATAGGCCAGAGAGATAGTAAGGCACTTGCTTTGCATGCAGCAAACCCAAGTTTGATCCCTGCATCCCATATAGTTCCCTGAGCACCGCCAGGAGAGATCCCTGAGTGCAGATCCAGGGATCCCTGAACAGTGCTGGGTGGGGCCCAAAAATAAGCAAATGAAAAAAAGATGACTCAATATTGAGTGATTTAATTTAATTTTACTGGATGCATTCAGGGGCTGGAGCGATATAGCACAGCGGTTGGGCATTCGCCTTTCACATGGCCAACCCGTGTTCGATTCCTCCGCCCCTCTCGGCGAGCCCGGCAAGCTACTGAGAGTATGGAGTCCGAGCAGCAGAGCCTGGCAAGCTACCCGTGCATACTGGATATGCCAAAAACAGTAACAATAAGTCTCTCAATGAGAGACGTTACTGGTGTCCGCTTGAACAAATCGATGAGCAACGGGATGCATTCAGATTTCACAACAGCAGGCAGTGGTGAAATTTCTCGGTTACGATGGGTAGTAGATGAACACATACAATGAAATTGAATAAGAATGGTGGACAAGGAGGTCATACCACTAGCCATAAGTGGTATAGTGCTTGCCTTGCACATAGCTGACCTGGGTTCAATCCCCAGCACCACATGTCATCCCCAAGTCCTTCAGGAGTAAGCCCTGAGCACTGCCAGGTGTGAACCACCCCCCAAAAAAGAATCAAATAAATTTGTAATTTGGTGGGCTATAGTTCTAATTCTGGGCTGGAGCGATAGCACAGCGGGTAGGGTGTTTGCCTTGTATGCCACAGACCCTTGTATATTCGATTACTCGAACCCTCTAGGAGAGCCCGGCAAGCTACCAAGAGTATCTTGCCCAATCGGCAGAGCCTAGCAAGTTACCTGTGGTATATTCGATATGCTAAAAACAGTAACAAGTCTCACAATGGAGACGTTACTGGTGCCCGCTCGAGCAAATCAATGAGCAACGGGATGACAGTGACCATGACAGTGACCATAGTTCTAATTCTAAATAAATTATTTTCAAACCTAAAAAAAAGACTCAGTACTATTTAAAGTGTTCATAAATCCCTTACTCAGAGTACAGTCTGTTTAAGTAGAAAAATGCAAGTTCACCTGCTATAATTAATTCCCTAGGAGAACTTCTTGTCTAATTTTGCCTGAGAGAAGGGTCACATTTCATGTACGGAATAATTCCTTTGAGAGTTTTCATTACTATCATATCAGTGTATGAAAAACATATCATATAAACACAACATCTTTTGTCTTTTATTTGACATATGCATATAATTTACCTGGGTTTGTCCCAGGTAAATTATACATACAAAACATATATTATGCACAAATATAGGATTAGCCTACATAGAGTATATAATAACCATATATAAGTATATGTGATTTGCATTAAAATTTTAAATACTATTTGACCTACTGAAATAAAAGTATTTTTACTCAAAAGACAGATTACCAATTTTAGAAAACAGCAAATCAGGTTTTTAGAAGAATACCTACAAACATCACTTTCAGAGGAAGTCTGACATCTAAAGTCTAAATAGATCCGGAGCTGCCGCAAGCGAAATGGACCCTCTGCTCCTAAAGACTATGATCTAAGAGGTCTTCTAACCCATTTTGGCACCCAGAGTGGCTTCTTACAGAAATGCATCTAGACTGTGAACTGAGCTAAAATATCAGAAATCCAAATGAAGAGCTCATTCTCAGCAATGAAAAGAAATTGTTGAATGATGCCTTTTCAGCAGTCCTGATTGTTGGGGGAAAATCCAAACAATAATAGTGAGTTCTCTATTGAAATATTGAATGTATTCAAAGTATAAGAGAATAAAGTGAAGATCATTAGCTACTTAGGTAGGGGGTGGGTGGGAGGGGGGTATATTGGGGTTCTTGGTGGTGGAACATGTGCACTGGTGAAGGGATGGGGGGTTAATCATTATATGACTGAGACTTAAACCTGAAAGCTTTGTATTTTTTTCACGGCGATTCAATAAAATAAAAATTAAGTAAATAAATAAATAAAAATAATTAAAAAAAAATAAAGCACCATGAATTGGAAAAAAAAAACTGATCCTGCTGATCTATAAGCATGGCAGAGCTCTCCACTTATTAAAGTATTTTCAACTTTGTCTCAACAATGTCTTCTGGTTCTTGGTGCAGAGATCTAAACCTTGCATTGTTAATTTTTTTAAAATGTGTGTTTTTAATACTTTTGTACTTATTATTTGGTTAATTTGATTTCTGACCATTTGGTGCTAGTGTGTAAAATTACAATTATTTTGTACATTAAAAATAAATAAAGTCTAGGGGCTGGAGCAATAGCACAGGGAGTAGGGCATTTGCCTTGCACGCGGTCGACCCGGGTTCGATTCCCAGCATCCCATATGGTCCCCTGAGCACCGCCAGGAGTGATTCCTGAGTGCATGAACCAGGAGTAACCCCTGTGCATTGCCAGGTGTGACCCAAAAAGCAAAAAAATAAATAAATAAATAAATAAATAAAGTCTAAATACATAAAACAAAACACAGAAGCCCCCCCCCCATAGTCAATGAACATAGATTTAAAGGCTTATTTTAATACTAAGGTTTCAATAAGGTTAAATACTCAGGTTTCAATTGTGAATTGAAAGTCAAAAACACAGCTAAAAAAATCAATACAGCAAGCTTCCAGATGATGTATCACTCACCTCTCTAACAATATTGTGTGCTTCCTCCGCACTGAAGCCAACCTAAAGGGGAAAGACAAAAGATAAAATTGTTCTCCATGCAGATTTGCTTGTATTTGCAGCTCTGATGATACACAGACTACTCCAGGCTGGCCTACAGTTGTCCTGAAAGTGCTAATGCCACTGCCAACACTTCTAAATATTGCAGAACGCTTCATCCACCTACCTACCTGCCTGCAGATTTTATTATTGGGGGGTGAGGAACTGTGGTACTCAGGGCTTACTTCTGCCTCTGTGCTCAGGGATCAGCTCTCATGGGCTCAGGGGACCATGTGGGGTGGCAGGGATCAAACCAGGTACGGTTTGAACCCAGACAGAAGGCATGCAAGTCAAATGTCTTACGCGTTGTACTATCTCTCTGGCATATATTTTTGTTTGTTTGTTTTTGAACCACACCCAATGTGCTTAGGGCTTACTTCTGGCTCTGCACTCAGGGATCACACCTGGTGAGCTCAGGGGGTCCATATGAGGTGCTGGGGTAGAACCTAATTTAAGAGTAAGCGAGGTAAGTGCTTTATCCACCGTACTATCTCTACAGACCCCTTAACTATAGATTTTATTTTATTTTATTATTTTCTTTTTTTTGCTTTTTGGGTCACACCCAGCGATGCTCAGGGGATACTCCTGGCTTTGCACTCAGGAATTACTCCTGGCGGTGCTGGGGGACCATATGGGATGCCGGGGATCGAACCCGGGTCAGCCGCGTGCAAGGTAAACGCCCTACCCGCTGTGCTATCGCTCCGGCCCCTAGATTTTAATGTATTAGACCTGAGGAAGCGACTAGGCTGGACTGACAGCACAGCTGTAGGGCTTTCGCCCTGCACACGGCTGACCCAGGTTCAATTCCTCCGCCCTCTCGGAGAGCCTGGCAAGCTACCAAGAGTATCTCACCCTCATGGCAGAGCCTGGCAAACTACCTATGGCGTATTCAATATGCCAAAAACAGTAACAACAAGTCTCACAATGGAGACATTACTGGTGCCCACTCGAGCAAATCGATGAGCAACAGGATGACAGTGACAGTGACAGTGAGGAAGCTACTAAGAAACTCATTTTTATTACAAAACAACTAGTGATTCAGAAAAAAAAAACTATATATAATTGCTATAAAAGTCAGGAGATAACAGGTGAAATTTTTTAAAAAATGGATGTTAGTGTTAGTAGGCATGAAATGAATGTAGTAAGAATAAGATGGTCTATAAGAAAACTTAAAAGAACCGGAGAGATAGTACAGCGGGTAAGACACCCGCCTTGTATGCAGCTGACCTGGGTTTGATCCCCAGCATCCCCTGTGGTCCCTTGAGCACTGCCAGGAGTGATTTCTGAGTGTAGAGCCAGGAGTAACCCTGAGCATTGCCAGGTGTGCTCTGGACCCACATTGAAAAAAAAAAAAACTTAAAAACTAACTTTCTCCTAAAAAGCTTTTCTTTTGTCTTTTGGGCCATACCCAGAGGTGTTCAGGGTTTACTCCTAGTTCTGTGCTCCAGGGTGACTCCTGGTGGGGCCTGGGGGACAATATATGGTGCTAGGAATCACACCAGGGTCAGGTGCATACAATGCAAGCCATCTCAACTATCTCTTCAAAATTAATCTTTTCAGCCCAAAAGATAATTTTCAATTTTTCTTTTAACTTCTGCTAGGCAAAATGTGAGGATTCTAACTGAAAGATTCCATGAAGACCTGATCATTTAAAATTAACATTTTAATTTATAGTAGAGCTGACAATGTCTTTCCTCTGAAATGACTTGTAAGACTCCTGAGTCAGTGCAGGAAGATAGTTATCAAAGAAACTGTTTTGGAAGTATGACTAGGGAGAAAATATATGGGAACCCTCTTTATAATTGTCAATTATCTAAAATTAAGTGTTTTTGTTATAAAAATCAATATTGCAGTTAAAAACTTTCATTAAAAAATAAATAAATAAATAAGGGGCTGTAGCAATAGTGCAGGGTAGGGCATTTGCCTTGCACGTATCTGACCCAGGTTTGATCCCAGACATCCCATATGGTCCCTCGTTCACTGCTAGGAGTGATTCCTGATTGTAGAGCCAGGAGTAACCCCCAAGTATCACCGGGTGTGGCTATAAAGCAAAAAAAAAAAACAAATACCATATGCCAGGGCTGAAAAGAGAGTACAGTGGATTATGTCTTGCATGCGGCCATCCAGGTTTGATCCCTGGCACCATATATGATCCCTTGAGCACTGCCAGGAGTGAACCCTGAGCAGAGCCTAGAGAAATCCCTAAGCCGTGCTGAGTGTGGGCCCAAAACAAAAACAAACAAAAATAATAACCAATTAAATTTAGAAAGACTCCTAGGTTAAAAGCAACTGTAAAAATGTCCCAGTGTCCTGGAGAAGAGAATTAGGCTCTGTATTAAGATGAAAATCTGAATCAAGGTACTTTAGCTAATACACTGGTTTCCATGGAGATGTTTTAAAGGTGCTTAATGACATTATCATTTTGTAAATCCCACTATATACAACTTAGAATGAGCAAAATCAAGCACATTCTGGAAATATTTAATAGATGAAATATTTTCAAATCATTTAATTATACCACAGAATTACAATAACAAAGGCACAAACATACCTTAATTAGAGACTTTTTAAAAAACTCTCATATTTGACCCTATTAAAATAAACATGTTATAATAATAGGGTCCTTTATGTTCAGAATTGGCCAGTAAGATACACAGACATAACTATAGAATTATAAGATACCTATTTCACTTCAATTTGGAAGGTCAGCAAATGTAATCAGGAGGTCTATGGGAATCTCTGTGACTTTACTGTTTTAAAAATATGGGGTTTCTGGGGCTGGAGCAATAGGACAGCGGGTAGCGCGTTTGCCTTACATGCAGTCCACCCGGGTGCGAATCCCAGCATCCCATATGGTCCCCCAAGTACCACCAGGGGTAATTCCTGACTGCAGAGCCAGGAGAAACCCCTGTGCATCGCTGGGTGTGACCCAAAAAGCAAAAATACATATATATATATATATATATATATATATGGGGCTGGAATGATACTCCACGGGAGGGCTACACGCGGCCGACCTGGGTTCGATCCCCGGCATCCCATATGGTCTCGCAAGTACCACCAGGAGTAATTCCTGAATGCAGAGCCAGATGTAACCAGAGCCAAAAGTAACCCCTGAGCATTGCCAGGTGTGATCTAAAAAGCCAAAAAATCAGAATAAGAAACACTTGTTTTGCTTGTTTGTTTTAGGGCCACACCCAGTGGTGCCCAGGGCTTACTCCTGGCTCGGCGCTCAGGGATCACTCCCGGCTGGCTCAGGACCACATGCAGTGCTGGGAATGGAGCCCCTTTTTAATATACTTCTTTAGGAAGTACTGCAGTCCAACCCACTTAGGAGTCAGGAGCTAACTTGTTGCAGGGTGTATGGCAGAAGGGTCAACCAATCAGAGATTCTTGTACCTCAAGTCTTTTTCTAAAATGAGGATTCCTTCCGTGTGACTGCTACGAGCAGCATCACAGAACGAATTCACTTAAACGTGCTCTGGCTTCTGCAAGGGCCCATCTTCCAAAGCTGATGAATGGGCCACAGTGAACCAGAAGCGGCGTCGGGGCCCAAGCAGCCAGTGTACCGTGCGGTGCCTCCACCCCGGTCTGCTTTCACTTCCCCCACGCTCTCACCTGGGGCTGCCACTGGCCAGAAAACATCTACTCTGACCTCGCAGGCCTCCAACAGGCTTGTCCAGCCACTGATCGAGAGCCGTGGTGGCGCGGTCAGAGGCCTGCCTTTCCAAGGGAGGGCCTGTGTCTTTTCTAACAGGTTTCACTTGGGCATCAAGCAAGTCCGAGACCCCGGGCCCCAGCCAGAAGCTGACAATTGACATCCGGGGCTTCGGGCGAGGTGTCCAGAAGCCAGAGGCCTAGAGCCGGGGGCTCCTAACCTGAGGCCTCCCCCGGGGCCACTCAGGGAGCGATTTCCCAAGTGGTGGCACGGCTCTGCACCGAGCCTGGCTCCTGGAGGCTGCGGGCACCTGCTTTGGGGACACAGCAAGGGGCGGGGAAGAAGGAGCTAGGCAAACCGGTTTCCGTGGCCCACAAACAGGCGGCGCCCGCCTTCCCATCCCCACGCCCGAGCACCCCTCGCGGGGCGTCCACCCCGCGGCCCCTAGCCCACCTCCGATTGCAACTCTTCCCCCAACCGCCCCGGGCCCACCCCCGGGACTTCCGGGTTGGGGTTGCAGGACGGATCCGGCGGCCCGGGAGAGGACTCGGGGTCAGAGGACGCTGCACGTCCACCCTGGCGCCGGGTGGCCGCGATCCCCCGGGCGCTGGCGCGCAGGCGGGCAGCAGGGGGGGTGCCCGCCGGCGGCCCGGGCCGGTACCTCTTCGCCGGGCCGGTGATACTCCTCCATAGCTGCCGAAGCCGATCGGGCTCGCGGGCTCGCGCTCCAGGCTGCAGGCAGGCCTCGGAAGCAGCCCCGCCCGAGCTGCACGGGGCGTTGCTTCTCGGACCCCACCTCTCTGACGCAAGGGCGCCACCTTCCGGGGGTGGGGGAAAGGGAGGTGTCTCCCCGCGGCCTTAGACTTTTCTAGAAGCCGGGCTGGGTGTTAAAGGGCCAGTGAGCGTCGAAGGGGGTGAGGGGGTTAGTCAGTTAGTTTTGAACTCCTTCGTGCACCGACGTCGCCGGCCTCAGTTGCTGTGCCTCTTTGCACAGGCTGGCCCCCTGTCACCCAGCCCATCCTGGTCGTTCATGCAGTGGTGCACGGCTGTCCACTCTTGCTTGGAGAATTAACCTCATGCAACCTCGGTTTTTGCTGGTGGGAAAGCTTCAAAGTATAGACTCATCGCACAGTGGGTTATGAGGAGCAAATGAAATGCTGTACGGATGTTCCTACAGTACCTATTCCTTCACCTTCCCCCCCTTGATTATGTAAAAAAAAAACTTGCTTGGAGAGAAGGTATAAATAGCCTGCTTTAAATGATAAATGTTAGCAAGAGTGCAATGGTTGCGTTAACTTGAAAACTCTTCATTTCCAGAGCCAGAGAGAAAAGACAGTAAGGCTCTTGCCTTTCACTCAGCCAATTTGTGTTCCAGCCCCTGTACAACTCCCCAGTCCTGTTAGGAGTGATACCTTAGTGGACATCCACGAGTGGCTCAAAGACACACACCCCCACCCCCAAATCACTAACTTCCAGTTGATCCTAAGAATTTCATTCTAAAATAGTAGAAATAAGTACCAGGAGGTTGACTCCATGGCTTGGAAGCTGGCCTCACATTCTGGGGAGAGGGCAACTCAGAGAAGGGATCACCAAGTATAATGCAGTCGGAGGCCAGGCAGGGGGAAGGGTGATGCGGGCTGAATGTAGACTAGAGACTGAACACAGTGGCCACTCAACACCTCTATTGCGAACCACAACACCTAATTAGAGAGAGAGAGATAACAAAAAGAAATGCCCTGCCACAGTGGCAGGGTGGGGTGGGGGGAGATGGGATTGGGGAGGGTAGGAGGGATGTTGGGTTTACCAGTGGTGGAGAATGGGCACTGGTGAAGGGATGGGTTCTCAAACTTTGTATGGGGGAAACATGAGCATAAAAATGTATAAGTCTGTAACTGTACCCTCATGGTGATTCACTAATTAAAAATAAATAAATTAATAAAAAAAAGAATTTCATTCTTAAAACTCATTAAATAGGGGCTGGAGCAATAGCACAGCAGGTAGGGCATTTGCCTTGCTTGCGGCCGACCTGGGTTTGACTTCTAGCATCCCGTATGGTCCTCCAAGCACCACCAGGAGTAATTCCTGAGTGCATGAGCCAGGAGTAACCCCTGTGCATCGCTGGCTGTGACCCCAAAAGCAAAAAACAAAAACAAAAAAACAGAAACAAAAAAAACTCATTAAATAGGGGTCAAAGAGATAGTACAGAAGATAGGGTGCTTGACTTTTGTGCAGTGGATCCAGGTTTAACCCACAGCATCCGATTTGATCCTCTGAGTACCGTCAAGAGTGATCCCTGAGCAGAGCCAGGAGTACCCTTGAGCACCCTAGGTGTGGTCCAACCCCCGACACCTCACCCCCCGAAAAAACCTTGTTTAATAGGCCTGATTCTGTTACTTATCCCATTTCTCAAGATGAAACAAGTATACGTAGGTTAACTCATTCTCCTGAAGTCCTAGATTTAGTAAGTAGTTTGAACTTAAACTCAAGTACTTTGATAGCAGGACCAATGTTCTTAATTGCTGTACTTATATCCTATTTTTATTATATCAAATTGTCATGAACTCAGTGGCTGAAAGCATCCCAAACTTGTTTCATTTTACAATGCTAGAGGTCAAAAGTCTAAAATGCACGCGCCAGATTGTTTCTTCTGGAAGGTTTAGGAAAGAATGTCCGCCCTTGCCTTTTTCAGCTTCTAGAAACTGTCTGTATGCAGTCTTTGATTCAAATAATGTCTGACGAAATATATGAATACCAGAGCCCAGTCAAGTTGCCACAAAATGAGCCACTAAAGGCTCCTTCGGGTACTATGTATTGTATTCGCAAGGTTGCCAAGATAAAGCAGATGGTATTCTCTAATTGGCATGAATCAAAGAGGTGTCATTTACAGAGTGATTGCTAGGTGTGGGCAGGCAAATGACAAGTATCACAGGAATCTGGAGTTACCAACACTGGAGCTGTCAACGCTCCAAAGCCCAGAAACTTGAGAGGAAAAGGAACATTAAATAGTCACATAGCACAGGCCACTTTAAGAAGAATGCTTTTTTGTCAAGGGATGCAGCAGACCCAAGATAGCCTCCTACAAAAGAAACCAGAGGACTCCTGGCCTTTTCTCTCTCCCTCTGATTTCCCATTAATGTCCTCAGTGGCCAAACCCAACCAGGAACCAGAGGCCATGAGAGCTATTGGTATTTGTAGAAGTTAACTTCCCAAGGCCAACAAAAATGGAGTATGGAAGTAGCAAGTCAAACTGAGGAGAACTAGCATAGATCTGAAAGCTTCAGTTCAAAACTCCCTGAGATTCCACAGAGTAACTTAAATTTAAAAAAATTTTTGACTAAAAACCAAATAAAGGAAAAAATGTCAAGTAGCCTCTGCTTTCCCTCAAAGAAGACAAGCTACCTTTATTTAACTCTTTGGATTTGTGGGCCACACCCAGCAATGCTCAAGGCTTACTCCTGCCTCTGAGCTCAGGGGACCATGTGGGATCCTGGGAATCGAACGTTGGTGGGTCATGTCCAAGGCAAGTGCCCTACCCACTGTTTTATCTCTCCAGACAAATTAAAAGTCTAACAAGAAGGACTGAAGGGATCAGTAAGATAATACAGCGGGTAGTGCACTTGCCTTGAATGCCACCAACCCTGGTTTGAACCCTAGCATTCCTTATGGTCTCCCCCATCCCTGAGCACTGCCAGGAGTGATTCATGAGTACAGAGCCAGGAGTGACTCCTGAGCATAGCCAGCTGTGGCCCGTGGCCCAAAATCAAAACCCAAGACCCCGCAAGGATGTAGAGTGAAAAGCATAATATATATTATTTATATATAATATAAAACATATGGAATACACCACGGGTAGCTTGCCTGGCTCTGCTGTGTGGGCGGGATACTCTATGTAGCTTGCCGGGTTCTCAGAGAGGGACGGAGGAATCGAACCCGGGTTGGCTGCATGCAAGGCAAATGCCCTACTCGCTGTGCTATCGCTCCAGTCCACAGATAGTAGGAAAGGAATAAACATTATATTTTGCGTAATGGTTATTTATGCAAATATCCATATGCCAAAAATAGTAACAACAAGTCTCACAATGGAGATATTACTCGTACCCGCTTGAACAAATTGATGAACAACGGGACAGTGCTACAGACAGTGCATAATATAAAACAAAAAGTAAGATACAGGTAGAATAAGTATAAAACAATAAGACTATATAATCCCATTGTCATAATTATAAAGAATATAAATATATAATAAATTTCACTTAGAAGCCCAAATGAAGAGCAAAACAAAGTCCACATTTAGGCTGTTACAAGAGGCATATAAAATTATTGGTACTGGAGATGTGACTTAAGTGATATAGTTTAAGTGCACTGTGTGCAGCCCCCCACCAAGTGTGACCCCCACAGTGATTTTAAAAATGCATCAAAGATGCAGAAAAGCTGAAAGTAAAATGATGGAAAATATAAATCATGCATTATGCAAGAATGATATTGACAGTCTAAGATCAGATAAAGTTCGCTCTTAGGCTAAAAGCATTACAAGAGAAAAAAAGAGGACCCAATTGATGAGTCAACTCATGAAGTGGTCATAGTGCACTTAACAAATTGCTTCCAAAAGCAGTAAAAGTGGGGCTGGAGCAATAGCACAGCGGGTAGGGCATTTGCCTTGCAAGTGGCCGACCCGAGTTCGATTCCTAGCACCCCATATGGTCCCCTGAGCACCGCCAGGGGTAATTCCTGAGTGCAGAGCCTGGAGTAACCCCTGTGCATCACCGGGTGTGACCCAAAAAGCAAAAAAAAGGAGTAAAAGTGAATAGAATAAATGGAATGAGTACACTCATGACAATATGGGAGATTTAACACTACTCTTTTAATAGGCAACTAGCTAAAAGATACATAGGAAAGTATATGGGATATTTGAGCAACAGAATAAATGCTTTTTGTCTAGATAACATATGTAGGACTCTAAATCCCACAAAATAATTTTTTCTAAGTTTATTTATTTATTTATTTATTTATTTATTTTGGCGTTTTGGATCACACCAGTGAGGGTCAGAAGTTACTCCTGGCTCTGCACTCAGGAATTACTCCTGGCAGTGCTCAGGGGACTATATGGGATGCTAGGAATCAAACCCAGATTGGCCATGTGCAAGGCAAATGTCTCTACAAATTCTTTAAAAGAACTAGCAGGCCTTTATGTACAACAGGTTATATATCACAGGACATTTAATAAGCATTATTTTTATGAACCATGATTGTGATAGTATGCCTATTTGTCTCCTAGCTAACAGTCCTTTGATATCAAATCATAGAGAAACAGAATCTCATGAGACACTTTTCACTGAATTCGAACGTTTTTCACTTCATAATTTTTTCTTTGAGATCTAGAGTTTTCAAATTTATAAGGAATTACCAAGAAAAAGAAAACCTCTGTATACTTGAATAAGATCCTTAGTAACAGAATTATTAATGCTGTTACTAGATAAAATATGTAGACCATATTTTATGCCAATATTGATGTATTTCTCCAATTTGCAGTTTTTGTGCAGTGCTGCATACCGTTTGGAGCGATAGCACAGCAGGTTGGGCATATGCCTTGCACGTGGCCAACCCGGGTTCGATTCCTCCGTCCCTCTCGGAGAGCCTGGCAAGCTACTGAGAGTATCCACCCAAACGGCAAAGCCTGGCAAGCTACCCGTGGTATATTCAATATTCCCAAAACAGTAACAAGTCTCACAATGGAGACATTACTGCTGCCTGCTCAAGCAAATTGATGAACAATGGGACAACAGTGCTATAGTGCTACAGTGCTGCAGATCGAACCTTTGATGCACAGTCTCAAGCATACCAGGCATGCATAACCATTGAGCCATATCTTTGGCCCTCCAATTTGAAAAACCAATAATCCTGCTTCTCTATAGTTTCTGCAGTGGTTCTGCTTCTACATACAATCCCTTTTTTCCTGTATTTTTGTCCACACCCAACAGTGCTCACTCCAGGGCTTGGTCCTGATGCAGTGCTCAGGGATCACTCATGATGGGTGTGGGGGATCATATGGGGTGCTGGGGATTGAACCCAGGTGGGCTGAGTATCAAGCAAGCTTTCTCCACATCCAGTGACCGTTTTTCCCCAGGGATGTGAGCCAGTACATGTCACGACTTCACAGAGCACTATGTTAAGACCTTTTCAATATCTGATCCCAACATGACAGAGTGTGTTTTCTTCCATAGCACAATCCATTATTACAAAAGAAAATTGCAAGGTAATACAATTTTTCTAACTACCAGAACTAATTATCAAGAGTAGAAAACTAATTTTTTAATTGCCTTACTTCTGGTGAACATAGATCAACAATGGGGCATATAATAGAAGGTGTAAATGGAGCAGAATTACTATGCTGAGATACACTTTCTTAAATTTTATAGGCACTGATCACTAATGTAGTTATCTGAGAAGGAATGCCCTGTCTTTGAGTGTAGTTGTGTTGTAGAACTAGTCTTTGGAGGATTGCAAGAAGAGATTTGAACCCTGGCTGGAAAAGGAGGTATAAACAAATCTAGGCTAGATAGACCCTAGCCCTTAGGATTTATATTTAATTGTTCTGGAGAGGGCCCTGAATTAGCAGGTTTTAAAAAGCTCGCCCCAGGTAATTATAACATGTAGTGAAGGCTGAGAACCTTTGGTGCAAAATGCTTGAACTCACATTTGAATGTTATTAAGACAAGGTGAATTCACTTTTGTGGGAAGGCATAAATATATTTCCTCTAGAAATGAGTAATAAAGTCCTTTTTGGGGATGACCTATGATTTGATCATTTATTCATTCAAGAAATGCTTACAAAGCCCCCACCATATGCTAAATTAGAGGAATGGTTCTCAGTCAGGAATGAATTAACCCCTTCCTGGCCATGGGGGACATTTGATGTCTGGAGAAATTTTTGATTGCCATAACTAGGGTCGTGGAGATGGAGCAGAATACCACAGCCATGCTCAAGGCCAGTCTCCACATGTTCGGATGAGCCTCACACATGAAGGAGCCAGCAGAGGAACCCAGGTGTGCAGGACTCGGGGCCGAGATCTCCAAGGGTGCTCAGATCAGGACTAGGCCTCTTCCACCCAGATCCCCCATTTTTCAGTAGCTAGGCAGTCACACTCAGAAACTGCCAACATCCAGAGACTATATAACCAAGCTCCCGGAAGCGACATCTAATAGCCTAGTTCTCCCTCTTGGAGAACCTGACAAGCTACCGAGAGTCTATTACCCACTTGGGAAACCTGACAAGCTCCCTGTGGCATATTCATATCCCAGTAACAGATATATACATACCTCTCGGAGAGCCAGGCAAGCTACCGAGAGTATCACACCCGCACGGCAGAGCCTGGCAAGCTACCCGTGGCGTATTCAATATGCCAAAAACAGTAATGATAGGTCTTATTCCCCTGACCCTGAAAGAGCCTCCAATTATTGGGAAAGGAGAGGCTGTTAAAATATCATGGTTGAGTGTAATAGAGACACTACTGGGGCTGGAGAAATAGCACAGCGGGTAGGGTGTTTGCCTTGCACGCAGCTGACCCAGGTTCGATTCCCAGCATCCCATATGGTCCCCTGAGCACCGCCAGGAGTAATTCCTGAGTGCAGAGCCAAGAGTATATCCCCTGTGCATCACCAGGTGTGATCCAAAGTGCAAAAGAAAAGAGAGAGACAGAGAGAGAGACGTTACTGGTACTCGCTCGAGTAAATTGACAAACAACGGGATGACAGTGATACAGTGATACAGTGATAATTAGGGTAGATGCTATAGACATATAACGAGTATATGCTGTGTTTACTGCTAAACAACTTATACAGGACATCCCCAGCCATAAAGATTGCTTAGCAGAAAATGTCAATAGTGCTGAAGTTGAGAATTCCTGTGTTCAATGAAAGTGAACAGGATAATTTCTGTCTCCATAGAGTTTATGATCTCGTGGGGGGAAGGCAGCCAATGTGCAAATTATATATACATATATGTGTGTGTGTTTGTGAACTGGGAATTACAAAGATTTCTCTTTTTTTTGGGGGGGGGCGCACACTCTTTGGTGCTCAGGGGTTAATCTTGATAGTGCTCAGGGGGCCATACAGTGCTGATGATCAAACCGGGTCCTCCTGAATACAACATACACGGTCAGCCTATTGAGCTATCTCTGGCCTCTACAAAGATGGAGTAAGCAAAGAAATAAAGTGTGACTGAGAGGTTATTTAGTCATTTACTGAGCTGATGAGGGAAGGCTGGGAAGGGGGTGATTATTAAGCAATCATCTGAATAATGTGAAGAAATTAGATGAAGTTAGAGTCTCACTGAATATAAGATAAGAGGAAACTATGTACTTCCAATGAGAAGGGAATTAATTAGGCAGTTCAATCAGACCTTGTGGTTTCAACTTCTAAATGAAACCAATCATCAAGGTTATAGCATCTATAATCCACATGCTCAGCTGGTGGAACCCTATGCAGAAAAGTAGGACTAACCAGGTTTGGAATTGACCAGGTTATTTTAATGGGGAAAGAGAGGATTGCGGGATTTGAGGGTATTTTCAAGGGAGCAATTGTGCTTACAGTTCATAGATTCTAAGTAGGATAAGTAGTGATAAAATGCGAAAAAGCAATAGGTCTTTGTATTTGAAGTAAAAATGGAGTCATAACATGGCGAAGACTTTCTTTATTTTCATTTTTCTCACTCTCCCCCCCCCCCCAACCCTATGGTGAAGGTTTTAAAGAAGAGAGATAGAAAGAGAGTAAAGGTCAGGAACTTGGTTAGTTAGAAATAAAATCTTGGGGCTGGAGCACAGCAGGGTAGGATGTTTGCCTTTCACGTGGCCGACCCGGGTTCGAGTCTCAGCATTCCATATGGTCCCCTGAGCACTGCCAGGAGTAATTCCTGAGTGCAAGGGCAGGAATAACTCCTGTGCATCGCCGTGTGTGACCCAAAAAGAAAAAAAAAGGAAATAAAATCTCTTTGTGGTCAAGATCGAACAAGCAAGGGTCCTCTATGTAGTACCTCTTTTATGTCCTATGTATCTTGAAACCAGGGGAAGGGTGAATAATTAAGAATAAAACAAACTTCATATTAATATAATATCTGGGGGACTGTGGCTTTTTAAAATTCACTGTGTCACTGTCATCCTGTTGCTCATCGATTTGCTCGAGTGGGCACCAGTAACGTCTCCATTGTGAGACTTGTTAATATTTTTGGCATATCAAATACGCCATGGGTAACTTGTCAGGCTCTGCCATGCGGGCAGGATACTCTCAGTAGCTTGCCGGGCTCTCTGAGAGGGATGGAGGAATCGAACCCGGGTCGGCCGCATGCAAGGCAAATGCCCTACCCACTGTACTATCGCTCCAGCCCAAGAATAAATAAATCCATAATAAATAATAAATTAAAGTAAATGAATATTGAAAGGCCAGTACTGGAAGTGAATGCAGTTTGAGGATGCGGGGGTGATGCTCAACAGTACTCCTGGTTCTGTCTTCTCTGACTCCGGGCGGGCTCAGAGACCAAGCAGGTGCTAGGGAAACTACCGCGGTCAGCTCTGGGCAAGACAAGACACATACCCTTGCGCTATCTCTCAGGCCCCATCACAGCCTTTGGAAAGAATAGCTCTTTTTGGGATTTATAGTGAAACTTTTCCAATTCAGAGGACGAATCATGAGTGCAGAAATTCAGGTTTGTTGTGGGGAGTTTTGGGGAGGAGGGGGAAGCTATAAAGTAGAAGAAAAATAAGAAGCACCCTGGCTCCACATACACAATATTTTAAGTAACCTAATCTTTGGCATACTTGGCTAAGTTACTAGCTAGATACTGAAGAGAAAAATAAAACTGTAAAGTACAAAATGTTACTTCAACTGCCTCTTAGTTCTATTATACTGAAGTGTCGTGACCTTCCCTGTCAACAGGTGTCGTCTATAGGCAGAAGGCAAGGGGAGGGGGGTAGAGCGATAGGACAGTGTGGAGGGTGCTTGCCTTGCATGCCGCAGCCCTGGATTACATCCTTGGCTCCTCATATGGTCCCCTGAGCCCGCTAGGAGTAATTCCTGAGCACAGAGCCAGGAGTGAGGGAGTGAGCCTGGAGGATCGCAGGTGTGTCCTAAAACCAAAACAAAAAGAGGAGGAACTCGGGCAGAGACAGCTGAGCAGGCAGGCACCCGCCCCGCACACTGCACACGGGGGTTCAACCCTGGCACTGCACGGGATCCCCTGGCACCACCAGGAGAGATCCTGGGTGTGTCCCTCCCTGCTCCCCCGAAAATGTCTGGAGACAGCTGGAGTGGCCCTCTGGGAAGGGCTAACAGCTGGAGACGGGATACTGCTCTACCACGCAGAAGTCAGAAGGGCAAGTAGTCCCTGGCGTACAAACCCTCAGCTCCTACAAGAGTGGAGGGGAGAGCAGACTAAGGACAATCCCTGATGCCGTTTGGTCGCCTCAATTCACAGGGTCGAATGGAGCCGAGACTAACTCGAGTCCGCGAGGAATGCAATCAGCACCCTCTCGTGCACCCAGGATCTCCACGCCGAGACTCAGACCCCATGCAGTGCTCGAAGTGGATCAAATGCTGTTCTGTTTGATTCTAAAAATGAACTTGCCTCAAGCTTAAGTGTGTTGTCTAATAACCGTGAACATCTAAAATATTTCTCCTTTTCTTTTTTTTTTTTTTTTTTGCTTTTTGGGTCACACCCAGCAATGCATAGGGGTCAATCCTGGCTCATGCATTCAGAAATCACCCCTGGCGGTGCTCAGGGGACCATATGGGATGCTGGGGTTTAAACTTGGGTTGGCTGCGTGCAAGGCAAAAGCCCTACCTGCTGTGCTATCATTCCAGCCCCAATATTTCTCCTTTTCAAATGATGTTTTTCCAGGACCCAAATTCTGTACCCTATCCCTGCCTCTTAGTAAAGTATACTTGTGATTAAAAAAATCTTCAAAGTTAAGGGGAGAGGGGGTGATGGAGAGGGGGCTCAGAGTCAACTGCTGGCTCTGCTCGGGGATGGCTCCTGGTGGGCTCAGATTGGATGAATAATTCCTGTGCATTGAGGAGTAGGAGACTATAACAATGTTCACTTCTTCATTTCCCCGTGGATAAACATTTTTAAAATTAGGTTCTATAATTTTGACTCCACCAGTGCTCAGGGCTTAGTCCTGGCTCTGTGCTCAGGAACTGCTCTTGACTGTGCTCACGGGACTATATGGGGTGATGGGGATCGAACCCGGGTCAGCCACATGCAAGGCAAATACCCTACCTGCTGTATTATGTATCCAGCCTTTAAGGTCATAATCTTTAAAGCACTTATTGAAATTTTTTCAGGTTTTGGGCAACCTCACGCACTAATTACACACTTGAAACAAATCTCAAGACTCAGTATGTCCTCTGTTATGGGGGGATTGGGGTGGTAATTCTGTTTATATAGTGTCTTTCAGTTGAAAGAAATGCTTACCTCTTGATTCAGGGTACATAATATGACCCTGTTGTCTATTACAGTCTTTCATTGCACACAAGGGAAGCATAAACTGTTTAAAAAATAAATGTACTTCATGAATCAGTTACATACTGATTCAGGGAAAGAACAGGTGCAAGGAGACCCATTAAGCCTCACCAGCTCTTAATTTCTGTGATTCTTTTAAACCAAGTCTCATGGAGGACATTTCTTGATGATTCTGAAGACTGGCATAAGGTATTTACAAAGCAGAAAATGCCTTCATTAGGTTTAGTCACTTTACTCATCAAAAATCTGCAGCCTTATCCGAAGAAATCATACATTGTCAAAGCTTATATGTTAATTATCCTCTTGATAGTCAAAGCACATGACAAATATTTATTCATAGGCCAGATGAGAACTTTTAAAGTGAATAATTTTAAAACAAAGCAACTTTTGTAAAGGGAGAAAAATGACACAATATGACAAAATGAGCATTTGTGTCATGGTTTCCACATAAAATTTTTTTCTAAGCACTAGAAATAATCATGTATGTTTATTCAACACACCATGAAGCTCTAGTTTTCAAATGCACAATCAAATGTAAACATATATAGAATCACTTCAGTTGATGTTGAGGAATTATGGATAGGTTTCCCACTGTTAACAGTTATCATATTCCATCCTCCTTAGATAAATACATAGATAAATTGGTGAACAATATGGGGAGGTAACATGATTGGATATATTTTATTCCTTTTTCTAAGGCATAAAAATTAGGAATCAGCACTAGTTAAGATACACAACTTTGCTCCTTCCAGCCAGAGTCGAGGACATAGAAGGAAACAAAACTTTCTTGTAAACCTGTATTTCTGTCCATGTAATCTTATCACTATTTTAGCTCAAGTTATTTGATGAAATTATTGTTTCCAAGTGTGAACCTCATTAGTCAATGTGGTAAGATAATAAGATCAGGAATTTGTTCAGATTTGAAGGATGCCTTCACTAGAGTAGTACCACTGAAGGTAACTCTCCTGAAGTCATTTTGGAATTAATTCTTTTCTTTTCTTTTCGTTTATGGACCAAACCCGTGGATACTCAGGAGTTACTTCTGGCTTAGCACTCAGGAATTATTCTTGGTGGTGCTCTGGGGACCATAGGGGTTGTCGGGAATTGAAGGCTGTTAAGTTGTGTACAAGGCAAGTGCCTACCTGCTGTACTATCTCTGCAGCCCCTGGAATTGATCTTATTTGTTTTTTTTTGTTTTGGGGTCACACCCAGTGATGCACAGGGTTTACTCCTGGTTCATGCACTCAGGAATTACTCCTGGTGGTGCTTGGGGGACCATATGGGAAGCTGGGAATCGAACCCGGGTTGGCCACATGCAATGCAAACGCCCCACCCGCTGTGCTATCACTCCAGCCCCCTGGAATTGATTTTTGACA
This sequence comes from Sorex araneus, assembly GCF_027595985.1. Classification (NCBI taxonomy): domain Eukaryota; kingdom Metazoa; phylum Chordata; class Mammalia; order Eulipotyphla; family Soricidae; genus Sorex; species Sorex araneus. The sequence continues at coordinate 39,140,474 of NC_073313.1, forward strand.
ATTCTAGATATCATCACAAAGTAAAACAACAAAACCAAAAATCAACTGTGAGTTTTCTTTGATTCTTTAATATTCAGACTGTGACACCCCTGGAACATAAATTCACGCGCCCCATCTATCGGAGTAGGTTAAGTTCCTGAGGGAACAGACGAGGGTTTCTATCATTTGTTTTCATTTGTTGTTTTTTGGGCCATACCCAGTGGTTCCCAGGGCTTATTCCTGGCTCTTCACTCAGGCATCACTCCTGGTAGGGCTTAGGGGACCATATGTTGCACTGGGGATTGAACCCAGGTCAGCTGTGTACAAGACAAATGCCCTACCAGCTGTACTATTTCTTGGTCTGATCACTGTAGTCTCTATTCACAACAAACCTATCAGAGCAGCAAGGGAAACCTTTGGTAATTGTCTGCAGGTCTCTGGTTCTCCACTATAATCATCACGTGCCCCACTCTTCCAGGCCCCTTACTTCAGGACATTCCTATCAGTATCAGCATATTATTTCCCATTTCACCAAGAACCTGAATCCATCATATGAGGCCACCTGTAACATCTTGGTACCTCATGGAAAAACATTTGTATGCCTTAGGTTTTCTTTGATTCACTTCTAAGAGAAGTAGAAACCTTCCTTCCAGTTCTCTGACATTTATTCTTTAGGTCATGTAGACTGAAGGCATTGTTTTCTTTCTTCTTTGTTTATAACCTCACTCCTTCTAGGGCTCATGGTAACTGCTAAACTATTTCTCTTTATCTCTCATGCCAGGGTGAACCCCATGAAAGCAGGGAACTGGTCTGTCTTGTGCCCTAAGATCAATGGCCAATGCCATGAATATTTCTAATTAATGAGTGAGATCTAAGAAGGTGTGTGGTGAAGCAGAGTGGTTAATGGAACCCAGCGTGTTTTACGACTCAATTTCAGATCTTTTGTTCCTTTGAAGTCCCCTATGATATTATATACCCATAAGTTGTCCTTCAGGATCAAAACAGTGGGATGAATAGAATGTTTATCTGTAGTTGCCTGTTTACTTCTAAATCAACCATGACCTTGTATCCTCCACCAGTGGTCAAATCTCTGGCATTCACACTGTGTTGCCAAGGAACTGCTAATACGTACGTTTCCCACTGAATTATTTAATAGAAAGTTAAATAATAAAACTCAACTTCAGGGCACTCCATTATATTCTAGCTTGGGGTGGATAAGTTATCTACTCTGTGGGATTCTCTTTTTGCCTGTATGTATGTCTCTCTCTCTTCTCACATTTCCTAAAGAAAATAATTTCACTTTGAAAGCAATAACTCAACCTGAGAAGTGGAAATTGCAGAAGTACATGCTTTGATAAAATTAGACTCATTTATTCTTTTTAGGGGGACCACATCCCGTGTTACTCATGGGTTACTCTTGGTTCTGCACTCAAAAATTACTCCTGGGAGAGAGAGAGAGAGAGAGCAAAAGAGAGCTAGAGCGAGCTAGAGAGAGAGAGAGAGAGAGAAGAAAAGTGCTTGCCATAGAGGCAGGCAGGGGGTGGGAGGTGGGGGGTGATGGGAGGGAACCTGGGGACACTGGTGCTGGGAAATGTACACTGGTGGAGGGATGGGTGTTGGAATCCTGTATGCCTGAAATCCAATCATGAACAGTTTTGTAATGATCTATCTCACAGTGATTCAATTAAAAAGTTATTTTTTAATTCTAAAATAAAAATTTACTTCTGGTAATGCTGGGAGGGGGGCATAAGGGATGCTGGGTATTGAACTCAGGTTGGCTGTGTGCAAGGAAAGCACCCTACCCACAGTGATATTTCTCTGGCCCTAGACTCATTAATTCTCTTTATTGGAACATGAATTATAATTGCACAATATATGTTAGGTACCACTGCCATTGTGGAAGATAGTGCATTTTTCCACAAAAGAAGAAAGCCAGTTATTTACATGTAAAACTAAAGTAAACATGCAAAAAGTCAACTCCAGAAAATAGAGTGACATCTAATTAGGAGGAAAAACACTATTCAAGGCCTATGATTTAGAGGTTATACTTACTTAAAGTTCAAAGAACATAAATCATTCACTCTCAGATATCACATATTAAAGAGGAAACAGTATAAAATCCATTTTGATATTATCTTTCATCTAGGTAGCCTTAAAAATTGATGTTAGGTCTTTGCTCACAGAAACCAAATTATGATTTTTTAAAATTTTGGAATCAAATATGTACTATTTTTACATAAAATAACTATTTCAACAAATAGTTATTTTATAGTTTTGTTGATGCCCTCATCTGGACTTTGAGGACTGTAGAAAGAATTAAAAGTACTGCTACAGTCAAGCTGATTCTTGGGAGAAGAGTAGATATTAAGCAGGCTAAGGAAGGTGAAACTACCATAAAAAAAAAGTAATGGCAAATTCAAAGGCATGGAGATTCCAATCAGCATAAGTCTATGAAAATCTGAAAATGCGGTGCTGGAGCGATAGCATAGCGGGTAGGGCGTTTGCCTTGCACGCGGCCAACCCAGGCTCGAATCCCAGCATCCCATATGGTCCCCTGAGCACCGCCAGGAGTAATTCCTGAGGGCAAAGCCAGGAGTAACCCCTGTGCATCGCTGGGTGTGACCCAAAAAGAAAAAAAATCTGAAAATGCTTCCATTGGGGCTGGAGCGATAGCACAGCGGGTAGGGCGTTTGCCTTGCAAGCGGCCAACCTGGGTTCGATTCCCAGCATCCCATACGGTCCCCTAACATCCCAGGAGTAATTCCTGAGTGTATACCCCAGGAGTAACCCCTGTGCATTGCTGGGTGTGACCCAAAAAAAGAAAAAAAAGAAATGCTTCCATTTGACTAGGGAAAGGATGAAGATTAAAAAATTGGAGTATATGTAAATTCCTTTTGCAGAGTGGGGTGTTTGGGCCATACCCAGTGGTGCTCAAGGACTGCTCATGGCTCTGTTCTTAAGGGTTGCTCTCAGAAGTACATGGGGGATCATGTATTCTGGGAATTGAACCAAAGTCAGTCACATGCAAGCACCTTAACTTCTGTACTATCTCTTCACCAATTCTCTCTCTTAGTATAGAGTAGGTAAATCACCTAGACAGAGTATTACAGTGAGAGGAAAAAAGTGCACAGAAGTTAAAATACTAAGATAAACACCCAAGGGATGGGCAGCAGAAGACACCCCTAAAAGGGAAAAAAAGCAATTATAAGAGAAGTGATATACAGAGAAAATAAAAAGTGATAGGCTAAGAAGTTGCATTAGTAACTGAAATTTGCCTTTCCCGGTAGCACTATAAGCACTGTCCTAGCACTGTCCTCCCGTTGTTCATCGATTTGCTTGAGCAGGCACCAGTAACATCTCCATTGTGAGACTTGTTACTGTTTTTGGCATATCGAATACACCATGGGTAGCTTGCCAGGCTCTGCCTTGCGGGTGGGATACTCTCAGTAGCTTGCCGGGTTCTCTGAGAGGGGCGGAAAAATCGAACCCAGGTTGGCTGCGTGCAAGGCAAAAACACCCTACTTGCTGTGTTACATGAGAATGCACCTCATTACTTTTCCTGCTCTCCTACTATAACTCTAGACTTGGTCACATGGCATGCTTTGACCAGTGAAATGTTAGTAGATGTGACACATATTTGAAAGCAACTTGCACAATTTTATCTGTACTCTTGCAGTTCCACTGCAAGGACAAACCTGAGTCTGGAGAGATAGGACAGAAGGTAAGGTGCTTGCCTTGCATGCACCCAACCCAGGCTCAATCCCTGGCATCCCGTATACTCCCCCAAGCACCACCAGGAGTAAGTCCTGAGAAGAAGATAGGAGTAACCACTAAGTATTGCCAGATATGATCCCAAAATTGAAAAAATAAAAGGACAAACCTGGCTACTTCACCAATCACAACAAAAGAATGAACTACCCCTAGGTGAAGCCAGGAATAATCAGACTTCTAATTCTCTCTCATCTTCCATCAGGTTATTCTGGAATTGCTCTCATACAGAGGCAAAAGTATAAGAGAAAAAGCAAAGTATATGGGATTTCTTGCCACCTTTGGTTCAAAATTGAAAAACCATCACTTCTGTATTTTGTTGATCAAAGCAAGTCAGAAAGTTGACCCAGCTTCAACAGATGGGGGGAAGGGACTCCCACCTCATGGTAGCAAGAGTTAAACATCACAATGCAAGGCACGTAGATACTGAGAGGGAAGATTGGAGATTTTTTTGTTATCAACCATCTACCATATTATTTTCTTGAATCATTTATTGAAACGCATGACCATGATAAGTCTGACTATATCTACTTTATGAAAATAACATAAATGCTTCCAGCTTGACTAAATGTGTTCGCTTAGATTACTTAGATAGGATGATTTAAAATGTCAGTAGATGATAGTCATAAATATGAATGGACATAAGCCAATTAGAATTTCGAATAGTTCTTTATTTCACATTGAATTGCTAACCCTAGTAGCTACTATGCATATTGTGCTCTTTGACCACTTTTTAAATAACAACTTTACCCTCCTCTCACCTCCGGTAATAATTTACAGACTCATCATTGAACTGCTTGGCTATCATGTGCCTGCTTTATTAAGCAATTTGTTAGAACTAGCGAAGCTCAGGCAGGCAGTATGTATTAGCTCTCCTCTACTTGCATGAGAGTAATTCAGGAGAGGGAAGAGCACTTTCTGTGAATCCAGCAATACTCTCCATTTTGAAACAAATAATTTCAAGCCCGGTGTTCTCAAAGCTGTTACTACAAAATGTTCTCTTGCCTGTGTTTGTCCGTATCCTGAGCATACACACACATCCATCTGTGTCAGCATTGCTCACCCTCTCCTTCCACATCCCTCTCCCCTCTCCCCTCGTCTAAGTTACTGTATAGAAATACCACTTTATAAATGAGTGAAAGCACAAAACTCAGCCTGTTTCATCTGGACAAGTGAGTTTCACAAAAATGTCACAAAGAAGTGATTTGTCAGGGTGTGAGACGCAAAGGGAACATAACTCCCTAAAGTTGTTCTTCAATGCATCACTTTGGGAGCTATGAAACAGAAGACTTAAGAGCAATCATAGCTCTTCACACAGTTCAATGAGACCATTTCTTTTTCCCTTGAAAGTCATTTTGTTTCCAGAGGTACTTTCCATGCCCCTGTGTTAAAAATGTCATTGAAGCAAGCTTTTTATTAACTTGTCAGTGTATCCAAAGTATTCCAGAGAACCTCCGTGGGGGATTTTCTTGTCTTTTAAACCTACACATTGCCACATAGGCTTTCCTCCCTAATTAGCACTGACAGGTTCTCTTTAGTGGAAATATCCCACTCTCAGAGTACAAGAGGGAGCAGGTGGGTGGAAATAGATTTGGATCACTTGCTAGACACAGAAAGAGAAATCAACCATACCAACAGCATATGGCTGTAGAGGGAATATCGAGCAAATGAGTCCAGGGCAGTGAAGTCATGCAAGTCAACATGTGAGTGTGAGACTAACACAGATTGTTAATTCCAAGGGAATGGGAACATCTTGAATTTTCTGGAACCTGGGATTATTTTCTCAATTTGGAATCACTTGAATGAGATTTAGTATACATTTCTGGCCACGGATACTCTTTTAGTAACCATGATATTCCCCTTGGCTGCTCATCTAGACCTTAGCTAGCCAGAATATTTTGGTTTGTAAAATGGTTTCCAGAAAGAGTACATCTTCCTTGATTCTGCTGATTTTTTGGTTGTTTTGGGGGGATTGTTCTTGGTTTGGAGCCACACCTGCAATGCTCAGGAGTTACTCCAGGTTCTGCACTCAGGAGTTACTTCTGGTGCTGCTTGGGATGGGGGGGTATACAATACGAGATGCTGGGAATTGACTCCAGTTTGGCTGCATGCAAGGCAAATGCCCTACCTGCTGTATTGCTGTATTGCTCTAGCCCCTCTGCTGATTTTTGTGACACTAAACTATAATTGTATCTGTGATTCCCTGCCCTTTACCCAACTCCAAATGTATAGGAGATTATCACTAGAAATAAGCTAGAAACTAATTTTATAGTCCTAGTATATTCATCCCAATTCTCTGGGCCAAACAATTTCCATCTAAATAGCATGATTTTTGATGGTAAATCCTGCCAACTATTCAAATATTTTTATGTAAGACTTTTCAGAATACCTCAATCTCCTATTGGTGGAGTAAAAAATAAGTTGGTGGGGGTGTGCATAGAGACTGAATAGGGGTTAAGGCATGTACTTAGCATGCAGCTGACCCAGGTTTGATCCCCAATAACAAATGGTTTCCTAAGCATCACCAGGTAAAGAGCTGGATTGTCAACTTTCCGTTTTCAGCCTTGACAAGTAAAAAAACATGGAACTTGCAACTCTCATCCGGTTTTGTTTTTTTTTTTTTGCTTTTTGGGTCACACCCGGCGATGCACAGGGGTTACTCCTGGCTCTGTACTCGGGAATTACCCCTTGCAGTGCTCAGGGGACCATATGGAATGCTGGGAATCAAACCCGGGTCAGCCATGTGCAAGGCAAGCGCCCTACCCGCTGTGCTATCGCTCCAGCTTCGCAACTTTCATCCTTAAAAGAAGCATATAGTGAACTGAAAAAAATCTATTTTTCTTGGAACCGTTGGAAAATTGAGATCACAGGGTAAACCACTGCCTGAAATCTGGAGAGAGAGGCAAACCAAAAAAGATTTACAGTCAAGAACCATTTATCCAGAACAAAAGGACCTTGAGCCATAAATTGATTGGAAGACTTAATTTTTTTGGCTTTTTGGGTCACACCCGGTGATGCACAGGGGTTATTCCTGGCTCATGCACTCAGGAATTACTCCTGGCGTGCTCGGGGGACCATATGGAATTCTGGGAATCGAACCCGGGTCAGTCACCTGCAAGGCAAACGCCCTACCCGCTGTGCTATCCCTCTAGCCCCAAGTTGATTGGAAGACTTAAATGGTTTTGAGAACTTTCTGGAGGTTGAGTGTGAGCTATTTTGAAAGTGAGAAAATCCTGTTGTCTGCAATCTTTTTTTTTTCTTTATTTCTGCTTTATGGGTCACACCCGGCACTGCACAGGGTTTACTCCTGGCTCATGCACTCAGGAATTATTACTCCTGGCGGTGCTAGGGGACCCCATATGGGATGCTGGGAGGTTGGCCACGTGCAAGGCAAATGCCCTTCCCGCTGTGCTATCACTCCATCTCCTTGTCTGCAATCTTTTTTTTTCTTTTTAGGGTCACACCTGGCAATGCACAGGGGCTACTCCTAGCTCTGCACTCAGGAATCACCCCTGGCAGTGCTCAGAGGACCATATGGGATACTGGGAATCGAACCGAGGTCAGCCCCGTGCAAGGCAAACGCCCTACCCACTGTGCTACTGCTCCAGCCCCTTGTCTGCAATCTTAATGAGATATTTATACTTTCTTGGGATTTACCTCCAGGAACCCCACTAGGGTCTCATGGTAGACAGCTGAAAATTGATTCCCTGGTCATTCTGACAGTGAGACTGGGAAATAATCACTGTGAAACATGTCCAGTGTATTCTCCATGACAAATGCCAACTTACCAGAGGAAAGACTGTACAAGAGTTTTATTTCATGTTAAGGAAGGAAATCTTTCCTACTCCGATCTCTCTATTGCAACTTTTGCATCTAGATGTGTTGGATATTAATACTAAGTGCTTTAGGCTTTATCAGTGTATTGTCTCCTTTCCTCCACCTAGAGGAATTTATATTACCCTTGCTAGCATCCCTAACTTAGTTAAAGTTTATCTGTAATCTTTCCCCTGTATTTTACCTCGCATTGTCACAGTCCCCCATGTCAATCTCGACTCCTTGTAAAACAAAACTTTCTGGTAGTTCTGAACTTGTATTAATACTGCTTTGTATTTGAAGTGCTGTATATTTGTACTTGCTTTTCTATTTCTCCTATGGCCTTTTTATACATTACCATAGAGCAATGTTCTTTGGTTAAACACAGAAAGACCATTACTGCTATGCTCCTAATATTTGGGATTGAATTGACTCTGAAATATATCTGCTCCTGGGCATAATTACTTGGTCATAACTACTTGACTCAGGCTTCAGTTGTTGTAGTTCCTAACACCCCAAAGGGGAGGTCCCGCCATGGGACTGGGATGGGCCCAGGGCAAGTGGCAAAACTACCCGGCAGCCAAGTGGGATACTCTAGAAAGCATAAATGCATGGTTTTCATGCAAACTGCTACAACTTTAGAGACAGGACGCCCCTGGGGAAGGACTAGCTGAACTGGCCTGAGGACTTAGTCTGGGATTTACTGTAAAAGCCTTGCTTGCACTCAGAGCCCAGACAGCCAAGTGTTTAAAGCCTTGTTTGTTCTCAGCCCAGAGAACTAAGTGTTGGGATCTTTGTCTCTTACTGTGTTATCCAAACAACTGCAGGTATAAATAACTTATACAATTAGAGGGAAACATAAAAGCAATGTAGTTGTCCCTGGGAGACAGAGTGTCTCCTTGAGTTGATCTCCCCAAAAGAATTTCCTCTGCCAAATGTTTATCTATGTTAAAGACCAGCACACCTGTGCTTACCTCAACCCCCCTTCAGATGTTCCATAAGTATGCTAGCAACTCTGCATTAAAGGGGCCATTTTCACCATCTGACCGTGGAAGTCGATGTGGAGGTCTCGTTCTGTTCAGCAGGGAGAACCCTTCGTAGGGCAGCCAAATGAACAGAGCAGAGCCCGGAGGAGGGAGAAAAGGCCTTTATTCTATGACAGTTACAGTATTTATACCTCCCTGCTGGGAGGAGTTGGTGCCGGGACCCCCAATAGAAATGCAGGGTGTGGCACGGGATTTAGCAAGTAATAAACAAATGCTGATAGGATAAGATCAGTAAGATTAGGAGTGGCAACCTTTGCTAGGTGTGGCATGGGGTTAGCTAGTGATTAAACAAATAGTGACAGGATAAGATCAGTAAGGTAAAATGGCTCCCTACATCTGACTGTGGTCCCCAGTCTCCCCGTCTCCCCGTCTCTCTGTGTCTCTGTTGGGGGGCCCTGGGGAGGTGGGGTGGCAGGGAGGCAGCTCAGGGCCACCGAACACACACATGTGTCCAGCAGCAGCAGCCTCCTCAGGATCTTTTTCATTTTTGTATTTACACATAGATGGGGGCTGGGGGGAATATAGCTAAGTAATATTCATGAAGGTCACAACCCAGAAACACAGGCTTATTAGAAGACAAGTTTCATCATAAGGTCAGAGAATCTCTCCCTTCTTCAGCATTATATTGGAGTCCTCCCTTACCAACGAAACTGCAGGACTTCAATATAATAACACTGGATTGCAGGTGAAAGAATAATAGGTTGTAGACTTTTTCTGACGAAGACAACTTAGGGAAGACCAAAGTCAGCAAAGGATGCAAACACAAAGACAGTAGAAGAATTTAAGGGGCTGGAGCAATAGTATAGCGGGTAGGGTGTTTGCCTTGCACGTGGCTGACCCCGGTCTGATCCCCAGCATTCCATATCGTCCCCCCGAGCACTGCCAGGAGTAATTCCTGAGTGCAGAGCCAGGAGTATCGCTGAGCATCGCTAGGTATGACCCAAAAGACAAAAAAGTAAAAAGTAAATAAATCACAGTATCACTGTCATCCCGTTGCTCATTGATTTGCTTGAGCAGGCACCAATAACATCTCCATTGTGAGACTTGTTACTGTTTTTGGCATACCGGATATGCCATGGGCGGGATACTCTAGGTAGCTTGCCGGGCTCTCAAGAGGGACGGAGGAATCAAACCTGGGTTGGCCACGTGCAAGACAAATGCCCTACCCACTGTGCTATCGCTCCAGCCCCTCAAATTCTTCTAGTGTCTTTGTGTTTGCATCCTTTGCTGACTTTGGTCTTCCCTAAGTTGTCTTCTTCAGAAAAAGCCTACAACCTATTATTCTTTCAGCTGCTTTTATTTATTTATAACAAATAAATAAATACATATTAAAAATAGAATTTGAAACCTCTGGCACATACAGTTATAGCGAACATTAAGCATGACCCAATTCTTTTTCTTCTTTGGGAGGGGAAGTTGGGTCATACTGAGTGGTGGTCAGAGCTTACTCTTGGCTTTGTGCTCCGGAACACTATCTATGGTGATGCTGGGGACCAAACCAGGGCTAATACACACCAGGTTAAATGCATACAAGGCAAAGCACCTTAATCCCTGTACTCTATCTGGCCAGAGCATGGCCTAAGGCATACTACTATGAAACCTAAAACACTATATAAGCCCACTTACCACAGTTTTTATTACTTTATGTCACATCAAGCTTCAAAGAACACAAGGCTCAACCTTTAACCACAAGTTACTAATCTCTTATGGAAGGGCCTAATGGCTCCTGGGTGAAGTTCAAAAATTTTCACACACTTTCCTCAAAGAAGACTTTTTTGGATCATTTTTAGCAGAGCATTCAACAAGCAATACAAAATAAATTATCTCAGTTCTGCTTTGGGGGCAGGGTTTGGGGTTTGGGATGGAAGCATCCAAAATATGATGGTGGAAAAGTGTAATAATGGTGGGATTAGTGTTCAAATATTAAATGTAATCAAATATTGTGAACAAGTTTATAAAAATATTTTTTTTAAATTCAAACAATCTTAAAAGGCAATAAAATTAGTTTGAAGATACACACAAAACCCCACCAGAACCATGTTCATTTCTAACAGATTTTTGAATTGTCATAGAGTAAATTAAAAGTAACTGAAAGTAATTAAGTCAGTCATATATCACTTAATGACACTTCAATGATGAGCTGCATACATGATGCATTTATAGTCCCAATATGCTATAACCCAATAGGCTATAGCCTAGCTGTGTCATCTGTACTCGGTATAGTTTATATAGTACTCTGTATCATATAGGTTTCTGTATTTACACTCTGTGACCTTAAACAAGAATAAAATTGCCTAACTACACATTTCTTTTTTGGGGGGAGGGGTTACACCTGGCCATGCTCAGGGGTTCCTCCTGGCTCTGCACTCAGGAATTACTCCTGGCAGTGCTTGGGGGGACCATCTGAGATGCTGGGAATCAAACCCATATAGGCCGTGTGCAAGGCAAACGCCCTACCCGGCTGTGCTATAGCTCCAGCCCCCTAACTACACATTACTTATACTGCCTCCCTGTGGTAAAGTGAAGAATGGCTGTAATATATTAAGGGCACTAATGGATAAAATAGGAAATATGCCAGGGCAGATGAGCAATTTAAGTAGGTGCAAACTCGAAGATTCATGAAGTTTTATGGTTCCTTACAAATTTTAGTAGTTTGTTGCAAGTCTTTAAAAAATGTCATTGACATTTTAATGAGTATTCATTGAGATTGATAACACTTTGGGTACACAGTTTTTTTGATAATGTTGATTCGTCCAGTCCATGAACAGGGCGTGTCTTTCCATTTCATTAAATCCTCTTTAATAGGAAGTAGATTTGAAAAAGGTGGGAAGTTCTAGAAAAGGTGCAAGTTTGTGTCTTATTTAAGAAAACGAATTGTTAAGAAAGTAGCATGTGTATAATGGTTCAGCTGTTTTAGCAGAGAATCACAAGGGCTTTAATAAGAAGTTTTATTTTTCTTCCATGGCAAAGCACACTCAGAAAGAACAGTATCTATCAATGGACAACAGAATCGCCAGCAGAGATTTGATTTCTGGGGGTTGGAGAGATAGTACAAAGGTTGCCTTGCATGAGGCAGACCCGGGTTCAATTCCCAGAATCCCATATTCTGCCAGAAGTGATCCCTGAGCACAGAGCCAGGAATAGGCTCTAAGCACCACCTAGGGTGACCCCAAAATTTTAAAAAATACATTTTTTTTTCTTTTTGACCTTCCAATCCCTAGGATGTTTTCCTCATTCTCAGAGTCAAAGTAAATTGCTGCCATAACTTTTATTTTAAACCATGAAGGAAAGGAGTAAATAGGGCTGGAAAGGTAGTACAAGGTAAAAGTGTTTGCTTTGAAAGGGGCTGCCCCTGGTTGGTTACCTGACACTGCATTTACACTCAAGCACCACCACAGCAGCAATTCCTGAGCACAGAGCCAGTGGTAACCCTGAAAACAGCTGGGTGTGGCCTAATCCCCCCAACCTTCAAAGAATTCTTTTTGCAAGGAAAGGCTGGATGTTATCTTTTTGTTTCAGACTAGTTGGTGTTGTGCATTCCTGGGTATCAACATATGGGTCTGGTTTGGGGAATTTGAAAAGGTAAATATTCCTGGTAAGACCAGGGTGAGGTGTAGGGGAAGGAACGATAGGATAGTGGTAAGAGAATCATGAAAAACTAGTGGAGAGATGGGTCTAGTAGCTCCACAACAATACTGACTTTAATACTATAGTAAACTAAGATACTTCAATTTTAAAAGCATGACACACAACCATAAAAGGGCTTTGCTGTGTAGGTATATAAAAAGGACCTAGAAGAACCTGTCAGACATGACTGCTTATGATTATATACAACTTTGTTATTTGCTTTTGTGTTTTTCAGATTTATTCTTTTTAAAAAAATAATGTTTTGCTTATAAGAAGAAAGAAAACTACTAGTCTATTTGTTCTCAATCAATTCCATAAAAATAACCAAGGACAAGTAGTTCTTAAATTTTCCAGTATTGTCTTTTATTTGCTAACTTCTACACTCAACCCTTGTTCTCTTCTTCAATGAGTTTTCTATTTCACTATCATGGAGTTTACCTCAAAGACACCTGAACAGTGAGCTTGGGAGAGAAGACAATATCCTAAAATTTCCTGCTTATCCTGTCTCCTGCAATAGCCTGTCAATAGCAGTCATGTGAGATGGAATTGAAGACACTTTATAGTCATAACCTTATCTTCGTGGTATTGAGAATTTGGAAACAATTCCTTTCTCAACAGGTGAAAAAAGAAACCTCAAAAATTTGAGTTCTCAGTCCAGTTAGATTGTAGGCTGTAGGCAAAATGCATTCTATAACAGAACTGCATACCCTCTGTATGTGAAAACTGGCTCTTATCTGTGTATAGTTCTGGACTGTAGGATATCTCTAAAAGACGCTAAGATTAACCAACAAAATAACTTTTGTAACCACTTCTGCAAAGCTTCATGTTCAGTTCGGTGAATGGCCTGCCTTTCAATATATTGACAATAGGTTTACTAAACATTTGCTGTGACTTAACAAAAATCATCATCTATCCAGCCCACATTATTTGCTTCTTTAGTTCCTACAGCCCGAGTGCTAAGTCATATATTTTCAAGTTTCTTTTTAAGCCAGCTCTGCTTCTGATAGAAAATTCAACCTTTGGTTCTTTTAGTAAAGATCACTTAACAATGAACCCCAGTCCCAATTTTAATTGTTACACATGTTTTACAATACTATATTAATGATGGTTTTATGCATAGATTATTCCAAAACAACATCCATGACCAGAGCTCTGTTTCCTTCTACCAATGTCCCCAATGTCCCATTCCAGGTAAGCTCAGTTATGTGGACCAACTCTTCAGTTTCATTGCCTTTGTTCACTTGTTGCTTCCTTACTATGAACCTACAGTTTATTTTATTATTTTCTTCAGAGATTCTGTTTTAATGCTCTCTGGCACAAAAATCCATTTCTATGTGGTTTTTTTGTTTAATTTTCCAAATATTTGAGGGTTATTTCTGTTTTTTGTTATAACCATGATTTTTTTCAATTTTATTTTTAAATTTTTTTGCTTTTGGGTCACACCAGGCGATGCACAGGGGTTACTCCTGGCTCATACACTCAGGCATTACTCCTGGTGGTGCTCAGGGGACCATAAGGGATGCTGGGAGTTGAACCCGGGTCGGCCACGTGCAAGACCCAACCCACTGTGCTATCACTCTAGCCCCATAACCATGATTTTTAAGAGAGAGATATTTTTTCTGTCATAGAAAAGTCTGTCCCTGGGGCTGGAGCAATAGCACAGCAGGTAGAACGTTTGCCTTGCACGCACCCGACCCGGGTTCGATTCCCAGCATCCCATATGGTCCCCTGAGCACCGCCAGGGGTAATTCCTAAGTGCAAAGCCAGGAGTGACCCCTGTGCATTGCTGGGTGTGACTCAAAAAGCAAAAGAAAAAAGAAAAAGAAAAGTCTGTCCTTGAAAATAGATAAGAAATATGGAAACTCTCCCTTAAATAGTCATCCAGGAAGGTCTGGCTTTGATTCTGGTTATGCTGCTGGGATATATCCAGGCACCCAGATTTCTTCTCTCCTTTTGGTTTAGCAGTTCCCAGGATATTGGTTTTATCTGTGGCTCACTACCATTTTAGCTACTGCACTATTAGAAATAGGAAAAAGAAAAATAGAAGGCAATACCTTTCCTTTTAATAATGTGACAGATTCCAGAACTTATTTTTATTCATTGGTGTAGCAGAGCTCACTTGCAGGACTGATTAGATTTTCATGATTTTGTGAACAGGTTGCTAAATAGCCATTATTAAGGTATATAAATTTTCCTATAAGCAAAATATTTTTTTAAAAAATGTAAGGGGCTGGAGTGATACAACAGCAGGTAGGGCATTTGCCTTGCATGCGGCCAACCCAGGTTTGATTCCCAACATCCCATTTGGTCCCCTGAGCACTGCCAGGGGTAATTCCTGAGTGCAGAGCCAGGAGTGATTCCTGTGCATCGCCGGGTGTGACCCAAAAAGCAAAAACTAAAACTTAAAAGAATAAAAAATTAAAAAATAAAGGTAAAAGACAGAGAGATAAAGGCTAGTGTACCTGTTTTGCAGTTAGTCCCAGATTTGAGCCTTGTCACTCCACGTGGGTCCCCACATGGCAAATTCGATCTATAAGGTGCATTATCTTTTCCCTTGATGGTGTTCTCTCAATATGACTTCTGTTTTATACCAATAAACCTCCCTAATGTGGAGCTGGAGAGATAGTACAAGGCTAAGGTGCTTGGCTTGCATTTGGCCAACCCCGGTTCAATCCCCTGGCACCGTATATGGTCCCCTGAACACTGCCAGGAATGATCCCTGAGCACGGAGCCAGGAGGAAGCCCTGAACATCACGGGTTGTGATCAAAAAAGTACCCCCCAATAAATTAAAAATAAAGGGCAAGTTTTATCTAACACTTTTAACTCTGTTAGTAATTTTTCAACGATATACAAAGCTCTACAATTTAATGCTCTGTAGAGACTCCTAACACAAGAAAAGATACGATCAGGGACTAGATGCAATTCTTATCTTGGGTATTTGCTTGTGCAGTAAATATTCATGAAACCTTTTTGCTTTTTCTACTTTAAAGTAAAATGAGGATGTTTGGACTGGGTAATATGGGCAGAGACTTTTTTGATGCACATGCAACTGAATGAATGAACTTTCTATCAAAACAGTTTTTTCTTTTAAATTACGTCAGAACCATGAGCAAAAAAGAAAATCAGATGTTAAAAATATTTCTAGAATAATGAATGTTAAACTGCTTACTTCCTCTGCACAAAAAAATAAAAGCAGTAGGTGTCGGGTTTTAGCAATTTTTTTTCCTCAGGAGATCAGAAAAGCCATTAAAAGATTGTGGATGAATTCTTGGTATCTGATGATAAGAATGACTAATGCTTCCTTGGATTTAACAGAGCTGGAAAAGGCTTATGGAAAAACAATTTCATAACACTAGATGTTTGGGTTCTGAAATGAAGTTATAGAAAAAATATATATTTCTTAATGATTTATCTGTTTCTTACTTTTCTAATCATTAAGTTTATTAAAATAATATTTTGAGTATTTACACATATATATACATATATATATATATATATATATATATATGTAGTGCCACTAAGCCTTAAAAGAAATAGCGATGCCCTCAATAAGCTTGCACTCTGGAGAAAAATAAAAGGGAGATAGCTAAATTTTTTTTATGAATGTTGAAAGCAAGTACATTATTTTTCCCATCTTTAGAACAGGTGCTGTCTTTTTCATCAAGTTGAGAGTGCCTGTGTTAGGAAATTGTATTACTAAGTAAAAGGGCTATAATTTTGGAATTTCTTTAATACTGGAAAAATAGCCTGGATGTCCTCATTGGGAGGGACAGTAAAATTCTTTATATTAAATAAACTTCCCCCTCAAAGGACTGAGCTAGCAGAGAAAGGAGAGAGAACAGGACTGAGCTGATAATTTTCCACAATCATTTTTTTGTGTGTGTGGGGGGGTATTTTTTGCCAAACCAGGCCATGCTCAGAGATTACTTCTAGCTCTGCACTCAGGGATAAATCCTGGCAGGCTTGGTAGGGGGAGTGGGAGAACGGACATATGTTGTGCCAAGTACTGAACCCAGATTGGCCACGTGCTAGGCAAGTGCCCAGCCCACTGTACTATCACTCCAGCCCTACACAAGCATTTTGACATCTTGCTTTTAACCATGAAAAGAACCAATGTTAGAAACACATGTATTCCCAGCATTTATTTTGGGAATGCATGTATTCCCAGCACTTATTTTTTCGCCTTTTGAGAGACCTGGTTATGCCGATGCTATTCAACGTTTTCTTTTTGGGGGGGAAGTAACATTAGTCTAAAACATGTAGGTTTCAGATGTATAGTATTAGGAAGCAATAGTGTACTGCCTTCATTATGTTCACCACTTAGATAGATGCTAGGATATTAGAAGAATTTGAGAATTTGGTAATATGAATTTGATTTAAATGTAAAAGAGTATACAGCTGTAGAAAGGGAGTTTTATGAGACACAGATGAATGAGAGTCCTAAAGAACTTGGCCCCAAAGACAATCAGGGGTGCGTTTACAAAGCCAAAACTCACATCCTAGACAGACAGTGGATATAATGAAAAAAAGGCTGCAGGAGCTGTGATTAGCAAAGCAAGTTACAGAAGCAAAATAAGATAGTTAATGGTTAAGCTGGTTTATGGTCATGAAGGGAGAACAACTGGCTTGTGATCATGGGGACAATCATGATTGGGGTGTAGTGATTCTGGGGAGCTGAACTGTTTATGGGCTGTAGTTGTTAATAGGTTACACCTGACCCTTGGAACAATGGAAAGAAATTCCCTTCCTGATCACAGGCTACAGAGGCGGGAATAAAGATGGAGTCATGTCAGGAATCCTTAGTTCACAGCTACTGCCAGAAAATAAGAATGATCTGGAAAGTCTGGAGATATACCATCACAAGGGAGACTTATGTGGAGAGAGAGGAGAAAGTTACCAGAGATGAACAAAATGAGTCCTTAGAGGGCTTGTGGCGAGGGTTTGGTGCTGTCTTCTTTACTGCTTTTGTGAAGAGACACTAGGAAATACTTAATGGCTTTACAAGAATTTTTAGAATTATACTTCGTGTGTGTGTGTGGGGGGGTGCAGGGGTTGAAAGAAGCTCCACTATTAAAGCAAGGGGTAGGTAAGTCATGATAAGCTAAAGGAAAAATAAGTCTGTCTAGTTGGAAAATACAATATAATTTTACTGTAGGCAAAAGGGCAAAGTCCTTAATATTTCTCTTTCCTTCTCCTTTTCATGCTCCTAGTTCTAGAGATAGGGTTATGAAAAATGCCACGGGTTAGGAATTCGAATGGTTAGGAGGTGGAGTTCTTGGTTCTATTCATTAGGCCTTAGGATAGGTTACTTTCTCTTTCTGAGCCTCAGTTTCTTCATATTTACAATGGGCATGTTGGGACTTGCTCTGCCTATTTCCATGTGCTTTATGAGAGAGTGTGACATGTCCTCATAGATTGTAGAGCATTGTGGAAATATAAGGAAATAATTATTTTCAAGTTATTAGTTAGTGATCCCTGTCTTTCCTTCCAACAGGTAATTACATGATATTTTTCAATTAATTTTCCCTTTAAAAATAGTGAAGTAGGGGCTGGAGCAATAGTACAGTGGATAGGGCATTTGCCTTGCATGTGGCCAACCCAGGTTTGATCCCTGGCATCCCATATGGTCCCCCAAACACCGCCAGGAGGAGTTCCTGAGTGCAGACCCAGGAGTAACAACTGAGCATTGCCAGGTGTGACCCAAAAAGCCAAAAAATAAAAGTGAAATAATTTTGCATCGTAACATTACACCTGTTTCAGGTGTTCAGCATTAAAATTCAACATATAGGGATAGAGAGACAGTATAATGGATAAGGCATTTGCCTTGCATGCAACTAACCTGAGTTCATTCCCCAGCACCCCATATAGTCCCCCGCATAACCTGAGGAGAGATTCCTGAGCAAAGAGCCAGGATTAAGTCCTGAGTACAGCTAGGTGTAGCCCTTCAAAAAACAAAAGATATAAAAATCAACACAGCAAGCCCTACTTGCTGTGCTCTCACTCCAGCCCCCAGAAGCCAAGATTTTTATAATGGGAATGACCTTTAAAATTTAATAACCTGGGGCTGGAGTGATAGCACAGTGGGTAGGGCATTTGTCTTGCACACGGCCAACCTGGGTTCGATTCCCAGCATCCCATATGGTCCCCTGAGCACCGCTGGGGTAATTCCTGAGTGCAGAGCCAGGAGTGACCCCTGTGCATCGCCCAAAAAACAAACAAACAAACAAAAAACAGAACCCTGGAACTGCCCTTTCCCTAAAACAAAGTAACACTCTGACTTAGAAGCCCCAAGCTTTTCCCACAACTAAACACCTCCTACGAGAGAAGAAATGTTACAGTCTCAATAATAATAATAATAATAAATAAAATATAATAACCTATATAAATAAAAGAACCTTTAGTGTTCTAAGGTGAATGAATATTGTAATGATTGTAAAAGGGAATGGGAAACTGCTAAGAGCTCCCTATAAAATTGTAAGGTAGATGGCACTGTGGTTTTTACTTTTATTTGTAGCTTTCTAGTTTTGTAGAACTTTAAATAAATTTAAATTTATTAAAAATTAAAATAAAATTCTCATTTAAAATAATGAGAAAATAAATGCCATTAAGATTAAATGTGAATAGTCATTACATTTCTAATTTTCAGAGAGTCATCAGCTATTCTGAGGATTACTGGATTTAAGGACTGACTTAGTTACTGGACCAACTCCTACATTTCCTGAATCCGGTTACTAGGCTCACAGAGGCCTTGCGTCTTTCCTGAGCTCACTCAAAAATTAGATGGCAGAGCTGAACATGAATTCAAGTATCCTCTTTATTCCATCGGTCACCAATCAATTCTACATGTCCATCATCACAGGCTCTTAAAACAGAAAATGCAGCTGGTTCTCTGTTAGTATTGTTGTGTATTTGGAGGCTAGAGAGATAGTAGAGCAAGTAGAGCGCTTGCCTTGGACACTGGTCCTTCCCCCCACACCCCCACCTCCCCCCCCAGGGGTGACTTATGTGAGGTAGCCAGGAGACCGACCTGCAGCCACTTTCTCCCAATCCACTTCTGCCACCCCCAGAGCAGCTGGCAAGGCTAGGACTGATAAAATCTGCAATGATCCCCTGCATGGCACAGAACTTGCGTCCTGTCAAGCCACATCTGACGTCACTTGTTCTGCCCAGCACAGGAGTTAATCCCCCACCACCTGGTTTCTCAGCGGACTCGGGCTGGAGCGAATTACTCTTTGCAGGAAAGGAAAACCAGTCCTAGGCCTTACGCAGGCCTTCCAGGTCCTTGCCTTCTCACAGAAAAGCATTTTAGCAGGAGATCAGCAATGAAGTAAACACAGATTTTTAGTTGGAGGTTTTTTGAAGAAGGGGAAGGAAGGGAAGAGGGGAAAGAGATACAGAGATAGAAAGAGAGACAGAGAGAGGGGAAAGGAGGGAGGGAGAGAGGGAGAGGGAGAGAGAGGAGATGCTCAAGAAAAATACGGGCTTCGGGGCTGAAGAGATAGTACAGCAGCGGGTAGGGCGTTTGCCTTGCATGCGGCTGACCCGGGTTCAATTCCCAGCATCCCACATGGTCCCCTGAGCACCACCAGGAGTAATTCCTGAGTGCAGAGCCAGGAGGAACCCCTGTGCAATGCCAGGTGTGACCCAAAAAGAAAAAAAAAAAAAGAAAGAAAAAGAAAAACACGGGCTTCTTCAAAGGCAGAGAGAGCCCCAATACACATCTCAAGAAGGGAGATGGGGGCGACACATGTATGCCAGTACCATATGTGCGCTTCCTTTTGTTTAAGTTGGTTTTTATAGGGTTCTACCAACCTACACTACATGGGGCTTTCTACCTAGGTAAGAGTCCCATGCAAGGATGATTTCCAAGGGGTTAAGGGTTGGGAGTAGTTAATAGTCTTCTTTGAAATTCCTTTCTTGCTGCAGCTTCTGGGAGGGCGAGGGGGTGTCCAGCCTACTCTGGGTCTGTACTGGCACCAGATAAAGTTCTTACCAGGCTTTAGTTCCTGTGTTCACAAGGCAGGTCCTGAAAGCCTTAGGGCTAGTTGGGTATTCCTTCCCAGTCATTCCATTGCCAGGGGGCCCCTTCCCTATCTACCTGCCTGCCTCACCTTGCACGCGCCCAACCTGGGTTCGATCCCTGGAACCACATATGGTCCCTGAGCAGAGCCAGGAGTAATTCCTGAGCGCAGATCCAGGCTTAAGCCCTGAGCATTGCCAGGTGTGACCCAACACAACTCCCCCTGCCCCTGCCAAATAAGCTGTATTTTATAATTCAGACTAACCTTCATAATGATTGACAATTCTTGGCTGTAAATGTCAAGATGGAAGATAGGGAGCCAGACCCATAGTGCAGCAGAGAGGGCACTTACCTTGCACACCGCCAACCCAGACTCAGTCCACAGCACTCCCATAAGGTCCCTTAAGCACCTCCAGGAGTCATTTCTGAGCACACAGCCAAGAGTCAGCCTGGATCACTTCTTATTTGTTACAAAAACAAAAAAGAAGATAGAATGCAGAGTGGTAGGCAACTGTTTTGCTAGGCTAGGTGGTGGAAGAGGCTAGTTCTACTAACCTCGCCATATGCCCTGGGAGTGTTTTCTGAAGTTCAGCATAAAGACTCTTCCTTCCACCCATCCAAACATTCCATAAACTTCATTATATTCTATTGAAATTCTCTTCCTGCTTAAGCTAAAATAGATTCTGAAATTTGAAATGTGAAACCTGGCTGCTCTCCTCCCAGATGTGATCCCGAACAGCTGCACGCAAGCAGCCCCTCCGTTCCTGAACACCCATGACCCCGGAGGCCAACTAACTACTTTCAGCATCCAGCGGCTTCTTGCAGAAATGCCTCTAGACTCTGAACTAAGCTACAGTCCCATGCCGACCTGGGAGGGGAAAGGTTTTTCTCTCTTGGCCTTTCCTTTCCCCGGCGGCGGTGTGGCAACTGCCATCATATAAGGCCCACCAAACAGAGGTATGAGCTTGCAGTGATGCAATTTCTGACAGAAATTTCTATGGACTTAATTACTGAAATACCAGAAATCCAAAACCAACCTCATATGCTCTTCATTCTCAGCAATGTAAAACAAATTATCAAAGGATGCCTTTTTGGCAGGTCTGATTGTTGGGGGAAAATTCCAAATAATTATAGTGAGTTTCCTGTTGAAGTATTGAATGTAATCAAAGCAAAGAGAAAGTAAAGTGAAAATCATCAGCCACACAGGCGGGAGGTGGGGGTGGGATAGGAAGTATATTGGGTTCTTGGTGGTGGAACATGTGCACTGGTGAAGGGATAGGTGTTTGATCATTGTATGACTGAGACTTAAGCCTGATAGCTTTGTAACTTTTCACATGGTGATTCAATAAAAAAAAATTTTTAAATGTGAAACCTGTCAAATAAACCTACCTATATCATCAGAGCCAAAAAAGGGGTGACCTAGGGCTTGAAGTCAGGTCTGCCCCTATAAATGATCACTTTATAATTTCTTTGACTCTAAGGTCTTAGAAAACAGGAAAAGTCTTACTCACATTCCAGAGTAAATTCTTTAGTTTTGAGATGAAACTGTATCATAAATAGAGAGGGCTCAGGAAGTGAAAATAATGACTCTGACACTTTCGAGGGAGTTGTTTTTGAGCCACACCTGGTGGTGCACAGGACTTACTCCCAGCTCTGTGCTCAGGGATTACTGCTGGTGGGCTTGGAGGAAAATATGGGATAGCAGGAATTGAACCAGGGTCAGCTGCATGCAAGGCAAGGCCCTACTTGTTGGACTATTGCTCCAGTCCCTAATCTGGCACTTTATTGTAAGGATTGTGAGTTCCACTAAAAGAACTCCAGTTCTTTTTTTTTGCTTTTTGGGTCACACCCGGCCATGCTCAGGGGTTACTCCTGGCTCTGCACTCAGGAATTACTCTTGACGGTGCTCAAGGGACCATATGGGATGCTGGGAATCGGACCCGGGTTGGCCACGTGCAAGGCAAACGCCCTACCTGCTATCACTCCAGCCCTTTTTTTTTTTTTTTTTTTAAGAACTGGGGTTCTGAACAAGACAAAAGAGGAAAGTTGCAGGCGCTTGATTAATGTTGTATTCAGGGAAATTTAGAAATTTCCTAGGTGTTAGAGGAAAGACATCAGACTGGCCCAAGATACTAAATTAACCACAACAGCATAGGCTACAAATCAGATCCTGACAGTAGTGGGATTGTATCTGCAGAGTTAGTAACTGGAATGTATGTGACCTAAATAACATTCACCGCAGAGTTTTGAGATACCAGCAAGTCCTGTGCGATTTCAGGTTGGGGTATGTGGCTTGTGGCACATTTGTAAGTGGAAATACACTTCATGATCATAAAAATACCTTGTGTTGTGATGTGACCAGGACTCTCTTAGCTTTAGGAAGGTGCCAATTTACTGAGCAACACAGTGAAGATGACCCACTAGGCTTCTAGTTGGAGGAGGTTCATAACAAAAAAAAAGAAAAGAAAAGAAAAATGGAAAGGGATAGAAAAGAGAAGAAAAGTTGAAGTTGGCTCTTAGACTACAGATATTATTACCCCTTGAAGGTATTTTTAGAGGGCACACAGATTTCTATAATAAGATCACATGAAGTCAAACTCCTATGGTATGCTTGTGTTTGGGGATAATGATAAAAAGCATCTTTATTAGAATCATCGCAAAGCGCAATTTTCTTAATAGCCCACCCAGTGGAAAAGAATAGCTCTAACTTCTCTTGGGTGCTTTAATCTCAATTCTGACAAAATGAAAGGCTGTTGGCAATTTAACAGTTACTTACTTGGTTTTTAGCTGACAGGAGAGCAAATAAATGGAGAGCTGCTAATGTTTGAGGTAAACATGCCATCATTGCAGTACTAGAATTAGCTTGTTTTTCAAATAGATGCTATATCATACTTCATTTATATTTTTCTGCAATATTTTATTTTCATTATAATATATAAATACCTGACATGTCTAAACCTAGTTGTATTCTGACCTTACCACTGTGAGGGCAAATTAAATGAAAGTCACATGTCTATCTTCCTAAGTTTTGCGTTTTAATTTTATTCTGTGTAAGAATCATTTAAATACATTCCAAATATGGGGCTGAAGCGATAGCACAGCGAGTAGGGCATTTGCCTTGCACGCGGCCGACCCGGGTTCGATTCCCAGCATCTCATATGGTCCGCTGAGCACCGACAGGAGTAATTCCTGAGTGCAGGGCCAAGAGTGACCCCTGTGCATTGCCGGTGTGACCCAAAAAGCAAATATAAATAAATAAATAAATAAATAAATAAATAAATAAATAAATAAATAAATACATTCCAAGTAAAGATAGCAAAAAAAAACTAAATAAATATTTCCTCAAAGGAAATAGACAAATGACCAGTAAACACATAAATAATGCTCATTATTAGTAATGATGCTCATTAAGTAAGTGTTATTCTAATATAAATATTAATCAAAACCACAAGATACTACTTCATTCTCACACTCACTAAAGATGGCTATGATTTTCAAAAGTAATAAAAATAACAAGTGTTCTCCGCCTGCCCTCTAAGAGCTCTGGCGGTCGCCGTTTTTTAGAAGCCAGTGAGAAGCTCCAGGTATGAGTCGTGGTGACAGCAAATCCCAAGTCTTGCGGGACAGGGAAGGAGTAGGCCCTTCTCCTCCCCCACAACTCCCGCCCCAATGGGACACTGAGATGATGCCACATCCACCCACCATCTACTTAAATTCCCACATGGCCACGATCCAGAGACACAGAAATGAATCTCGGACCCGAGCAACTTACTGCAGTGATTTCTTCAGACCCTAATTATTAAAATCTTAGAATTCCTAGAGCATGCAGCCCCATGACAATATATTGTATCCATAACAAGCAATACAAAACACATTGTCTAGCATTGCATTTTCAGCGGGTATGAGGGGTGGTAGGACTGGTCTCGAAATATCGAAGGTAACTAAAGTAAAGAAAGAATAATTTGCAAATTGTCTATCACACAGGCAAGGGAAGGTGTGGAATGGGGGGGTGGATACTGGGGATTTTGTTGGTGGATACTCTCAGTGTTTGTGTACATATTTACATAATTTCCAGCAATGTATGAGAGTGTTAATGGAAGTGGCGAGTTTTTTGGTTTTTTTTTTTAATAGTGAGCATATAATTAGAGACTGGTGTTAAACTAGATAATAGAAAATCAGATTCTGGTACCCAGACAAGAAAGTTAGTTGCCTGGTACTAAACATACTGGGAGCAGACTTCCCAGAAAAGGCTCTCAATTTCATCAACATCTACTGAAGTGTGTTCAGATATTTTATCAGAAATGTAAATATTTTCCAGAAGAGGTTGTTAAATACCCACAAAAATCTCTGGTCTTGGGGCTGAAGCCATAGTAGAGTGGGTAGGGCGTTTGCCTTGCACGCAGACGACCCAGGTTCGATTCCCAGCATCCCATATGGTCCACCAAGGACTGTCAGGAGTGATTCCTGAGTGCAGAGCCAGGAGTCAGCCCTGAGCATCACCAGGTGTAACACCCAAAAAGCCCCCCCCCACAAAAAAATCTCGGGTCTAGTTTACCCTTGCCAAGGACTGAGAAAAATTTTGTTTTCTCAGGTCTAAAGTGCAATGCCAAAATTAATAATTTTACAGCACTGGGTAAATTGCTTAAACTCTTCATACATTTGTTTCCTTAGCTTATAATATGGAGTCAATAATATCTATCCTATAGGACTTGTCTAGGGTTTTAATTCCTGGCACAAACATGTATTTAATTAATTTTCCTTTCCTTCCTTTCTTCTTTGAGAAGGCAAGTGAGTTTATAAATAGTAATGAAAACACTTCACCCTTGCAATTATCTTAATAAACAAAAAGTCTAGGGTGACTTTGAAGAAAGTAAGAGGTTGGAGAATGGTTGGAGAATAGAAAAGAATAAAATAATGTAAGAGAACAAGATATCATGTACCCATCCTTAAAATAAAGTTCTCTTTAATAATGATGGCATGGGGGTGGGGGAGTGGTGAGCAGAATAGAATATCTGGAATCCTGAAAATTTTAAATTCATCAAGATCATATACATGCATAGAAGATAGACTAATTCAGCTGTGATGATATACTATGAGTAGATTTGTATTGAATTGAAAATATGTCCATGTAAAAGTATATAAAAATTAAAATCTCATTTGCATATATAATTATCAGTTAGAGCAAATGTTCATTGCATGATAATGCACCCTCTAGGAGAGGCCATTAGGTTGATTTGCATTCATTTAAATGTTCATGTGGGATGTTGATTTTGTCTATGCAATTACTAGGGTAGCTAATACATTGTGCTATTAAAACAGTTAAAAGACTGCACAGAAGCTGCAATACACAAATGTGGCAATTGATGGCTGACTAGAGGGAAAGCTTCTCACATAAATAGACACCATTTCTTCAGTGTGGGCAAAGAAATAAAAACTAATCATTCCACGCAATTTCTCTTAACCCAATATTATTATTGTGACAGACCTCATGAATGAACAGAAAATCCTATTTGCACTAAGGAAAGTATATTATATGCCATTTGAAGGTGTGTCATATTACTAATATGTCTGTAAATTCTTTCTATTTTAATTTCTAACCTTTAACCATATTCTTTTGCATAGTGGCTTTGCTGCTTTTTTCCTCAAGAATTAGAGATTATTTCTCAATCCCTCAAATGTAGGCTGGTCACATCAGTTGTTTTAGCCAACAGGACATGAGCAAATACGAACAAGCAAAAACAAGGTTTGAAAAGTGCTACATCAGGGGCTGGAGCGATAGCACAGCGGGTAGGGCGTTTGCCTTGCGCGCAGCCGACCTGGGTTCAATTCCTAGAATCCCATATGGTGCCCTGAGCACTGCCCAGCATAATTGCTGAATGCAAAGCCACGAGTAAAACAGTACTACATCAGTAACTCTAAGTCCTTTTATTGGAACACTAAGACCACCAT